>NC_133620.1:261039982-261701857 GCF_048593235.1 Sminthopsis crassicaudata
TCCACGTTCATCATAGTCCCGGTGTAAAAAGCATTTGTTCTCACTGTAGCATAGCATCTTATTATCTCCTCTAAAGGAGCATCTTTGTCTAATCCCCATATAATTCTTTTGCAAAGCTCATTGGCATTTTCCTTAGCCAGATGTCTGGTCATTATTTCTGTAGCTACATTTTCTCCAATAGTTCTTTTGACAGCAGTTTGCAAATGTCCCACAAAATTTGCAAAAGTTTCATTGGGACCCTGCTCTATTTTAGTGAAAGCCTCTCCCCGATCTTTCTGTCCAGGGAGGACACCCCAAGCTTTTATTGCAGCCTTAGCAATTTGCTCATATATTGTCATGGTATAATTAATCTGTTCTGAATTCTCTCCATACTGACCTTCACCAGCTAAGTGCTCAAAAGTGAATTTTGTGTTAACTCCTATTTCCAAATTGCATCTGACTTGGATTTTACATAATTCATGAAACTCCACAAGCCATAACAAATTTTGTCCAGGTTCTAAGCAGGTCCTTGCTATGTATTTCCAATCATTTGGGGTTAGGACTTCATAAGACAAACCATCTAGTAACATTTTAACATTAGCTGATGTAGCCCCATAAAGGGTACAATCTTTTTTTCAAATCTTTAATTTTATTCAAATGTAAAGGTGCATATCTTCTCCTTTTTTGACCTATAGAGTCAATATCTTCAATCACAGGATATGCATGTATAAAATCACTTATATCCTGTCCTTCTCTCTTAGCTTTAACCAATGCATTTTCTAATCTTGTCATAGGCTTAGGCTGCTTCACAGGTAATTCTGTTTGTGTTTCTACCTCTTCCCCTCCTCCTTCTTCCTAGACCTCTGAAGTTGGAGTTGATGTGGGCCCGTCAATAATCTGCTCTCTAGGCGGGGTTGAAGCTCCTTCAAGAGAATCAGCGTCATCACACCCTAATTCCTCATTTAAATCCCTTTGCTCTTGGGCAAGATCTTGATCTTTCCTTTTTTCCTCACACTTCCTCCTCTACTCATTTTTAAAACTTTTCTTTCTCCTACAACTTGCATCGATAGTTTAAGGCTAATTGAACTATGTTGTAGATATAAAATACCTCTGCAGAAATTGAACAAGACCCATTTTTTGTGTGAAATTCTTTCATTTCAAATACCACTAGCTTCCAGTTGTCTACATCTATCTTTTCTTCCTCTAAAAACCAAGGAGATATGCGTCTTAATGCAGCCAAGAGTTTAGCAATCTGTACCCAGATTATAAGTAAAATCTGCTCATCAATTATCTTAATTATACTCTTTATAATACACTCCTGATTGGGGGTGGAGCTGAGCCTGCCGCTGGGGCTGGGGCTGAGTCGGCTGAGGTTGAAGGATTGTCTTTAGCTAACATCTGCCCCATTTCAGCTATAAGAGATTGCTGCTTTAGCCCTTAACAAGTTAAGTTCTTTATTTGTCTATTAGAAAGCTTATTTAATCTTTAACAAAGTTTCCTTATTACTCACGGTTATTTCTGTGTCAGAAAGTATTTTCCATTGGAATCTGAATCGGAGGTATTTCCACTGGAATCAGAATCGTGTCTGTCCCGATTTGGGCACCAAATTGAGACGGTCCAGTCTAGCTCCTCTGAAGGGCTCAGAATAAGTTCTTGTCAGGATAAGCAAAAGTCCTTGCCCCATGTTGTGGACACCAATATGTAATGTGCTGTTGTCTCCAGAAACTGCCAATTGCTCTCTAGTCTAGAGGACAGACTTCTTCTTCCTCTGGAGAGCCGCCTTAAGTCTGGCCCAGACAAGACTCTCTATCTCTGGAGTGCTGCCCTCTTTTATCCTCCCAGAGAATGGGCATGGGATAACGCAAGGGCTTCTGGGAAAAATTACTTCAAACAATGAACTTGCTCCTCCCCAGGAGTTCACAAGTAAAACTCCCAGTAAAGGCCGGAACTAGAGAATTGTTAAGTACCAACTTAGCACTTAGTAAGAACCTAATATCTCATTATCTCATTAGCATTTAGTAAGAACCTAACAAATATAAATTTATTTTTATTTTTATTTTTTTAATAATTTTTATTATATATTTTTTTATAATATTGTCCCTTGTATTCATTTTTCCAAATTATCGCCCCCCTTCCTCTACTCCCTCCCCCCGATGACAGGCAATCCCATACATTTTACTTGTGTTACAATATAACCTAGATACAATACATGTGTGTAAATACCATTTTCTTATTGCACAATAAAGCATTAGATTCCGAAGGTACATGTAACCTGGGCAGACAGATATTAGTGCTAACAATTTACATTCATTTCCCAGTGTTTCTTCTCTGGGTGTAGCTATCTCTGTCCATCATTGATCAACTGGAAGTGAGTTGGATCTTCTTTATGTTGAAGATATCCACTTCCATCAGAATACATCCTCATACAGTATTGTTATTGAAGTGTACAGTGATCTTCTGGTTCTCCTCATTTCATTCAGCATCAGTTGATGTAAGTCTCTCCAAGCCTCTCTGTATTCCTCCTGCTGGTCATTTCTTACAGAGCAATAATATTCCATAACCTTCATATACCATAATTTACCCAACCATTCTCCAACTGATGGACATCCATTCATCTTCCAGTTTCTAGCTACAACAAAAAGAGCTGCCACAAACATTTTGGCACATATATGTCTCTTTCCGCTCTTTAGTATTTCTTTGGGATATAAGCCCAGTAGTAGCACTGCTGGGTCAAAGGGTATGCACAGTTTGATAACTTTTTGGGCATAGTTCCAAATTGCTCTCCAGAATGGCTGGATTCTTTCACAACTCCACCAGCAATGTATTAGTGTCCCAGTTTTCCCACATCCCCTCCAACATTCATCATTATTTGTTCCTGTCATCTTAGCCAATCTGACAGGTGTGTAGTGGTATCTCAGAGTTGTCTTAATTTGCATTTCTCTAATCAGTAGTGATTTGGAACACTCTTTCATGTGAGTGGATATAGTTTCAATTTCTTCATTTGAGAATTGTGTGTTCATATCCTTTGACCATTTATCAATTGGAGAATTGTTCGGTTTCTTATAAATTAGGGTCAGTTCTCTATATATTTTGGAAATGAGACCTTTGTCAGAACCTTTGCTTTTAAAAATATTTTCCCAATTTGTTACTTCCCTTCTAATCTTGTTTGCATTAGTATTATTTGTACAGAAACTTTTTAGTTTGATGTAATCAAAATCTTCTATTTTGTGATCAATAATGATCTCTAGTTCTCCTCTGGTCATAAATTCCTTCCTCCTCCATAGGTCTGAGAGGTAGACTATCCCCTGTTCCTCTAATCTATTTATGATCTCATTCTTTATGCCTAAATCATGTACCCATTTTGATCTTATCTTGGTATATGGTGTTAAGTGTGGATCCATATCTAATTTCTGCCATATTAATTTCCAGTTTTCCCAACAGTTTTTTTCCAAATAATGAATTTTTATCCCTAATGTTGGTATCTTTGGGTTTGTCAAAGATTAGATTGCTATAGATGTACCCTTTTTTGTCCTTTGTATCTAATCTGTTCCACTGATCTACTGGTCTATTTCTTAGCCAATACCAAATGGTTTTGGTGACTGCTGCTATATAATATAGCTTTAGATCAGGTACACTTAGACCACCTTCCTCTGAGTTTTTTTTCATTAGTTCCCTTGCAATTCTCGACCTTTTATTCTTCCATATGAATTTTGTTGTTATTTTTTCTAGGTCATTGAAATAGTTTCTTGGGAGTCTGATTGGTATAGCACTAAATAAATAGATTAGTTTGGGGAGTATTGTCATCTTTATTATATTCGCTCGGCCTATCCAAGAGTACTGATTGTCTTTCCAATTATTTAAATCTGACTTTATTTTTGTGGCAAGTGTTTTGTAATTTTTCTCATATAATTCCTGACTTTTCTTTGGTAGATGGATTCCCAAATACTTTATACTCTCAACATTTGTTTGGAATGGAATTTCTCTTTGTATCTCTTGCTGTTGCATTTTGTTAGTTTTATATAAAAATGCTGAGGATTTATGTGGAACAAATATAAATTTAAAAAATAGTTAATTTTTAAAATTTAAATTCTAAATTGTCTTTCTTTCTTCCCTTCTTTGAGAGGCCAAACAATTTGTTATTACTTATATATGTGAACACATTAAAACATATTTCCTATTATCAATGGGCCAAAAGAAAATACAAACAAAATAAAAAAATAAAATCTGTGTTTTAAAAAGTATGCTTCAAAATTCATTCAGAGTTTAGCAGTCCTCTCTGGAAGGGAATAATATTTTTCATCATGGATCCTTTGAAATTATCTTAGATCATCATCTTGATTATGATAGTTAGTCTTTCACATTTGATACTGTCTATAACGTTTTTCTTATTCTAATCACTTCATTTTGTACTAGTTCAGTTAAGTCTTCTAAGTTTTTCTGAAATTATCCTACTCATTATTTGCACAAAAGTATGCCATCACAATCCTGTATGACAACTTATTTATCCATTCTCAAGTAATGGACATCCTCTCAATTTCTAATTTCTTAACAATAGAAAAAGCTGCTCTAAATATATATATACAAATAGATCTTTCCTCCCATTTTCTTTGATATCTTTTAGATACAGACTAAGAGATGGCATTGCTGGATCAAAGGATATGCACAGTTTTATAGTTCTTGATGAGTAATTCCAAATTGTGGATAACAATTATGGATAATTTGCACATTAGGAAACTGAAACAAAGATTATATTACTTGCCTAGAGTGATATAATTAGTCTGAGGCCAAATTTGAAATAAGGTCTTATTATGGATAATAATGGTTAAACTGATTCACATATTAGTAATAGTACATTGGTGTACCAATTGTTCTGCATCCCATTCAACAATTGTAATTGTAATTTTTTTTAAATTTACATTTAACTAATCAGAATTTTTTTAGAACAAAAAAGATATTGGAACAAATTTCTCTTACAAAGAGCTCATTTCTCAAATATTTAAGGAATTGTGCCAAACTTGTAAATATAAAGGTCATTCCTAAGTTCATATATGGCTAAAGGTTATGAACAAATGATGTACAGAAGAGAAAAACAATTATGTTGCAATTTCTTTTTTCCCTCTTTTCCTTCTTCTTCTTTTTTAATAATAGCTTTTTAATTACAAGATATATGCTTGGGTAATTTTTCAGCATTGACCCTTTCAAAACCTTCTGTTGGGAGAACAGTTTTCTCTACAAGAGTCTATCTTTTTTGACACACAGTGGCCATTCCTCATTGACAAATTCTGACAGGGACCACTTAAGAAGTGACCAGTGAGCATATTCATAATCAAGGAACATACATGAGATCACCCCTACTCCACAAATCTTTAATAAGTCTATACATTTTTGCAGTCTTATGTGTCTTTCCATATGTAAATATATATTTAAATCACTCTGAGGTATCTAATAATGAAAATAACTAGTATACAAATCTATTTCCACTAAGCCCATGAAAAACTAAAATTGGATCTATGTACTATAGAAGAATCATGGAATCATATAATTTCCCTTTTAGGAGAAGCCATAAACTCAATTATTATTTTTCAGTTCATAATAGAATACAAATAAATGAAGAAGTAGATAAAGTGCCTGGTCTGAAATCAAGAAGACCTTATTTCAAATTTGGCCTCAGACTAATTATATCACTCTAGGCAAGTAATATAATCTTTGTTTCAGTTTCCTAATGTGCAAAAATAGCACCTATCACTTGGAATTGTTACGAGGATCACATAAGATATTTATAAAGTGCTTATCACATAGTAGGCACTGAATACATTTTTATTCCCTCATGGTAGAAATGATTTTTGGATAAGGGTTAGACTAGATAAAACTTAAGTTCTAAATACAAAATTATATTAACCTATAAAATATATTCAGATTCACATACTCTAACCTGTACCTGTTCAGAAATCCTTTCTATTAGTACTCATTCAGCCTCTATTTCAAGCCCACCAGAAACACAGCATCATGTGACATCCCATTACATTTCCAGATAGCCTTTGCAGGAATTGATTTTTATAAATTAATTTGAAATATGCTATCTTTTAACTATTATTAAAGTTTGGGCCAGTAATTGTGCCATTGGATAATTAGATATCTTTAGACAATGAAAATATTAAGGGCAGTTCTCTGTTCCATCAGTTTTGAAACTATTTACTTACCTTCTTGGTTATTCTGCCCAGCAGAACCACATGATTTGTTGATATTCTCTGTAAAATGGTCTCCAGAATCAACTGCTAAATTCCAGAGGGAGAAGTGGTAAATTGAGGAATTAAATTAAACTGACTGCAGATAATTGAAAGACAAATGATGAAGTCATCATATCACTTCTTAACTGGAAATTAGTTCATCTGAACTTGAGTTCAATTCTTTGTTTTTGAGATCATTGTATTTTGAACTGAAGCTATTCAACGCCCTGTGGAAGTGTTGGTACATGCTAGCCATACCCTGCTGAAAGTTTCAATTTATGCTCAAGCACTCACTTGCAGACACTTCCATCAGAAAGAACAGTGTCTTGATCAGATTTTTCACATGTACAAAAGGAAGAGATAGATTTTGGACTTCTAGTCCTATTACTATTATATTTTTTATCTCAGATAAATAAAAAAGAGATTGGTGCACTTTTAGGTTCCTATAATATGCCATGTTGATTATTAGCTACACAGATCTCCTATAGACATGTGATGATTAACCACAGCAGGTGGGATTCTTACAAAAGATAATTTTATGTGTGAGAGAGAGAAAGAGAAAGAGAGAGGGAGAGGGAGAGGGTGAGGGAGAAGAAGAAGATGGGAGATTATTATTTATAGCTGTCTTTTTTGCATAGGAATTTAAAAGAGAACAAATAAATCCCAACAGGCAAGCATCCAGAGAAGGTGGACAGCAGAAAGATAGTTTATCTTTTTCAGATATCGCATTAAACATAATATTCATAGTTTTGTAAATGTAGAAGATGTTAATAGTGCTTCATTTTACATAATAATAGTATGCAGGTAAGTTTGTTCCCATCTTCCTGTGTCTCTCCATAGAACATATCTTTCTTTATAGATAAATGCACTGTGTTGAAGATTAGTTCTTTATTCAATTCCTTGTAGATACTGCTATTAAGCAAGTATTAAGGTATGGTTGTGCATTGAAATTAGCAGCCTGTAAAGCTGTGCCTTTCAATAGAATTAAATAAAGTCACAGAAGAAGAAAAGAAAGCACTTTTAAAAGTATATCCTTCTGGAAATATACATGCAATTGCTGTGGTTTTATTTTGCCAGTGAAAAACCTAGTGGAAATATACCCCAAGATCTGAAAGTTTGGAAATTTGATTTGTGTGTCCAGAAGGTACTCTTTAATCTAATTTGATAGAGACTCTAAGAGTTTGGAATTTGAAAACACATGAAGTAGGGAATACTCAGAGAAAGGTTCTGAACTCAGAGGGCTAAGATAGAAAAAAAAACCAAAAACTTAGTAAATGATTATAGTATAAACTAATATTATTGCTATTGTTATTACTCTTGTCACTAAACCTAGTGGATTTGAAATGTACTTAATACTATATGGTATTTTTCAAAATTACTCTACGTATTCATGTACCTCTTCTTTTTGCCCTTTTCCCTTCCTCATGTTTTTGTCTTTTTTTTTTTTTTTTTTTTTTTTTTTTTTAATAAACAATTACCATTGACAGCAGGGACTCCCTTAGGGATGGGGTTTGGGAGAGAGAACTTTAATACCATCCATCAATCAGTTCTACAGTGAAGAGCATCTTTCCCTAGGAACTATTTTTCTAAACTAAATGCTAAATGCACTTCATTCTCAATGGAGAAGAAAAAAGCAACTAAAAGTTCGACAAACTGCACCCAATAGCTTGCTATCAGCTGGAAAGGAGCAGAAGAGAGAGATAGTGTGACTGTGTGACTGAATACATCTCCTATTTCCTTCACAACAGGTCAGTTGCCTCTCATTGCCTGTGTGACTATTGGCAGGGTCTTAGTTAGCTTCTCAATTCTAGTTATCTAATCTGTATAATCAGGAAGATGAATTAGATGTTCTTTGAGGTCCCTTTTCAATCCAACTGTTTGAATCTACATGATCCTTCCAGGTAGGAGATCACCAATTAAGATGACATCCCTATATGATATCATATAACTAACTTCAAACAACCAAACTGAAACTGGAAGACTCTTCATGATCATCTTCACCACCAGTGACCTTGTCTCATAGATCAGAGACTATATCTTGGCAAACTTAACCCTTCCATTTTTGAAACCCCCACCCTGATGAATGCATTGTGTGGTCCACTGCCTCTAAGATGGCTTCAAAATTATTTGAATTTATTTTCCAACAGTTGCTCTGCTTTTATTAAATGTATAACTACCTTTCTACCTCCCTTTCCAATACTGTAATCATAATAAATTTAATATCATTGATACTAAGAAGAGTATAACACTCTGCTCCTCTACAATCCCACTCACCTTTACTGAAATTTCCCAAATGAAAAGACTCCTACAGTAGTAATATTACCCTATATGTGTTGTCTCCATTTAGAATATGAAGTTGTTTAAGGTAGAGACTGCTCATTTTTGTATTTAAATACTTAGTTCCTAGCCCAGGGCTTGGCACTCATTAAATTCTTAATAAATAATTTCAATTGACTCATTCAAGGAACAGGCCACTTCATGGTACTTTTTAATAATGCCCTAAATGCTATAGCGCCAAACGTGAAAATTTTAATGGAAAAAAAATAAAGTAAATACTACTTAAATCTTTTTGCAAATCATATTGCACTCATACTTTCTCTTTAATGATGTTCTCAGAATAATTTATGAAGAAGGTAAAGTCTATAAAATTTTATCAACCAATTTTCCTTGTTTCCAGTCAGAAAACTTCCTTTGAATTCCTTCTTACTCATTTCCAAAACGCAATGTTCTCACAGCTCTTTTAGGGTATCATCATTCCCTCCAGTATGCTAATTCTTCAATGAAGCTTGCCCAGACTCTCAAGTTCAGGATTTCTAGCATGAATTCAGGCATAATTTTATCATTATTTTTGGTATTTCAATGTAATTTTTAAAATTAAAGCTTTTTATTTTCAAAAATTATGCATACAATTTTCAACATTCACATTTGTAAAACTTGGTGTTCCAAAGTTTTTTTCCCTCCTTTCCCACTATCCCCTTCCCCAGATGACAAGTAATTCAAATATATGTTAAACATGTGCAATTTTTCTATACATATTTACACAATTATACTACACAAGAAAAATCAGATCAAATAGTAAAAAGAGTGAGAAAGAAAACAAATGCAAGCAAACAACTACAGAAAAAGTGAAAATACTAGGTTGTGATCTACACTCGGTCCCCACAGTTCTCTCTCTGGGTATAGAAGGCTCTCTTCATCACTAGACCATTGGAACTGGTCTGGATCATTCCATTATTGAAAAGAGCAACATCCATCAGAATTGATCATCATATATACTTACTGCTGCTGTCTACATTGATCTCCTTCACTTCACTTAGTATCAGTTCTTGTACATCTCTCCAGGACTCTCAAAAATCATCCTGCAGATCATTTCCTATAAAAAATAATATTCTATAACATTCATATACAATAACAGATTCAGCTATTCTACAACTGATGGGCATCCACTCAGTTCCCATTTTCTTATTATTACAAAAAAGACTGCCACAAATATTTTTGTACATGTAAGTTGCTTTCCCTTCTTTATGATCTCTTTGGAATAGAGGCCCAGTAGAGACATTGCTGGATTAAAGAATATGCACAGTTTGATAGCCCTTTGGGAATAGTTCCAAATTGTGCTCCAAAATGCTTGAATCAATTCACAACTGTACCGCCAATGCATCAGGGTCCCAGTTTCCCCCATCCCTTCCAACATTATCATCATTATCTTTTCCTGTCAACATAGCCCATCTGAGAAGTATATAGTGGTACCTCATAATTGTTTTAATTTGCATTTCTCTGATCAATAGTCATTCACTTAAAAATTGTCTTTCCATATCCTTTGACCATTTATCAATTGGAGAATGATTTGAAGTCTTATAAAATTGAGTCAATTTTCTATATATTTTAGGAAGAAAGCCTTTATCGGAATCCTTGAATGTAATTTCCCCCCAGTTAATTGCTTCTCTTATAATCTTATCTGCATTGTTTTTGTTTGTTCAAAAACTTTTTTTTTTAACACAATATAGTCAAAATTATACTTTTTGCATTCTATAATGTACTCCAGTTCTTTGGCCACAAATTCCTTCCTTTTCCACAGATCTGAGAGGTAGACTATCTTTTGTTCTTCTAATTTGCTTGTAATATTACTCAATGTCTAAATTATGCACCCATTTAAATTTTATTTTGATATAGTTGGGTAAATTATGGTATATGAATGTTATGGAATATTATTGTTCTGTAAGAAATGACCAGCAGAATGGATACAGAGAGGGTTGGAGAGACTTACATGAACTGATACTGAGTGAAATGAGCAGAAACAGGAGATCATTATACACTTCAACAACAATACTGTATGATGATATATTCTGATGGAAATGGATATCTTTAACAAAGAGAAGATCTAATTCAGTTCCAAATGATCAATGATGGACAGAATCAGCTACACCCAGAGAAGGAGCACTGGGAAATGAGTGTAAACTGTTTGCATTTTTGTTTTTCTTCCCAAGTAATTTTTACCTTCTGAATCCAATTCTTCTTGTGCAACAAGAGAATTATAGGGTTCTGCACGCATATATTGTATCTAGGATATACTATAACATATTTAACATGTATGGAACTGCCTGCCATCTAGGGGAGGGGTGGAGGGAAGTAGGGGAAAATTCGGAACAGAAGTGTGTGCAATGGATAATATTGTAAAAAATTACCTATGCATATGTACTGTCAAAAAAAAGTTATAATTATAAAATTAATAAAAAAATAAAGAAAAGTAAAAAAAAAAAAAAAAAAAAAAAAAAGAATTGGATATAACTAGATGACTGAACAACAGTAATCACTTGATAAATGCTTAAGGATTGACCATACAGATCATCTAACTTTGTTTTATGATAGAGTTACCTGCTAGGATTATAAGGTGCTAACTTATATTTGTAAATTTTGCAAAATGCTTTACATATGCTAAAAAGCTACTAGAAATAATTCAAAATTTCAGCAAAGTGGCAGAATACAAAATAAATCCACATAAATCCTCGGCATTTTTATATATCACTAACAAAATGCAACAGCAAGAGATACAAAGAGAAATTCCATTCCAAACAAATGTTGAGAGTATAAAATATTTGGGAATCCATCTACCAAAGAAAAGTCAGGAATTATATGAGAAAAATTACAAAACACTTGCCACAAAAATAAAATCAGATTTAAATAATTGGAAAGACATTCAATGCTCTTGGATAGGCCGAGCGAATATAATAAAGATGACAATACTCCCCAAACTAATCTATTTATTTAGTGCTATACCAATCAGACTCCCAAGAAACTATTTCAATGACCTAGAAAAAATAACAACAAAATTCATATGGAAGAATAAAAGGTCGAGAATTGTAAGGGAACTAATGAAAAAAAACTCAGAGGAAGGTGGTCTAAGTGTACCTGATCTAAAGCTATATTATATAGCAGCAGTCACCAAAACCATTTGGTATTGGCTAAGAAATAGACCTGTAGATCAGTGGAACAGATTAGATACAAAGGACAAAAAAGGGTACATCTATAGCAATCTAATCTTTGACAAACCCAAAGATTACAACATTAGGGATAAAAATTCATTATTAGGAAAAAACTGTTGGGAAAACTGGAAATTAGTATGGCAGAAATTAGATATGGATCCACACTTAACACCATATACCAAGATAAGATCAAAATGGATCCATGATTTAGGCATAAAGAGGGAGATAATAAATAGATTAGAGGAACAGAGGATAATCTACCTCTCAGACTTGTGGAAGAGGAAGGAATTTATGACCAGAGGAGAACTAGAGATCATTATTGATCACAAAATAGAAGATTTTGATTACATCAAACTAAAAAGTTTCTGTACAAATAATACTAATGCAAACAAGATTAGAAGGGAAGTAACAAATTGGGAAAATATTTTTAAAAACAAAGGTTCTGACAAAGGTCTCATTTCCAAAATATATAGAGAACTGACCATAATTTATAAGAAACCGAACCATTCTCCAATTGATAAATGGTCAAAGGATATGAACAGACAATTCTCAGAGGAAGAAATTGAAACTATATCCACTCACATGAAAGAGTGTTCCAAATCACTACTGATCAGAGAAATGCAAATTAAGACCACTCTGAGATACCACTACACACCTGTCAGATTGGCTAAGATGACAGGAACAAATAATGATAAATGTTGGAGGGGATGTGGGGAAATTGGGACACTAATACATTGCTGGTGGAGTTGTGAAAGAATCCAGCCATTCTGGAGAGCAATCTGGAATTATGCCCAAAAAGTTATCAAACTGTGCATACCCTTTGACCCAGCAGTGCTACTACTGGGATTATATCCCAAAGAAATACTAAAGAGCGGAAAGAGACATATATGTGCCAAAATGTTTGTGGTAGCTCTTTTTGTAGTAGCTAGAAACTGGAAGATGAATGGATGTCCATCAGTTGGAGAATGGTTGGGTAAATTGTGGTATATGAAGGTTATGGAATATTATTGCTCTGTAAGAAATGACCAGCAGGAGGAATACAGAGAGGGTTGGAGAGACTTAAATCAACTGATGCTGAGTGAAATGAGCAGAACCAGAAGATCACTGTACACTTCAACAACAATACTGTATGAGGCTGTATTCTGATGGAAGTGGAAATCTTCAACATAAAGAAGATCCAACTCACTTCCAGTTGATCAATGATGGACAGAGGTAGCTACACCCAGAGAAGAAACACTGGGAAGTGAATGTAAATTGTCAGCACTAATATCTGTCTGCCCAGGTTGCATGTACCTTCGGATTCTAATGTTTATTGTGCAACAAGAAAATGATATTCACACACATGTATTGTACCTAGACTATAGTGTAACACATGTAAAATGTATGGGATTGCCTGTCATCGGGGGGAGGGAATAGAGGGAGGGGGGGTAATTTGGAAAAATGAATACAAGGGATAATATTATAAAAAATATATATATAATAAAAAAAATTAAAAAAAAAAAGGCCAAAAATAAACTAAAAGGAAACAGAAAAAAAAAAATGCTTTACATATATTAATTCATTTGCCATTTATAATAAGTCTGATAATAGGTGATTTTTTAAAAAATAGTAGACCTTAGATTATTTAGGAATCACTCAGGAAAGATCACTTTCTTTTCCACTGGGGCACTATTTTTGCATTTAGTCTTAAAGTGTAGCCTGGGGCAGCTCACTCAAGTTCATTTATAAAGTGTGCATCCATTTCAGTACTTGAACTCAGGTCTTTTGATTCTGAATCCAATTGTCTACTTATTGAGCTAATCAATCTATCATTTTGAGATAGATACTAAATCATTTATCATCTTCATTTTACAAAGTGATTATGAACCTGAAGTATATGTATCCTCAGAGAGCATAAGAAACTTTTCAAGTGACAGGGGATTATCTGATAACTTTATGAATTATCATATTAAACAAAAATTTTCCTTTAATGCTCTTTCTTATGTATGTATCCATGCAAAACTCTAAATAAAATGTATTTCCTTTTGTGTTAAATTGTAGATATAAGAAGGTGACCTGGGAGCCAGAGGTTTAACAGTTTTGACATAGAATTTAAATGATTAAGCCTCCATCACATAGCTAATATCACAAACAGAATTACAACTCAGATCTTTTTATTTATGGGTGAAATCCTCTATCTAATATGGTACACACAATTTAATTAGTCTAATGTCTGACACTAGTAGATACTTAATAATGAATTAGTAAATATGCTAATGGCTCAAAGTGGAATAGCTTGAAAGCAGGAAATAGTCTTTTTCTTCCCAATGCTGACTATTCAGCAGACTTTTGTAGCTGTTAAAAGAGTAATTTAAAGTTTGATAGAGCGTGTTTGAAAAGTATGTTATTTGCTGTCTCTAGCCAAGGGTCATTGTTTTGTTTTGGCTTGTCAGATCAGCAAATAACAGGCTAGTTTCTTTCTACCCCCATCTACTCTTCAACTCAAGAATTGCTTTCTATGTCATTTTTAGAAAGGCCAGGCAACTGATTCAGTATTCATTGTAAAAAGCAAAGATTTGAAAATCTTAGTTTGACAATCGGTTGCTTGTAAACAAGTTGGAACACTTGAGTAGTCCATGACCATCAATAACTGCACTGCAGGGCTGTGCAAGTAATAAATGCATATTGCTTCAAGGAAGGAAGTTATCTAAAAAGACGAAATGAAAAACAGTAATCAGAATGAGAACACTGACTCATGATTGCATTAAAAGAACTTCCCTTTAAAAATGATGGGGAGGAGGGGATAATACATGTATGAAGCAAACCCAAAGTGAAATTGATTTGTGCTGGAAAGAGATAGCAGGGAAAATATAGAAAGGAAATGACTTGGATTGAATATCAGACAACTAGATCGCCACTTAAAGTAAATTTTGTCTTTAAAAGTGTCAAAAGGCTAAAAGAAGAGAGAAAAGAAGTCTGAAACAATAATTTCTCTGCCAATAGGACAATATAACTATTGAGGAAAAACACAGGGTAGAAAAGCTCCAAATGAATGATAAATTTTTTAGGATGAGTGATGGACTTTTTTGTGCATGGATAGCTTAGATTTAGGGTAACATATTTATCAAGCACAATGTGTGTTTGTGTACCTGTGTATGTATGTGTGCATGCACTCTAGCATGTGTTCATGTTTTAAATATTACAATCATTTAGGTGCTTTGAAGTATAATGATAGGGAGGCTAAGTGGTACAATGAACAGAGTGGCAGATCTAGACTCAGGAAAACTTTTTTTTTTTTTTTCTATTTTCCTCAGTTTCACATCTATAAAATGAACTAGAGAAGGAAATGGCAAAACACTTCAGTATCTTTGCTAAGAGACCCCAACAGTGATCATAAATAGTTGGACATAAATGCAAAAAGATGGAACATTAATAACATGATATTATTAATAATTTTGTATTTTTATTACTATTATGATTATGATGAAATAATTCAATTAATAATTTTCTTTCTTCATTAAATCATGTTTCACTCATTTTATCACTTTCTGGAATCTTTCTATTCAATAGATCTTGGAAGCTCTGTATCATGTAATAAAACTAAATCCTCATCTTTCATGGATAAAAAAAATGAATTAATGAATGAATGAAAATAAAGATTTTAAGTGAAAAAAAAAAAGAAAAAATAAGAAGGTGGAAACAGGCTTCAAAATAGCTTTTATAAATGAAGAGTGCAAAATACTATTTTTACCTTTTCTGTTTCCTTACTTTTTTCTCTCTTTTTTTTTTTTTTTTTTTTTTTTTAATTTCTAGCTGATTTTTTTGGTACAGCATGACAAAGATAGACATATGTTTAGAAAAATTGCACATGATTAACCTACATTGGATTAATTGTCTGGGGTGATGAATGAGATGAGGTGAGATCTTTCAAGACAGTTGTGAAAATCGAGTAAGGCTTCATCTACTTCAGAGTTCGAGTAGGCCTGAAGGACTCTGAAGGGCATTGCCTTGCCCTCCTATGACATCTCCCTATTTCATCCAAATATGGGCAACTATGTACTTATTGGTCAAGTTCAATTTCATGGGTAGATCTCACGTTTAGAATGTAAGACTCTCAGCCAATGAGGATGAGGGTCAGTGGTGGGAGGGGGCGTTTTGCGTTAGGGATTAAAGGTGCTGTCCTGCCCACAGGAGGCGCTTCCTCTCTTCGATAGTCTACTCGAAGAGTGGGACGCCCTTCTCGCGAGAAGTACAATAAACTTTGCTTTTCTCTAGAGCTCTCTCCAGCTTTTTTTATTAAATGGTGACCCTTCACCATTTCCGTACCACACAGTTTGGGGGCTCGTCCGGGATCCTTTACTCGGTGAGTAAGTGAACTCCTGGGTGCTAGTGGGGTGGTGCCCTGCCTTGATTTAGGCAGCCCGCCAGCATCCAGGGGCTTCTCCTTGCTCCCTGACGTAGAATGGACCCGAAGTGGAGAAACTCAGAGAAAAGCAACGGAAACTCCGCGGTGAAAATCCCAACCGGTTGGTGGAGGACAGATCAGTCAAGAAATTTGCTGCGCAGCAACCCAGTGGAGGTAAGCGTCCTGTGAAGCCCCTTGAGTCTAGTTATAGATTCTGGAGGGGGCTGTAGACGGTAGACAGGAAGAGAGCTAGGCCTTCCTGGGTGACTGAGCTAACAGGCGACTGTTAGCGTGTTTGGGCGTTTAGGAGTCTGTTAAACTCCTTCCAAATTCAATGGGTGTGGCCTAGTCCCAGCCAGCCCTCGCGGAGAGAAATGAGAAAAATATCAGAAAATACCGGTAGATATTCCCTTGGGAGATAAATTAAGTAATTGGAACAAACTGCCAAAATATGAGGAAAAATAAAAAGCAAGAAAAAGATGATAAGGTATTGTTGTTTTGTTACAGACTGGTGGTACCAAAAGGATTAAATGGTACCTGAAAGGAAGGACCTGAGAGGATTTAATTCCATTAGCTCTTCCAGGGGCCTTCGGGCAGGGAGGAGAACTAGGTCTTTTGAAGCAGGGGTCGTTTCAGCTGACCAGAAATAGCTGTTAGTAAATCCCATTTGGGATCAGAAACCCTGTACAAGGGGAAGTTTGTGGGATTGAGCCAGTGAAGATGGTGGCTTCCTTCCTCTTCCTCCCACGTGTCCTGACTGCAGCAGGGCCACGGGGGCCGGGGGAAAGAAACTGCTATTTAGTGAAGTTCATTGTTTTAAATATGATAGCAAAGTAGTTTTATATTATTGGGAATTTAAAGCTGTGATTGGGATTTTAAGTTAAAACATAGGTTTTTAAAACAATGCTGGTAGCTTACTTAGGGGAGGTTGTGGTTGTATCTCCCTACTTCGATGGTATGTTTGCTAGAGGTATTGGCTAATTTGTAACTGAGCTATGCCTTAAGTATTTGTCAGCTCTGTTGGGCATGTATTAAGTTTTATGAAATTTGGGTCAGTTACGTGCAAACATTGAAGTGTAAAGTTTAAAAATATATACATATATATTTACTTAAAGACGGGACAGGAAAGTAATTAATAGTTTAAATGGAGCTATGATATATTGGGTCGGGAAGCATGGTGGTGTGGGGGAAGGGTGACCACGTGGAGAGGTCCCTCCCATTAAGTATAGTGGGGTTTTTTGTTTTTAATAACTGCACCTCCTTGCTGATTTAGATATTAATTATTTCTACTGTTTAAAGGAAAAGCCTACATTTATATGGTGTTGATAACTGAATGTTTTATTTTTATTTTTCAAGTCTATAACTGTTCTAAGGAGTTGGAACTGAAGTTTTCTGAAAACAAGTTATTCAATATTTATTTACATGCGTGATAGTCTCCTTGTTTAAAGATTATTTTAATCTGATCTGATAATTTGATAGGGTTATTTGCAAAAATTTTAATCCTGCTTCCTTTTTGTCCCCTGGAGAACAGAACTATTGCTGTATAAAACTGTGTGACTATTGCTATTTTGGGAAATTTACTAGTCTGTTGTGTATAATATGATAATTTCTGTAAACAGGGGGGGGGAAGGGAAACTGAGATTTCAACTGGTCAGAAAGTTGGGAAAAACTGATGTCTTATTTCAGTTCAGGCCTAATTGGAAACTACTTACTCTTTGCTTACCTCATCATTTTGGTTCCCTGATGAAGGACCTCGAAAATAGACATAATTTGGGTACTGAATAGAACTCTGGAAAAGGTAAAAGATTTTTTTTTCTTTTTTTGCACCGGACATCCAGGCTGCTTCTGGCCTGGATCGTTGTTAGAGCTCTATGCTCGGCACAATTCTTTTAAGAATTGCTGCGATTGACAAAAGGTCTCCTTTTGTCTCTTGTCTCTACAGATAAGGGAGAGGCTGCAAAAAGTTGAAAAAGCTCTTTACCTGTCCACTAGCTAGACACACCTGATTTTAGCAGATGCGGGGTTTGGAGAAGGCTGCAGAGACAAAAGGCCTTTACAGGGGACTCTAGCTGAAAATTTGCTAGACTATGATTGGCTAGCTTATGTTTTAACTTTGAATTATTGAGCTGACTCAGTCCTGCCTCAGTTTCCTTGCCTCTTAGTTCTGCAAAAAACCCCCCCTGCCTCTATCAGAATACTTGATAAGACCTTATGTTTCAGAATAGCAGAATGTCTCTCCCATTACAAGTTAATGGGAATCTATTATCAAAACTTCTTGAATTTTCTTGTGTGGAATTAGACATTCTGTATATGATTGTATTTGCATTGGATGTTTTTAAAAACAAACTGATTTGTATGAATAATGTTCACTTATGAAAGATCTACTTGGATATAAACTCATTGGGACAAATTCCTTATTGTTATCAACACAAGGTTATGATAAATATTTGTTTAGAATTTATGGTTCTTCTAGGATGGTAAATGGGAAAAGAAATGGGTTTGTTAGAACTTCCACTGTTACCAAGGGCAGTCTACCTGCCCATTGGTCTGCTCAAACTTGTGAATTGCTGTGAATTGTATGCTTTAAATCAAGCGTTAAAATTATTGTGTGACCAAGATGGGAATATATATACTGATTCTAAATATGCCTGAGGTGTGGTGCATGTATTTGGGAGGATTTGGGAGGAAAGAGGATATGTAAACAGTAAAGGTAAAGAACTGGTTCATCATACACTAGTCAGAGAGATACTAGAAAATATTCTGACTCCTAGGAATATAGCAGTAATACATGTAAAGGGACATCAGATGGGAAATTCTTTTGAGGTAAGGGGAAATAGATTAGCAGACCGGGAGGCCAAGGGAGCCGGAGATCAGGAAATCTCTCATATAATGGCTTTGATACCTGTACTTCCCCCTAGTCTACCCTCTCCTAGTTTTACTCAGGAGGAAAAAGAGAAGGCCTCAACTCTCAGAGCAGTTGAGAACTCGGAAGGACGATGGCTCTTACCTGACGGCAGAGAGGTACTGACCAAAGCAAGTATGAGGCAAGTCCTTCAGCAATTGCACCAGGGCAGTCATTGGGATGTCCAAAACCTGTGTGATGTTTTACTGACAAGGTATGTTTCCCCCGGCCTATATACTATGGCTCGACAACTGGTGGACGGTTGTCTTGTTTGTCGAAGGACTAACAGGGCTGCCCAACGCCAGCTTCCAAAAGGGGGACGACCTCCTGGAATCAGACTATTCCAAAGCATCCAGGTGGACTTTACTGAGCTGCCACCAGTGGGTCGAGTTCTTGCTGGTCATAGTGGACCATCTGACCTCATGGGTGGAGGCATTCCCGTCAGGCCGAGCAACTGCCTCGACAGTAAGTAAGGTCTTATTAGAACAAATTATTCCTAGGTACAGAATGGTGGAGAGGATAGACTCGGGTCAGGGAACACATTTTTCTGCCCAGGTATTGCAGAATCTGATTAGGGCCTTAGAAATCACTTGGGATCTCCATACCCCTTGGCATCCTCCCTCTTCTGGGAACGTAGAAAGGATGAACCAAGAAATAAAACGGCAGTTGACTAAGTTATCTTTAGAGACCCAACTACCTTGGACGAAATGCCTTCCTCTCGCTCTGGTTAGAATCAGGACCAAGCCACGTAGAGATATTGGGCTTTCACCTTATGAATTATTGTATGGTCATCCTTTCCAGGCTTATCCTAAAGGAAACTGGGACCCTATTTTAGAAACTAAGGATTTGTTTGTTAAGAGATATGTTAAATCATTGCTGGAACATTTGCAAGGACTTCAACAAAAAGGGCTAATAGCTCAGACTCCTCCTCTAGGTTTCCCTGTTCATAGAATTCAGGTTGGTGATTGGATGCTGATCCGTTCCTGGAAGGACGAAAAGCTGACTCCGTGCTGGGACGGACCCTACCAAGTGATACTGACTTCAGATACTGCGATTCGCACCCAGGAACGAGGCTGGACACACCACACCAGGACAAAAGGACCTGTGGCGCCACCTTTATCAGAGTGGACAGTTGAAGACAGGGGAGACCTCCAATTACATAAGAGGAGGGGACCTCCACTGAAGGGGAATTGTAACTGTATGACTTTTCTTACTTTGGGTCTCTTTGCCTGTTTGTGATTTGATATATTTTCCTTTGGGAAGTTCACCTTAACTTCACGGTGTTATAATAGCTGAACATTATGAGGCTCTCCCTAAGCTTTGGGTTTATCTATTTCCTTATGACCTTCTAGAGATGAGAACCAATTTCTCCTGCTCATGCAGAATATAGGGAGGACATTTAACTTATCAAATTGTTGGATCTGTGGTGGATCCCAACAATTGAACCAATGGCCATGGGTACCTGTCCCCTTAAGCCCAGCCTGGATCCTTAGCAACAGATCCCAAATTCATAATGGGACTGGTTTCTGGAATTTAGAAGAGAAACATCAGTGGTCATTGACCAAAGATAGGAAAGGGAAATACTGCTTAAATCAGACAGGATGAGGTTTGAAGCTGGGAAATAGTGTTTGTGAGTGGACCTATTCGAGAACAGACCTGAGGCCAAAGACAATTGACTGTACAAAAATGTCTAAATATTGGCAGAATAAGGGGAGGAATCCTCAATTGAAGTGTGGGAAGGACTAGAAAGACTGTACCTTGGATGTTCTCCCAGAAATAGGAGAGCAGGGATATTGCTATCAACAAGTCACTACTGCTGAGTGTAGTGAAGTAGAATGGGATGTATTGAGATGTATAAAAGAGAATAAGAGGAAAAGGAACATATACATTGGGTACAGTTACCAATGGGGTTGGTATAATGTCACCCCAGGGACACCCGGGCAACATGGGACTCTGTTTTCCACATTTTGGAGTACCTCTAATCTAACAGGCCAGTGGCCAGTTGCCAATTGTAGTTGGAGAAAAGAGCAAGGTTTATGAAAATGCCAGTATGACCCCTTTGTGGGGGAAGCCCCCTAGGGACGAGAGACCAACAATATTACCCTTTTACAAGGAATAGCTCAGACATATTTCCAAGGGAACAACCTGCTCTAAAGGGTCATTATTGGATCTGTGGTTTAACTGCCTATACTCATCTGCCTCTTAATTGGACAGGGAATTGTTATATTGGACTAATAAGGCCAAAAGTTTTCTTTCTTCCCGAACAGGCAAACCAATATTTAGGGATTCAGTTGTATGATAATTTGGGAAGGGGGAAACGGAGTTTAGATACCTCCATCACTTGGACTGGAGATGCAAATGGTTGGGGTGAGGCTTGGCCTCCAGAAAGAATAGCCAAAGAGTATGGGCCAGCGACCTGGGCTCAAGATGGAAGTTGGGGATATAGAACTCCAATATACATGTTGAACAGGATAATTAGGCTTCAGGCAGTTGTAGAGATTATCACCAATCAGACAGCTGAGGCACTACATCTTTTGGCTGATGAAGCTACTCAAACCAGAGAGGCTATTTTACAACATAGACTTGTGCTGGATTACTTGTTGGCTGAGGAAGGGAGAGTTTGTGCTAAACTAAATTTATCCACGTGTTGTATAAAGATTGATAACAATGGTAATGTAGTGAAGGAAATCACTAAGAACATTAGGAAACTTGCTCCTGTTCCTGTACAGACTTGGACCTCACTGTTCAATACTTCTTGATGGTCCTGGTTTGGGAAGCTGGTGGAAGCAGCTCCTTTGGTTTGGCCTTATAGCTCTTAGTGGTGTTATATTATTCCCTATCTACATCCCTTGTTTGATCAGATTAATAACCAGAATTGTCCGAAATTCATTATCTGGAATGGTTAGGCTAGAGGAAAAAGCTGAGGGGTCTGTTAGATTGAGGGTATTAAAAGGACAAGGATGGGAGCCAGTAAAACAGTGGCAACAAGAACCAGAAGGAAACGAGGAATTTGATAGGGAATGTGAGGGTATGTTACAAAAATTTGAAGAGATCTCAATGTACAAATAAGAGGAGGGACTGAATGAGATGAGGTGAGATCTTTCAAGACAGTTGTGAAAATCGAGTAAGGCTTCATCTACTTCAGAGTTCGAGTAGGCCTGAAGGACTCTGAAGGGCATTGCCTTGCCCTCCTATGACATCTCCCTATTTCATCCAAATATGGGCAACTATGTACTTATTGGTCAAGTTCAATTTCATGGGTAGATCTCACGTTTAGAATGTAAGACTCTCAGCCAATGAGGATGAGGGTCAGTGGTGGGAGGGGGCGTTTTGCGTTAGGGATTAAAGGTGCTGTCCTGCCCACAGGAGGCGCTTCCTCTCTTCGATAGTCTACTCGAAGAGTGGGACGCCCTTCTCGCGAGAAGTACAATAAACTTTGCTTTTCTCTAGAGCTCTCTCCAGCTTTTTTTATTAAATGGTGACCCTTCACCATTTCCGTACCACACAGTGAGGAGGGGAGGGAGAAAAACTTGGAACACAATATTTTATAAGGGTAAATGTTGAAAACTATCTTTGCATGTATCTCGAAAATAAAAAGCCATATAATTTTTTAAAAATTTTTAATTAATTTATTTTAATACACATTGCTTTATTGACTCAGGAAATCAGAAGTCAGTTACCTTGACTTTAATCCTATCTCAACCTAGAAGTCAATCACACCTCTGTTAAGTACCACTAATTTGCCTTTCTATAGAGTTCAGCTGACACTAACCAAGTTTTCTAAAGAGCTAAACTAAAGCTAAGTACTCCTACTTAACTTTCAAAAGAACTGAATTAATGTTAAGTACCACCACTTAAACTTTCTATAGATTTGAACTACCACAAATTAAACTTTCTATAAATTTACTGAAACCTATTCAACTCTAAAACTTCTCTATTGTCTAAAAAGCCCCCAAAGCCCGAACTCTGATCATATAACAAGTACTCTGACTGTACCAAAAGGCAGAACACTCTAATCCCATCTTGGAGTTTTTGTCCACTGAGATCTCTCAGTGATTTAAAATAAACTTTTACTTTTTATTTTAGAAATTGAGTAAATTCTTTTACTTCACCTGCGCCTTGTCTCACACACCATAAGCCTTGAAATTCCCAACATTATGAATAATTTTAAGAGAGAAAAATCAGAACTAAAGGGAAAAAACATGGGAGAAAAATAAAACACAGAATAAAGAAGTTAACATGTTGATTTCCATTTAATCTCCATAATTCTTTTTTTTGGATGCAGAAGGCATTTTCTGTTCAAAGTCTTTTTGGATCATTAAATTACTGAGAAGAAGTCTTTCATAGTTCATCATTAAATATTCTTATTGTATTCATAGTTCTGTTTGCTTTGCTCAGCATCAGTTCATGTAAATCTTTACAGGTCTTTCTAAAATCATCTTGGCCACCTATTTTTATAGAACAATGATATTTCCTTACCTTCACATAATGTAGCTTATTCAATGTCCATCAATTCATGGACATCTACTCATTTTGCAATTCTTTGCCAACATTAAAAGAGATGCTACACCTTTCTGCACATGTGATCCTTTTCCCTCTTTTCATATTTCCTTGGGATATCGAACCAGTAGTGGCAGTACTGGGTCAAAGGATATGCATCGTTTTACAGCCTTTAGGGCACAGTTCCAAATTGCTCTCCAGAATGGTTGGATCAGTTCACAACTCAACAATGCATTACTAGCCCAGTTTTCCCACATCCACTCCAACATTTAACATTTTCTTTTCCTGTCATCTTAGCCAATCTGAGAGGTGTGAGCTGGTACCTCAGGGTTGTCTTAATTTGATTTAGAGCATTATTTCATATAGATGGCTTTAATTTCTTCATCTTAAAATTGTCTGTTCATGTTCTTTGACCATTTATAAATTATAGAATAACTTGTATTCTTATAAAGTTGACTTAGTTCTTTTTATATTTTAGAAATGAGACCTTTATCAGAAATACTCATGTAAAGATTTTGTCCTAGGTTTGAATTTCTTTTTTAATCTTGTTTCTGTAGGTTTTGCTTGTACAATTTTAAAAAATTTAATGTAATCAAAGTTGTCTGTTTTGCCTTTCATAATGTTCTCTAACTCTTCCTTGCTCATAAATTTCTCCTTTCTCAAATGATCTGCTTTCCTAATTTGTTTATGTTATTATCCTTTATTCCCAAATCATGTACCCATTTTGACCTTATTTTGGTATGGGTGTGAGATGTAGTTTTATACTGAGTTTCTGACACTATTTTCCAGTTTTCCTAGCAATTTTTTTTTTTCAAATATTGAGTTCTTATTGTAAAAGCTGCACTTTAGACGTTAATCCAATGTTAAATTACTATGGGACTTGATTATTGTGTCATGTATTCCATTGATTCACCACTCTATTTCTTAACCATTATCAAAAGGCTTTGATGACCGCTGCTTTATAATATAGTTTTACTTTTAAAACTGCTAAACCACCATCCTCTGTATTTTTCATTGATTTCTTTGATATTCATGGCCTTTTGTTCTTCCAGATGAAATTTGTAATTATTTTTTTACTAATGTACAATAATTTTTTGGCTGTTCGATTGGTATTGCATCTAAAACAAGTAAATTAATTTAGACAGAATTGTCATTTTTATTATATTAGTTCAGCCTACTTGATATTTTTCCAATTGTTTGGACTTGAATTTATATGTGTGAGAAGTGTTTTGCAATTGTGTTCATATACTTCTTTGGTTTGTCTTGGCAGTAGTCACCCAAATATTATATTTTAAATTAGATTATATTTTAAATGGAAAATCTTTTTCATTCTCTTGCTGATGGTCTTTATCAATAAGTTATAGAAATCCTAGTAATTTGTGAACAGGTTTGGGGATGATTTTATAGGATTTTCTAAGTATAGCATCCTATCATCTGCAAAGGATGATAGTTTTCTTTCCTCACTGCCTATTCTAATTCTTTAATTTCTTTTTTTTTTTATGGCTAAAATCTTTTGTTCCAACTTTTCCCCTCCTTTCCCCTATCCTCTCCCCTACATGGCAGGTTGACCAATACATGTTAAATGTGTTAAAGAACATATAAGTTAAGTTAAATGCAATATATCTTTTTATGTCCATACAGTTATTTTGCTGTACAAAAAGAATAGAACTTTTAAATAGTGTACAATTAGCCTGTGAAGGGAATCAAAAATGTAGGCAGACAAAAATAGAGGAATTAGGAATTCTATGTAGTGGTTCATAGTCATCTCCCAGAGTTCTTTTGCTGGGTGTAGCTGGTTCAATTCTTTACTGCTCTATTGGAACTGATTTGGTTCATCTCATTGTTGAAGAGATCCACACCCATTAGAATTGAAGATCTGTAATCTTTTAAATTCTCAGGAAATGTTTATACTTCATGGGGGTCAAACCTGAATTCTGTTATCATTCTTTAAGCTTTCTCTAACTTTCTCAGGAAGATGACTCTTCTGCCCCAATTCTAATTTATTTTTACTTCTCTACATTCACAGTGAAGTTCATTTTGTTTTATTTTGGGGGGAAAGCTAGAGAGCTTGGAAAATTTTGCTTACCCACTATTTTCATAGAACTCTTTCGTTTGAGAGAATTCATGTATAAATCTATCTGGTCCAGGAATTGTATTTCTAGAGAGTTCATTGATGGCTTATTCAGTTTCTTTTTCTAAAATGGCAGTTTTAAGTAATTTAATGCCTCTTTTAGTAATTTGGTTAATTTATATTTTTGTAAATACTCATTCATTTTAATTAGATTGTCAGATTTGCTGGCACACAATTGGGCAAAATAGCTCCTAGTTATAGCTTTAATTTCTTTTTTCTTGGTGATAAATTAACCCTTTTCATTCTTGATGCTGGCAATTCATTTTATTTCCTTTCATTTTTATAATCACATTAAACAAAGGTTTATCTATTTTGTTGTTTTTTCATACCAACTTTAGTTTTAATAATTAGTTCAATAGTTTTCTTAGCTTCAATTTTATTAAGCTCTCCTTTGAGTTTCAGAATTTTTAAGTTTGGTATTTAATTGGGGGGTTAATTTTTTTTTTTTTATAGTTTTTTTTTGTTGTTGTTTTGGTTACAGAGCCAATTCATTGACCTCCCCTTTCCCTATTTTATTCATATAACTATTTGGAGATATAAAATTTCCCCAAAAATATTTTGGCTGAATCTTGTACATTTTAGTGTATTGTCTCACTATGTGCTGATTGCTTCTATGATTAGCTGTTTGAGCCACTCATTCTTTTAAATTAGATTATTATTTAAAATTAGATAAATTGGTTTTTAGCCTATCTTTCCTTGGCCCTTTATTGAATATAATTTTTATTGCATCATGGTCTGAAAAGGAAGTATTTCTGCCTTTCTGCATTTGATTGTGAGGTTTCTACAATATAAAACATAGTCAGTTTTTGTGTATGTGCCAGGTACTACTGAGAAAAAAAGTGTAGTCCTTTTTGTCCTTCAATTTTCCCCAGAGGTTTAACATAGCTAAGTTTTCTAGGATTTTATTAATTTCCCTAGTTTCTTTATTGTTTATTTTGTGGTTAGAATTATATAATTCTGAGAGGGGGAGTTTAAGATCTCCCACTAAGATAGTTTTGCTGTCTATTTCTTCCTGTAAGTTGCTTAACTTCTCTAAAAATTTGGATGCTCTTTCAATTGGTGCATATACATTTAGTATGGATACTACTTCATTATCTATGGTACCCTTGAACAAAAGGTATTTTTCTTCCTCCTCTCTTTTAATTAGATCTATTTTTTTTTTTTTTTTTTTTTTTTTTGCTTTTGCTTTATCTGAGATCAGAAATGCTACCTGTTCTTGTTTTGCTTTGTGGTTATACCTGTGGAGTTTTGCAACAATATTCTTTGGAGTTTTCTGGTGAAATATCTGTTCAGAGGTGATCAATGGAGAATTTTAATAACTATTTTCCCTTCTGGTTCTAGTATATCATGGCAGTTTTCCTTAATGATCTCTTGAAGACTACTATTCAGCCTCTTTTGTCACATGCCTCATTTTAGTTTTTAATGTGTGATTATTTTCAGCATGCTTTTGATCACTTTTTCCATTTGATTAATTCTGCTTTTCAAAGCATTGTTTTTTGTTTGTTTGTTTGTTTTTGTTTTTTAGTCAATTTCTTTTTGCATTTGGCTTATCATGTTTTTTAAGGAATTGATTTCTTCAGTCAATTCTTGTCCTTCCTTTTCTAAGTTATTAACTCTCTCTTGCACGCTTATCATTTCTTTTCTAATTTCTCTTCTTCTATCTTTTATTTGCCTTGTAAAATATTTTATTAGCACTTCCAAGAAGCTTCTTTTGGCTTGAGCCACTCTTTGAGATTTCTTCTGTGGATATTTTGTCCTCATTTGAATTAATCTTTTAATCTTCCATCTAACCATAGTAGCTTTTTATTGTTAAGGTTCCTTTCTTTTTCTTGTTCTTTTTCTTACATTATTTTACCCCCTCTTCTGTAGTTTTTTATGGTTGAGCTCTGCTTCTGAGGTAAAAGGCATTATTCTAAATTCCTAATTAGGTTTAATTTTTCATTTGAATTCGAAATAAATTTTGCCACTCTACCTTTTGTCCTTCACCTTAAATATAATATATTCTACTCCAATTATTTATTTTAACTGTGTCTTTCTGTTTCAACTATGTCTCTTGTTAATAACATATTTTTTGTTGAATTGTGGTTTCTATTGTTATCCAACTACTTTATGTGTAATAGCTTATTCCATTCTCATTCACAGTTATGATTACAAACCATATTTCATTCTATCTTCTTTTCCTCTGTTTATCACTCTCTCCCTCTTTTTATCCTGCCCATCCTCTAAATTCTCTTTTGCATCTGACCAATGCTTCCCTTATTTTGCCCTCTCTTTTATAATTTCCTGCCTATCTCCCTATATCTTTTATCTTTTTCTGAATTATTTCCTTATTCCAAGAGAACAATGTTCTCTTAGTTCTTCTTACTTCACTTAGCATCAGTACATGTAAGTCTTTTGAGGCTTTTCTGAAATCAGCCTGCTCATCATTTCTTATAGAAAAATAATATTCCATTATATTTACATACCATTATCATATCTAGCCATTTCCCAAATGAGGGGCATCCATCATTTTTTGGTTCTTTGCCACTACAAAAAGGGCTGCTATAAAAATTTTTGCACATGTGGGCCTTTTCCCTTTTTTTATGATGTCTTTGTGATACAAAGTTGGATCAAAAGTTATGAAGAGTTTTATAGCCCTTAGGCTTAGATCCAAATTGCTCTGCAGAATCAGCTCACAACTCCACCAATAATGCATATCCCCTCCAATATTCATCATGTTCTTTTCCTATCATCTTAGCCAATCTAAGGTATAAAGTAGTATCACAGCATTGTTTTAATGGGCATTTTTTCTAATTAATAGAAGTTTAGAGAATTTTTTTCATATTACTAGAAATGTCTTTAATTTCTTCATATGAAAATTGTTCATATCCTTTGACCATTTATGAGGAATGGTTTTCATTCTTATAAATTTGAGTCACTTCTCTATATATTTTAAAAATAAGACCTTTATCAGGAACAGTGGTTGTAAATCCTCTCCCTCCCCCCAGCTTTCTGTTTCCTTCTAATTTTGGTTACATTGATTTTGTTTGTGCAAAACCTTCTTAATTTAATATAATAAAAGTATTTACTTCTGCCTTTCATGATGTTCTTTAGTTCTTCTTTGGCCATAAATTCCTTCCTTCTCCATGGATCTGAGGGATACGCTATATTTTGTTCTCCTAATTTACTTATAGTGTCACCATTTATGATTAAATTACAAACCCATATGGGGTGTTACAAATTGGGTATTTCCTTATTTCTGCTGTATTATTTTTCATTTTTGTCAATAGTAAATTCTCATCCTAGAAGATGGAATCTTTGGGTTTATCAAAAACTAGATTACTATAGTCATTGACTATTATTTGTTGTGAACCTAATCTATTTTACTCTATTTTTAAATAGTAGCAAATGTTTTTGATGACTGATCCTTTTTTGCAAATTATTAGGTTGGATACAGCCAGGCAAATATTCTTTACATTTTTTTTCCCATTAATTCCTTGAAATTCTGGACATTTTGTTTTTCCAGATGAATTTTGTTATTATTTTTTCTATGTATATAAAGTAATTTCTTGATAGTTTGATTAATATGACACTGAATAAGTAGAATAATTTAGGAAGAATTGTGATTTTCATATATTAGTGTGACCTACCCATGAACAAATGATATTCTTCCAGTTATTTAGAGCTAACTATATTTGTATAAAAAGGGTTTTGTAATTGGATACTTATAGGTCCTGACTTTCTCTTTCCAAGTAGACTCTTAAATATTTTATTTTGTCTATATATTTTTAAGTAATACTTTTAATTTTGAAAATATATGCAAAGACATTTTTCAACATTTACCCTTTCAAAACCTTGTATTCCAAATTTTTCTCCCTCTCTTCCTCTAATCCTTCCCCTTTACAGCATGTAATACAATATATGTTAAACATGTGCATTTCTTCTATACCTATTTCTATATTTATCACACTACACAATAAAAATCATATTAAAAAAGAAAAAAATGAGAAAGAAAAAAGCAAACAAATAACAACAAAAATATGAAAATACTCTATTGTGGTTCACATTTAGTTCTATGTATAGTTATTTGAAATGATATTTCTCTTTCTATTTCTTGCTGCTGGAATAGGTCAGTAATACATAAAACTGTTCATGATTTATATGGGTTTATTTTGTATATGATAACTTTACTAAAGTTGTTGATTGTTTCTAGTAGCTTTTAATATGATTTTTTTAAATTAAGAAAACTAAGCTGTTTAAAATGGAGTTTCTTATTGGAAATGCTTCTGTGTTATTTACAAATAATTACAAATAATACTTGCTAATAATTTTAAATAGATACTACTTATCATTTCAAGAAAAAACTCCCATTTATTCATTTGCTCTCTAGTATTTTTGATAGAAATGGATACTGTATTATATCAATTTTTTTCTTCAGCTATTCAGGTAATAATATGATTTCTGATATTGATTATTGATATGATCATTTTTGCTGATAGTTTTCCTGCTATTAAACTAGCCCTGCATTACTGGTATAATTCTGATGCGGGCAGTAGCCTCCTTTAAGATTCCTTTCTGATCTCCAACCTCCCTTTGGGACTGATCTTTGATTTATAAAATCTGGTCAAAACCACCCTTTTGTATTCCAAGGGGAGAGATCAGTATCTGAGCTAACTTAGGTTGTACCCAGCCCCCATTCTAATAATCTGCTCAGATTTCCCAACCCCAACCTGGTGGGTTCTGACCCTTGAAAAATCCACCAGGGGTTCCACCCATAGGCCCCTTCAAGCAAATAAAAGAGCCAAGCTAGAATCATCTCTTTGCAGAGGGTCAAAACATGCAAGCACCATGCTTTGCATTACAGACTCTCTGTCTGTCATTTATTTACTTATGGTGTATTTCTTTCTCTATCTAACTCCTTTTAATAACCAGACTTTAACCTTACTTCCAAACCCTACAATAAACCTTTTTTTTTTTTTTTTTTTTTTTTAATCAATTTAGGTTTTTGGGCCTGTATATTCTTTTACAGGAGACTCTCGCACTGCGACTAGAACTCATTTAACTTTGTATCCTTGTGCCAAATCCAGAGGGGTTGCAGGGGAGCTCCATTTGAATCCCTATACCCCAAACCTGCCACTAAACCTCAATTAATCCTAAATTTATTTAGGTATCCCTAATCTAGACCTCACCATTTGGCTATCCCTCATCAATTCCACTTGGTGATAGTGTATTAACCTAGTGACAAATTGCTGTATTCTCTGTTAATATTTTATTTAAGATTTTTGCATTAATATTCATTATGAAAATTGCTCTATAATCTTCCTTCTCTATTTTAATCTTTCCTGGTTAGGTATCAGCCTCATATCTGTGCCATAAAATAAATTTGGTAAGATTTCTTCTTCCTCTATTTTTTCAAATAGTTTATATTGTATAGAATTAATTTTTCTTCAAAGGTTTAGTAGAATTCACTTGTAAATGCATCTGATACTGGAGATTTGTTTCTTGAATAGTTCATTGATGGCTTGTTCAGTTTCTTTTTTTTTTTCTAAATGTACACTATTTAAATAATTTATCTTCTCATCTGTTAATATGGACAATCTATATTTTTTTGTATGCATCCATTCCACACAGATTATCAGATTTATTAGCATACAATTGGGCAAAATAGTTCCTAATTAATGTTTTTATTTCTATTTTATTGGTAGTAGGTTCACCCTTTTCATTCCTGATACTGGTAATTTTGTTTTCTTCCTTCCTTTTTTAAATTAACTAAAGGTTTATCTATTTTGTTGGTTGTAAAGTTCCAAAGAGGAACCTAGTATAGGGCAACTAGGAAGTAAGAAGGCTTTGATGACTAATGCATATGGATGTGACCTCTGAAGCTAGCAGGAACTGCCTAATGAGCTGGAACTCTAGTCATATTGAGAATGCATCATCAGGGGGTGGAGCCAATATGGCAGAGAAGATACACACAAATTTCTAAGCTCCCTTTTATTCTCAATACCAATTAGGTAAATCAGCCTCAAAAATAATGTGGACTGATAAAAAACTAAAGGATTAGAAGCACAATTTACCAGCTGAAGAGAATCTGGAATTTTGTCAGAAAAGGTCAGTTCCGTGGGAAGGAAAAAAAAAGACCAGCACAGACAGGGTTGGACTAGGGGCTAGCACATTGTGCCAAATGGGCTGGGGAGAACTGTGGGATCAAAGAAGCTACTGAGATAGAGAAATCTGGAATAGGCTGATAGCTCTACTCTGCTTGTAAAACAGCAGATCAGAAGAGAAATCAAAGCCACTTAAAAAAAAAAAAAAAAGCCAGAAAATATAACTACCCCAAACTGGAAGTGACCTAACACTGATCTCTGCACAGCTGTGCAGCCACCTTCTGCTGTCCAGGGCTTTTCCTTGGGGCAGTTAAGAACCTGAACAGCTGGGGACATATCCAGGGGCAGCCTCTAATCCACATAGTGCGGGGCTCAGCCTTAGGCAGTGGAACTCCTGAAGCAGTGAAACTCCAGCAACAGCAGAACTCCCACAGCAGTGGAACCTCTACAGCAGGGACTGTGCAATCCAGGCAGAAATTTCTGGTTTGAGCACAGGGGCTTTTCACGTGAGGTGCTAGTATCCACGGTCCCATGGGAGGCTTTGGCTGGGGGTTGTGATTCTTTCACTGTTCAGCCTCAAACCTCAGGGCAGTCACTAGGCCACACAGTGGGGTCCTTCACTGGGCACTCCTAGCAAGACAGCCGTGCTAATCACCTCTGAAGCATTTCTGGGAAGGGGAGGGGGGGGGGGGGAGAGTGGAAATCTCACCAGAGAACTCTTAGCCCAGTCACAGGATTGCTGCATCCTATCCCCAGTCTGGAAGGAAGCTGGTAAATTTCCTACCCAAGGGCAGACCCCCCCAATAGAATTTTAATAATGTGTAAGAAGCTGAAAGAGAATGATTGACACCTTCTACCCAGAGAAAGAGAGTTTATCCAACCCTGAGGAGGCTAACAGCAGACAGTCTCCAGATAACACGCTAAAAGGGAATGATACTTGCCCCCATCACATAACTCTCTCCTAGAAGAGACTATTAAAAAGTTAAGAGAGTTTGAAGAAAAATGGGGAAAGGAAGAGAAGCTATGAGAGAGAATAACAATATCCTGAAATTTGAGTTGGAAAAAATAAAGAATTCACAGGAAGTGCAGGGGAAAAAAAATTGTGAATTAGAAAAGGTTAAAAAATCACAGGAAAGTAGGATTTATGAAATGGAAAAGATAAAAAATTCCCAAGAAAGTAGGATTTGTGAATTGAAAAAAGGAATATGATGCACTAAAAAAAAAATAGTGAAATGGAAAAAAATTCCACAGCAAAATAATTCATTTAAAAACTCAATTGTGCATATACAAAAAGAACTAAAAAATGTGAATGAAGAAAATAACTCATTAAAAATCAGGACTGAACAAATAGAAATGAATGATTCATTAAGAAACCAAGAATCAGTCAAACAAAAAAAAATGAAAAGCTGGAGAATAATGTCAAAATCTATAGACCTGGAAAATAGATCTAGGAGAGAGAATCTGAGGATCATTATGATGAAAAAAAGACCCTAGATTCTATTATACAGAAAATCATCAAAGAGAATTGTCCAGAGATAATGAAAATAGAAAGGAAAACAGGCATTGAAAGAATTCATTGAATACCTTCTGAAAAAGACCCTAAAAAAAAAAAAAAAAAAAAAAAAAAAAAAAACTCCACAGAACATTGTGGCTAATCTGCAGAACTACAACTACCAGATTAAGAAAAAAATATTGCAAGCAGCTAGGAAAGAACAATTAAAATATCAAGGTGCCACAATGAGGGTCACTCAAGAACTGGCTGCCTCCACATTAAAAGATTGAAGGGACTGGAATTTGATATTCTGAAAGGCAAAAGAACTTGGAATGCAACCAAGAATAAAATACACAGCTAAGTTTATCATTTTCTTCCATGGAAGAAGATGGACATTTAATGAAACAGAGGAATTCCATTTGTTTCTAAGAAAAAAACAAGACTTAAACAAAAAATTTGATCTACATCCATAAGACTCAAGAGAAACAGAAAAAGGTAAAAAGAACTCCTGAGAACTATATTTCTGTTGTGCATATACAGAAAGTTCACATGTATAATTTGATTTTAATGATATAACATAAAGAAGAGAAGTAGTAAGTTAAAGGAGATAGTATCAGAAAATGGGAAAGGAGAGATAAAAAGAGGAAAACTACATCCCAGGAAGAGGCAAAGAAAATTTAGCACATCTGAGGGAATTTAGAGAGGGTGAGGAACATGTGTGAATCTTACTCTCATCAGAGTAGGCTCAAAGAGTAAATAATTGACATATTTGTTTTTCAGAGAATTTTCTCTCACCTCACTAAAAGGGGGGAAAGGAAAAGGGAAAAGGAAAAGAGGAATAAGGGAAGGGTACAAGAAAGGGGAAGGGACTTAAAAGGAGGGGGGAGGGATACAAAAAAGTGAGGGCTGCACGTCACAAGTGGAGTCCATAAATTTGATACTGGGTTCAAGGGCAACAAGGGGAAAAAAGCATAATGAGGGGATAATAGGATGGCAGGAAATACAGAATTAGTAATTTTAACTGTAAATGTGAATGGGATGAATCTTCCCATTAAGTGGAGGCAGATAGCAGACTGGATCAAAAGACAGAACGCTACAATATGTTGCTTACAGGAAACACATTTAAAAGCAAGGAGACACATACAGAGTACAGGTAAAAGGCTAGAAAAGAATCTATTATGCTTCAAATGAAGTCAAAAAAGCAGGGGGAGCCATCCTTATCTCAGATCAAGCAAAAGAAAAAATTGATCTAATTAAAAGAGACAAGGAAGGAAACCATATCCTGCTAAAAGGTAGCATATACAATGTAGCTGTGTCAATACTAAACATATATGCGCCAAGTGGTATAGCATCTAACTTCATATAGGAGAAGTTAAGAGAGCTGCAAGAAGAAATAGACAGTAAAACTATAATAGTGGAAGTTCTCAACTTTGCACTCTCAGAATTAGATAAATCAAACCACAAAACAAATAAGAAAGAAATTAAAGAGATAAATAGAACATTAGAAAAATTAGGTATGATAGATCTTTGGAGAAAACTGAATGCTGATAGAAAGGAGTATACTTTCTTCTCAGCAGTTCATGGAGCCTATACAAAATTGACCATATATTAGGATATAAGGATCTCAAAATGAGATGTAGGAAGCCGGAAATACTAAATGCTTTCTTCTCAGATCACAATGCAATAAAAACTACATTCAACAAGAAGTTAGGGGTAAATAGACTAAAAAGTATTTGGAAACTAAATAATCTCATCTTAAAGAATGACTGGGTGAAACAGCAAATTATAGAAACAATTAATAATTTCACCCAAGATAATGACAACGATGAGACATCATACCAAAATTTGTGGGATGCAGCTAAAGCAGTAGTAAGGGGAAATTTTATATCTTTAAAGGCTTACTTGAATAAAATAGAGAAAGAAAAGATCAATGAACTGGGTTTGCAAATCAAAAAGCTAGAAAAAGGCCAAATTAAAAACCCCCAACCAAAAACTAAACTTAAAATTCTAAAATTAAAAGGAGAAATCAATAATATTGAAAGTTAAAAAAAAAAACTATTGAATTCATAAATAAAATTAAGAGTTGGCTTTATGAAAAATCCAATAAAATAGATAAACTTTTGGTAAATCTGATCAGAAAAAAGAAAGAGGAAAATCAAATTGTAAGTCTTAAAAATGAAAAGGGGGATCTTTCCACCAATAAAGAGGAAGTGAGAGAAATAATGAGTTACTTTGCCCAACTTTATGCCAATAAATTTGATAACTTTAGTGCAATGGATGACTTCCTCCAAAAATATAGGCTTCCTAGATTAACAGAAGAGGAGGTAAACTGCTTAAATAGTCCCATTTCAGAAAAAGAAATAGAATAAGTTATTAATTAACTCCCCAGGAAAAAATCCACAGGACCATATGGATTTACATGTGAATTCTACCAAACATTTAAAGAACAATTAGCCCCAATGTTATATAAACTATTTGAAAAAATAGGGGATGAAGGAGTCCTACCAAACTCCTTTTAAGACACAGACATGGTACTGATACCTAAACCAGGTAGGTTAAAAACTGAGAGACCAATTTTCTTAATTAATATTGATGCTAAAATCTTATTTTTTAAAATTTTGTTTTTTATTAATTTTTATAATTATAACATTTTCTTTGACACTAGATATACATAGATAATTTTTTTTTAACAACATTATCCCTTGTACTCCATTCTGTTTTGAGTTTTTCCCCTCCCCTAGATGGCAGGCATTCCCATACATATTAAATATCTTATAGTATATCCTAGGTACAATATATATGTGCAGAACCGAATTTTGTTGTTGTTGCTGTTGCAAAGGAAGGATTGTATTCACAAGGTAAAAATAATCTGGGAAGAGAAACAAAACAAAACAAAACAATGCTCACTGTTTACATTCATTTCCCAGTGTTCCTTTTCTGGATGTAATGCTAAAATCTTAAATAAGATACTAGAAAAAAGACTTCAAAAAATCATTCTCAGGGGGCGGAGCCAAGATGGCGGAGAAGATACACGTGACTGTGTAAGCTCCTTTCTTCCCTCACAACCAACTAGATTTAGTCAGCCTCAGAAATAGCGCTGGGCTGATAGAATCCACAAGGCCTGATAGAATCCACCAAGCTGAAGAGAATCTGGAGTTTCAGCAGGAAAGGTCAGCTCCCAGGGGAGGAAGAAGAGAGGCCAGCGCAGACGATGGGGTAGTGGCACACTGCACCGGTTGTGCTGGGGAGGGCTCTGGGATCAGAGAATCCACCAAGATAAAAGAATCTGGCACAGGCTGTTAGCTCTTCTCTGCTTATAATACAGCAGTTCAGAAGAGAAATCTAAGCCACTTTAAAATTTAAAACCAGATTGGATCTTCCTGGATACCAGGGGTGACTCAGCAGATCTTGGCACTGGGGGTGTGGCCGACATAGGCAATCCAGGCTTTTACCTCGGGGTAGTTAAGAGATTGAAGAGTGGGTGGGGCGGTAATCATAGTGCCTGGCTCGGCTGGCTGGAGGCTGTGGAACGGAAGTCCCAGAGAAGGGGAACCTTTGAACTAGGGACCACGGTTTCTGGCAGACATTTCCAGTTTGAGGGCAGGGGCTTTTCACTTCACCTGCTGCAGACATCCACGGCCCACCGAAACGCATAGGCTAGGCTTTCAGTCGCCTTTACTATTCAGTCTCAACCTCAGGGAAGCCATTAAAACACAGCGCCCTCAGAGCACAGCAGTGCTAGTCACCTCTGAGGCACTTCCAGGGAGGGGGTGGGGAACTCTCTCCCAGAGCTCTCTCTTAGCTCAGGAGCAGGGGCCGCTGCATCCATCTGGTCTGGGAGGAATCTGGTAAAGAAATAAATAAATAATTTCCTGCCCCAGGGACAGACCCCAAAAGATTTTTTAAGTATAAGCAAGAAGCCCCCAAAAACCATAGATTCCTTCTACACAGAGAAAGAGCAGGTATCCAACCCCGAGGAAGTTAACAGCAGAGAGTCAGCAGATAACAACCTAAAGAGGAATGATTCCTGCCCCCTATCACATAACTCTCTCCTTGAAGAGACTATTAAAAAGTTAAGAGAGTTTGAAGAAAAATGGGGAAAGGAAAGAGAAGCTATGAAATTGGAGTTGGAAAAAATAAAGAATTCACAGGAGATGCAGGGAAACAAAATTAGTGAATTAGAAAAGGTAAAAAAATCACAGGAAAGTAGGATTTCTGAATTGGAGAAGATAAAAAAGTCTCAAGAAAATAGGATTTCTGAATTGGAGAAGATAAAAAAGTCCCAAGAAAATAGGATTTCTGAATTGGAAAATGAAAATAAATCTCAAAAAAAAAAATTAGGGAAATGGAAAAAATTCAATAGAGCAAAATAACTCATTTAAAAATGAAATTGGGCATTTACAAAAAGAACTAAAAACTGTGAATGTAGAAAATAATTCCTTAAAAGTCAGGATGGAACAAATAGAAATGAATGATTCATTGAGAACCTAAGAATCAGTCAAACAAAACAAAAAAAAAAAAATGAAAAGCTGAAGAATAACGTCAAATACATACTGGGAAAATCTATAGACCTGGAAAACAGATCTAGGAGAGATAATATGCGGATCATAGGACTTCCCAAATACTATGACCGAAAAAAGAGCCTAGATTCTATTTTACAGAAAATTATCAAAGAGAACTGTCCAGAGATAATAGAAACAGAGGGGAAAGTAGATGTTGAAAGAATTCATTGAACTCCTTCTGAAATAGGCCCTAAAAAAAGAACACCACGGAATATTGTGTCTAAGCTGCAGAATTACCACACAAAGGAGAAAATCCTGCAAGCAGCCAGAAAAAAACAATTTAAATACCAAGGTGCCACAATAAGTGTCACACAAGATCTGGCTGCCTCCACATTAAAAGATAGAAGGGCCTGGAACCTGATATTCTGAAAGACAAAAGATCAAGGATTGCAACCAAGAATAAACTACCCAGCTAAGTTTAGCATCTTTTTCCATGGAAAAAGATGGTCATTCAATGAAATAGAGGAATTCCATATGTTTCTAAGAAAAAAAACCAGACTTAAACAAAAAATTTGATCTACATCCACAAGACTGAAGAGAAACAGAAAAAGGTACACAGAACACTTGAGAACTATATCTCTGTTGTGGGTATATAGAAAGTATGCATGGATCATTTGATTTTACTGATAAAAAAGAAAAAAAAAAGGAGGGGGTGTAGTAAAGGGAAGGGGGTAGTATCAGAAAAAGGGGAGGGAGTGATAAAAAGAGGGAAACTACATCCCAGGAAGAGGCATAGAAAATACACCATATCTGAGGGAATTTAGAGAGGGGGAGAATCATTGTGTAAATCTTACTCTCATCAGAAGAGGCTCAAAAAGTAAATAATTGTCATATTTGTTTTTCAGAGAATTCTCTCTCACCTCATTAAAAGGGGGAGAGGAAAAGGGAAAAGGAAAAGGAGAATAAGGGAAGGGACGTGGAGGGAGGGGAGAGGGATACTAAAAAAAAAAAGGGGGGGGAGGGCTGCGTGTCACAAGGGGGGTCTATACATTGAATATTGTGGAAGGGGTTCAGGGGGGTCAAGGGATAAAGCATATTCTGGGGATAATATGATGGCAGGAAAGACAGAATTAGTAATTTTAACTGTAAATGTGAATGGGATGAACGCTCCCGTCAAATGGAGACGAATAGCAGACTGGATCAAAAATCAGAACCCTACAATATGTTGTCTATAGGAAACACACTTAAAGCAGTGAGATACATATAGAGTAAAGGTAAAAGGTTGGAGCAGAATATATTATGCTTCAGGTAAAGCCAAAAAAGCAGGGGTAGCTATCCTTATCTCAGATCAAGCAAAAGCAAAAGTTGATCTAATTAAAAGAGAAAAGGAAGGAAACTATATCCTGCTGAAAGGTAGCATAAATAATGAAGCCATGTAACGTGCTCTCCTGACAGTTACAATTACTAGTCTGTCCTAGACCCACCAGAGTACCTTTGACCACTGTCCTTTGCAGTGTGAGCTCTACCCGGCTCGCCTCCTCTGAGGCCTTCTAAGGTCTCTGGCCACAATCTCTTGAATCTATAGCTTAATAACCGGTAGCGCACTCAAGAACAACCACGTGTAATCTTAAAAGCCTTTATTATACCTACTCACATAATGCCCTAACTGATGCCCTGACTTGTTGGTTCCTGAGTGAACACCTGGTCAGAAGACCCATGTGTTCACTACCAAAACCCTTACCTCTTTTGGCTACCCATCTTGGCTTGGCCACCCAGGCTAGGAAGCCCAGGTGAAGAACGCCAGATTAAAGAGGACCGCCTGCTGCCTGCAGTGGGCTTACATAGGGCCTGTGAGGTCACACACACAGCCAATCAGCGAGAGAGTCACCCATTACGAAACTATCTCAATATGGCCAGGATCCCGCCCAAGGGCAGTCCTAATATCCACAGAAATTACTTCCGGGCCTCAATCTCCTGATGCGCTGTGGCACCCATTTAAAGGGCCCTTACAAAGCCATATCAATACTAAACATATATGCACCAAGTGGTATAGCATCTAACTTTCTAAAGGAAAAGTTGAGAGAGTTGCAAGAAGAAATAGACAGTAACACTATAATAGTGGGAGATCTCAACCTTGAACTCTCAGATTTAGACAAATCAAACCACAAAACAAACAAGAAAGAAATTAAAAAAGTAAATAGAACATTAGAAAAACTAGGTATGATAGACCTTTGGAGAAAACTGAATGGCAATAGAAAGGAATATACTTTCTTCTCAGCAGTTCATGGATCCTATACAAAAATTGACCATATATTAGGACATAAAGATCTCAAAATTAAATGTAGGAAGGCAGAAATAATAAATGCCTTCTTCTCAGACCACAATGCAATAAAAGCTACATTCAGTAAAAAGTTAGGGATAAATAGACCAAACAATAATTGGAAACTGAATAATTTCATCTTAAAGAATGACTGGGTGAAAGAGCAAATTATAGAAACAATTAACAATTTCCCCCAAGATAATGACAATGATGAGACATCATACCAAAATCTGTGGGATGCAGCTAAAGCAGTAATAAGGAGAAATTTTATATCTTTATAGGCTTATTTGAAGAAAATAGAGAAAGAGAAGATTAACGAATTGGGCTTGCAACTTAAAAGGCTAGAAAAAGACCAAATTAAAAACCCCCAACCAAAAATTAAACTTGAAATAAAAAAATTAAAAGGAGAAATCAATAATATTGAAAGTAAAAAAACTATTGAATTAATAAAGAAAACCAAGAGTTGGTTTTATGAAAAAGCCAATAAAATAGATAAACCTTTGGTAAATCTGATTAGAAAAAGGAAAGAGGACAATCGAATTGTTAGTCTTACAAATGAAAAGGGGGATCTTTCCACCAAGGAAGAGGAAATTAGAGAAATAATAAGGAGTTACATTGCCCAACTTTATGCCAATAAATTTGATAACTTAAGTGAAATGGATGACTTCCTCCAAAAATATAGGCTCCCTAGATTAACAGAGGAGGAGATAAATTTCTTAAATAGTCCCATTTCAGAAAAAGAAATAGAACAAGCTATTAATCAACTCCCAAGGAAAAAAATCCCCTGGACCAGATGGATTTACATGTGAATTCTACCAAACATTTAAAGAACAATTAGCCCCAATGCTATATAAACTATTTGAAAAAATAGGGAATGAAGGAGTCCTACCAAACTCCTTTTATGACACAGACATGGTACTGATACCTAAACCAGGTCGATCGAAAACTGAGAAAGAAAATTATAGACCAATTTCCTTAATGAATATTGATGCTAAAATCTTAAATAAGATATTAGCAAAAAGACTTCAGAAAATCATCCCCAGGATAATACACTATGATCAAGTAGGATTCATAGCAGTAATGCAGGGCTGGTTTAATATTAGGAAAACTATTAGTATAATTGACCATATTAATAATCAAATTAATAAAAACCATATGATCATCTCAATAGATACAGAAAAAGCATTTGACAAAATCCAACATCCATTCCTACTAAAAACTCTTGAGAGTATAGGAATAAATGGATTATTCCTTAGAATAATCAGGAGCATATATTTACAATCATCAGTAAGCATAATATGCAATAGAAATAAACTGGAACCTTTCCAAGTAAGATGAGGAGTGAAACAAGGTTGCCCACTATCACCATTACTATTCAATATAGTACTAGAAAAGCTAGCCTCAGCAATAAGAGCCGAGAAAGAGATTCAAGAAATTAGAGTAGGAAATGAGGAAATCAAACTATCACTCTTTGCAGATGACATGATGGTATACTTAGAGAACCCCAAAGACTCTTCTAAAAAGCTATTAGAAATAATTCAGAATTTTAGCAAAGTTGCAGGATACAAAATAAACCCACATAAATCCTCAGCATTCTTATATATCACCAACAAAATGCAATAGCAAGAGATACAAAGAGAAATTCCATTCCAAACAAATGTTGAGAGTATAAAGTATTTGGGAATCCATCTACCAAAGAATAGGCAGGAATTATATGAGAAAAATTACAAAACACTTGCCACAAAAATAAAGTCAGATTTAAATAATTGGAAAGACATTGAGTGCTCTTGGATAGGCCGAGCGAATATAATAAAGATGACAATACTCCCCAAACTAATCTATTTATTTAGTGCTACACCAATCAGACTCCCAAGAAACTATTTTAATGACCTAGAAAAAAAAAACAACAAAATTCATATGGAAGAATAAAAGGTCGAGAATTGCAAGGGAACTAATGAAAAAAAAGTCAGAAGAAGGTGGTCTAGGTGTACCTGATCTAAAGCTATATTATATAGCAGCAGTCACCAAAACCATTTGGTACTGGCTAAGAAATAGAACCATAGATCAGTGGAACAGATTAGATACAAAGGACAAAAAAGGGTACATCTATAGCAATCTAATCTTTGACAAACCCAAAGATACCAACATTAGGGATAAAAATTCATTATTCAGAAGAAACTGTTGGGAAAACTGGAAATTGGTATGGCAGAATTTAGATATGGATCCACACTTAACACCATATACCAAGATAAGGTCAAAATGGGTACATGATTTAGGCATAAAGAATGAGATCATAAATAGATTAGAGGAACAGGGGATAGTCTACCTCTCAGACCTATGGAGGAGGAAGGAATTTATGACCAGAGGAGAACTAGAGATCATTATTGATCACAAAATAGAAGATTTTGATTACATCAAACTAAAAAGTTTCTGTACAAATAATACTAATGCAAACAAGATTAGAAGGGAAGTAACAAATTGGGAAAATATTTTTAAAAGCAAAGGTTCTGACAAAGGTCTCATTTCCAAAATATATAGAGAACTGACCCTAATTTATAAGAAACCGAACCATTCTCCAATTGATAAATGGTCAAAGGATATGAACACACAATTCTCAAATGAAGAAATTGAAACTATATCCACTCACATGAAAGAGTGTTCCAAATCACTACTGATTAGAGAAATGCAAATTAAGACAACTCTGAGATACCACTACACACCTGTCAGATTGGCTAAGATGACAGGAACAAATAATGATGAATGTTGGAGGGGATGTGGGAAAACTGGGACACTAATACATTGCTGGTGGAGTTGTGAAAGAATCCAGCCATTCTGCAGAGCAATCTGGAATTATGCCCAAAAAGTTATCAAAATGTGCATACCCTTTGACCTAGCATTGCTGTTATTGGGATTATATCCCAAAGAATTACTAAAGAGTGGAAAGGGACCTGTATGTGCCAAAATGTTTGTGGCAGCTCTTTTTGTTGTAGCTAGAAACTGGAAGTTGAATGGAAGTCCATCAATTGGAGAATGGTTGGGTAAATTGTGGTATATGAAGGTTATGGAATATTATTGCTCTGTAAGAAATGACCAGCAGGAGGAATACAGAGAGGCTTGGAGAGACTTAAATCAACTGTTGCTGAGTGAAATGAGCAGAACCAGAAGATCACTATACACTTCAACAACAATACTGTATGAGGATGTATTCTGATGGAAGTGGAAATCTTCAACATAAAGAAGATCCAACTCACTTCCAGTTGATCAATGATGGATAGAAATAACTACACCCAGAGAAGGAACACTGGGAAGCGAATGTAAATTGTTAGCACTACTGTCTATCTACCCAGGTTACTTATACCTTCAGAAGCTAATAATTAATGTGCAACAAGAAAATGGTATTTACACACATATATTGTATCTAGGTTATATTGTAACACATGTAAAATGTATGGGATTACCTGCCATCAGGGGGAGGGAGTGGAGGGAGGGAGGAGATAATTTGGAAAAATGAATAAAAAAAAAATCATCCTCAGGATAATAACTATAATCAAGTAAGATTTATACCAGGAATGCAGGGCTGGTTTACTATTAGGAAAACTATTTAGTATAATTAACCATATTAGTAATCAAATTAATAAAAACCACATGACTATCTCAATAGATGCAACAAAAGCATTTGATAAAATCCAACTTCCATTCCTACTAAAAACACTTGAGAGTATAGGAATAAATGGACTATTCCTTAAAATAATAAGGAGCATATATTTTAAACTGTCAGTAAACATCATATATAATGGCGATAAACTGGATACTTTCCCAGTAAGATCAGGAGTGAAACAAAGTTGCCCAGTATCACCATTACTATTCAATTTAGTACTAGAAGTGCTAGCCTCGGCAATAAGAGCCAAGAAAGAGATTCAAGAAATTAGAGTAGGAAATGAGGAAATCAAACTATCACTCTTTGCAGATGACATGATGGTATACTTAGAGAACCCCAAAGACTCTGCTAAAAAGCTATTAGAAATAAATCAGAACTTTAGCAAAGTTGCAGGATACAAAATAAATCCACATAAATCCTCAGCATTTTTATACATTACCAGCACAATCCAAGTGCAAGAGATACAAAGAAAAATTCCATTCAAAATAACTGTCATAATATAAAATATTTGGGAATATATCTACCAAAGAAAAGTCTGGAATTATATGAGCATAATTACAAAAATCTTGCCATAAAAATAAAGTAAGATTTAAATAATTGGAAAGACATTGAGTGCTCTTGGATAGGCCTAGCGAACATAATTAAGATGATGGTACTCCCTAACCTAATCTATTTATTTAATGCTATATCAATCAGACTCCCATGATACTATTTTAATGACCTAGAAAAAATTACAACAGAATTCATATGGAACAACAAAAGGTCGAGAATTTCAAGGGAAGTAATGAAAAAAAAATCAAAATAAGGTGGTCTAGCTATACCTGATCTAGAACTATATTATAAAGCAATAGTCACCAAATCATTTGGTATTGGCTAAGAAATAGACTAGTTGATCAGTGGAATAGGTTAGGTTCACAGGGCAAGATAGTGAAAAAAATTAGCAATCTGGTGTTTGATAAACCCAAAGATCCAAACTTTTGGGATAAGAATTCATTATTTGACAAAAACTGCTGGGAAAACTGGAAACTAGTATGGCAGAAACTAGGCATGGACCTACATTTAACACCAAATACTAAGATAAGATCAAAATGGGTCCAAGATTTAGGCATAAAGAACAAGATCATAAATAAATTAGAGAAACATGGAATAGTTGACTTCTCAGACTTGTGGAGGAGGAAGGAATTTGTGTCCAAAGGAGAACTAGAGATCATTATTGATCACAAAATAGAAAATTTTGATTACATCAAATTAAAAAACTTTTGTATAAACAAAAGTAATGCAAACAAGATTAGAAGGGAAGTAACAAATTGGGAAAACATTTTTTACAGTTAAAGGTTCTGATAAAGGCCTCATCTCCAAAATATACAGAAAATTGACTCTAATTTATAAGAAATCAAGCCATTCTCCAATTGATAAATGGTCAAAGGATATGAACAGACAATTTTAAGATGATGAAATTGAAACTATTTCCACTCATATGAAAGAGTGTTCCAAATCACTATTGATCAGAGAAATGCAAATTAAGACAACTCTGAGATACCACTACACACCTGTCAGATTGGCTAAGATGACAGGAACAGATAATAATGAATGTTGGAGGGGCTGTGGGAAAACTGGGACACTGATGCATTTTTGGTGGAGTTGTGAAAAAATACAACCATTCTGGAGAGCAATCTGGAATTATGCCCCAAAAGTTATCAAAATGTGCATACCCTTTGACCTAGCATTGCTGTTATTGGGCTTATACCCCAAGGAAATACTAAAGAAAGGAAAGGGACCTGTATGTGCCAAAATGTTTGTGGCAGCCCTTTGTGTAGTGCCTAGAAACTGGAAAATGAATGGATGTCCATCAATTGGAGAATGGTTGGGTAAATTATGGTATATGAATGTTATGGAATATTATTGCTCTGTAAGAAATGACCAGCAGGAGGAATACAGAGAGGCTTGGAGAGACTTAAATCAACTGATGCTGAGTGAAATGAGCAGAATCAGGAGATCATTATACACTTCAACAATTATATTGCATGAGGATGTATTCTGATGGAAGTGGATATCTTCAACATAGAGAAAGCTAATCCAATTCCAATTGATCAATGATGGACAGAATCAGCTACACCCAGAAAAGGAACACTGGGAAATGAGTGTAAACTGTTAGCATTTTTTTGTTTTTCTCCCCATATTATTTTTACCTTCTGCATCCAATTCTTCCTTTGCAACAACAACAAAATTTAGTTCTGCACATATATATTGTACCTAGGATATACTATATGACATTTAATATGTATGGGAATGCCTGCCATCTAGGGGAGGGGGAGGATGTAAGGAGGGGAAAAATTCAGAACAGAAGAGAGTACAAGGGGTAATGCTATAAAAAATTATCTATGCATATGTACTGTCAAAACATGTTATAATTATAAAATTAATTTAAAAAAAGAAGGAAAAAAATAACGTATCCCCACCCAAACCCAAGTAGAAAAGCAAGGGCAGCAATTCACCTAGATAGAATTCTTTTTCATGTTGGATGAAGTCTGACTCTGGTTTAGACCACTTCCATTTTATTAAAGAGTTCATCCCATTTACATTCACAGTTAAGTTTCCTAATTCTGTATTTCCCACCATCCTATTTTCCCCAAGTTTACTTTTGTTCTCTCTTTTTACCCTTTTCCTTCTCTTAGTGTTTTGCTTCTTACTACTATCCTCCCCCCCCGCTTTTTTTTTTTTTTTTTTTTTTAGCAATCCTCCTTTTTACCATTTTTCCATTCCATTTCTGCCCTTCCTTCTAATATCCTTACCCTTTCCCTCCTACTTCCCTGTAGGGTGAAACAAATTTTTATACCATACTAAGTATGTATGTTATTCCTTTTTTTTTCAGCCAAATTCAATGAGATTAGCATTCAAACAATGCTGATTCCTTCCTTTTCTTCCCTCAACTATAACTGTTCTTTTTTGCCTCTTCATATGACACAATTTATCCCATTTTAACCTCTTCTTTCCTCTTCTCCCAGTACAATCCCTTTTCCATCTCTAATCTTTTTTATATCATTACATTAAATTCAACTTATACTTACACCTTCTAAGTATATTCCTTATAATTGCCCTGACAAAAATACAGTTATCAAGAGTTATATGTATCATTTTCCCACATAGGGATGGAAACATTTAAACCTTTAAAAAAGCATAGGTTTTTTTTTCTTCCATTTTTCTTTTTATGCTTCTTTTAAGTTTATTTGAAGTTCAAAATTTCTGTTCCACTCTGGGTGTTTTCATCAGAAATGATAGAAAATTCCCTCTCTCATTGAATGTCCATGCTTCCCTGAAAGATAAAACTTAATTTTTGTGGGTTATTAATTCTTGGTTGTAGTCCAAGTCCCTTTGTTTTTCAAATACTATATTCCAGGGCCTCTGATCTTTTAATCTGGAAGTTTCTAGATCCTAGGTAATCCTGATTGTGGCTTCTTGATATTTGAATTGTTTATTTTCTGACTACAATACTTTTACTTGATCTGATAATTTTGTAAGTTAGCTATTGTATTACATATATATTTTTTTAAATTTTGGAGTCTCTCTCCAGAGATTATCAGTGAATGCTTTCAATGATTATTTTTCCTTCTGATTCGGAAATACCAGGGTAATTTTCCTTGGTGATTTCTTGAAAGACATTTTCTAGGATCTTATTTTTATTGTGGCTTTCAGATTTTCAATTTTAGATTGTCTCTCCTAGATCTTCTTACCATGTCAATTGTTTTCCCAATGAGTTATTTTACATTTTCATTTATTATTTATATTTTGTTTGACTAATTCTTGATGTCTCTTTTAGTCAATCACTTATATTTCTCCAATTCTAATTTGTCCTTAATTATTTTCTTTAGTTAGTTTTTTTAACTTTTTTTTTTTTTTTTTTTTTTTTTTTACATTTGGCCAATTGCTCTTTCAAAGGAATTGTTTTTTTCAGTGATTTTTTTTTTTCCATTTCACCAATTCTGTTTTAAGGAGTTGTTTTCTTTTTTCCTTTTCACTAATTTTTAAAAGAAACTGTTTTCTTCAGCATTTTTCTTTATTTTGCCAAATTTATTTTTTAAGGAGTTGCTTTCTTTGGTCAAGCTGTTGGCATTTCTCCAAAAAAAATTCATAACTCTCTTGAAAAACTCTCATTTCTTTTATCTTTTTTAATGCTCTTAAGATCATTTTGAAACCTGCCAAGAGAACTTTTTTTTTTCCTTGCTCAGCTCTTTTATTAATCCATTTTAATACAGTTCAATAAAAAATGTCAAAGCATCAATGAAAGCATGCAGTTTCAGTCAAAGTACACATTAGATACTTGAGCAGTGATATTGTCTGGCTATACATATAACAGTTTTCAGAGGTTTGTGTGGAAATCCTATGAAAGACTGATCACTACTCAAATGTCCCTTATTCTTCTTTGGCTTGCTGATCTATCAGGCCTAAATTGGTATTAATTGATTGTAGTGGATTACTATATCAGAACTGTAGCCCAGACTTGGGCTTGTGGAGGTCTCAGATCAACTAACAGTATTATTACTTTTTTTTTTTTTTTTTTTACTTAATAATTTTTTATTATATATATATTTTTTATAATATTATCCCTTGTATTCATTTTTCCAACTTATCCCCCCCCCTCTATTCCCTCCCCCCGATGACAGGCAATCCCATACATTTTACATGTGTTACAATATAGTCTAGGTACAATACATGTGTGTGAATATCATTTCCTTGTTGCACAATAAACATTAGATTCCGAAGGTACATGCAACCTGGGCAGACAGATATTAGTGCTAACAATTTACATTCACTTCCCAGTGTTTCTTCTCTGGGTGTAGCTACCTCTGTCCATCATTGATCAACTGGAAGTGAGTCGGTTTTTCTTTATGTTGAAGATTTCCACTTCCATCAGAATACATCCTCACACAGTATTGTTGTTGAAGTGTACAGTGATCTTCTGGTTCTGCTCATTTCACTCAGCATCAGTTGATGTAAGTCTCTCCAGGCCTCTCTGTATTCCTCCTGCTGGTCATTTCTTACAGAGCAATACTATTCCATAACCTTCATATACCATAATTTACCCAACCATTCTCCAACTGATGGACATCCATTCATCTTCCAGTTTCTAGCTACAACAAAAAGAGCTGCCACAAACATTTTGGCACATATAGGTCTCTTTCCGCTCTTTAGTATTTCTTTGGGATATAATCCCAGTAGTAGTGCTGCTGAGTCAAAGGGTATGCACAGTTTGATAACTTTTTGGGCATAATTCCAGATTGCTCTCCAGAATGGCTGGATTCTTTCACAACTCCACCAGCAATGTATTAGTGTCCCAGTTTCCCCACATCCCCTCCAACATTCATCATTATTTGTTCCTGTCATCTTAGCCAATCTGACAGGTGTGTAGTGGTATCTCAGAGTTGTCTTAATTTGCATTTCTCTGATCACCAAGAGAACTTTTTGAATAGGAAGCCAGATTATAGCTTTCTTTGAGGCTTCACCTGAAAGCATTTTGCTTTTGCAATCCTCTTCTGAGTTTTATGTTGTGAACTTTTCTTTCTCCATACTGTGTCTCTGTAGTCAGAGTTCTTTTTAGTTTTTTGCTTATTTTTAAGGGTTGAGGCGTACTGCTAGTGTATAGGAGAAGTTGTCCTGTGTTTCCAATGCAAAGGGACAATGAAGGACTTACTGAACTGGGCCAGTAGTGCTCCAGGCTTCTCCCCTGTGCTGGGTGGGTCTGGCCAAGTCCTACCTGTTGTGCTAGTATTTGGGAGGGGGGGGTCACAATTTGCCTTCTGTACTTGCATTGGAGATCTCACAGCTGGTCTGCTGAACCATGACATGACAACCAACATTGCTGAATTTTGGCTAAGAGCTGCCTACAAGGTTGCTCATGCCTGACCTCCCTGTAATAGGCCTCCCTGCACAGCACCTCAGCTGGGCTTCATTTCCCCCTCCCAATTGAGTCAGATTTTTTTCTGAAGTCTCGGCAAGATATCTTAAGTGGGAAAGTTATTATACTCTGAATATTTGTAGGTTCTGCCACTCTAAAGTCCACTCAGAAGCTTGATCTAGTGTTGATTCTTAGAGAAGCTGGGAAGAATTCAGGCAATGTCCTTTCTACTCTCTACCATCTTGGCTCCATTCCCCATCCTTTTCATTTTTAATATTGGCAATTTGTTCTTTTTCTTTTTTAATCAATTTAACAATAGTATATCTATTTTATTATTTTTTATAAATTTCTCTTGCTTTTATTTAATATATTAATAGTTTTTTTCTATCAATTTTATTAATCCCTCTATTGAATTTCAGAATTTATAATTTGGCATTAGATTGAGAATTTTTTTATCATAACCTACAAGAAATTAGGAAGGAAATAAGAAAAGATAATGGGGAAGCTGATAGAAGGGAAGATAGATTGAAGGAAGCAAATTGAAATTCAAAAGAAAACTATTAGTGAGGAGGAAACAAGGAGGAGAGATGGAAGGAGGAAGGGAAGAACAGATGGAGGAAGAGGAAAAAGAAGAGTATAAACAGGGGGGAAATGGGATAGAGGGAAATACACAATTAATAATCCTGAATGTGAATGAGAATTGAATGAAAAAATGTTAATTTATACCTACACCATCTGCCCAAGTATACGCCTTCTATCTACTCTAATAGAGATACAGTTATTAAGGTTTACAAGTATCATCTTCCTAGTAGGATGAAAAGAGGTTAAACTTTTGGAATATCATTTTCTTTCTTTTTCACCTTTTTATGCTTCTTTTGAGTTTTGTATTTTAAGATTATTTTTTATTGTTGTTCAGCTCTTGTCTTTTCATTAGGAAATATTAAAAGTCTTTTATTTTACAAAATGTCCCTCTTTTACTTTGAAATATTATGGTCAATTTTGTTTAATAGTTGATTCTTAGTTGTAATCAAAGTTCCTTAGTCTTCCAGAATATTTTCCTAGTACTCTTTAATGTAGAAGCTGCTAATTCTTGTATAATCCTGACTTTGACTCCATTTTTTACCCTGACCTGATAGTTTGTTATCTATATTAGGAGATAATCTGTAGATTTTTTCAATGACTATTTTACCCATTTGTTCTTGGATATCAGGGCAGTATTCCTGGATAATTAAAAAATATATATTTGTCTAGATTTTTAAAAATCATGGTTCCATATATTTTATAATTTAAGCTTTATGTTGAAGTTGAGCTCTGCTCTCTTGGATGTGGTGAAGCACCATTCTGAACTTCAGGCTTTTAATTTTTAATTTTTTTTTTTTGCTATTATTTTCACAACTACTTTTGGAGGACTCCATGATTTGGGTATTTTCTAGTTGATGCCATCTGGGAAGAGATGTTCTCCTCTCCCATTCTGCTCTCTGATCTTTAATCAGGAAGAATGTTTCTTCCTGTCACCACATGTGATAACACTTCTCTTGCTCTGGAACTATGAACAGGTCTACTTTTCTGCAATCATGAGCAATATCAGATAACATCTGAAAAGTGCTTAGTAGAACTTGGAATCTAGAATACAATAGCTGCTTATTAAATGATTGCCTTATTCCTTTTTCCTTTCATACAATCAATATTAAACTACCTTTTAGGAAAGAATATATATCATCATATTTTATGGTCATTGCCAAACCTATACTTTTAATAGTACTGTTTTCCTTGTTAAGTTCTTCCTAGTTTCCCTCCATTGTGAAATAAACAGAACAATCCATGAATGATCCAAGAAGCAGAACTATGTAGTATGTATCATGCTAGGCACTAATTTCATGACTCTACTTATTTTCAAGGTTAAAATCAATCCTATAACATCTATAAAATTTTCCCATAAATTTTTAATCTTTAGTCATCCTCAGCTTTTAAAATTTTCCTTAACATTGTTATTACTCACTTTAGACACTTACTCACTGTCTTATACTGTTGCTTACCAATTTAATTTGTATTTTCTTGTCATTTCATTGAGATTATAAACTTCCAGTTTACAAAAGCATAGCATCTGTTTTCTCCTATAAGCCCTACTAATCCTTACTCTATTAGTCATATTTCCCCATTATCTTATAAGTCTTTGTTTTCATTCATTTTCTCTTTTTTGCTATTGTAAATCTGAGCTTCCTCAGAAAATATTGTAAGCCTCCCCACCTTTTCCAATATTGGATATAATTTTTTCATATCTCCAAAAGGAGGAGAAGCTATTCTCTAAACTTTTTATTCCCATTTTAAGATTGTTCTTTTGCTACCATTATGCAGCAAACTTTCTTCTTTTGAACTTCACTCCACCAAAACCAAAAAAAAGAAAAAAAGGAAAAATGTGAAATACCTCATTATTTTAAAAAAAAACTGATCTGGAAAAATAAAACCAGGAAAAATAATTTTTAAAAATATTGGTCTCCCTGAAAGTCATGATCAAAAATACATCCTCAACATCATCTTTCAAAAATTTATCAAGAAAAGCTGTCCTGATATTCTAGAATTAGAGGGTAAAATAGAAATTGAAAGAACCCACCAATAACCTCCTGAAAGAAATCCCAAAATAAAAATTCCCAGGAATATTAGAGACAAATTCTAAAACTTCCAGAACAAGAAGAACATATTACAAGCATCCAGAAAGAAACAATTCAAGAATAGTGAAGCCACAGTCAGGATAACACAAGATTTAGCAGCTTATTCATTAAAGGATATACATATCACATACATATACATGTATGTGTATATACATATGCATATATATACACATACATAAAATATACATAAAGACTTGGAATATGATATTCTGTAGAGCAATGGAACTAGTATTGCAATCAAGAATCACACTATCTAGCAAAACTGAGTATAATCCTTTAAAGGAAAGATTGGTCATTCAATGAAACAGAAAATCTTCAAGCATTCATGATGGAAAGGCCAAAACTGAATAGAAAATTTGATTTTCAAATACAGGAATTTGGAGAGTCATAAGGAGGTAAACATGAAAATGATATCATAAGGGATTTAATAAGGTTTATCTGTTTACATTCCTACACAGGAGGATAATACTTGTAGCTCATTAGAATGTTCATTATTATATTCACTATTATGGCAGTTAGAAGGAGTATATTTAGACAGAGGGCAAGAGCTTCAGTTGATATGAAGGGATAATAATTTTTTTTTTAAATTAAGGGGTAAGAGTGCAATGTACTGGAGGAAAGGGAAAGGGAAAAGTGGAATGGTGCAAATTTTCTGCATAAAAAGAGGCAAGAAAAAGCTTTTATAATGGTGGGGAAAAAGGAAAGGAAGTGAGTGAAACTTACTCTCATCAGAATTGGCTCAAATAAGAAATATCAAACATGCTTAATAATAAATAAATATAATAAATATATAGATATCTATCTTACCCTGTAGGAAAACAGGAGGGAATGAAATATGAAAAGAGGGGGTAGATAAAAGAGTGGGCATGTTGGGGAAGGGAGTGGTCAGTAGCAAAACTTTTCAGGAGACACAGGGTAAAAAGAGAGAGAGAATAAATGGGAGGAAGAAAATACAATTAGCAATATTAATTTTAAAACAATTTCGAAGCAAGTTTCTTTGATGGAATATTACTTTTCTCTGGGAAATGTTGAGCAGCAGGGCCCCAGGGGAAAAAAAAAACCTGGAATGTCTTCCATGAACAAAGTGAAATATACTCTATACAAACTAAGAGCAATGTTCTGGGATGTAGATGTAAATTACTTTGTTATTTTCAGTAGTACAATCATCCACAACTACTCTGAAGGACTTATGATGAAAAATCTTATCCATACCCAGAGAATGACCTGACCCAGTCTGAATACAGATGAAAATATTCTTTTTTTCTCTCTCTCTTTATTGTTGGCTTAATTTTTCTTGAGGATTTTATTTTCATTAGGGTGTGATTTCTATGTTTTCTTTCACAACTTAATTTTTATGGAAATGTTTTACATAGCTTCACATGTGATATTTTAATTGTGGGTGGGGATAAAGGAGAAAGTCTGGAACTCAAAAACCTTAAAAATAAATGAAAAAGTTATTTTGAATGTAACTTGGGAAATTAAAAAAATAGTTCTAAAAATAATTTTAAAAAATAAATTGCTACTTTTTTATACTCAAATTATATCTAAGCCCTTTTACTGATTATTATCTCAGGAGGACCTTTATGGTGACAATAAAAACAATCTTTATAGAGAAATATTCAATCCCTGAGCAACATCAAATTTCAGATTGTTAATTCTCAAATCTCAATTATATAACTGAACCAAAATGAAGAGTCCTGATTGAATGCATATGCTTAGTTTTTATACCCAGAATATATGATTTTTTTTCTAAATTAAATGTTCTAAAATAATTATACAACACTTGGCAATGCCAACAAGCATGAAATTGAAGGCTTCTTTAGAGTGCATGGAACATAACACTAGTCAGAAAGTTTGGGTAATCAGAATTAGATCTTTAAAATCAGAGTGTATTCCAAATAGTCACCTCTTGATTATCTGCACTAACAGAGAGGAACAGTGAGATCATTTGCACTTGGCTTTAAAATTTATTCAATTATTTTTTGGAAAACAGATTTACCTTTTTCACTCTGCTTAACTTAGGAAAATACTAAAATCATTTTATACTGTCTGAGCACACATTGAATGGGCAAGAGCAAAGAACTATAGCCTGGAAGTTTGATTGGCAGTAGAATTAAATATGAATTGGAGAAATTTCATAAAATAGATGACACACAAAGAGAAGGTAAAGAGCTGATTATGTAAGTTTCAGAGGTTTTATTTATGGAATTCAAGATTGCACATTTGAGATCTGTCATTTAATTTTAATTATTTTAATTCAATAAATATTTATTAAATGCCTAGTGTGTGCATGATATTATGTAGAGATTTGAGGGCACACATTATGGAAAACAGAATATTGCCTACTTTCAAAAAGCTTGTGATCTCATGGAGAGGGGAAATAATATGTATATATAAATATAAGTATAATACAAGAGAAAATGCCATAGGAGCAAGAGAGGATCTAGACAAAAATGTATTAGAAATATGAAGAGAAAAAAAATCAAAGGTTGTCCATAAAGTCAATCATGTTGAAACTTGAAGAAATAAAAAATATTTAAACAGGCAAAAATGAAGAGGGAGCACATTTCAGATAAGGGTGCCTGTTGGAGTGGTGTTGAAAAGCTGTCTATGTAAATGAATGGAAGCAGAAGTGGAAATAGTCATAAATATGGAGTCAAAGGTCCTGAGTTCAAATTTTTCCTTTGCCACTTTGCCTATGTTATCTTAAATAGTTTCTTCCTTGATTTCAATTTCCTCATCTGAAAATGAGGGGTTTGGACCATAAGACCTCTGAGATGAAAAGCACTATGAGTCTTTAATCCTGAAGAATAATTGATAAACCAATCTACCTGAACATAAAGTACATGATGAAAAACAGAGTAAAGTAAGACTTTCATAGAGGGTGGAAGCAGATTGTGAAAAGTCAATTTTTAAAAAATTGTTTTATTTTTTCTGGTTAAACATGTATGTTAACTTTTTTTAAAATACACATTTCTTTTTGAATCATATTGGAAAAGAAAAATCAGAATAAAAGGGAAAAACCATAAGAGGAAAAAAATAGGAAAAAATAGTGAACATAGCATGTGTTGATTTCCATTCAATCTCCATAGTTCTTTTTCTGGTTGCTGATGATGTTTTCTATCCAAAGTATATCGGGATTGCCTTGGAGCATTAGCTACTAAGAAGAACCAAGTCTTTCATAGTTGATCATTATACGATTTTGCTGTTAACTGTGTATAATATCTTTCTGATTCTGCTTATATTGGTCAGCATTGGTTTATGTAACTCTTTCCATGCCTTTCTAAAATCAACTTGTTCATCATTTTTAATAGAAAAATAATATTTCATTACTTTCATAAATTATAACTTATTCAACCACTCCCCAATTTCTCATTTTCCAATTTTTCTGCTATCACACACACACACACACACACACACACACACACACACACACACACACACACACAAACAAACAAACAAAGAAAAAACCCTGCTATAAACATTTTTGTGCATATGGGTCAAAAGACTTTAGCTGTTGAATCAAGAAGTTTATAATTTTAGTTAAAAGCACTGAGAAAGCAACAGATTTTGAGAGATATTGTCAGATGTGTGTTAGAAATAAAAAAAAGGCCAAACAATAAAACAAAGAAAGAATATTTCACAGCTATTTAGAGCCACAAAGCTAAATATCCAAGAAATTAGAGAGGCATGGTAGGAGGACCTGGCCAATGAAGATCTATAACCAAATAAACTAGGTGGACAGCTGTGTTAGGGAGCAATCTAGAACTTTTATTTAAAGGGTAGTATTTGAGGAATACTCTAAGACTGTTTCCTCCCCTCAAATCACTCACAACTTGGTGCATTGTGATATAAAATTTCCCTCTAACCTTCAATTTTCTCTTGTTGCTTTCATTAACATATTTAAGCCAATGGAATTCAGCAGTTATTAAGAAGGTCTTGTATGTGAGGTGAGAGAAAGCATAATCTAGAAAATAAAGAGCTTATCTTTGAGTCAAGAAGTTTTGGATTCAAGCTTTACCTGTGACAAACCATGGCTTAGTGACCTTGGACTATCACTGTCCACAGGCAATTAACACTCTAAATTACAGAAAAGGTCCCAATCTTTGTCAATAGAGGAAGCTTCTCACTGAGAACTTCCAAGATAAATGAAATTGTAGTTTCAAGGTTTGCTGTACTGTTTTGTTTTTTGTTGTTATTGTTGTTGTTTGTTTTTTTGTTGCTGTTGCTTTTTTTTTTTCATTTTGTCTTGTTTAACTACCACACATTGTGTTAAAAATTGGTGATACTAATGAAAAACCATCATTAAAACTGTTACAACACTATTAGTCTACTCAAATTTAGAGTCACTTTATGCAGCAGTTACAAAGGAAGAGTTACATAATTACACAGGAAGAGAGGAAGACTGTCTTGTTCTATTCCATGAGGACATCAGCATAGATAATTTTATAAAAGAAAAAAAATGTTTATATTATGAGATGCAAAAAATCTAGTTTTAATGAAATTTTATTCAGGATAGATAATATTTATATAATTGAATAAAAGTGGTTGTTGTTTTTTCAATTATATCTGATTCTTTGTAACCCCCATTTGTGGATTTCTTGACAATGATACTAGAGTGTTATTTCATATATTTTCTTCAGTTCATTTTACAAATAAGTAAATTGAGACAAGCAAGGTTAAGTGACTTGACCAGGGTCACACTGGTAGTAAGTGTCTAAGACCAGATTGAAACTCAGAAAGATGAGTTTTCTTGACTCTAGACCTGGCACATTATACACATTGCCATCTAGCTGACCTGAATAAAATTGTAGGCTATTGAAAAAAGCTGAAAAGACTTTGAACACAAGACAAACTGATCTAGACTCAGAGAAAGTTGATTCTCTGGCACTTATTGTTTGACAATTTTTCCAATTACTTAAGCATTCCGGGCTTCAGATTCTACATCTGACTGCACCAGATAGCATTTCTGGTATCTTTCAGCTTTGGATCTATGATTCTAAGAAAATCCAATTGCTGAATGCTGGAGGTACCTAAATAAAAACTCAGGTAGGACAAGAAAAGTACAATAGGTATTCTTTTCTTAGAAATATCTCAAAATAAGAGGGATCCACAAGTCCAGTTGATTGAACTGTCTACTGGATTTTAAAGTAAAATATTGTTCAAAATGGTCCTAAAACAAAATGCCTACACATAAAACTATATGTTTTTAAAGAAGAAATACAACAGAATCTGAGGGAAAGCAGAGCATTCATACCTTCTTTACTTCCCACAAGGGCATAGGAAAAATTAATAAGATGTTCATAAATTTTTCTTCAGTTCCTGACTCCAAGAAAGGAATTCTAGAAATTTAGGAATATAACTTGCTAACTAATATCTTTTATTCAGTGATATTTCTGCTATATCTCTAGGCAGATTGATAGGCATTAAATGTCCCTAAAAAGGGTCCATTTAAGGAAAAAAGCTAATTTAAGAATATGGTGTTGGTTCATGATAACTCTTTTATTTCCTCCATTGAGTTGTTTTCATATAATTTTGCAAAAAAAATTTTTTTTCACAATTTCAAATTTTGGATTCTCAAACATTCATTTAAATATTTTGACAACAGGGGGGCGGAGCCAAGATGGCAGAGAAGATACACGCGATTTTGTGAGCTCCCTTCTTTCCTCAATACCAATTAGTTAAATCAGCCTCAAAAATAACGCTGGACTGATAGAAACCACAAGTACTGGAACCAAGACTTACCAGCTGAAGAGAATCTGGAGTTTCAACAGAAAAGGTCAGTTCCCAGGGGATGAAGAAAAAAGGCCAACACAGACAGGGTTAGGTGCTAGCACACTGCACCTATCGAGCTGGGGAGAACTTTGGGATCAGAGAAGCCACTGAGATAGAAGAATCTGGCACAGGCTGTTAGCTCTTCTCTGCTTATAAAACAGCAGTCCAGAAGAGCAATCAAGGCCAGCTACTGGAACCACCCCAATCCAGAAGTGACCTAACAGATCTCAGCAAGGCTGTGAAGCCACCTTCTGCTGTCCGGGGCTTCACCTTGGGGTAGTTAAGAGCTTCAAAAGTGGGGACACAGCCCAAGGCAACATATAATTCACATAGTGCCTGGCTTGGCTGGAGGCTGTGGAACTCAGTCGCTGAAGTCCCAGAGAAGCGGAACCTTTGAAATAGGGACCGCGGTTTCTGGGCAGACACTTCCAGTTTCAGTGCAGGAGCTTTTCACATCAGCTGCTGATATCCATGCCCCATGGGATGCATTGGCTGGCCTTTGTATCGCCTTAACTGTTCAGTCTTAAACCTCAGGGAAATCTCTAGGACACACAGCAGGGTCCTTCACTGGGCAACCCTCACAGGGCAGCCATACTAATCACCCCTGAGGCACTTCCAGGGAGGGGAAGGGGAACTCTATCCTAGAGCTCTCTCTTAGCTCACCCGCAGGAGCCGCTGCATCCATCTGGTCTGGGAGGAAGCTGGTAAAGAAATAAATAAATAATTTCTTACTCCAAGAACTGACTCCAAAAGATTTTTTAAACATGAGTAAAAAGCTAAAGAGAACTACTGATTCCTTCTACACAGAGAAAGAGCAGGTATCCAACCCAAGGAAGTTAATAGCAGAGAGTCAGCAGAAAACAGCCTAAGGGGAATGATACTCCATCACATAACTCTCTCCTAGAAGAGACTATTTAAAAATTAAGAGAGTTTGAAGAAAAATGGAGAAAGGAAAGGGAAGCTATGATAGAGAATAACAAAGTTCTGAAATTTGAGTTGGAAAAAATAAAGAATTCACAGGAGATGCAGGGAAACAAAATTAGTGAATTAGAAAAGGTTAAAAAATCACAGGAAAGTAGGATTTCTGAATTGGAAAAGATAAAAAATTCTCAAGAAAGTAGGATTTCTGAATTGGAAAAAGAAATTAATTCTCTAAAAAAATTAGGCAAATGGAAAAAAAATTCAATACAGCAAAATAATTCATTTAAAAACTAAATTGGGCATATACAAAAAGAACTAAAAACTGTGAATGAAGAAAATACCTCATTAAAAATCAGGATGGAACAAATAGAAATGAATGATTCACTGAGAACCCAAGAATCAGTCAAACAAAACAAAACAAAAAAAAAAAAAATGAAAAGCTGGAAAATAACGTAAATACTTACTGGAAAATAGATCTAGGAGAGATAATCTGAGGATCATTGGACTTCCCAAAAACTATGAACAGAAAAAGAGCCCAGATTCTATTTTATAGGAAATCATCAAAGAGAACTGTCCAGAGATAATAGAAACAAAAGGGAAAATAGGCATCGAAAGAATTCATTGAACACCTTCTGAAAAAGACCCTAAAAAAAGAACTCCACAGAATATTGTGGCTAAGCTGAAGAATTACCACACAAAGGAAAGAATATTGCAAGCAGCTAGAAAAAAATATCAAGGGACCACAATAAGGGTCACTCAAGATCTGGCTCCCTCCATATTAAAAGATTGAAGGGCCTGGAATCTGATATTCCGAAAGGCAAAAGATCAAGGATTGCAACCAAGAATAAATTACCCAGCTAAGTTTAGCATTTTCTTCCATGGAAGAAGATGGTCATTCAATGAAACAGAGGAATTCCATTTGTTTCTAAGAAAAAAAAAAACAGACTTAAACAAAAAATTTGATCTACATCCACAAGACTGAAGAAAAACAGAAAAAGGTAAAGAGAACTCTTGAGAACTGTATCTCTGTTGTGGACATATAGAAAGTCCGCATGTATAATTTGATTTTACTGATATAAAAAAAGGGGGTAGTAGTAAAGGGAAGGGGGTATCAGAAAAAGGGGAAGGAGTGATAAAAAGAGGGAAACTACATCCCAGGAAGAGGCATAGAAAATATACAATATCTGAGGGAATTTAGAGAGGGGGAGAAACATTGTGTGAATCTTACTCTCATCAGAAGAGGCTCAAAGAGTAAATAATTGACACTTGTTTTTAAGAGAATTCTCTCTCACCTCATTAAAAGGGGGGAGAGGAAAAGGGAAAAGGAAAAGGGAAAAGGAAGAGACTTGGAAGGAGGGAGGAGGGATACTAAAAAAGGGAGGGCTGTGTGTCACAAGTGGGGTCTATAACTTAAATATTGGGGAAGGGGTTCAGGAGGGTCAAGGGAAAAAAGCATAATTTGGGGATAATATGATGGCAGGAAACACAGAATTAGTAATTTTAACTGTAAATGTCAATGGGATGAACTTTCCATCAAACAGAGAAAGACAGAAGACTGGATGAAAAGTCAGAACCCTACAATATATTGTTTACAGGAAACACATTTAAAGCAGGGAGATACATACAGAATAAAGGTAAAAGGTTGGAGCAGAATCTATTATGCTTCAGGTAAAGCCAAAAAAGCAGGGATAGCCATCCTTATCTCAGATCAAGAAAAAGCAGAAGTTGATCTAATTAAAAGAGATAAGGAAGGAAACTATATCCTGCTAAAAGGTAGCATAAACAATAAAGCCATATCAATACTAAACATATATGCACCAAGTTGTATAGCTTCTAACTTTCTAAAGGAAAAGTTAAGAGAGTTGCAAGAAGAAATAGACAGTAAAACTATAATAATGGGAGATCTCAACCTTGCACTCTCAGATTTAGACAAATCAAACCACAAAACAAATAAGAAAGAAATTTAAAAAGTAAATAGAACATTAGAAAAACTAGGTATGATAGACCTTTGGAGAAAACTGAATGGCGATAGAAAGGAATATACATTCTTCTCAGCAGTTCATGGATCCTATGCAAAAATTGACCATATATTAGGACATAAAGATCTCAAAATTAAATGTAGGAAGGCAGAAATAATAAATGCCTTCTTCTCAGACCACAATGCAATAAAAGCTACATTCAGTAAGAAGTTAGGGGTAAATAGACCAAAAAGTAATTGGAAACTGAATAATCTCATCTTAAAGAATGACTGGGTGAAACAGCAAATTATAGAAACAATTAATAATTTCACCCAAGATAATAACAATGATGAGACATCATACCAAAATCTGTGGGATGCAGCTAAAGCGGTAATAAGGGGAAATTTTATATCTTTAGAGGCTTATTTGAACAAAATAGAGAAAGAGAAGATTACAGAATTGGGCCTGCAACTTAAAAAGCTAGAAAAAGACCAAATTAAAAACCCCAACCAAAAATCAAACTTGAAATACAAAAATTAAAAGGAGAAATCAATAATATTGAAAGTAAAAAAAAAACAAAAAACTATTGAATTAATAAATAAAACCAAGAGTTGGTTTTATGAAAAAGCCAATAAAATAGATAAACCTTTGGTAAATCTGATCAGAAAAAGGAAAGAGGACAATCGAATTGTTAGTCTTACAAATGAAAAGGGGGATCTTTCCACCAATGAAGAGGAAATTAAGAAATAATAAGGAGTTACTTTGCCCAACTTTATGCCAATAAATTTGATAACTTAAATGAAATAGATGACTTCCTCCAAAAATATAGGCTTCCTAGATTAACAGAGGAGGAGATAAACTCCTTAAATAGTCCCATTTCAGAAAAAGAAATAGAACAAAGTATTAATCAACTCCCCAAGAAAAAATCCCCAGGACCAGATGGATTTACATGTGAATTCTACGAAACATTTAAAGAACAATTAGCCCCAGTGTTATATAAACTATTTGAAAAAATAGGGAATGAAGGAGTCCTACCAAACCCCTTTTATGACACAGACATGGTACTGATACCTAAATCAGGTAGATTGAAAACTGAGAAAGAAAATTATAGACCAATTTCCTTAATGAATATTGATGCTAAAATCTTAAATAAGATATTAGCAAAAAGACTTCAGAAAATCATCCCCAGGATAATACACTATGATCAAGTAGGATTTATACCAGGAATGCAGGGCTGGTTTAATATTAGGAAAACTATTGGTATAATTGACCATATTAATAATCAAATTAATAAAAACCACATGATCATCTCAATAGATGCAGAAAAAGCATTTGATAAAATCCAACATCCATTCCTAGTAAAAATGCTTGAGAGTATAGGAATAAATGGACTACTCTTTAGAATAATCAGGAGCATATATTTACAATCATCAGTAAGCATAATATGCAATAGAAATAAACTGGAACCTTTCCCAGTAAGATGAGGAGTGAAACAAGGTTGCCCACTATCACCATTACTATTCAACATAGTACTAGAAATGTTAGCCTCAGCAATAAGAGTTGAGAAAGAGATTCAAGGAATTAGAGTAGGAAATGAGGAAATCAAACTATCACTCTTTGCAGATGACATGATGGTATACTTAGAGAACCCCAAAGACTCTGCTAAAAAGCTATTAGAAATAATTCAGAATTTTAGCAAAGTTGCAGGATACAAAATAAATCCAAATAAATCCTCAGAATTTTTATATATCACCAACAAAATGCAACAGCAAGAGATACAAAGAGAAATTCCATTTCAAACAAATGTTGAGAGTATAAAATATTTGGGAATATATCTACCAAAGAAAAGTCTGGAATTACATGAGCAAAATTATGGAATACTTGCCACAAAAATAAAGTCAGATTTAAATAATTGGAAAGACATTCAATGCTCTTGGATAGGCCAAGCGAATATAATAAAGATGACAATACTCCCCAAACTAATCTGTTTATTTAGTGCTATACCAATCAGACTCCCAAGAAACTATTTTAATGACCTAGAAAAAATAACAACAAAATTCATATGGAAGAATAAAAGGTCGAGTATTGCAAGGGAACTAATGAAAAAAAAGTCAGAGGAAGGTGGTCTAGGTGTACCTGATCTAAAGCTATATTATATAGCAGCAGTCACCAAAACCATTTGGTATTGGCTAAGAAATAGACCTGTAGATCAGTGGAACAGATTAGATACAAAGGACAAAAAACGGTATATCTATAGCAATCTAATCTTTGACAAACCCAAAGATACCAACATTAGGGACAAAAATTCATTATTCGGAAGAAACTGTTGGGAAAACTGGAAATTGGTATGGCAGAATTTAGATATGGATCCACACTTAACACCATATACCAAGATAAGATCAAAATGGGTCCATGATTTAGGCATAAAGAAAGAGATCATAAATAGATTAGAGGAACAGAGAATAGTCTACCTCTCAGACCTGTGGAGGAGGAAGGAATTTATGACCAGAGGAGAACTAGAGATCATTATTGATCACAAAATAGAAGATTTTGATTACATCAAACTAAAAAGTTTCTGTACAAACAATACTAATGCAAACAAGATTAGAAGGGAAGTAACAAATTGGGAAAATATTTTTAAATTAAAGGTTCTGATAAAGGTCTCATTTCCAAAATATATAGAATACTGACCCTAATTTATAAGAAATCAAATCATTCTCTGATTGATAAGTGGTCATAGGATATGAACAGACAATTCTCAGAGGAAGAAATTGAAACTATATCCACTCACATGAAAGAGTGCTCCAAATCACTACTGATCAGAGAAATGCAAATTAAGACAATTCTGTTATACCACTACACACCTGTCAGATTAGCTAAGATGACAGGAACAAATAATGTTGAATGTTGAAGGGGATGTGGGAAAACTGGGACATTGATACATTGTTGGTGGAGTTGTGAAAGAATCCAACCATTCTGCAGAGCAATTTGGAACTATGCCAAAAAAGTTATCAAAGTGTGCATGCCCTTGGATCCAGCATTGCTGCTATGGGGCTTATATCCCAAAGAAATACTGAGGAGGGGAAAGGGACCTGTATGTGCCAAAATGTTTGTGGCAGCTCTTTTCATAGTGGCTAGAAACTGGAAAATGAATGGATGTCCATCAATTGGAGAATGGTTGGGTAAATTGTGGTATATGAAGGTTATGGAATATTATTGCTCTGTATGAAATGACCAGCAGGAAGAATACAGAGAGGCTTGGAGAGACTTACATCAACTAATGCTGAGTGAAATGAATAGAACCAGAAGATTGCTGTACACTTCAATGTTGTATGAAGATGTATTCTGATGGAAGTGGATATCTTCAACATAAAGAAGGTCCAACTCACTTCCAGTTGATCAATGATGGACAGAAACAACTACACCCAGAGAAGGAACACTGGGAAGTGAATGTAAATTGTTAGCACTACTGTCTATCTACCCAGGTTACTTATACCTTTGGAATCTAATACTTAATGTGCAACAAGAAAATGGGATTTACACAGATATATTTTATCTAGGTTATATAGCAACACATGTAAAATGTATGGGATTGCCTGTCATCAAGGCGAGGGAGTAAATTGAGGGAGGGGATAATTTGGAAAAATGAATACAAGGGATAATATTATAAAAAAATTACTCATGCATAAATACTGTCAAAAATTATAAATAAAATTTAAAATCAATCAATCAGTAAATAAACAAACAAACAAATAAATAAATAAGTAAATATTTTGATAACAATCAGTCCAGAATCATGGAGAGAATTAGGGGAGAATGAGATTCTAAGGAACTTTTAGACATAGATAGAAAATAAAATCTCTTGTGGTGAATATAATTCATTTAGAAATGGAAGCAAACATACACAGATATGGATCTATAGATATTTAAAATGAGGAAAAGAGAAAAGACTTTTATTAGTTCCATTCTCATCCAATTAATGCTAATCGGTCCTAATCCTCGGGCCTATCAGAGACTCTGGTAAATATAATATCAATCTTACCTCTCTTTTGAGGTCCCCAGAAACCTCTGGCTGCTATCTCATAGGGAATCAGTTATAAGCACAGCAAAGCACCTGAGAGTTTTGGTGAACAAGCTTAGACTTTATTCATGTCGTTCACATCTACTCTATGATCTCCTGTACCTATCTTGGTATTGTTTCTCCAGGCCAAGCTCTAGATGGTAAAGGGAGAGAGAGTTCTTCTGTCCAGAGCTTTTATGGGGTCTATGAGGTCACAAACACAAGCTAATCAATGATGAATGTTACATCTCAGACTTGACAGAGATTTCAGAGTGAGATTTTTAGGATTCCTGCCATGGCTGGAGGTCCCACCCACAAAGGAAGTTCCTAAGTACTCAATTCCAATCACATCCTGGCACCTCATAGACCCTTGGTCCACTTACATCTCAATTGTGCTTGCCTGACCTTTCTAATGGACCCTTACAGACTTTCATTTCAAGAAGGATTTTGTGCACAATATTATTCTTAATATAATTTACATTAAATATTCATTCATTCAGCAAATATATCTACAAGGAAAATGCATTATTTTGATTCAACATGAAATATTGTTTCAAATTTTAAAGAGAGATTAAAATACAAATTACAAAGAGACAAGAAATGAATGAATGAATAAATACCATTCACCAGAATGAATGAACTTGATCTACATAATGAGAAGGAAGACACTGCTAACTTTGGATATATATGTTCCCTCTGGTTTCTGGGGCCCCTTAAAATAATTTATTACAAAATCCATCTATTATAATATTGGAAAGCTGTTATAATATCAGAGGTATAATGTATGGCTAAAAAGCCTTAAGTTTCTCTTTATCTAATGCTCATTGTGCTCACAGAGTAGACAGCACTTTATCTTCCTTAGTTTTGCTTTACTTTTACCTCTCATAGAGCTTCAGATCAATGAAAGCTTCGTAAGATTAAAAAGCTAGAAAAGTATATCAGATTCTGTGCCACAATTTTCCTAACAAATGCTCATCCAGACATCTGAACAACTTCAGTTGGGGACAAGAAGTTTACTATCTCTCAAAACAGCCAATTTCAAGTATGTATATATTTAATTAGGAAATCTCCTCCCCCAATTGCCTGCATGTAATTTCTAGCCATTGTTTTTAGCTCTACCCACTTAAACCAAGAATAAATTTCTAATTCATCTTTTATATGATAATCTTTCAAATACTTGAAGACAACTAATATTTATTTTCTAAGTTTACTCTCACTTAGGCTGCACATCCTTCAGATAAATTGATCAATTAATCCATAATCATTTATTAAAGAAATATTATTTGACAATTCCTGTGTTAAGCAGGAAGGAAATGAACAAACAAAAAAAGCAAAAATAGATTTTGCTTTCAAGAAGCATACATTCTAACAACTGAGGCTCTCTCTACATATATGTAAATTTGTATGTTTATATTTATACATATGTATATCTTTCTATTTATATACATAGGTGTGTGTATAAATGTGTAAGCATTCATACATGTTTATATTTATCTCTATCTGTATAATATAAAATGAAGAAGAGATAACATTATAATAGATGATAGAATTTGGGGGATACATGTGAATATCCTAGATGTGATGATGCTTGGCCATCAACGAACGCAAAGATCATAAGAATTGGAAGTTTAAAGGATAACATTTTAGATATAGAAAATAGCCAGTGCAAAAGAACAGAGTGAAGTGAAATAGGGAGTACAAAGTAAAGAAAGGTAAAATAGAGGTAGGATTCTGGGAAGACTGTATAATAGGTCAGAAAATTCCAAGCTTGCCAGATTTCTGCCATAAACAAAGCAAAGCTGTGCCTCAGAATAAACATACTGGTAAAAAACAAATAAAACTTGGGGAGAATAGAGGTCCACCCAGGACAACTCAAGAAGATCCAAAGAGAGATCTCAGACTAAAGGTGTAACCAGTGAGAAATGAAAACAACACTAAGCTAGTTCACAGAAACTGCAAATAGGGAGCCTCAGGACTAACTGGGTTCAGAGGGAGATTCAGCAGAAACCTTAGAATCTTTCATCTCCTGGAGAGCAAGGGTAGTCTAGTCTGGGAAGATCAAGGATACACTGGCTAATCAAGAATACCAAGTCCAAGTGGTTTTCAGAGACTTGACCCTGGGTGAGAAGGAACCACCATACCCAATAAGTGCAGAAGCAGTGGGGCAAGGATGCTGGCAGCAGGTACTTGAAATAGGGTGGAATTTTTGATTTGGCTTTCAGGTCAGAGGGGAAAGGTTCAGTGAAGCTAGAGGCACCATGACTCCCCACTCAGTATTAGAGATGCTTATATTAGTAATTCTCATTAGAAGAAAAAAGCAACAAGCCAAAAAAGAAAGAACTCAACTATTAAACTTACTGTGGGAATAGAAAAACCCCAAAACCCAAGGTTAATCTTCAGAGGAGGACAGCCAATTAAAAAAAAAAAACAACAAACAAAAGAATTTATAGATCAAAAAAAGACTTCAAAAACAAAATGAGTGTGCTTGAGGAAAAAACAAACAAAACAGACAAACAAAAGATTGTGGGAAGAAAAAGTCAAACAACTAGAAAAGAAGATAAACAACTTTAAAGAAGAAAATAATCTTTTAAAATTAGAATTGAGCAAGAGGAAGCCAGTGAAGTATGAGACCAAGAAATAACAAAAGAAAATACTTTAAAATTGGGGAAAAGAACAGAATGTGAAACATGAAAAACAACAGATCAAGATAAGAAAATGTAAGAGTAATTTGAGTACCTGAAAGCTGTGACCAAAAAGAAGAATTATTGAGACAATAATGCAAGAATAAAAAAAAAAAAAAAAAAAAAAAAAAAAAAAACATTACCCTGCAGTGATAAAACATGAAGGGAAATAGAAATAGGAAAAAATGAACAGACCACCACCTCAAAGAGATCTTATATTTCAATACACAGGAATATTATTGCTAAATTTCAAAATCTTCAGATCAAAGAGAAACTTATCCAAGAAACAAAACAAAAAATATAATAATTTAAATATTCTGGAGTTACATTTAAAACTGTACAAGATTTATCTGCAGCCACAACAAAAGACTGCAGGTACCAGAATAATATATGTCAACAATCAAAATATGCAGGCTTGTGGTAAATATATATCTATATCTATATCGATATCGATATTGATATCGATATCGATATAGATATATATCATATCCAGAAAAAAACTAACTATAATATTGAACTAAAAAAAGGACATTCAATGAACTTGCAGATTTTTAGTACTTTGTTCAAGTAAACCTCAACTTAATTGAAAATTTAAATTATACAAGAGCCAACATAAAAGATTAATTTCAAGGGATTCAACAAAGACAATTATTTATGTTTGTTACATGGAAATATATACCATATGTTTAAGATTGACAGCATTAATTGGATAGCTCAAAAAACCGGGACGGAGTTGAGTATATGCTGACTCAGAAGTAAACATGTTTGGATAAAATATTAATTATTTTGCACGAATAAGGTGCAGAGGAAGAACTGACACAGAAACCTTAGAAGGGGGAAGAGGGCTGGTAATTCTAAAAACTCAATCATACCAATAATTGGTTAAATAGGCAAAAATGCATATATCTACCATGCAGGATATCTACCATGCATCTTCCAAAATCAATAAAGAAATAAATGGGGAAAGAATGGTGGGGTATGGAAGGATCTATAGATTTGTGGCAGTGGGACAATGTATATACATTAATGGGAAAGAGATAAACAAAGGGAAAGGGTGACAGAATAAGGTGGGGAATAGAAAGGTGTTTAGATTAAGGGGAGTGGGATAAATTGTATAAACTAATTGGCAAAGGGATTAAGAGGGAGGGAAAAGGTGAGGGAAGAAGGGACCCATGGTTGGAGAAGACGGTTAAGTATTAGCAAGGCAAGTTAAAGAATATAATTAAAGTAGAAGAGTTAACTTAGCAAAGATCAGAAACAAGATATACACAAACATAATAAGGATTAGAAGTAGAATTCTTTGGGGGGGGAAGTAGGATCATTAATCTCAGATAAAAATCAAACTTAAGACTCAAGATTCAATCAAAAGAAATCTGAACTATATATCAGCCATATTAATATTGTTTTATATTCACGTATATATATATGTGTAATTGCATATGTATATATGTGTGTGTATAGGTATATCTATGTGTGTGAATATGTATATCCATGCTTAACTGTAAATTGTTTGGGAGAGATGGGAGGAGATCAAATGTGAAAAGAGAGTAGGCATGAAAGGGGAAAAAAGGAATAAAATAAAAAGAACACAAGTACACAGCAGAAAACAATAAACTATAGGGAAGCAAAAAAAACGGACAGTGATAAATATGTAATCTTTACTAATATAATATACACTGTTGAAATGGAAATTTATTGCTACATATTTTGAATCTTGATGTTCTGCTAGGCATATGACAATGTTTTATTTTTATTTTATTTTAGTTTTCTGTGTGTCTTCCTATTTTGATTTTTAAATTTTATTTTTAGTTTTAAATAAAAAAAAAACAGAAAAAATATAAGGAAGGGGAAAAAGAAGTATGGAAAGACAAGAAAAAGCTATGATAAGCCTTTAAATGTCAAAGAAATTTATATTTGATACTGGAGGTAATAGGAATCATTTGCATTTATTAAGCAAGGTATAACATAATCAAACAGTTGGCTTGTGAAAAACACTTTGGCAGCTATGGATTTAAGTGGGGAGGTACTTATGAGAGGAAAACTCTTTAAAAAGCTATCATAATAGTTTAGACAAGAGATAAAGAAGGCCTGAAACAAATTGTAAATTGTCTGAGTTGAGAATCAGTGACATTCAAAAAATTTGAAGGAAGAAATAATAAAATTTATATTAAAGGATTAAATGTAAGGAATTAAAGATCACATATTATGAACTTTAGCTGAGAAATTATAAATTTTGATGTCCTTGGTATAAATAAATTCAGAAAGGCAAGGAAAGGAGGAAATAAACATTTATATAGCAATGTGTGTTAACTAATATGGTTAGTGCTTTCCAAATATTATCCATGTTATTCTCAAAAAAACCTTGTGAGGTAGAAAGGGTTATCATCCTCAAATTATAGTTGAAAGAATTGAGATGAACTGAGGCTAAATGATCATACAGTAACAAATGTCTGAGATTAGAATTGAACTCAGGTCTTCCTGATTTCAGACTCAACTATTTTTCATTGCTACTTTGGGGAAAAGATAAGTTCAGTTTTTGAATTGTTGAGATTGAGATGTGTACTGGAAATTTAGTTTGAGATATCCAAAAGGCATTGAGTAAATGGATGGATAGTTCAGGAGAGATATCAGGGTTGAATGTATAGATTTTGACATCATCTGAAACTATGGAGTTCACCAAATGAGAAAATAAAGGGAAAATGGAAGAGGGATCATCCTTGATGGGGGGAATATACATTCATACCAGCTCAAAATCCCTGGACTTGTAATCATTTTTAATTAATTAAACAGAGGATGGGATAATATAACTCTTCTATACTCAGGATGTGAGGAGAGATTAAAATATTAACTTATCGCCAGACACACAGAGACATTAAAAAGTACACTGACAGAATTGATCAGTAGAGGAGTTGCTTGCTGACCATTCATGGATGAACTTCAGTCATATTTCCAAGGTGGCTGTTTCTTCCTTTCTCTTTCTTTTTGAAAAAAAAAATCAACTTCTGTCCTTTTTTCTTTATCATGTAAGTCTCTGTTAGTTTATTCTTTCATTGTATCATACCCATATTTTCAACTCAAATATGTTTTCTTTCTTCCAAAATGTTTTAGCTTTTTCCCTGAAAAATAATTACTAATTTCATATCATATTACATAATATCATATAATATTCCACTTTATTTTTTATATCATGTATTTATAGAAGAAACTCAAGAATGGTATTTTCTCTTTATGCCATTATTCTATTAGCATAAATACCCCTGGGATTTTCTTTTCAAATAGCAATCCTGGCTTCCAGTAGATAAGCTCATGTGGACATTAATGGTTTCAATCAGTCCAATATACTTGATCTTTGACAAAGCATATGAAAAATTAAATTAAAGCAGGTACATGCCTCTAATAGAGCAAAAAAAATGAATTGTCAAAAATATTTTTTTTTATCCTGGTAAGCTTCCTCTCTCTCTCTTTTACCTTTCCCCCTTATTGTCCTCCCCCCATCACCTCCAGTTTACATGAAACAGTCCAGTCTCTCTCTCTCTCTACATATATATATATATATATATATATATATATATATATATGTGTGTGTGTGTGTGTGTGTGTCTGTGTGTGTGTGTGTGTATATCTATCTATCTATCTATACATGCATACACACACAGGTACACATATATGATAATGGAAATAGAACTTCAGAAGGAAACATGGCCAGAATCCTATTAATCATGGAAAGAATGGTATAAAAACTGGATCTCTTTCTAAATAATTCTTCCTAAGTGAGCATAAGAATGTAGAGTAAACATATTTTAAAAGTGCTTTTAAGAATATTTCATATAATTCCATAGTTTTGGAGGAGATTTTTGATTACAAAATCCTAGTTGTACTAATAGAAAAATGTAATTCTCAAAAAATAGGACATTTCCCCTCCTATCACTTTTATTCCACAAGATGTAAACAATTTACAAAGGTAAATGCTCTTCTAGTGTTATGTTGTACGAACAGGACATCATCCTCAATGACATGTGCTGGGTGCCTGGCAACCATTTCAATGACATCACAATGTTCCTTTAGTACAAGAACAGCATTGTGGCATCTAATTCTACCAAGTTTTCCCTCAATGCTATTCTTCATGAAATTAGAAGTAATATTTCATAATCCAACAAATTTGTCTAATTTTATTTTATTTTTTAATCAATTTATTTTTTTTATTTTTTTTTACTTATACCTTTTTATTTACAAGATATAACCATGAGTAATTTTTCAGCATTGATCATCATATAGTATTACTGTTGAAGTATATAATGATCTCCTGGTCCTGCTCATTTCACTCAGTATCAATTCATATAAGTCTTTCTAGGCCTTTCTGAAATCCTCCTGCTGATCATTTCTTACAGAATGATAATATTCCATAATATTCATATATCACATTTTATTCAGCCATTCTCCAGTTCCTGAGCATCCACTCAGTTTCCAGTTTCTGGATACTAAAAAGAGGGCTGCCACAAACATTCTTTCACATGCAGGTCCCTTTTCTTTCTTTAACATTTCTTTGGGATATAAACCCAATAGTAACATTGCTGGATGAAAGGGTATGCACAGTTTGATAACTTTTTGAGCATGGTTCTAAATCACTCTCCAGAATGGCTGGATGTATGCACAATTCCACCAACAATATATCGGTGTCCCAGTTTTCCCACATCCCCTCCACCATTCTGCATTATCTTTCCCTTTCATTGTAGCCAATCTGATAGGTGTGTAGTGGTATTTCAGAGTTGTCTCAATTTGCATTTCTCTGATTAATAATGACTTAGAGCATCTTTTCATATGGCTAGAAATAGTTTCAATTTCTTTGTCTGAGAATTGTCTGTTTATATCCTTTGACCATTTATCAGTTGGAGAATGGCTTGATTTCTTATAAATAAGAGGCAATCCTCTATATATTTTGGAGATGAGGCCTTTATCAGAAACTTTCACTGTGAAAATGTTTTCCCAGTTTATTTCTTCCCTTCTAATTTTTTCTGCATTCGTTTTGTTTGTACAAAAAGTTTTCAATTTGATATAATCAAAATTTTCTATTTTGTGATCAATAATGACCTGTAGTTCTTCTTTGGTCATAAATTCCTTCCTTTTCCACAGGTCTGAGAGGTACACTATCCTATGTTCTTCTGATTTATTTATAATGTCATTCTTTATGCCTAGGTCATGAACTCATTTTGACCTTATCTTGGTGTATGGTATTAAGTGTGGGTCAATGCCTAGATTCTGCCGTACTAATTTCTAAATTTCCCCGCAGTTTTTGTCAAATAGTGAGTTCTTAAACCAAAAGCTGGGGTCTTTGGGTTTGTCAAACATTAGATTATTGAAGTTATTCACTATTTTGTCCTTTGAACCTAACCTATTCCACTGATCAACTAGTTTATTCCTTAGCCAATACCAAATGGTTTTGGTAACCACTGCTTTATGATATAAGTTTAGATCTCGTACAGCTAGGCCACCTTTATTTGATTTTTTTCATTAGTTCCCTTGAAATCTTTATCTTTTGTTTTTCCATATAAACTTTGTTGTTATTTTTTCTAGGTCAATAAAATAGCTTTTGGGGAGTCTGATTGGAATAGCCCTAAATAAATAGATTAGTTTAGTTAGTATTGTCATCTTTATTATATGTGCTCACCCTATCCAAAAGCATTTAATATTTTTCAAATTGGTTAGATATGATTTTATGTGTATGGAAAGTGTTTTGTAGTTTTGCTCATATAGTTCCTGGTTTTCCCTTGGCAGATAGATTCCTAAATATTTTATACTATCAGTCGTTACTTTAAATGGATTTTCCCTTTGTAGCTCTAAATGTTGGATTTTTTTAGTGATATATAAGAATGCTGATGACGTATGTGGGTTTATTTTGTATCCTGCAACTTTGTTAAAGGTGTGGATTATTTCTAATAGCTTTGTAGTAGAATCTCTGGGGTTTTCTAAGTATACCATCATATCATCAGAAAAGAGTGATAATTTTGTTTCCTCATTTCCTACTTCTTTTAATCTCTTTTCCAGCTCTTATTGCCAAAGTTGGCATTTCCAATACAATAATGATGATTCCAATAATAATGGTGATAGTGGGCAAGCTTGTTTCACTCCTGATATTATTGGGAATGGTTTCAGTTTATTCCCATTAAATATGATGCTTACTCATGATTTTAAAAAGATGCTAGTGATTATTTTAAGCAAAAGTCCATTAATTCCTGTACTCTCAAGTGTTTTAATAGGAATGGATTTTATCCAATGCTTTATCTGCATCTGTTGAGATGATCATGGGTTTTTTGTTAATTTGGTTATTGATATGGTCAAATATATTAATAGTTTTCCTAGTATTAAACCAGCCCTACATTCTTGGTATAAATCCTACATGGTCATGGTGTGTTATCCTGGGGATGATTTTTTTGCAGTCTTTTTGCTAATATCTTATTTAAGATTTTAGCATTAATAATCATTAGAGAGTTTATAATTTTCTTGGTGTCTCCTTGAGTCATTCAATTTTATTTGTTCGATTCTGATTTTCAATGAAGTATTTTCTTCACTCACTTTTTAAATATCTTTTTCTAATTGTCCAAATGAGTTTTTAAGTGAGTTGTTTTGTTCTATGGAGTTTTTTTCCATTTCACCAATTTTATTTTTTAGAGAGTTATTTTCTTTTTCCAAGTCACTCATTTTGTTTTTCAAGTACTTAATTTCTTTATCCATTCTATCTTTAAATGAGTGGGATGACTTATCCAGACTCTCTTGTCAAGTTTCCCCTTTCCTTTTCCCATTTTTCTTCTAGCTCTCTTGTGAGAGCCTTTTTGATTTCTTCTATGAGAGTTTTGTGTATTGAGGAGCAGATCATATCTCCCTTTGGGGATTCATCTGGAGATAGTCTATTTTTGTCTCCTCAAGGTTTAAAGTCTGTTCTCTGTCCATATAGAAGCTATCAATGGTTAGAGTCCTTTTTAATTCTTTGCTCATTTTGTCAGAGAAAAATCAAAGAAAAAAAAAACTAACAAAAAAAAATAAATGCAGTCTTTTTTTTTATTCTGGGTGGGGAGTGGATGGTGTTACTAGGCTTCCTCTACAGACTGTGGGGGATAGCAGCAAGGCTCTAGCAGGACAACAATGGCTGTGCTGCGCCTGTGCTCTGAGACTCTGAGGCTCTAAGAATGTGCTGAGTCACTCCAGGTGGGGGTAGCCAAGTCCTGGGAGACACTAGCTTTTTGGGGTTATAGTCTTTACCTCCAATGTTTACAGCTTCTCTGCTGATCCTGGCTTACTGCCAAGACAGACTATCCACACTGTGGTAAAGGTCTTTGAGCAGAAAAGGCAGAGAAATAACCCCTCCCCCCTCTGTTCTGCACACTGTGAGCTGCCTGCCAAGTTCTTGCTGCTTGCCCTCAGCCTGCACCCAATCTTTTTGTCCCTGCCCCTGAGCAAAAACAGACCTTTTTTGGTGAATTTCAAGGATATCTTCTGTTGGTAATTATTTGTGAGTTTTTTTTTCCAGTTAAGCACTAATTCTGAAGCTTGTCATGAAATAAATTCTGAGAGAAAACAAAGAGCTTAAGCATATGTGTACGTCCTCTCCGCTATCTTGGCCAGAAACCCCTGGAGATTTTTTTTAGGAGGTGATTAATAGCTTGTTCTATTTCTTTTTCTTAATTTTTTCTATATAAATAATTTATTTCCTTTTCTGTTAACCTGGGCAATCTATATATTTTTAGATATATAATTTAGATTATATCAATTTAATTTATATCAATATATAAATATATATATCAATATATCAATAAATATAATATCAAATATATAAATATATATATCAATAATTTAATTTAGATTATATCAAATTTATTGATTAATAGTTAAGCAAAATATCTCTTTATCTTTGCTCTAATTTCCTCTTCATTGGTGGAACATTTTTCCTTTTCATTTTTGAGACTAACAATTTATTTAATTATTTAATTTCCAATAAGTTTTTGGTCTATTTTCCCCTATCTTTTATTGCATCATGATCTGAAAAGAAAAATGCATTTACTCTTGTTGCCTTTCTGTAAAAAAAGGGATTTTTTTTTTTGCCCTCATAGTCTATTTTTATGTAGGTTCCATGAAGCATCCAGAAAAAATAAACAGCTCTCTGTCTCCATTCAATTTTCTCCAATGATCTATCATGCCTAACTTTTCTAATATTCTGTTGACCTCCTTAACTTCTTTCTTGCTTTTTTTTTTTGTGGTTTGATTTATCTAGTTCTGAGAGAGCAAGGTTGAGATCCTCGCTAATACAGTTTTGTTGTTTATTTCTCCTTGCAACTCTCTTAACTTCTCGACTAGGTATTTAGCTTCTATTCCACTTGGGGTATATACCTTTAGTATTGATATTGCTTCTTCATCTATGCTACTCTTTAGGAAGATGTAGTTTCCTTCCTTATCTTTTAAAACTAGATCTATCTATTCTTTTACTTGATCTGAGATCAGAATCACTACCCCTGTCTTTTTTTTTTTTTACTTCACCTGAAACATAATAAATTCTGCTCCAGCCCTTTACCTTCACTCTGTGTGCATCACTGTATTTTAAATATGTTTATTGTAAACAACATGTTGTGGGATTCTGGCTTTTAATTAAGTCTGTTACCTGTTTCCATTTTATGAGAGATTCATCTCATTCATATTTATAGGTAAAATAATGAATTCTGTGTTTCCTGCCATCTTATTTACCACAAATTATGCTTCTCTTTTTCCTTTTCCCCTTTCGTTCCTTCCTATTATTTTGCTTCTGACCATTACCTCCCTCAAACAACCCTCATCTCACTTTTACTTCTTCATGAGATGTAATTTCCCTTATTTTACTTCCTTTTTTTCTCTTTTTTCAATATGATTCCCTTTCTTTTTCATATTATCACAATAAAATCAAATTATACCTACACTCTAAGTATATCCATAACAGAAATAGAGTTCTCAAGAGTTCTTTTCTTTTTACCTTTTTATTCTTCTTTTGATTTCTGTGTTTGGAAATCAAATTTCTTGTTCAGTTCTGGAGTTTTCATCAGAAATAGATGAAATTGACTTCTGGCCAAGATGGCAGAGAGGACACACACACACCTATTTAATCTCTGACTTTGCTCTCAGAATTTATTTCATGACAAGCCTTAGAATTAGTGCTTAACTGGAAAAAAATAAGCCTACAAATAATTACCAACAGAAGACATCCTTGAAATTCACCAGAAAAGGTCAGTTTTGCTTTGGGGTGGGGACAACTAGATTGGGCACAGCCTGAGGGCAGGCCGTGAAAGCTTGTCAGGCAGCTCACAGTGTGCAGACCACAGCGGGGAAGAGTATGATCTCTGCCATTTCTGCAGAAAGACCTTTACCACGGTGTGGATATTCTGTCTTGGCAGCAAGCCAGGATCTGCAGAGAAGCTGTAAACACAAGAGGTAAAGACTATAACCCCAAAAAGATAGTGTCTCTCAGGACCTGGCCACACAACCCAGAATGTCTCAGCACATTCATAGAGCTTCAGAGTCTCAGAGCACAAACATAGTGCAGCCATTGCTATCCTGATAGTTCCTCACTGCTGTCCCTCACAGTCTGTGAAGGAAGTCTGGTAACATCATTCAGCACCATCCCCCCAAAAAAAGCAGACTATATTTGTTTTTCTTGTTAGTTTACTTTCTTTGAATCTTCTCTGACAAAATGAGCAAAAAATTAAAAAGGACTCTGACCATTGATAGCTTCTATATGGATAGAGAGCAGACTTTAAACCCTGAGGAGACTGAAAACAGACTGTCTCCAGATAAATCCCTAAAGGGAGATATGATCTGCTCCTCAATACACAAAACTCTCATAGAAGAAATCAAAAAGGCCCTCACAAGAGAACTAGAAGAAAATTGGAAAAGGAAACGGAAGCTTTGCAAGACTGGATAAGTCATCCCACTCATTTAAAGATAGAGTGGATAAAGAAATCAAATACTTGAAAAATAGAATTAGTGAGTTGGAAAAAGGAAAAAGCTCTCTAAAAATAAAAATTGGTGGAATGGAAAAAAAAAAAAAAAACTCCACAGAACAAAATAACTCACTTAAAAACTCAATTGGACAATTCGAAAAAGATATAAAAAAAATGAGTGAAGAAAATACTTCATTGAATATCAGAATCGAACAAATAAAATTGAATGACTAGAGGAGAAATCAAGAATCAGTCAAGCAAAAAGAGAAAAATGAAACAATGGGGAAAAAAATGTCAAATAACTTCTTGGGAAAACAACAAACCTGGAAAATAGATCCAGGTGAGATAATCTGAGAATTACTGGACTCCCTGAAAAACATGATGAAAAAAGAGCCTGAACAGTATTTTCCAGGAAATTATCAAAGAGAACTGCCCAGGTGTTTTAGAAACAGAGGGTAAAATAGACATTGAAAGAATTCATTGATCAACTACTGAAAGGGATCCTAAAATGAAAACACCAAGAAATATAGTGGCCAAATTCCAGAAACATCAGATGAAGGAAAAAATACTGCAAGTTGCTAGAAAAAATCAATTCAAATATGGAGGAGCCACAATAGGGATTACCAAGGATCTAACAGCATCCACATTAAAGGATCAAAGGACCTGGAATATGATATTCAAAAAGGCCAAGGAACTTGGTGTGCAGCCAAAAATTACTTACCCAGCAAAAATGAGCATCTTTTTCCAGGGAAGAAGATGGACATTCAATGAAATAAGTTAATTTCATTTATTCTTGATGGAAAAAACCAGACCTAAACAAAAAAGTTTGATCTCCAAATATAGAACTCAAGAGATTCCTAAAAAGGTAAAAAGAAATCTTGAGAACTATATTTCTATTATAAAGATATATAAAGAACACATATATAATTTGTTCTAGAAACTTGAGGTGGAAAGGAAATTGTACCAGAAAAAGGGTGAAGTGATGGTACTACATCTCATGAAGAGGCAAGGGTAACCTATTATATCTGAGAGAAAGAATGGAGGAGGATGAACATAGTGGGTATCATATTCTCATTAGAATTGGTTTAAAGAGAAAAATGTAGACATATTCAATTTATGGTGAAACTCCTTCCACTTCATTATAAAGTGGGAGGGGAAAAGTAAAAAGGAAAGGAATAAGCTAAGCAGAAGGGAACACAGCAATTGTGAGGAAAAGGGGCAAAATAGGGGGAGGAACTCTAAGTTGGGGGAAGGATACTAAAAATGGAGGGCTGTGAGAAGCAAGTGGTGCTTATAAGTTCAATACTGGGGAAGGGGGTAACAGGAAATGAAAGGAAAAAAGCATGAGCAGGGGTGAACAAAATGGCAAGTAATACAGAATTAGTCATTTTAACCATAAATGTGAATGGGGTAACCCCCCCCCATAAAGGGGAAGTGGTTAGCAGACTAGATTAAAAGCTAGAATCCTACAATATGTTGTTTACAGGAAACACACCTGAATCAGGGTGATACATACACAATAAAGGTAAAAGGTTGGAGCAGAATCTACTATACTTCAGGTGAAGCCAAAAAATCAGGGGTAGCCATCCTGATGTCTGATCAAGCAAAAGCAAAAATTGATCTAATTAAAAGAGATAAGGAAGGGCACTATATCTTGCTAAAGGGTAGCATAGATAATGAAGTAATATCATTATTAAATGTATATGCACCAAGTGGTGTAGCTTTTAAATTCTTAAAAGAGAAAATAAGAGAGCTGCAAGAAAACATAGACAGTAAAACTATAATAGTGGGAGATCTCAACCTTGTACTCTCAGAATTAGATAAATCAAACCACAAAATAAATAAGAAAGAAGTCAAAGAGGTAAATAGAATACTAGAAAAGTTAGATATGATAGATTGTTGGAGAAAACTAAATAGAGAAAGAGACGAGTACACTTTCTTCTCAACAGTTCATGAAACCTATACAAAGTGACCATATATTAGGACATAAAATCCTCAAACTCAAATGCAGTAAGGCAGAAATAGTAAATGCATCCTTTTCAGATCATCATGCAATGAAAATTATAGTCAATAAAAAGCCAGGAGAAAATAGACCAAAAAATAATTGGAAACTAAATAATCTCATACTAAAGAATGATTAGGTGAAACAGCAAATCATAGACATAATTAATAACTTCACCCAATAAAATAACAATAATGCAACACCATACCAAAATGTGTGGGATGCAGCCAAAGCAATAATAAGGGGAAACTTTATATCTCTAGAGGCCTATTTGCATAAAACAGAGAAAGAAAGGATCAATGAAATGGGCTTGCAACTAAAAATGCTAGAAAAGGTACAAATTAAAAACCCCCAGATAAATACAAAACTTGAAATTCTAAAAATAAAAAGAGAGATTAATAAAATTAAAAGTAAAAAACTAATGAATTAATTAATATAACTAAGAGTTGGTTCTCTGAGAAAATCAACAAAATAGACAAACTTTTAGTATATCTGATTTAAAAAAGGAAAGAAGAAAATTATTAGTCTTAAAAATAGAAAGAGAGAACTTGCCGCTACTGAGGAGGAAAATAGAGCAATAATTAAGTGTTCCTTTGTGCAACTTTATGCCAATAAATTCAATAACTTAAATGAAATGGAAGAATACCTTCAAAAATATAACTAACCCAGATAAATAGAGGGAAAGTAAATTGGTTAAACAGTCCCATCTTAGAAAAAGAAATAGAACAAGTATTAACCAATTCCCTAAGGAAAAAATCCTCAGGACCAGATCGATTTACATGTGAATTCTACCAAAATTTAAAGAACAATTAACTCCATTGTTACATAAAATATTTGAAAAAATAGTGATTGAAGGAGTCCTACCAAATTCCTTTTATGACACAGACATGGTACTGATACCTAAACCAGATAGCTTGAAAACAGAGAAAGAAAATTATAGACCAATATCCCTAATGAATATTGATGCTAAAATCTTAAATAAAATATTAATAAAAAGACTACAGAAAATCATCCCCAGGATAATTTATGACAAAATATTTATACCAGGAATGTAGGGCTGGTTCAGTATTAGGAAAACTATTAGCATAATTGAGTATATCAATAACCAAATTAATAAAAACCATATAATCATCTCAATAGATGCAGAAAAAGCATTTGACAAAATCCAACATCCATTCCTAATGAAAACACTTCAGAGTATAGGAATAAATGGGCTATTCCTTAAAATAGTCAGGAGCATATATTAAAAACCATCAGTAAGCATCATATGTAATGGGGATAAACTGGAACCTTTCCCAGGAAGATCAGGAGTGAAATAAGATCGCCCACTATCACTATTCAATATTGTATTAGAAACACTAGCGTCGGCAATAAGAGTTGAAAAAGAGATTAAAGGAATTAGAGTAGGTATTGAAAAAAACAAATTTTCACTCTTTGCAGATGACATGATGGTATACTTAAAGAATCCCAGAGATTCTATTAAAAACCTATTAGAAATAATTCACAACTTTAGCAAAGTTGCTGGATACAAAATAAATCCACATAAATCCTCAGCATTTTTATACATCACCAACAAAATCCAACAGCAAGAAATACAAAGACATGCTCCATTCAAAATAACTGTTGATAGTATAAAATATTTGGGAATCCATCTACCAAAGGAAAGTCAGGAATTATATGAGCAAAATTACAAAACACTTGCCACAAAAATAAAGTCAGATTTAAATAATTGGAAAAACATTAAGTGCTCTTGGATAGGCCGAGCGAATATAATCAAGATGTCAATACTCCCTAAAGTAATCTATTTATTTAGTGCTATACCAATCAGACTCCCAAGAAACTATTTTAATGACCTAGAAAAAATAACAAAATTCATATAGAAGAACAAAAGGTTGAGAATTTCAAGGGAATTAGTAAAAAAAAAAAAAAAAAAAAAAAGTCAGATGAAGGTGGTTTAGCTGTCCCTGATCTAAAACTATATTATAAAGCATCAATCACGCAAGCCATTTGCTATTGGCTAAGACATAGATTAGTTGATCAGTGGAATAGGTTAGTTCACAAGACAAAATAGTGAAAAACTGTAACGTGCTCTCCTGGCAGTTACAATTACTAGTCTGTCCTAGACCCACCAGAGTACCTTTGACCACTGTCCTCTGCAGTGTGAACTCTACCTGGCTCGCCTCCTCTGAGGCCTTCTAAGGTCTCTGGCCACAATCTCTTGAATCTATAGTTTAATAACCGGTAGCGCACTCAAGAACAGCCACGTGTAATCTTAAAAGCCTTTATTATACCTACTCACATAATGCCCTAACTGATGCCCTGACTTGTTGGTTCCCGAGTGAACACCTGGTCAGAAGACCCATGTGTTCACTACCAAAATCCTTACCTCTTTTGGCTATCCATCTCGGCTTAGCCACCCAGGCTAGGGAGCCAGGGTGAAGAGCGCCAGATTAAAGAGACCGCCTGCTGCCTGCAGTGGGCTTATATAGGGCCTGTGAGGTCACACAAACAGCCAATCAGCGAGAGAGTCACCCATTACAAAGCTATCTCAATATGGCCAGGATCCCGCCCAAGGGCAGTCCTAATATCCACAGAAATTACTTCCGAGCCTCAATCTCCTGATGCACTGTGGCACCCATTTAAAGGCCCCTTACAATTCCCTTTCTCTTGTTTTGCGGGAACCGCACATCTCACCAAGCTAAACTTTTAGCACCAGCTATAGTTCACTTGATCCATGAGATGACAGTGTTATGCCCAAGGAGGTACAAAGCAGCAGATCAGTAAACAGAAGTATGGCAAAAAGAACCAGGCTCAACAGTGGCCCAAGTGTTCAACCCAATCATCAAAGTCATACTCAAGATAATAAGCCAAAGAGTTTGGATGCCAATGAGGTAGGATATCAACACTGAGGTGGGAAGTCAACAAGGTAAAACATCACAATTCTAGTTAATAAATATCAGTGAGGTAGGTTGTCACAATTCTAGTTACATTAATCACAATTCTAGACCAATTCTAGTTTCTTACAATTTTCTGTTGCACTTGTCACAATCCTAGAACAATTCTAGCTTATCACAATTCTCAATTGCACTTTTCACAATTCTAGAACAATTCTAGCTTATCACAATTCTCAATTGCACTTTTCACAATCCTAGAACAATTCTAGCTTATCACAATTCTCAATTGCACTTTTCACAATCCTAGAGCAATTCTAGTTTCACAGGTGCACATAAGCAAAGTCATGTCCAATAACATTGTCTCAATAACAATGGCAGGTGGGTGCGTTGGTTTTTCACCCACTAATTTAAAAGCATAGTCCTTCAATAGAAAGCATAGGGCAAAGCCTCTCCCCAGGCCACCATATGGCAAGTAGCCATGGGAGAAGCAAGCAGGCCCATTGTCCATTTACAGTCTTTATATTGCGTATCACCCAAAACAGTCCATTTCAGCTGCAACACTGGAACTGTGTCTGGTGTTTCTGGTGTCACGGTCAGGAGGGGCATTGCTGCCATCAGCGTCTGAAGGGCTGCGGACATCTGGCTGGTCCTTCTGGGCTGTTGTCTGGTCCTTCTCTTGGATCCCCAGGTTACAAGTGTCTCTTGTGGGGATGAACTCTACTGCTGGATCTGCACCTAGGAAGGAATGTCCCCGGGGCCCAACTTGGGTCTTTCCAAATGCCATCCAGGCCTTTCCACATCACAGTGGAAACAAAGTTGTTGTCAAAAATATTAACAAAGTCAGACAAAAGTTAGTCAGTCTGTCACTTAGCTGCACTTTCTGTGTATGCCCGAAGTGCATTGCTAAGGTAAAAGGCAAAGAATTTAAAAATGTAAAACCAAAATAATTTAAAAGTGTAAAACCAAAATAGATTAAAAATGTAAAACCAAAATAACTTTAAAATGTAAAATCAAAATACTTTGAAGATGTAAAATCAAAAGTGTTTAAAAATGTAAAATCAAAATTTAAAAATTGTAAGCAATCACATATCCCAAAATTCCCTTCTCTTGTTTAGAAGAGAAGATCTTGGGGATAGTCTGTGCAGTAATGACTTTACTAGAACACTCAGCTATATCCCTGAATTCTTTTGCCTAAAAATCAAAGTTTGAGTTTCTGATACCGAATTGTACTTCAGGAGGGTGAATCAACAAATCTGATATTACTTTTCCTCCTGGGTCAAAGATCACACACTGTCTATTTATTCTAGTGATTAAAACAGCAATTTTCCAACCCATTCTAAACATAAACACTGTTTTATAAGTACCCGTAGGGGGTTGGGAAATCAAGCTCACCCGTGGAAGTGGAAAATCCACGAGGTAAGAAAAGAGGCGTTTCAACTCTCCAAAGATGATCCTAGCAGTTTTACAAGTATTAAACTCCACTCTCTCTAACTGCAAGGTCTTAAAACTGTAAGGTTTCTTAGAAATTAACTGAACTGTATTTTTAAAACTTTTCTGATTATACTCAATACCCCACAATTCCTTTTTGCCTTGGGGCATAAAGTCTACTCCAGTCCTTTGAAATGAAGACACCGGAGTTTTGAATGGATTAATGGGCAGTGCTGATGATATTATCACCCTTCCTTTTCCTCCTCCCCCTTCTCCCTTGGCCCAAGAAGGTGAGGCAGAGGGAAGAAGAATTGGAAAATCCCCCAAAGGCTGATTCAAAATCAAACCTGAGCTTTGCACATAAAAAGAACTAAACTTCTTCTCAATGGAAGAGTAATGGATAAATTCCTTAAAACAACAATGCAGGAGGTAAACCAACAAAATGCTAAGAAGAATTTCTACAACTTTAGTCCATGTGGTTCTTTTATTTCCCTCCTTAGCTTCAGCCACTGGTTTGAACTCTTCCTGTTCTATCTGTAGTAACCTAGCTTTTTCTTCTTTCTCTAGCTCAATCTGTAGTTTAACCTGCAATTCCAGCAACTCTTGCTGTGGCATTTCGTACTCTATACTGTCATACATACGCACTAGCTCTAGGTTGCTCCCTCTCCGAGCTATATTTACTGGGTGTGGGGATAGCCTTCTTGGAGCTTGATTACAAGCTTCCTGCTGTTCTTCAGTGGTGATCTTTGTTAAAAGATCTTCCATCTGGCTCTTTAACCTCTTTATATAATAAGCATTATGTTCAGCTGTGTCCTTGAGTCTGATCCCAGAGTTACCTGGGTCCATATTGCTTCTCCGTTTTCCCTCCTAAGTGGCGTTTCTACCAGATCTTTCAGAATCTTAATTCTGAATATTAAATATTTTCAAAACCTGATAATTCCTGATGCCCCACGTTGGGCGCCATTTGTAACGTGCTCTCCTGGCAGTTACAATTACTAGTCTGTCCTAGACCCACCAGAGTACCTTTGACCACTGTCCTCTGCAGTGTGAACTCTACCTGGCTCGCCTCCTCTGAGGCCTTCTAAGGTCTCTGGCCACAATCTCTTGAATCTATAGTTTAATAACCAGTAGCGCACTCAAGAACAGCCACGTGTAATCTTAAAAGCCTTTATTATACCTACTCACATAATGCCCTAACTGATGCCCTGACTTGTTGGTTCCCGAGTGAACACCTGGTCAGAAGACCCATGTGTTCACTACCAAAATCCTTACCTCTTTTGGCTATCCATCTCGGCTTAGCCACCCAGGCTAGGGAGCCAGGGTGAAGAGCGCCAGATTAAAGAGACCGCCTGCTGCCTGCAGTGGGCTTATATAGGGCCTGTGAGGTCACACACACAGCCAATCAGCGAGAGAGTCACCCATTACGAAGCTATCTCAATATGGCCAGGATCCCGCCCAAGGGCAGTCCTAATATCCACAGAAATTACTTCCGAGCCTCAATCTCCTGATGCACTGTGGCACCCATTTAAAGGCCCCTTACAAAAAACTATAGCAAACCCAAAGATCCCAACCTTTGTGATAAGAATTCATTATTTGAAAAAATCTGTTAGGAAAACTGGAAATTAGTATGGCAGAAATTAGGCATGTATCCACACTTAACACTACATATCAAAATAAGATCAAAATGGATCCATGATTTATGCATCAAGAATGAGATCATAAATAGTTTAGAGGAACATAGGATAGTTTGCCTCTCAGACTTGTGGAGGAGGAAGGAATTCATGACCAAAGAAGAACTAGAGATCATTGTTGATTACAAAATAAAAAATTTTGATTACATCAAAGTAAAAAGCCTTTGTACAAACAAAACTAATGCAAACAAGATTAGAAGGGAAGTAACAAACTGGGAAAATTTTTTTCTTCATTTACTTTTTTTTTACTTCTTTTTGTATTTGTCCAATTGAATTCTTAAATGAGTTGTTTTATTCTATGGAATTTTTTTTTTCCATTTCACAAATTCTGTTTTTTAAGGAGTTATTTTATTTTTTCATTTCACGAATTCTATTTTTCAGGGAGCTTTCTTTTTCCATTTCACTCATTATGCTTTTCTGGGATTCGTTTTCTTTTTCTATTTTGTCAAATCTATTTTTAATGAATTATATATCTTTTGGATTTCACTATTTTGTAGTGAATTTTCTTCAGAAATTTCTGTGTTTTCTTTTCCAAACATTCTTGTGAAGTTCTCCTTTCCTTTTCCCATTTTTCATCCAGGACTTTTTAAAGATCTTTTATAATTTCTTCTAAAGGAGCCTTATGCAATGGGGACCAATTTATATCACCTTTTGGGGCTTCATCTGGAGATGATCTGCTTTTAGTCTCCTCAGGATTTAAAATCTTTTCTTCTCTTTCACCATAAAAAGTTTCTGTGGTCAGAGTTATTTTTTATTTTTCTTTCATTTTTTTAAAGTTGAAATCTGGTTTTAGGGCAAGGGAGATTGTCCAAACTTCCTCTACAATCTTTCCTCTATAAATAAACACCCAACAAGCAGTGGTTTTTTTATACAAGCTTCAGTGGCTGAGCTGAGTCTGTGCTGGCTCACTCCTGGTGTTGGGTGGGTGTGGCCAGGTCCCATGCAATCCATGCCATTTGGGGTTCACTATTTACCTTTTGTGCTTGTGTTGGATGTTTTAAAACTTCTCTGCTGATCTACTAACTTGCAACCAGGGCAGAACAGCTAATACTGTAATTTTCTGGTTGGTTTTCTACAGGTCTCTGGACCTGGCTTCCTTTCAGCAGATTAATCACCATGAGAATAGCCAGATGTTAAGTCCAAAAGTCTTTATTTTCTCCTTGCTTGGAGTTCAGCTAGCTTTCTTGAGGCTTTCTAGAGTCTTGGTTTCAGTGGAGAAGCAAAGGAGGAGAAACCTGCCACCCTGGTGGTGTGCAGGAAGAAAGAGAACCACCAGGAGCCTGATAAAAGATGGAATGTCTCTGGCTAAGTTCATCCCAGCTTTAAATGCTCTATTTTAATTACATCGTTGTAGGTGTGATTCTTGTGTATTAAGTACTAAGTACATGTATTGAACTACAGAACTATTAATCACCATGCTAAACTAGATAACCATTGTATTATCAATTCCACTGACTTAACACCTTGTAAGAATCCTTGTTTCAAGTACAAGAGTTCTGGCCCATAACATCTCCTGCTTTCTGGCCCATAACATTTCCTGCTTTCTTTTGTTTTAAAACTAGGTGGTCATGCCCTCTCTGGCTTCTTAGAGAGGTGAGAACCCCAAAAAAGAGGTGATCGCACCCTTCCTGACTTCTCAGAATAAAAGGGGTGAAAAACTAAAAGGAGGTGATCATGCCTTCCCTGATGTCTCAGGAAGAGAGTTGAAAATCAAAGGAAAATGGGGACTCTAACCAGAGTAGCTGGTTTCTGAAGGGTCTCACTTGAAACAAGTATACATAAATCCAAAGCAAACAACATGAATAAACATGAGGAATTACAAATGTCCATAAATCCTAGAAATAGTGCAAAACCAATCTATTGTCCTTTATTTCATGTGTCAGGGAATCTAATGATTCCTGCAGATTTTGAAGTTCTGTAACATTCTTATTATCACCAATGCTATTTCAGTGTCAGATGTTTCTTAGATCTTCTCCTTTTGAAATGTTTCTCTATTTTGTTTTGTTTTTCTCTCTCTGATGGACAGGGCAAATATGGCTCATTGGCACCCATATGATTCCTTCTCCATCTGTAGAGATACAAGCAAACCCTCTTCCCCAAGCAGTTAACCTATCTGGTCCCACTTTCTGGATCTCTCCACATTAACTGGCAATTATCTAAAGATAGTGGAGCTGCACACACTGAACACTGTCCTTCCAGTGTGTTGTAAAACTTGTCTGCTGGACCTAATGCATCTTTATTGAAAATTTAAGGCACACATGACTTTTTAAAGCTGTTCTCATGCCCTCACAACCAATCTTTTAATTAAGCCTCAAAAATAGTGCTTGACTGGTTAAATTCACATAGATTAAAGATACAAAGACTTACCAGCCAAAGATAATCTGGAGAATCGCCAGAGTAGGTTTGTCCTGAGGGGTGGGAATAGGCGGGCTCAGGCAGGGAGATAAGAAAGACTCCAGTCCTGAGCAGACAAGGGAAAGGGGTAGCCTCTGTGGCTAGAAAAGCAGTAGAAACTCTGCCATAGGCTGAAGGCTTTGCCTTGATTGTAAAGCAATGGACCAGCAAAGATATTAGAGCCAGAAGTACAGGGTATTGTAAAAAAGCCAGAAAGTAACAAGATCTGGCTGTACCCACCCCGAACTGGAAGTGACTCAGCATAGACCAGCACAATTGTGCAGCTGCATTCTGCAGCATGGCCAGGGCAGTTGTAAATCTAGATGGCAGAGGCAGCCCAGGACAACTTCTAATCTACACAGTGGGGGTCTCAGTCTAGGGAAATAGAACTTCCCTAGCACAACTGTGTTCCTCTGGGCAGAGCTACTTCCAGTGCCTTGGGGGACTATACCCTGGGGAACTGCTAATACCCACAGCTCCACAGAGGGCTTTGGCTTGGGGTAGTGACACTTTAATTGCTCAGCCTCTTGCCTCAGTGTAGTCATTAATCCACATAGTGGGGCTCTTCAAGGGCACCTCCACAGCTCTGCTGTGCAGGCCTGAGTCACTTTCATTGGGGAAATATTTCCAAAGCACTCACATACCTGACTACTCTTTGTAGCCAGTTGGCATGCACTCCATACACCTATTTCTGTTTTGCAGAGGAAGCTGGTAACCTCTTGGCCCTGAAGGCAGACCCTACAGGTTTTAAAAAATGAGTAAAAAAATCACAAGGATGATCAATACCTTCTATATAGAAAGAGAGCAGGTTTTTCAACCTTGAAGAGACTAATAGCAGGTAGTCTCCAGACAATTGTTGGTCCCAAACACAAAAGGCTCTCCAAAAGAGACTATTAAAAATCTTAAAAGACAGCTAGAAGAAAAATGGGTAAAGGAAAGAGATGCTATGCAAGAGAGTAACAAGTTCCTGAAATGTGAATTGGAAAAGGTAAACAACTTCCTGAAATGTGAATTGGAAAAGGTAAAAAACTCCCAGGAAGTGCAGGGAAACAGAGATTGTGAATTTGCAAAGGTATAAAACTCCCAAAAAAATAGGGTTTGTGAATTAGAAAAATAAAATAATTCACTAAAAAAAATTAGTGAAATGGGAAAAAAAATTCCATAGAGCAAAACAACTCATTTAAAAACTCAATTGGACATATACAAAAAGAAGTTTAAAAAAAGGTAATGAAGAAAATAACTCATTAAAAATCAGAACAGAGCAAATAGAAATGAATGACTCATTGAGACACCAAGAATCACTCAAGCAAAACCAAAACAATGAAAGAAATAGAAAGAAACATTAAATATCTACTTGGAAAAACAACACACCTGGAAAACAGATCGAGGAGAGAGAATCTGAGGATTATTAGACTTCCCAAAAATTATGATGAAAAAAGAGCCTAGATATTATTTTATAGGAAATCATCAAAGAGAACATCCCAGAGATAATAGAAGCAGAAGGTAAAAACAGACATTGAAAAAATTCATTGAACACATACTGAAAAAGACCCTAAAATAAAAACTACACTGGACATTGTGGCCAAATTTCAGAACTATCAGACTAAGGAAAAAAAACATTACAAACAGCCAGGAAAAAAAAAATTCAAATACTGATGATCAGTCAAGATCTGGCTGCCTCCATATAAAAGGATTGAAGGGCCTGGAATCTGATATTCCAAAAGGCAAAAGAACTTGCAGCCAAGAATAAACTACCCCCTTAAACCGAGCATTTTCTTCTATGGAAGAAGATGGACATTTAATGAAGCATTTAATGAATTCCATTTGTTTTTAAGGAAAAAAAAAAACAGATCTAAACAAAAAAATTTGATCTCCAAACCACAGGACTCAAAAGAAGCAGAAAAGGTAAATGGAACTCTTGAGAAGTGTATTTCTGTTGTGGATACACACAAACACCACATGTATAATTTGATTTTACTGACATAACATAAAAAAGGGAAGAAGAAATGGAAAGGGGACAGTGTCAGAAAAAGGGAAAAGGGGAGATAAAATAGGGAAACTCCATCCCACAGAGAGGGAAAGAAAACATATCATATCTGAAGGAATTTAAAGAGGGGGAGTAATATTGTGTGAATCTTACTCTCATCAGAGTTGGCTCAAAGAGATAATAATTGACATATTTGTTTTACAAAGAAACTTCTCTCACCTCATTAAAAAGGGGGAGAGGAAAAGGGAAAAGGAAAAGAGTAATAAGGGAAGGGTACAAGAAAGGAGAAGGGATTTAAAGGAAGGAGAGAGGGATATTAAACAGGGAAAACTGTGTGACCCAAGTGGGGCTCATAAGTTTAATACAGGGGAAGGGGTTCGGGTGGCAAGGAAAAAAAGCATAATCTGGGGATAATATGATGGCAGGAAATAAAGAATTAGTAATTTCAACTGTAAATGTGAATGGGATGAACTCTCCCATCAAATGCAGACAGATAGCAGACTGGATCAAAAGTCAGAACCCTACAATATGTTGTTTATAAGAAACACATTTAAAGCAGGGAGATACATACAGAGTAAAGTTAAAAGGCTGGAGCAGCAGAATCTATTATGCTTCAGGTAAAGTAAAAAAAGCAGGGGTAGCCATCCTTATCTCAGATCAAGCCAAAGCAAAATTTGATCTAATTAAAAGAGATAAGGAAGGAAATTATATTCTGCTAAAGGTAGCATAGACAATGAAGAAATATAAATACTAAACATATATGCACCAAGTGGTATAGCATCTAACTTCCTAAAGGAGAAATTAAGAGAGTTGCAAGAAGAAATACACAGCAAAACTATAATAGTGGGAGATCTCAACCTTGCACTCTCGGAATTAGATAAATCAAATCACAAAACAAATAAGAAAGAAATTAAAGAGGTAAATAGAACATCAGAAAAATTAGGTATGATAGATCTTTGGAGAAAACTGAATGCTGATAGAAAGGAGTATACTTTCTTCTCAGCAGTTCATGGAATCTATACAAAAATTGACCACATATTAAGACATAAAGACCTCAAAATTAAAAGCAGGAAGGCAGAAATACTAAATGTTTTCTTTTGAGATCATGATGCAATAAAAACTACAATCAACAAAAAGTTAGGGGTAAATAGACCAAAAAGTAATTGGAAATGAAATAATCTCATCTTAAAGAATGATTGAGTGAAACAGCAAATTATAGACACAATTAATAATTTCATTCAAGATAATGACAATGATTAGACATCATACCAAAATCTGTGGGATGCAGCTAAAGCAGTAATAGGGGGAAATTTTATATCTTTAGAGGCTTACTTGAATAAAATAGAGAAAGAGAAGATCAATGAAATGGGCTTGCAACTTTAAAAAGCTAGAAAAAGACCAAATTAAAAACCCCCAATAAAATTCTAAATTTGAAATTCTAAAATTAAAAGGAGAAATGAATAATATTGAAAGTAAAAAAAAAATACTATTTAATTAATAAATAAAACTAAGTATTGGTTTTATGAAAAAAAACACCAATAAAATAGATAAAACTTTGGTAAATCTGATCAGAAAAAGGAAAGAGGAAAATCAAATTATGAGTCTTAAAAATGAAAAGGGGGAGTTTTCCAACACTTTCCACAAAAATAAAGTCAGATCTAACCAATTGGAAAAATATTAAATGCTCTTGTATTTGGCGAGCAAATATAATAAAGATGACAATACTACCTAAACTAATCTATTTATTTAGCACTATACCAATCAGACTCCCAAAAAACTATATTAATGGCCTAGAGAAAATAACAACAAAGTTCATATGGAAAAACAAAAGGTCAAGAATTTCAAGTGAATTAATGAAAAAAATTCAAATGAAGTTGGCCTAGCTGTACCAGATGCAAAATTATATCATAAAGCAGTGTTTACCAAAACCGTTTGGTATTGGCTAAGAAATAGACTAGTTTATCAGTGGAATAGGCTAGGTTCAAAGGAAAAAAGATCCAATAACTTCAATAATCTAGTGTTTGAGAAATCCAAAGACCCCAGCTTTTGAGATAAGAACTTACTGTTTGACAAAAACTGCTGGGAAATTTGGAAGTTTGTATTAGTAGAGAATTGACTCTAATTTATAAGAAATCAAGCCATTTTCCAATTGATAAATGGTCAAACATAGGAACAAGCAATTCTTGGATAAAGAAGTTGAAACTATTTCTAGCCATATGAAAATGTGCTCCAAGTCATTATTAATTAGAGAAATGCAAATTAAGACAATTCTGAGATACCACTACATACCTGTCAGATTGGCTATAATGACAGGGGAAAATAATGCAGAATGTTGGAGGAGATGTGGGAAAATTGGGACATTGATACATTGGGAGTGGAATTGTGAAAACATCCAGCTATTCTGGAGAGCAATTTGGAACTATGCTCAAAGAGTTATAAAACTGTGCATACCCTTTGATCCAGCAACATTACTACTGGGCTTATATCCCAAAGACATTTTAAAGAAGGGAAAAGACCTGTATGGGCAAGAATGTTTGTAGCAGCCTTCTTTGTAGTGGCCGGAACCTGAAACTGAGGGGATGCCCATCAGTTGGAAAATGACTGAATAAATTGTGGTATATGAATATTATGGAATATTATTCTTCCCTAAGAAATAACCATCAGGATGACTTCAGAAAGGCCTGGAGAGATTTACATGAATTCTTGCTGAGTGAAATGAGCAGGACCAGGAGATTATCATATACTTCAACAGTAATAGTATATGATGATCAATTCTGATGGACAAGGCCCTCTCTAACAATGAAATGAACCAAATAAGTTCCAATAGAGTAGTAATGAACTGAACCAGCTACACCCAGCAACAGAACTCTGGGAGTTAACTATGAACCACTACATAATATTCCCAATCCCTATATTTTTGTCTACCTACATTTTTGATTTCCTTCATAGGCTAATTGTAAATTATTTCAAAGTCTGATTGTTTTTGTACAGCAAAATAACTGTTTGGACATGTATACATATATTATATTTAACTTATACTTTAACATATTTAACATATATTGTTCAACCTGCCATTTGGGGGAAAGGTTGGGGGTAAAGAGGGGAAAAGTTGAAACAAAAGGTTTTGCAATTGTCAATGCTGGAAAATTACTTATGCATAATTTTTTTTGTAAAAATTAATTAAATTAATTAATTATTTAATTTTAAAATATAAAATAAAAATTCACAAGGGTGCACTTGTTTCATATCACCAATATATTAAATCATTAAATATTTCATCTAATAACAAGTAAGATCTTGTTATCCTAATTGCAAAGAAAGGAAACATAAGACTGTAGGCAAATTTTTAAAAATCCCCTAAAGGGAGACTATATCAACAGTAATGTTTCTAGTAGGAGAAAAAACAAAGCTGGTTAAAAATACTCACATAGTTTCCTTTGAATAATAGTTTTTCTTCAGATATTACTAGCTTGTTAATGAAAAATTACCAAGATAATGTGACAATTAGATTATCCCACTACTATAAATATTAGGTAGATAAGTAATGCATCTTCTTTCTTATATTTTGCTAGAAACTGCCCAAGTTGTAAAACATTTTAGTGTTTTTGGTGTATTTTGTATGGAGAGTACAATATGGTACCTCAGATTATGAAGCATTTGGCTATTGAAATGGGTTGAAAATAAGGAAATAAGGCATATATGTAGAATTGGAACAAATGTCAGAAGTCATTTAGTCCAATGGCTTCATTTTGGAAATCAGGAAACAGAACCTGAATGAGAAGAGCCCTGAAAAAAACAACGCCATAGAGATAGAAAGAGGCAGAGCTGAAATTTGAAATTATGTCTTAGAGGGGAAATTCTCTGTATATAGAATTCATATATACACAACATATGCACATGTATTTATGCACAAAACAAATGTATACACATACATTGATATATATTTTCATATTTACAGAAATAATTTTTTTATTCATTTTCCCAAATTATCCTCTCCCTCCCTCCACTGCCTCCCCCCGATGGCAGGTAATCCCATACATTTTACATGTGTTACAATATAATCTAGGTACAATACATGTGTGTGAATATCATTTTCTTGTTGCACAATAAACATTAGAATCCGAAGGTACATGCAACCTGGGCAGACAGATATTAGTGCTAACAATTTTCATTGCCCTCCCAGTGTTTCTTCTCTGGGTGTAGTTGTTTCTGTCCATCATTGATCAACTGGAAGTGAGTTGGATCTTCTTTATGTTGAAGATTTCCACTTCCATCAGAATACATCCTCATACAGTATTGTTGTTGAAGTGTACAGTGATCTTCTGGTTCTGCTCATTTCACTCAGCATCAGTTGATGTAAGTCTCTCCAGGCCTCTCTATATTCCTCCTGCTGGTCATTTCTTACCGAGCAATAATATTCCATAACCTTCATATACCACAATTTACCCAACCATTCTCCAACTGATGGACATCCATTCAACTTCCAGTTTCTAGCTACAACAAAAAGAGCTGCCACAAACATTTTGGCACATATATGTCTCTTTCCGCTCTTTAGTATTTCTTTGGGATATAATCCCAATAACAGCAATGCTGGGTCAAAGGGTATGCACAATTTGACAACTTTTGGGGCATAGTTCCAAATTGCTCTCCAGAATAGCTGGATTCTTTCACAACTCCACCAACAATGTATCAGTGTCCCAGTTCTCCCACAGCCCCTCCAACATTCATCATTATTTGTTCCTGTCATTTTAGCCAATCTGACAGGTGTGTAGTGGTATCTCAGAGTTGTCTTAATTTGCATTTCTCTGATCAGTAGTGATTTGGAACACTCTTTCATATGAGTGGAAATAGTTTCAATTTCATGATCTGAGAATTGTCTGTTCATATCCCTTGACCATTTATCAATTGGAGAATGGTTCGTTTTCCTATAAATCAGGGTCAGTTCTCTATATATTTTGGAAATGAGACTTTTGTCAGAACCTTTCCTTTTAAAAATATTTTCCCAATTTGTTACTTCCCTTCTAATCTTGTTTGCATTAGTATTGTTTGTACAGAAACTTTTTAGTTTGATGTAATCAAAATCTTCTATTTTGTGATCAATAATGATCTCTAATTCTCCTCTGGTCATAAATTCCTTCCTCCTCCACAGATCTGATAGGTAGACTATTCTCTGTTCCCCTAATCTATTTATGATCTCATTCTTTATGCCTAAATCATGGACCCATTTTGATCTTATCTTGGTATATGGTGTTAAGTGTGGATCCATATCTAATTTCTGCCATATTAATTTCAAGTTTTCCCAACAGTTTTTTCCGAATAATGAATTTTTGTCCCTAATGTTGGTATCTTTGGGTTTGTCAAAGATTAGATGGCTATAGATGTACCGTTTTTTGTCCTTTGTATCTAATCTGTTCCACTGATCTACCGTTCTATTTCTTAGCCAGTACCAATTGATTTTGGTGACTGCTGCTATATAATATAGCTTTAGATCAGGTACACTTAGACTACCTTCCTCTGACTTTTTTTTCATTAGTTCCCTTGCAATTCTCGACCTTTTATTCTTCCATATGAAATTTGTTGTTATTTTTTCTAGGTCATTAAAATAGTTTCTTGGGAGTCTGATTGGTATAGCACTAAATAAATAGATTAGTTTGGGGAGTATTGTCATCTTTATTATATTCGCTCGGCCTATCCAAGAGCACTCAATGTCTTTCCAATTATTTAAATCTGACTTTATTTTTGTGGCAAGTGTTTTGTAATTTTTCTCATATAATTCCTGACTATTCTTTGGTAGATGGATTCCCAAATACTTTATACTCTCAACATTTGTTTGGAATGGAATTTCTCTTTGTATCTCTTGCTGTTGCATTTTGTTGGTGATATATAAGAATGCTGAGGATTTCTATGGATTTATTTTGTATCCTGCCACTTTGCTAAAATTCTGAATTATTTCTAATAGCTTTTTAGCAGAGTATTTGGGGTTCTCTAAGTATACCATCATGTCATCTGCAAAGAGTGATAGTTTGATTTCCTCATTTCCTACTCTAATTTCTTGAATCTCTTTCTCGGCTCTTATTGCTGAGGCTAGCATTTCAAGTACTATATTGAATAGTAATGATGATAGTGGGCAAACTTGTTTCACTCCTGATCTTACTGGGAAAGGTTGCAGTTTATTTCTATTGCATATTATGCTTACTGACAGTCTTAAATATGTGCTCCTGATTATTCTAAGGAATAATCCATTTATTCCTATACTCTCAAGAGTTTTTAGTAGGAATGGATATTGGATTTTGTCAAATGCTTTTTCTGCATCTATTGAGATGATCATATGGTTTTTATTAATTTGATTATTAATATGGTCAATTATACTAATAGTGTTCCTAATATTAAACCAGCCCTGCATTCCTGGTATGAATCCTACTTGATCATAGTGTATTATCCTGGGGATGATTTTCTGAAGTCTTTTTGCTAATATCTTATTTAAGATTTTAGCATCAATATTCATTAAGGAAATTGGTCTATAATTTTCTTTCTCAGTTTTCGATGGACCTGGTTTAGGTATCAGTACCATGTCTGTGTCATAAAAGGAGTTTGGTAGAACTCCTTCATTCCCTATTTTTTCAAATAGTTTATATAACACTGGGGCTAATTTTTTTTAAATGTTTGGTAGAATTCACATGTAAATCCATCTGGTCCAGGGGATTTTTTCCTGGGGAGTTGATTAATAACCTGTTCTATTTCTTTTTCTGAAATGGGACTATTTAAGCAATTTATTTCCTCCTCTGTTAATCTAGGAAGCCTATATTTTTGGAGGAAGTCATCCATTTCACTTAAGTTATCAAATTTATTGGCATAAAGTTGGGCAAAGTAACTCCTTATTATTTCTCTAATTTCCCCTTCATTGGTGGAAAGATCCCCCTTTTCATTTGTAAGACTAACAATTTGATTTTCCTTTCTTTTTTCTGATCAGATTTACCAAAGGTTTATCTATTTTATTGGCTTTTTCATAAAACCAACTCTTGGTTTTCTTTATTAATTCAATAGTTTTTTAACTTTCAATATTATTGATTTCTCCTTTAATTTTTGTATTTCAAATTTAATTTTTGGTTGGGGGTTTATAATTTGGTCTTTTTCTAGCCTTTTAAGTTGTAATCCCAATTCGTTAATCTTCTCTTTCTCTATTTTCTTCAAATAAGCCTCTAAAGATATAAAATTTCCCCTTATTACTGCTTTAGCTGCATCCCAAAGATTTTGATATGATGTCTCATCATTGTCATTATCTTGGGTGAAATTGTTAATTGTTTCTATAATTTGCTCTTTCACCCAGTCATTCTTTAAGATGAGATTATTCAGTTTCCAATTACTTTTTGGTCTATTTACCCCTAACTTTTTACTGAATGTAGCTTTTATTTTGCTTGATCTGAGATAAGGATAGCTACCCCTGCTTTTTTGGCTTTACCTGAAGCATAATAAATTCTGCTCCAACCTTTTACCTTTACTCTATATGTATCTCCCTGCTTTAAGTGTGTTTCCTGTAAACAACATATTTTAGGGTTCTGATTTTTGATCCAGTCTGCTATCCATCTCCATTTGATGGGAGCGTTCATCCCATTCACATTTACAGTTAAAATTACTAACTCTGTATTTCCTGCCATCATATTATCCCCAGATTATGCTTTATCCCTTGACCCCCCTGAACCCCTTCCCCAATATTCAATGTATAGACCCCCCCCTTGTGACATGCAGCCCTCCCCCTTTTTTTTTTTTTTAGTATCCCTCTCCCCTCCCTCCACGTCCCTTCCCTTATTCTCCTTTTCCTTTTCCCTTTTCCTCTCCCCCTTTTAATGAGGTGAGAGAGAATTCTCTGAAAAACAAATATGACAATTATTTACTCTTTGAGCCTCTTCTGATGAGAGTAAGATTTACACAATGATTCTCCCCCTCTCTAAATTCCCTCAGATATGGTGTATTTTCTATGCCTCTTCCTGGGATGTAGTTTCCCTCTTTTTATCACTCCCTCCCCTTTTTCTGATACTACCCCCTTCCCTTTACTACACCCCCTCCTTTTTTTTTCTTTTATATCAGTAAAATCAAATTATCCATGCGTACTTTCTAGATACCCACAACAGAGATATAGTTCTCAAGGGTTCTGAGTACCTTTTTCTGTTTCTCTTCAGTCTTGTGGATGTAGATCAAATTTTTTGTTTAAGTCTGGTTTTTTTCTTAGAAACATATGGAATTCCTCTATTTCATTGAATGACCATCTTCTTCCATGGAAAAAGATGCTAAACTTAGCTGGGTAGTTTATTCTTGGTTGCAATCCTTGATCTTTTGTCTTTCAGAATATCAGGTTCCAGCCCTTCTATCTTTTAATGTGGAGGCAGCCAGGTCTTGTGTGACCCTTATTGTGGCACCTTGGCATTTAAATTGTTTTTTTTTCTAGCTGCTTGCAGGATTTTCTCCTTTGTGTGGTAATTCTGCAGCTTAGCCACAATATTCCGTGGTGTTCTTTTTTTAGGGTCTATTTCACAAGGAGTTCAATGAATTCTTTCAACATCTACTTTCCCCTCTGTTTCTATTATCTCTGGACAGTTCTCTTTGATAATTTCCTGTAAAATAGAATCTAGCCCTTTTTTCGGTCATAGTATTTGGGAGTCCAATGATCCGCAGATTATCTCTCCTAGATCTATTTTCCAGGTCTATAGATTTTCCCAGTAATTATTTGACATTATTCTCCAGCTTTTCTTTTTTTTTTTTTTTTTTTTTTTTTTGTTTTGTTTGACTGATTCTTGGATTCTCAATGAATCATTCATTTCTATTTGTTCCATCCTGACTTTTAAGGAATTATTTTCTTCATTCACAGTTTTTAGTTCTTTTTGTAAATGCCCAATTTCATTTTAAAATGAGTTATTTTGCTCTATTGAATTTTTTTCCATTTCCCTAATTTTTTTTTTGAGAATTATTTTCTTTTTCCAATTCAGAAATCCTATTTTCTTGGGACTTTTTTATCTTCTCCAATTCAGAAATCCTATTTTCTTGAGACTTTTTTATCTTCTCCAATTCAGAAATCCTACTTTCCTGTGATTTTTTTTTACCTTTTCTAATTCACTAATTTTGTTTCCCTGCATCTCCTGTGAATTCTTTTATTTTTTCCTACTCCAGTTTCATAGCTTCTCTTTCCTTTCCCCATTTTTCTTCTAACTCTCTTAACTTTTTAATAGACTCTTCAAGGAGAGAGTTATGTGATGGGGGGCAGGAATCGTTCCCCTTTAGGTTGTTATCTGCTGACTCTCTGCTGTTAACTTCCTCGGGGTTGGATACCTGCTCTTTCTCTGTGTAGAAGGAATCTATGGTTTTTTTGGGCTTCTTGCTCATACTTAAAAAATCTTTGGGGGTCTGTCCCTGGGGTAGGAAATTATTTATTTATTTCTTTACCAGATTCCTCCCAGAGCAGATGAATGCAGCGGCCCCTGCGCCTGAGCTAAGAGAGAGCTCTGGGAGAGAGTTCCCCACTCCCTCCCTGGAAGTGCCTCAGAGGTGACTAGCACTGCTGTGCTCTGAGGGCACTGTGTTTTAGCGGCTTCCCTGAGGTTGAGACTGAACAGTAAAGGCGACTCAAAGCCTAGCCTATGCGTCCCGGTGGGCCATGGATGTCTGCAGCAGGTGACGTGAAAAGCCCCTGCGCTCAAACTGGAAGTGTCTGCCAGAAACCGCGGTGCCTAGTTCAAAGGTTCCCCTTCTCTGGGACTTCCGTTCCACAGCCTCCAGCCAGCCGAGCCAGGCACTATGAGTTACCGCCCCGCCCACTCTTCAATTTCTTAACTACCCCGAGGTAAAAGCCTGCATTGCCTATGTCAGCCACACCCCCAGTGCCAAGATCTGCTGAGTCACCCCTGGTATCCGGGAAGATCCAATCTGGTTTTAAATTTTAAAGTGGCTTAGATTTCTCTTCTGAACTGCTGTATTATAAGCAGAGAAGAGCTAACAGCCTGTGCCAGATTCTTTTATCTCGGTGGATTCTCTGATCCCAGAACCCTCCCCAGCGCGACCGGTGCAGTGTGCCACTACCCCACCGTCTGTGCTGGCCTCTCTTCTTCCTCCCCTGGGAGCTGACCTTTCCTGCTGAAACTCCAGATTCTCTTCAGCTGGTAAGTCGTGCTTCCAGTCCTTGTGGATATAATAACAATATTTACAATAATACAGTAATAATAATAACAATAATTATAGGTCTCATAATTACTGGTTAAAAACTATATTCAAGCAATATGCATTTATTTTTACAGAAATATTTTTCACAGAATCTCAGTATTGTAAGAGACCGCAATCACCATCTAAAAATGAAAAAAAAAAAGTTTCCTTCATAACATTCTATAAATGGTCATTCAAACATTTCATGAGAACTACACAAAAAGAAGAAACCTAGTATCTCCCAATGTAGTGCAACGCTATTTCTGAGGCTGATTAAATCTAGTTGGTTGTGAGGGAAGAAAGGAGCTTACACAGTCACGTGTATCTTCTCCGCCATCTTGGCTCTGCCCCCCAGAAATAATTTCTTACCAGACCAATTATCCTTTTTATCTGGACAAATTTTTATTTTCATTTATTGATCATAAACTTTACTTGTTCTCAAATTATTACAAAGTTACTATTCTTAATTTCATTGCTCTCCATTCCTAAAACCAAACCATTTATTCTATTCTCTCTCTTTGTTCACCCAAATGCTCCTCCTAAGTAATTATGTTGACCCAGTTGTTCGACCTCTTCCCATTTGTGAGTTGAGAACTCCTGAAGTAGACATTGCTATTACTCGTTCAGTTCCTCTCAAAACATGCTTATGATTTGCTGAGCTGTAATGTCTAGCTTGGGACTATTCTCCACTCTTACCAGGTACAAAAGACCTCTCCTACCAAACTTCTAAAATGTTTTTGGCTGGAAATTTATTTCACCACAAACTCCCATGGGTTATGACAATCCAGGAATTATGGTTTTCATAGAGGTTTTGAAAAAATCCAAGATATCACTGCTTTTTTTTTCAGTCAGCTTGACTCCTTCCTCTCTATGGTGTTCATTCCTGGACATTAAAATTTATTAAGGATATAAAAAACTGGAGATACACCAAAATTGTGCTTATGTAATGGGGAATGTACTAAGAATTGATTAACATATCTGAAAATATTTATCCTAGGCAAGAGAAAATTTAGGGCATATGATGGCTATCTTCAAGTGTTTTAACAGTGAAGAAAGATTAGTCAGATTTACTGTGAAGAATTAGAAAGAAGTTGTAAAAAGACAAATTTAAGTTTTATAAAAATGAACATATTTAGAATTATCCAAAAGTAGAATGCACTACATTGGGAGATACTAGGTTTCTTCTTTGTGTGTAGTTCTCATGAAATGTTTGAATGACCATTTATAGAATGTTATGAACGAAACTTTTTTTTTCATTTTTAGATGGTGATTGAGGTCTCTTACAATACTGAGATTCTGTGAAAAATATTTCTGTAAAAATAAATGCATATTGCTTGAATATAGTTTTAACCAGTAATTATGAGACCTATAATTATTGTTATTATATTTGTATAGCTACCTTGCAAAATAAGCAAGACTGGCACCAATACATGTAATTTCTAGTCAGATTTATGATCTGAGAATTATAAAGATGGTGACCTAAATGAATAAACAGGGTGGAAAGTGCTTTCTATTTTATTGTATGACAATTTGCAGAGGATGCCAATGCAAAAGGAAACATAATTCTTATCATAAAGGAACTTACATTTGAATAAAGGCTAGGGGACAATACATAGAAAAGTGATGCTCAGGGGAATATATTTTGGTTTTAAAAGTTGAAGGAAAAGTGAATGTTAAGGAGGCAGATTGAAGCCTACATTTTTTTTTTTTATAGAAATGGAGATTTTAATTTTAGTTTAGATTCTTAACTGAAAAATGGAAGAGCAGTCTGGCAGAAGGCTTATTTACTTAGGGGACATGCATGTGGCAGCCAGAGAGTTGGAAAAACAAAGATCTGCAAGCAAAGTGAAATATTTCTGGAGTGCACACAGAGGTATACATCAGTCAAGATGATGGGACCTCAGGGCAGCAGTTTCAAAGCTGACACATTTCAATCTTCCAGGGCTTGGTATCGATTCCATGTAGTATGGTCTGCATGACTGGAGTCCATCTAGAGATACTGTATCATAAGAAACATTAATTAAGATTTTTCAAAGAACAATAAGTTTTTTCTTGACAGAAGATTCCCAGATTTTTCTGATTACAAAACTATTCTTTTCATTACCCTGGTGGTTTTCCCTTTAGTCAGGAAAAAAAATATGGATTTGGCAGCTAGGTGGTATAGTACTGAACTATAGAATATTGGACAAGAGGTTAAGAAAACTCTAAGTTTATATTTTTCCTGTGATACATATGATCTATATATGTGATGGACAGAAATTGTGCATATTATAATTTTGTTGCCTTTTATTTAAAATTATTCTGCAGTCACATCTCATTTCATAAGAATAGAATGAACACTATCGAACTACAGTTATAATATCTGAAAATGCTCATGATTGTGCACTCAAAAATTATTTTCCCTCCCTGAGGCTTCAAAGTTACAAATGTTCTTAAAATTGTTGATATCTATGTGCAAGCCAGATGACATGGCAGCAAACAAAAAGATTCAAACTGCCTACTTACTATGGCAGAAATAACAGTATCTAAATGGAAGATGCAAAACTAATTTATTGACAACTAAATTAGCTTTAAAAGTCTGCATAAACTCTATAATATTCTTGCTATTTAAAAATTGTCATAGATAACATCTTGAAAATGAATTTATATGTAAGGTGTTTATGTAAATACAGTCATTGTAAATATCCATATTACCTGTGATTGTGTTTATTTTGAAATGGGAACATTTTGGTTTACAAGTAAATTAAAAGTTAAATATTGTTTCCACTTAAAATAAAAACTGTAGCAGTTAGTTGATTCAATGGAGAGAGTACACTGGCCTAGAGTCAGGAGGACCAGATTTCAATTTTTACCTAAAACACTTGATACTTACTATCTGTGTGATCTGGGCAAGTTAATTAACCTGAATTGCCTCCCCTAAATAAACATACAAACAAAAAACCTTAGTCTCTCTGTGCTTTGGTTTCTTCATCTATAAACTAGGAATAATAGTAGCAGGTAATTCAGAGTTGTTGTGAAGTTCAATTGAGATAACATACAGTTTTCAAAACTTTAAAGTGCAATACATTGCTCACAGTTACTTTTACTGCTACTACTATTACTATTACTACTATTAGTACTAGTGGTAGTACTCTACTTCTAGAAAACAGAGGTATAAGCTAATAAAAATAATTGATAGATTAAAGTTGAAGTTAGAAAATAATTCCATTTACCTGCAGCCAAATTTTAATATAATTGGAATAGTAGGAATCATCCTGGGGATGATTATCTGTAATATCTTTGCTAATATTTTATTTAAGATTTTTGCATCAATATTCATTAGAGATATTGGTCTATATTTTTCTTTCTCTGTTTTCATCCTACTGTGTTTAGGTATCAGTACCATGCCTGTGTCATAAAAAAAAATTTGGTAGGACTCCTTCATTCCTCATTTTTTCAAATAGTTTATATAGTATTGGAGTTAATTGTTCTTTAAATATTTGATAGTATGCAAATGTAAATCCATCTTTTCCTGGGGATTTTTGCCTAGGGAGTTGATCAATAGCTTTTCTTTTTTTTTAAATGGCAATAAGTAATTTGTTTCCTCTTCTGTTAATCTGAGCAATCTACATTTTTGTAGGTATTCCTCCATTTCACATAGGTTATCAAATTTATTGGCATAAAGTTGGGCAAAATAACTCGTAATTATTGCTCTAATTTACTCTTCATTGGTGGAAAGTTCTCCCTTTTCACTTTTGAGACTAACAATTTGATTTTCCTCTTTTCTTTTTCTAATAAAATTAACTAAAGTTTTATCTATTTTGTTGTTTTTTTTTCAAAGAACCAACTCATATATATATATATATATATATATATATTTATATATATATATTTATATATATATATAAATTAAATAGCATTTTTAGTATCAATTTTATTGATATCCTTTTATTTTTAGGATTCAAGTTTGGTATTTGATTGGGGGTTTTAATTTGTTCTTTTTTTAGCTTTTTAAATTGCAAACCCAATCTATTGATCTTCTCTTTATATTTTATGCAAGTAAGCATCTAGATGTATAAAATTTTCCCTCATTAATGCTTTGGCTGCATCACACAAATTTTGGTATATTGTCTCATTATTGTCATTTTCTTGAATGAAATTATTCATTGTGTCTATGATTTGCTGTTTCACTCATTCATTCTTTAGGATGAGATTATTTAGTCTTCAATTCTGTTTTGGTCTGTTTTTCTCTGGCCTCTTATTAAATGTAATTTTTATAGCATCATGAACGGGAAAAAAATCCATTTACTATTTCTGCCTTCTGCATTTGATTCTGAGGTCCTTATGTCCTAATATATTGTCAATTTTTTGCATAGATTCCATAAACTGACAAGAAGAAAGTGTATTTCTTTCTGTCTACATTCAACTTCCTCCAAAGATCTATAATATTTAGTTTTTCTAGTATTTTTTTTTTACTTTGTTAATTTCTTATTTAGTCATTTGATTTATCTAATTCTGAGAAAGCAATATTGAGATCTCCCACTACTATAGTTTTGCTATCTATATTTTCTTGCAACTCTTTTAACTTCTCCTTCAGGAATTTAGATGATACACCACTTGGTGCATATATGTTTAATACTGATATTGCTTCATGATCTATGGTGCCCTTTAGCAAGACATAGTTTCCTTCCTTATCTCTTTTAATTACATATATGTATACATATGTGTATATATATATATATATTTTTATATATATATATATATATTTTTTTTTTTTTTTTTTTTTTTGCTTGATCTGAGATGAGTATGGCTACCTCTGCATTTTTTTAACTTCACCTAAAGCACAATAGATTCTGTTTTAGCCTTGTGCCTTTACTCTGTGGGTATCTTTCTGCTTTAAATGTGTTTCTTGTAAACAACATATTGTAGTATTCTGATTTTTAATCCAGTCTGCTTACGTTTTATGGGAGAGTTCATCCCATTCACTTTTACAATTAAAACTACTTATTCTGTATTCTCTGCCATCTTATTAACCCCAAATTATACTTTTCATTTTCCTTTTCCTCTTTCCCTTCTCCCTAGTATTTTACTTATAAGCACTATTAGCCTCAAGCAGTCCTCCTCCTTTAGAGAATTTCCCCCTTTCTTGTTCTTTTCTCCTAGTATTTTCCAAGCACCCACAGATGCACTGGGTCAATGCTGATTCACTTCATGTGCTTGGTGAGTGTGACTAGGTCTCATGAGATTCTGGTGTTTTGGGGTTCACTATTGATCCTTTGTGTTTGTATTGGATAACTTCTCTGCTGATCTACTGGCTTGCAACTGGGGCAGAGTGGGCAATACAACAGCAGGTTCCTGTTGGTTCCTCCCCCAAAATTTTCTGCCACGCAGAGCCTCCACTGCTCCATGAAGTCAGAAATGCCCCAAGACTCTATGCTGTCTATGCTGGCATTTGTGGTCAGCTGTTGTGTTAGGCTGCCTCCTTCCCATTTCCAATTGAAACAGACCTTTTCTAGTCTGTGTCCTCCTGTAGATTCTCTGCCATGTGGAGTTTGCACTGCCACATGGAGACTGAACTGCTTCACAACTATGTGCAATCTGCGCTGGCATTTGTATTTAGCTGGTTGCACTGGCTGCCTCCCTCCTGTTTCCAATTGAAACAGAAATTTTCTAGCGATCTTCAAAATTATCTTCTGCTTATTTGTTGCACTACCAATATTTGTGAGTTCTGCCTGTCCAGAGCTAAATCAGAGGCTGGATTTCATAATTAGTATGAGGGTTGTAGAGAAGGTCAGAGAGAAAAGTGTGCCATCTCCAACATCTTGGCTCCACCCCTGAAAGAGTCAATAGCATATATTTAAAAACATCAGCAAGCATCATATATAATGTGGATAAACTGCAACCATTCCCAATAAGATCAAGGGTGAAACAAAGCTAACCACTATCACCATCACTATTCAGTATTATTTTAGCTTTGGCAATGAGAAGAAAAGGAGATTAAAGGAACTGGAGGGGGTAATGAGGAAACAAAATTATCACTTTTTGCAGATAATGTGATAGTGTACTTAGAGAATCCTAGAGAATCAATTAAACAACTACTAGAAACAATCCACAAGTTTAGTAATGTTGCAAAATAAATCCACATAAATCATCGGCATTTTTATATATCACCAACAAAGTTCAACATTAAGAGATACAAAGAGAAATTCCATTTAAAATAATTGTTGATAGTATAATATATTTGGGAAATTATCTGCCAAGGGAAAGTCAGGAAGTATATAAACACAACTACAAAACACTTTTCACACAAATAAAGTCAGACCTAAACAATTGGAAAAATATCAAATGTTCTTGGATAGGTTGAGTGAATATAATTAAAATGACAATACTGCCTATTTAGTGCTATATGAATCAAACTCTCAAGAAAATATTTTACAGACCTACAAAAAATAATAACAAAATTCATCTGGAAGAAAACAAAAGTTTAGAATTTCAAGGGAATTAATAAAAAAATCAGAAGAAGGTGGCTGTGCCAAGCCTAACACTATATTATAAAGCAGTGCTCATCAATACCACTTGGTACTGTCTAAGAAAGGGAGTGAAATACGTTAGCTTCATAGGACAAAAAGTCCATGACTATAGCAATCTAGTGTTTGACAAACTCAAAGACTCTAGCTTTTGGAATAGAATTCATTATTTGACAAAAATTGCTGGGAAAATTGGAAACTAGTATGGCAGAAACTAGGCATTGATTCATACCTAGCACTGTATACTAAGACAAAGTGGAAATGGGTTCATGATCTAGTTATACAGATTGATATCATGAAAAATTAGAAGAAGATATGATAGTTTACCTCTTAGATCTGTGCAAAAGGAAGAAATTTGTGACCAAAGAAGAACTGGAGATCATTATTGATCACAAAATTGATAATTTTGATTATGTTCAATTAATTTTTTTTGTACAAATAAAACTAATGCAGACAAAATTAGAAGGGAAGCAATAAACTGGGAAAACATTTTTATATTCAAAGGTTCTGATAAAGGCCTCATTTCTAAAATATATAGGGGATTGACCCAAATTTATAAGAATTTAAGCCATTTTTTAATTGATAAATGGTCAAAGGATATGAACAGACAATTTTCAAATGAAGAAATTGAAACCATCTCTATTCATATGGAAAAGGTGCTCTAAATCACAATTGATCAGAAAAATGCAAATTAAGACAATTCTGAGATACCACTACACATCTCTCAGATTGGCTAATATGACAGCAAAAGATAATAATGAATGTTGGGAAGGATTTGGGAAAATTGGGACACTAGTATATTGTTGATGGAATTGTGAACAGATCCAACCATTCTGGAGGGCAATTTGGAATTCTGCTCAAAGAGTTGTCAAATTATGCATACCTTTTGACCCAGCAGTTTCTATTGGGCTTATATCCCAAAAAAATCTTAAAGGAGAGAAAGGAACTGTTGTGTACAAAAACATTTTCAGCAACCCTTTATGAAAGAAACTGGAAACTGAGTGGATGTCCATCAGTTGGAGAATGATTGAATAAATTATGGTGTATGAATGCTATGGTACATTATTTTATATGAGAAATGATCAGCAGGATGATTTCAGAGAGTCCTGGAGACACTTACATGAACTGATGCTAAGGGAAATGAGAACAACCAGGAGATCATTGTACACTGCAACAGATGATCAATTCTGATGAACATGGCTTTCTTCAACAATGAGATGTTTCCAACCCAATGGTCTTGTGATCAGAAGAGCCATCTATACCCAGAGAGAGGACTTGGGAATTGAGAGTGCTTCACAACAGAGCATTTTAACTCTTTTTGTTGTTGTTTGCTTTCATTTTATTTTCTTCATCACTTTCTTTCCTGATTTGATTTCATTTTTCTTGTACAGGATGGCAATTATATAAATATATATGTATATGTTGGATTTAACATATATTTCTACCATATTTAACATATATTGTATTACCATATAGGGGAGAGGACTGGGAGAAGAGGGGAAAAACTGGAACATAAGGTTTTGCAAGGGCTAATGTTGCAGAATTATCTATGCATATGTTTTAAAAAATAAAAAAGTGGGGCAGTTAGGTGATCATCATCACCATCCCTAAAGCTAGGAGTTCAAATCTGGCCTCAGACCCTTAACACTTCCCTGGGCAAGTCACTTAACCCCAAGTGCCTCAGAAAAAAAAAAGCTTTAAAAATAAATTTAATTTTAAAAATCTAATTTGGCAAATCACTTAACTTCTTTTTCTTCAGTTTCTTCCACTATAAAATTGGAAACCATAACAGTATGCTATTAAATAATTTCGATATAGATACTTATAATATACATATACATGAAACATGTATATATAAAGTCTACATGCATGCATATGTGTGTATATATCTACATCTTACTATATATCTCTATCTTTATTTATCTAATTATGTAGTGGGCTAGAATTGTTTCTCTCAAATCTACCATTTAATGCAATAGTAAAAGTCAAAGATAACTAGACATTCTAATTCAGTATAAATAAATGTATGCACTTTATTATACCTTTATGAAGTGTCAAGGAGTTCTCTGATAGAATGGATAAACAACTGTCCAGTGGTTGGGTGAAATTGGACAATCCCTACAAAATATCTAAAATTTCCAAGCCGTAGACACACAGTAGCAGAATTCAGGAACTGAAAATTGTTGTATTCCAGTAGCATGCAGTCCAGGGAACATGGAAACATGAGTTTCTATTCACAATATACCTGTTTCTGAGGGGACAACCTCAGTTCTCAATTTCAAGCATTTATCTCTATGAAATTTAAAAGACAGATAACTCCTGGGTGCTATGGGTGTTTGCTTAATACAAGAATAACAAACAACTCCTTTTAAACTGTTTAAGAAGGGTCCATTTTTTATTCTGTCTGAGATGGATGTGACTTCCTGAATGTCAGTGGGAATTGAGAGCTCAGATCAGCTCTATTCATAGTGGAAGCAAGTTGAGGAAATTCGGTTTGTTTTTGTTAAATGATAAACACACTAAAGGATGTCCTGAGCATCTAGCATCTGTAATTATCCTTGATGTTTTATTCATTTCTATTTCTTCAGAGCAGACAGTATTGTTTGCTATAATGTTATACATAATACCTGTGGGCACTGCTGGACATGCCAACTAGACGCCAAAATATATTCATGATTGTAATACTTCTAAATTACTAGATATTTTTATTTAGTGTCTTTTCCTTCTTGCAAGATACAATTCTTATAGATCATTTTATCATGTAGATTTTTTATTTGTGTTAAGTAGAATTTACTACCTACTTTAAACTTCCTAGAAATATAGGTCCTTTCTTTAAATAATGGCTTTCCAGTAATTGCTTCATTTCAAAATTTCCTTTAAGTTCATTATTATATTTAAGTATATTTTACAGAGAGTAAAGTTTTTTTTTAAAAATATGATTATTATCTTGTAGCTTAATTTAACTTCTATTGATTTAAACAAGTTCTCAAGCATTGTTTCAAAATAGCAATGCAATACACTCATTTTTCAATTAGTCCAAATACAGATGAATCGCCATTAAGAGATTTGAGAGTAGTCAGTTTCTATGGTCTCTTAAGCTGGCAATGGTGTTTTAGCTTGAGTGGGTAGTGGACCTTTGCTTTACAGTTTTTCTCTTAAGAAAGAGGAGGGCAGGGGCAGAAAGCTATTTTCTTCTTAACTCAGTGAATAGTACTTTTACAAGTCATGCTGATCTCACCCTTATTGCCTTATTCTTTATTGATTAAAGATGGCAAATGGTGTTCCTGGAGTTCTGTACCATGATTAGATGGAAAATGCTACTTGACCAAATCAGCACTTAAAGCCATTTCTATCCTCTGCATTAGATCCATTGTGATTGGTGCCAATTGGAAAGTACAAACTTTTTTGCTACTGCAACAACATTCATCAGGCTGGTGGCTTGTAACAGCTATAGCTATTGCAAATTGATGAGAAATCAGGGCAGAAAGAGAAATTCAAGGCAGCAGAAAGCTTTCCTGAAAACATTCAATCTCCCTCATTCTGCCATAGCCTGAACTCTCTCCTAAGGGAATTTTCAAATGGTGATAGATAATTCCTTTTTATCATGCTTCTATATCTTTACATAATATGCTATAGTAAATATTATTCTCATATACCATGTATGGGCATTAGAACTAGAATATCAATCCATAAAAATGTAAGGGAAAGAATCAGTAAGAGAAAGCATAATTCTACCTTAAAAATGTATTGAAGTCTGGGTTGTAAGGGACAGCCTCTCAACAAGTGTTAGATTAATAATCAATTAGTCCTATATTAAAATCCTGACACTGCCACTTACCATCCATATAACTCAACATGTCACTCAACATAACTATCTTTTAGTTTTCATATTTATAAAGTGAAGATAATATTACCTTTAGCCATTTACTCCCATGAGGATGTTGTGAGTAGCAAATGAGATAATGAATTCAAAATGCTCTGCAATATTTAAAACACTATATAAATGCTAGTTGTTATAATTTATTCCCTTTCCCCACATTGATATAGGGAACTTCCATGGAGGAAACTCCCTCAACCAATGCAAATTATTAGTTATGTCCTAACACAACAACCTTAAAGTTTCCTGACAGATTCAGTGACTTGCTCAGATACATAGCCATTGTGCATCTAAAAGGTAAGTTTTTAAAACCTTTCATTTTATAGATGTGGAATTAAGTCCCAAATAAAAAGGACAAATGACTTACGAAGTATTATAGGAATAGTAAGTGGCAGAGCTGATATTTGATTCCAAGCCATTTGATTCTAATTGTATTGTGCATTTTACAGATATACACACATATTTAAAAACTTTTTTTAAACTTTTCAACTTAAATACAAAATAGGAAAAGAGCAAGAAAAAAATTCTTTGTACACAGTAGAATATAGGAGAGAATTCAAAATATAAAGGAATAAATTTCCATTTCAAGAAAGCCTATATAATAATTTGCGATTTGATCAGAACTTTCCACCTTTTCTTTCCTTCCTTTTGTGTTTTATTTTGTTTTTTGCTGTGTACTTTTACTTTATTATTTTTCTCTCCCACAAAGAAGACTATAATTAAGTGCAGATACATGCATACATATATACATACATCTATTATGGATATATACTTATAGGCATACATGTATACATAAATATACATATGCATTCACATATGCATAGATATCTATAATCATACATGTATATATTCATATGCATCTATGTAAGAACATACTATGCTTGTTGTCTCCAGTTTCTCTGAAAGTAGGTAACATCTTCCATCATAGGTCAAAGTTTTTTCCATAATTTTCTAAATAAACCAACTCATAATTTCCTATGCCACAACAATAACTCAACCTTATACAGTCTAATTGTTTTAAATAGCATAAAACAATATTGACTAATATACCTGACTGATTAAATCTATTTTATCTTTAACTTTATCTGATATCATAACTACAAGTCTGCTCTTGATTTTTATTTTGTTTGTGTTTATATCTTAATTCCTATTTCTCCTAACTTCTCTGATTTATTTCTACCCTCTGTGTCCTCTCCTATTCTTTAATTTAACCCTTCTCCAAGCATCCTTTCCTTTCCTCTCCTTTCACTCTTTCCCTTTGCTCTCTTATTCCTTTTTTTGTTTGTTTTTCTTTTTGAAACTTCTTTTTATTAATTTTATAATTATAATTTTTTGACAGTACATATGCATGAGTAATTTTTTTTTACAAGATTATCCCTTGTATTCATTTTTCCAAATTTTCCCCTCCCTCCCTCTACTCCCTCCTCTAGATGACAGGCAATCCCATACATATTAAATGTGTTACAGTATAACCTAGATACAACATATGTGTTTAAATCCAATTTATTGTTGCATGGTAAGAATTGGATTCCGAAGGTATAAGTAACCTGGGTAGAAAGACAGTAGTGCAAACAATTTACATTCAATTCCCAGTATTCCTTCTCTAGGTGTAGTTGTTTCTGTCCATCATTGATCAACTGGAAGTGAGTTGGATTTTCTTTATGTTGAAGATATCCACTTCAATAAGAATATAGATTCATATATTATCAGAGTTGAAGTGTATAGTGATCTCCTGGTTCTGCTCATTTCACTCAGCAGCAGTTCATGTAAGTCTCTGCAAACTTCTCTGTATTCATCCTGCTGGTCATTTCTTACAGAGCAATAATATTCCATAATATTCATATACCATAATTTACCCAACCATTCTCCAATTGATGGACATCCATTCATTTTCTGGTTTCTAGTCACTACAAAATGGGCTGCCACAAACATTTTGGCACATACAGGTCCCTTTCCCTTCTTTAGTATTTCCTTGGGATATAAGCCCAGTAGTAGCACTGCTAGGTCAAAGGGTATGCACATTTTGATAACTTTTTGGGCATAATTCCAGATAGCTCTCCAGAAAGGTTGGATTCTTTCACAACTCCACCAACAATATCAGTGTCCCACTTTTCCCACAGCCCCTCCAACATTCATCATTATTTGTTCCTGTCATCTTAGCCAATCTGACAGGTGTGTAGTGGTATCTAAGAGTTGTCTTAATTTGCATTTCTCTGATCAGTAGTGATTTGGAACACTCTTTCATATGAGTGAATATAGTTTCAATTTCATCATCTGAAATTTTTCTGTCCATATCCTTTGACCATTTATCAATTACAGAATGGCTTGATTTCTTATAGATTAGAGTCAATTCTGTGTATATTTTGGAGATGAGGCCTTTATCAGAACCTTTTACTGTAAAAATGTTTTCCCAATGTGTTACTTCCCTTCTAATCTTGTTTGCATTAGTTTTGTTTATACAAAAGCTTTTTAATTTGATGCAATCAAAATCTTCTATTTTGTGTTCAATAATGATCTCTAGTTCTCCTCTGGTCATAAATTCCTTCCTCCTCCACAAGATAGACTATCCTCTGTTCTTTTAATCTATTTATGATCTCATTCTTTATGCCTAAATCATGAACCCATTTTGATCTTCTCTTGGTATATGGTATTAAGTATGGGTCCACATCTAATTTCTAACATACTAAGTTCCACTTATCCCAACAGTTTTTTTCAAATAATGAATTCTTATCCCAAATTTTGGTATCTTTGGGTTTCTCAAACACTAGATTGCCATAGTTGTACACTATTTTGTCCTGTGTACCTAATCTGTTTCACTCATCAACTAGTCTATTTCTTAGTCAATACCAAATGGTTTTGGTGACTGTTGCTTTATAATATAGCTTTAGATCAGATACAGCTAGACCACCTTCATCTGACTTTTTTTTCATTAATTCCCTTGAGATTCTGGACAGTTTGTTCTTCCATATGAATTTTGTTGTTATTCTTTCTAAGTCATTAAAATAGTTTCTTGGGAGTCTGATTGGTATAGCACTAAATAAATAGATTAGTTTGGGGAGTATTGTCATCTTTATTATATTCGCTCAGCCTATCCAAGAGCACTGAATGTTTTTCCAATTATTTAAATCTGCCTTTATTTTTGTGGCAAGTGTTTTGTAATTTTGCTCATATAAATCCTGACAGTTCTTTCGTAGATGGACTCCAGAATATTTTATACTCTTGACAATTATTTTGAATAGAATTTCTCTTTGTATCTCTTGCTGTTGATTTTGTTGGTGATGTATAAAAATGCTGAGGATTTATGTGGATTTATTTTGTATCCAGCAACTTTACTAAAGTTGTGAATTATTTTGAATAACTTTTTATTAGAATCTCTGGGGTTCTCTAAGTATACAATCATATCATCTGCAAAGACTGACAGTTTGATTTCCTCATTACCTACTCTTATTCCTTTAATCTCTTTCTCGACTCTTATTGCCAAGGCTAGCATTTCTAATACAATATTGAATGGTAATGGTGATAGTGGGCAACCTTGTTTCACTCCTGCTCTTACTGGGAAAGGTTCCAGTTTATCTCCATTACATACTATGCTTACTGACAGTCTTAAATATGTGCTCCTGACTATTTTAAGAAATAGTCCATTTATTCCTATACTCTCAAGTGTTTTTAGTAGGAATGGATGTTGTATTTTATCAAATGATTTTTCTGCATCTATTGAGATGATCATATGGTTTTTATTAATTTGATTATTAATATGGTCAATTATACTTATAGTTTTCCTAATATTAAACCAGCCTTGCATTCCTGGTATAAACCCTACTTGATCATAATATATTATCCTGGAGATGATTTTCTGAAGTCTTTTTGCTAATATCTTATTTAAGATTTTAGCATCAATATTCCTTAAGGAGAATGGTCTATTGTTTTCTTTCTCGGTTTTCAACCTACCTGGTTTAGGTATTAGTATCATGTCTGTGTCATAAAAGGAGTTTGGCAAGACTCCTTCATCCCCTATTTTTTTCAAATAGTTTATATAACATTGGGGCTAGTTGTTCTTTAAATGTTTGGTAGTATTCACATGTAAATCCATCTGGTCCTGCAGATTTTTTCCTGGGGAGTTGATTAATACCTTGTCCTATTTCTTTTTCTGAAATGGGACTATTTAAGGAGTTTACCTCCTCCTCTGTTAATCTAGGAAGCCTATATTTTTGGAGGTAGTCATCCATTTCGCTTAAGTTATCAAATTTATTGGCATAATGTTGGGCCAAGTAACTCATTATTTCTCTAATTTCCTCTTCATTGGTGGAAAGATCCCCCTTTTCATTTGTAAGACTAACAATGTGATTTTCCTCTTTCCTTTTTCTGAGCAGATTTACCAAAGGTTTATCTATTTTATTGGCTTTTTCATAAAACAATCTCTTAGTTTTATTTATTAATTCAATTTTTTTTACTTTGAATATTATTGATTTCTCCTTTTAACTTTAGAATTTCAAGTATATTTTTGGTTGGGGGTTTTAATTTGGTCTTTTTCTAGCTTTTTAAGTTGAAGGCCCAATTCATTAATCTTCTCTTTCTTTATTTTGTTCAAGTAAGTCTCTAAAGATATAAAATTTCCCCTTATTACCTCTTTAGCTGCATCCCACAAATTTTGGTATGATGTCCCAACGTTGTCATTATCTTGGGTGAAATTATTAATTGTTTGTATAATTTGCTGTTTCACCCAGTCATTCTTCAAGATGAGATTATATTACTTTTTTGCCTAATTACCCCTAACTTCTTGTTGAATGTAGTTTTTATTGCATTGTGATCTGAGAAGAAGACATTTACTATTTCTGCCTTCCTGAATTTAATTTTGAGGTCTTTATGACCCAATATGTGGTCAATTTTTGTGAAGGTTCCATGAATTGTTGAGAACAAAATATACTCCTTTCTATCACCATTAAGTTTTCTCCAAAGATCTATCATATCTAGTTTTTCTAATGTTCTATTTACCTCTTTAATTTCTTTCTTATTTTTTTTGTGGTGTGATTTATCTAATTCTGAGAGTGCAAGGTTGAGTTCTCCCACTATTATAGTTTTGCTGTGTATTTCTTCTTGCAACTCTCTTAATTTCTTCTTTAGGAAGTTAGATGCTATAACACTTAGTGCATATATGTTTAGTATTGATATGGCTTCATTGTTTATGCTACCTTTTAGCAGGATATAGTTTCCTTCCTTATCTCTTTTAATTAGATCAACTTCTGCTTTTGCTTGATCTGAGATAAGGATGGTTACCCCCGCTTTTCTGGCTTCACCTGAAGCATAACAGATTCTGCTCCAACCTTTTACCTTTACTCTGTATGTATCTCCCTGCTTTAAGTGTGTTTCCTGTAAACAATATATTGTAGGGTTTTGACTTTTGATCCAGTCTAGTATCCGTCTCCGTTTGATGGGAGCGTTCATCCCATTCACATTTACTGTTAAAATTACTAATTCTGTATTTCCCGCCATCATATTATCCCCAGATTTTGCTTTTTTCCCCTTGTCCCCCCTGAACCCCTTTCCCAGTAATGAATTTATGGACCCCACTTGTGACACAAAGCCCTCCCTTTTTAGTATCCCTCCCCCTCCTTTTAAGTCCCTTCCCCTTTCTTGTACCCTTCCCTTATTGCTCTTTTCCTTTTCCCTTTTCCTCTCCTCCTTCAGAGAATTCTCTGAAAAACAAATATGTCAATTATTTACTCTTTGAGCCTACTCTGATGAGAGTAAGATTCACACAATGTTTCTTTCCCTCTCTAAATTCCCTTAGATATGGTAAATTTTCTATGCGTCTTCCTGGGATGTAGTTTCCCTCTTTTTATCTCTCCTTTCCTGTTTTCTGATACTATCTCCTTTAACTTACTACTTCTCTTTTTTATGTTATATCAGTAAAATCACATTATTCATGTGGACTTTCTGTATATGCACAACAGAAATATAGTTCTCAGCAGTTCTTTTTACCTTTTTCTGCTTCTCTTGAGTCTGATGGATGTAGATCAAATTTTTTGTTTAAGTCTTGTTTTTTTCTTAGAAACAAATGGAATTCCTGTTTCATTAAATGTCCATTTTCTTGCATGGAAGAAAATGCTAAACTTAGCTGTGTAGTTTATTCTAGGTTTCATTCCAAGTTCTTTTGCCTTTCAGAATATCAGATTCCAGTCCCTTCAATCTTTTAATGTGGAGGCAGTCAGATCTTGAGTGACCCTTATTGTGGCACCTTGAAATTTGAATTGTTCTTTCCTAGCTGTTTGCAATATTTTTTCTTTAATCTGGTAGTTCTGCAGCTTAGCCACAATGTTCTGTGGATTTTTTTTTTTTTTTTTTTTTTTTAGGATCTTTTTCAGAAGGTATTCGATAAATTCTTTCAACGCCTATTTTCCCTTCTATTTTCATTATCTCTGGACAATTCTCTTTGATGATTTTCTGTATAATAGAAACTAGGCTCTTTTTTTCATCATAATTTTCAGGAAGTCCAATGATCCTCAGATTATCTCTCCTAGATCTATTTTCCAGGTCTGTTAGGATTACTAGGTGAGAACTCAGTTTGTCTGGACAGTGACAAGGTGAGAATTCAGGTTGTCTGGACAATTACAAGGTGAGAACTCAGGTTGACTTGATAGAAGGAGCAAGCTCATTGGCTGAAGTGATTCTTCCCAGAAGCCCTTGCATTATCCCACGCCCATTCTCTGGGAGGATAAAAGAGGCAACAGTGGGCCTGGAAAGCAGATTGGACTGGAGAAGGACAAGAGTTAAAGAGGAGAAGACTCTGCACTACATCTGGCTTGAAGGGAAGTCGGCTCTCTGCAGGAAGGGAAGTCACTTCTCTGGACAAGAGTTAACAGCAACTACCTGGAGACAATGGTTCACTACAGGAAGAAGAATCTGTCTGAGAGATTTGAGTAGACACAGCAGATCTCTTCCCAGAGAGCGATCCGGCAGCTTCTGGAGACGACAGCTTGCTACAATTGGCGTCCACACGTGGGGCAAGGACTTTTGCTTATCCTGACAAGAGGAGCTAGACCAGACCTTCGCAATTTGGTGCCCGGACACAGTCCTGATTCCAGTGGAAAAGCCTCTCATCCAGATCTCAGTCTCTTTGACCCAGAACCGTGAGTAACGAGGAAACTTTGTTAAAGATTAAGTGAGCGTGCTAATAGATAAATAAGGAACTTAACTTGTTAAGGGCTAAACCAAGAATCTCTTATAGTGAAATGGGGCAAACACCTTCTGTTGAAGGAAAATGTTTAGAGAGCATCATCAAGGTTATGAAAAGCCAAGGATTGATTATAATTTTGGAGGAGATTACTGAACTTTTAAGAACTGTGAAGGTCATATATCCTTGTTTTTCTCTGGAAAAAGAATTGGATCCAGATGAGTGGAAATTAGTAGGAGAGCAATTAGGTGAACACTACAATTGCCTTTGTGACATTTTACCCTTTGGTTCCAGACCAAACTCAGTTTCCAAAGATACAATTCATACCTACAATTTAATCCAAATGGCTTTAAAAAATGTTATTCTAAAGGAAGAGATGAAGGAGCAAAATGGGGAGGTGTCAACTAAACTAGGTGAAAAGGATGAATCAGATAACAATGAAGTTAAGTACAATTCTGAGCAACAGCAACAGGAGCACCTCCCATCTCCTCCCTCAATTAACCCTTCAGGGGTGGAGCAAGAAGGAGGAGAGGAAGAGGCAGAAACACAAACAGTATTGTCTGTGAAGCAGTCTAAGCCTATGACAAGATTAGAAAAAGCATTGGTTAAAGCTAAGAAAGAAGGACAGGATATAAGTGATTTTATACATGCATATCCTGTGATTGAAAATATTGATTCTATAGGTCATAAAAGGAGAAGATATGCACCTTTAGATTTGAATAAAATTAAGGATTTGAAAAAAGGTTGTACCCTTTATGGGGCTACATCAGCTTATGTTAAAATGTTACTAGATGGTTTGTCTTATGAAGTCCTAACCCCAAATGATTGGAAATCCATAGCAAGGACATGTCTGGAACCTGGAGAAAATTTGTTATGGCTTGCAGAGTTTCATGAATTATGTAAAATCCAAGTCAGATGCAATTTGAAAATAGGAGTTAACACAAAATTCACTTTTGAGCACTTAGCTGGTGAAGGTCAGTATGGAGAGAATTCAGAACAGATTAATTATACCATGACAATATACGAACAAATTGCTAAGGCTGCAATAAAAGCTTGGGGTGTCCTCCCTGGACAGAAAGATCGCAGAGAGGCTTTCACTAAAATACAGCAAGGTCCCCATGAACCTTTTGCAGATTTTGTGGGACGTTTGCAAACTGCTGTCAAAAGAACTATTGGAGAAAATGCAGCTACAGAAATAATGACCAGACATCTGGCTAAGGAAAATGCCAATGAGCTTTGCAAAAGAATTATATGGGGATTAGACAAAGATGCTCCTTTAGAGGAGATCATAAGACACTGTGCTACAGTGGGAACAAATGCTTTTTACACCCGGACAATGATGAATGTGGAAAGACAGGGTCCCTCCTGGCAAGGGCCTTCTAGAGAAACTCGGCGATGTTTTCAATGTGGAAAAATTGGACATCTAAGAGCTCAATGTAGATATGGAGATTCAGTGAGAAGACAGGGTGAAAGAAGACCTAAAACCCCATGTCCAAAATGCAACAGAGGACTCCATTGGGCATCAGAGTGTAGAATAATTCAGGGAAATGGGATGAGGGGCCCAGATCCAGGGCCCCAGGCAAAAAAGACTTGGGGCATGATGGCAGCTGATGTTACACCCAAAGAACCTTTAGAAGGCCAGGACTCTGATTTAATCAACCAGCAGAAAAGCAATCACATGGCAGAAAGGGATTACCCAATCAGTCAACCAAAAGGCAATCAGATTGCAAAAATGGATTACACTTGGGGAGAATACAGGCCTTTTAAACCAACAGGGCTGTGTCCAGTGCAAACAATTCCAATGTAATTGCCAGATGATGAGAAGAGATTTAGAAGGTGGTAAATAGAAGGTAATTAGATAGGTTAAATGCCTGGGAGAGAGGGTTTGCTTGTATTTCTTCAGCAGGAGAAGGAATCAGATGGGTGCCAACAAGTCATATTCGCCTTGTCCATCAGAGAGAGACAGAAAAAGAGAAAGACCTCAAAATAAAGGAGAAGATCTAAGAAACATCTGACACTGAAAGAGCATGGATAATAAGAAGACTGTTAAAGAACTTTAAAAACCAGCAGGAATCATTGGACTTCCTCACACAAGATGAGACTAATGGACAATGGACTTATGGACATTTATAAATTTTCAATTTATGATTATTTGATTATGTTATTTGTTATATACTTCTAGCATGTGTTATGTTACTATGTTACTATGTGCTTATGTAATTTATGCAATTATGTGTAATACTTCCCATATTGATGGATTTATGTTTCAAGGTCATGACTGTCCTATGTTCTAAATCAAAAGAAAGGGGGAGATGTTAGGATTACTAGGTGAGAACTCAGGTTGTCTGGACAGTGACAAGGTGAGAATTCAGGTTGTCTGGACAATTACAAGGTGAGAACTCAGGTTGACTTGATAGAAGGAGCAAGCTCATTGGCTGAAGTGATTCTTCCCAGAAGCCCTTGCATTATCCCACGCCCATTCTCTGGGAGGATAAAAGAGGCAACAGTGGGCCTGGAAAGCAGATTGGACTGGAGAAGGACAAGAGTTAAAGAGGAGAAGACTCTGCACTACATCTGGCTTGAAGGGAAGTCGGCTCTCTGCAGGAAGGGAAGTCACTTCTCTGGACAAGAGTTAACAGCAACTACCTGGAGACAATGGTTCACTACAGGAAGAAGAATCTGTCTGAGAGATTTGAGTAGACACAGCAGATCTCTTCCCAGAGAGCGATCCGGCAGCTTCTGGAGACGACAGCTCCCTACACAGGTCTATAGATTTTCCCAGTAAATATTTGACGTTATTCTCCAGCTTTTCATTTTTTTTTTTTTGTTTGAATAATTCTTGGTTTCTCAATGAATCATTCATTTCTATTTGTTCAGTCCTGATTTTTAATGAGTTATTTTCTTCATTCACATTTTTTAGTTCTTTTTGTATATGTCCAATTGAGTTTTTAAATGAATTATTTTGCTCTGTGGAATTTTTTTTTTCCATTTCACTCATTTTTTTTTTAAGTGAGTTATTTTCTTTTTCCAATTCGCAAATCCTATTTTCTTGGGAATTTTTTATCTTTTCCAATTCAGCAATCCTACTTTTCTGTGATTTTTTAACCTTTTCTAATTCACATTTTTTTTCCCCCTGCACTTCCTGTGAATTCTTTATTTTTTCCAACTCAAATTTCAGGATTTTGTTATTCTCTATCATAGCTTCTCTTTCCTTTCCCAATTTTTCTTCAAACTCTCTTAACTTTTCAATAGTCTCTTGTAGGAGAGAGTTATGTGATGGGAGGCAGGTATCATTCCCCTTTAAGGTGTTATCTGGAGACTGTCTGCTGTTAGCCTCCTTGGGGTTGGATACCCTCTCTTTCTCTGTATAGAAGGTGTCAATCATTCTCTTCAGCTTCTTACTCATTATTAAAACTCTATGCGGGGGTCTGCCCTTGGGTAGGAAATTTATCAGCTTCCTCCTAGACTGGGGATAAGATGCAGCAATCCTGTGACTGTGCTAACAGAGAGCTCTGGGAGCTCCCTCCCTTGCCCCGGAAATGCCTCAGAGGTGATTATCACAGCTGCGTTGAGAGGAGTGCCCAGTGAAGGACCCTGCTATGTGGCCTAGTGACTGTCCTGTGGCACAGTCCCTGCTGTGGAGGTTCCACTGCTGTGGGAGTTCCACTGTTGCTGGAGTTTCCCTGCTTCGGGAGTTCCACTTCCTCAGGCTAAGCCCTGTACTATGTGGATTAGAGGTTGCCCCTGGCTGTGTCCCCAGCTGTTCAGGTTCTTAACTGCCCCAAAGAAAAGCCCCAGACAGCAGAAAGGGGCTGCACAGCCGTGCTGAGATCAGTGTTAGGTTACTTCCGGTTTGGGGTGATTATATTTTCTGGCTTTATATTTTAAATTGGCTTTGATTTCTCTTCTGATCTTGCTGTTTTATAAGCAGAGTATAACTATCAGCCTATGCCAGACTCCTGTATCTCAGTGGCTTCTCTGATCCCAGAGTTCTCCCCAGCCCATTTGGTACAATGTGCTAGCCCCTATTCCAATTCTGTCTGTGCTGGTCTTTTTTTTCTTCCCCTGGGAACCAACCTTTTCTGTTGAAATTCCAGATTCTCCTTGGCTGGTAAGTTGTGCTTCTAATCCTTGTGGTTTTTATCAATCCAGCATTATTGTTGAGGCTGATTTAACTAGTTGGGATTGAGAGAAGAAGGGAGCTTAGAAATTTGCGTGTATCTTCTCTGCCATCTTGGCTCCGCCCCTGCTCTCTTATTTCTATATGAATTTAGAAGACTTTTATAACTTAATACATATACACACGTAATGTACATATACATATGTATGTTGTTTCCTTTTTTCCCCATTCTCATTAATTCACATCACTGCATAACATCACCCTATCCTATTCCCTTGTCCTCTTATTTCTTTGTAAATGTGGAAGACTATTTTTTCCTTCTAAATGATATATTTTTCTCTTTAATTCAGATCTGATATGAGTAGGATTCCCTGTAAAAATCTCTACTTTTTCCTCTCTGTCCTCCCTATCCTCCTATTTCCTATTTTTTCTTTCTGAATTTTAAGAGTTTTATACCATTTTAGATATGTATCTATTGTTCCCTCTTTAACACATTCCTGATGAGAATAGGATATAGGATTCCAGAATTACAATGTAATTCCTCTGTTCTTGTTATTCCTCTCATATGTCATTAGATAATTACTCTTTTTATCCTTTCCTATTTGGTTTTACTTTTTATAGAATGACATCATACTCAGCTCTACTTCTATGTTTCTTTTGTACTACCCAATTACTAATGATAATTAGTAAGAATCACTAATGATCAAAATATACATTTTGATGTACAAAAATATAATTATTAAATCCCTTGTGATTATTCTTTGATATTTACTTTATATTTCTCTTGGATCTTTTACATTGAATTTTCTGTTAAGTTCAAGTCTTTTAGCAACAAAATCCTAAAAGTTTGGCCACTCATTGAATATATATTTTTAAAATTTTTCCGTTCAGGATTATGCTCAGTTTTGCTGTGTATAACATTTTTGGCCATTATCCTAATTCTTTCACTTTCTGATATATACTGTTCTGATCAGCTTTGTTTGAGTCCCCGCCATTTGAATTTTTTTTTCTTATTTTATAACATTTTCTCTTGAACTAGGGCTTCAGAAATTTAGCTATGTTATCCCTGTAAATTTTCCTCTTAAGAGCTCTCCCTTCTTTCTTTTCTTCCTCCTATCTCCTCTCTTCTTTTTTCCCTATCCTCTTTTCTCTGTATTTGTCTCTCTGTCTCTGTCTCTGTCTCTCTCTGTCTCTCTCTCTCTCTCTCTCTCTCTCTCTCTATCTGTCTCTCTTTCTCTCTCTCTCTCTCTCTCTTTGTCTCTTTCTCTTTTTCTCTCACTGGAAAACATTTTATTGTATTTGGATTGGGAGAGTTGGATGCAGTGTAAATGTTTCCAAAATCTTAAGGATCATATTCTCGAACAATATGGACATAGGCCTTCTCTCCATAAGGCAGGATCAGTTGACCCTGTAATCATAGCCATGTCATACAGCTACTTTACTTCCTGCTTGATCTGATGCTTGTTGGCTTTGATGTCCACAATGAAGATAAGAATATTTTCCTCAGTCTTCTTCATAGCAGATTCAGTGGTCAAGGTTTAACTGATTGCAGAATATTTTTCTGAGGAAGAATTTTCTGTAGGTTTTGAACTGTCTTCAAAGTCTTAAGGTTTTGGATGGGAAATAGATCTGCTTCTTTTTGTGACTAATTATCCTTCAATATTGCCTTCTTGGCCTTCAAAGCTTTGGACTTGGCTTCTGGTCCTGGGGGCATTCTTCCTTCTTCACCTTAAGCACCAACTTGGGGGGAAAGTAGAATTTCTTTAAGGTGGTAATCAGTGATTTTTTTTTTTATATTTCTACTTTCCCCTCCTTTTCTATCACTTCAAGTTAAATTTCCTTAATTATTTCTTTTATTATTGTATCAAGATTTTTTTTTAATTATAGCCTTTAGGTAGTCCAATTATTCTTACATATTTTCTTTTTAATTTGTTTTCCAGGTCAGTTATATGTCTTATGAAATGTGTCACATGCTATTTTTTTCAATTTTTCAATTTTTGTTTTATTATTTCCTGGTCTCACATATTTACTGGCTTACTCTTGTCCAATTCATATTTTCAAAGAGTTATTTTCTTCTTTAAGATTCTGGATTTCCTTTTCCACTTAGTCAAGTTTCTTTACATAATCTTGTTTTTCTTGGACTGTTATATTAAAATTTCCCCTCTGTCTCTCCTTTGATTTTTTAAGTTTTTTTTTTCTTTTAATTCTTCAATGAATATTGTGGGACAAATTACCTACAATTCACCCAGGTATATCCATTCTGGGATTTTTCTTCAGATCTTCCCTGGTTGTCCCAGGAGGACCACTGTTTTAACCTGACTCATTTAATTTTACCACTTCTCCATAAGGCATTGTCTTATTTTCTTTGTGTAGGAGATCTGAACATGTAATTTTCTAACCTCCTCTGCCATATTCCATATTAATTTTCAAAGAGAACCAGTGAATTCATGGGGTGGTATCGACTTGCACATGAATTAGACTTATGTAAGGGAGTCATCATCCTCATTCTCCCATTCTGAGGTATTAAAGTCTAATGACAGGACAATGGTCAAGATGGCTGGTTATGGTCCAGGATGCAGTGGTAATCTTAGTGTTTTCAGTCCCAACCAAGCTCAAAGCATTCCTCAATACTTTAACCTCTTTTGTGGTTTTGGGGGGAATATTCTCCCATTTATTCAGGGGCAAAATCTTTATATCCTCGGAATAGACATCCCTTAACTAAGCAACAAGTTAGAGATATGTAGGTTATCCTCAACTTGGTTTAATATGACTGCAGAGATAGTTTACTAGATAATAGTTTACTATCATGCCTTTAATCTGTCGGCAGAGATAGTTTACTAGATAATAGTTTACTATCATGCCTTTGTGCATGATACAGTTTTATGGAGTTATAGTTAACACTTGGGATGGTTGTGATATTCAGGAAAGACTAGCACTTCTGGTGTGAAGGCTAGCTGAGTGCTTTTTATAGCTGCTTATACAACTTTGCTGTCTAAATCTGTGCTCTTTCCACAAAACTATGGATGTTAAAGAATATTCTATTTGCCTGAAGAAATTTAATAGTATACCTAATCCTTTTCCCTGAAGTTCCTTTTTCTCTAACTGGTATATACCCCAAGAAGGTAGATGTTTAGAGATATGGGTGGAATAATTCTCAGAATCTAATTCTAACCTTTCTGAATGGCTAAAATCACAACCTGAAGATTCTTGATCCTCCTATGATGTGCTTCCTCTATGATGTTGCTTTTATTTACACTTATTTACTAAATATTAAAATGATTAAATATATCTGTAATGAGTGATGATATGCAAATATATAAAGTACAGTAAGCATTGAATTATATGCATAAAATTTACATTTAAAATACACATTACAATATTTGTAGTATTTTGTATTTTTAATAGATTTTATTTACAAAAATATCTATAGGTAATTTCTCAGCATTGACCCTTGCAAAACCTTCTGTTCCAACTTTTCCCCTCCTTCTCCCCATCCCATCCCCTAGATGGCAGGCAGTGCAATACATGTTAAATATGTTAAAGTGTATGTTAAATACAATATATGTATACATAGTTATAAAGTTACCTTGTTACACAAGAAAAATCAGATCAGGGAAGAAGAAAAATAAAAACTGAGAAAGAAAACAAAATGCAAGTAAATAACAACAGAGACAGTGAAAATGCTATGTTATATTCCACACTCTGTTCCCATGGGCCTCTTTCTGAGTGTAGAAGGCTCTCTTCATCAGTGCACAAGTGGAACTGCTTTGAATCATCTTAATGTTGAAAAGAGCCACATCCATCAGAATTAATCATCATATAGTCTTCTTGTTGCCATATATAATGAGCTCCTGGTTTTGCTCATTTCACTTAGCACCAGTTCATGTAGGAGACCTACATGAAAAACCTCTCCAAAATCATCCTGCAGATCATTTCTTACAGAACAATAGTATTCCATAGCACTCATATAAGGTAACTTATTCAGCCATTCTCCAATTCATGGGCATCCATTCAGTTTCTAGTTTCTAGTCAGTACAAAAACAGCTGCCACAAACATTTTTGCACATGTGGCTCCCTTTAAGTTCTTTGAGATCTCTTTGGGATATAAGCACAGTAGTAACTGCTGGAGCAAAGGGATGAGCATAGTTCCAAATTGCTCTCAAGAATGGTTGGATCCATTCACAACTCCACCAACAATGTATCAGGGTCCCAATTTTCCCATATCCAATCCAACATTTGTTTATCTATCTAACTATCAACGGTTATTTTAAATGGAATTTCTCTTTGTATCTCTTGCTGTTGGAATTTGTTCATGATGCATAAAAATGCTAATGATTTATGAGGATTTATTTTGGATTCTACAACTTTACTAAAATTGTAGATTATTTCTAATAGTTGTTTAGTATATTCTTTGGGATTCCCTAAGTATACCATCATATCATCTGCAAAGGGTGATAATTTGGTTTCCTAATTACCTCCTCTAATTATAGTTTTCATCTCTTATTGCCAAAGTTAGCATTTCTAATACAATATTGAATAGTAATTGTGATAGTGGACAACTTTACTTCACTCCTGATCTTATTGAAAATGGTTCCAGTTTATCCCCATAATATATCATGCTTACTTATGGTTTTAAATCAATGCTACTGACTATTATAAGGAAAATTCCATTTATTCCAATACACTCTACTGTTTTTAATAGGAATGGGAGTTGGATTTTAAGAAATGCTTTTTTCTGCATTTATTGAGTTAATCATGATTTTTCTTAGTTTGGTTATTGATATAGTCAATTATGTTAATAGTTTTTCTAATATTAACCAACCTTGCATTCCTGGTATAAATTCTACTTGGTCATGGTGTATTATCCTGGGGATGATTTTCTGTCATCATTTTGCTAATATTTCATTTAAGATTTTTACAGCAATATTCATTAGGGAGATTGGTCTATAACTTTCTCTGTTTTCATCCTACCTGGTTTAGATATCAGTAACATGTCTGTGTCATAAAAGGAATTTGGTAGGAGTCACACATTCCCTATTTTTTCAAATAGTTTACATAGCATTGGAGTTAATTGTTCTTTAAATGTTTAGTAGAATTCACATGTAAATCCATCGGGTCCTGGAGATTTTTTTCTTAGGGGGTTAATTAATATGTTGTTCTATTCCTTTTTCTAAAATGGGACTATTCAAGCAATTTAAATCCTCCTCTGTTAATCAGGGTAGTTTTTATTTTTTTAAGGTATTCATCCATTTCATTAGCTTATCAAATTATTGACATAAAGTTGGATAACGTAACTCCTAATTATTACTCTAATTTCCTCTTCATTTGGTGGAGAGTTCTACCTTTTCATTTTTAAGACTAACAATTTGATTTTACTGTTTCTTTTTTCTAATCAAATTTACCAAAGTTTTATCTATTTTGTTTGTTTTTTCATAGAACCAACTCTTAATTTTATTTATTAATTAAATAGGGTTGTTTTTTTTTTTTTTTTTTTTACTTTCAAATTTATGTTCTCCTTTTATTTTTAGAACTTCAAGTTTAGTATTTGATTGGGGGTGTTTAATTTGTTCTTTTTCCAGCTTTTTAAACTGCAAGCCCAATTCATTAGTCTTGTCCTTCTCTATTTTATGCAAGTAAAACTCTAGAGATATAAAATTTTCCCTTATTACCACTTTGGTTGCATCTCACAAATTTTGGTATGTTGTCTCATTGTTGTCATTCTCTTGAGTGAAATTATTAATTGTGTCTATGATTTGCTGTTTCACCCATTCATTCTTTAGGATGAAATTATTTAGTTTCCAATGACTTTTTGGTCTATTTTCTCCTGGCATTTTATTGAATGTAATATTTATTGCATCGTGATCTGAATGGAATGCATTTACTATTTCTGCCTTTCTGCATTTGATTTTGAGGTCCTTATGTCCTAATGTATGGTCAATTTTTGTATAGGTTCCATGAACTTCTGAGAAGAAAGTATACTCCTTTCTGTCTCCATTCAGTTTTCTCCAAAGATCTATCATATCTAACTTTTCTAATATTCTGTTTACCTCTTTAACTTCTTTCTTATTTGTTTTGTGGTTTGATTTATCTAATTCTGAGAGTGCAAGATTGAGATCTCCCACTATTATAGTTTTGTTGTCTATATCTTCTTGCAACTCTCTTAACTTCTCCTTTAGGAATTTAGATGCTATACCACTTGACGCATATATGTTTAGTATTGACATTTCTTCATTATTTATGGTACTCTTTAGCAAGAACAAGTTTCCTTTCTTATCTCTTTTAATTAGAGCAACTTTTGCTTTTGCTTGATCTGAGATGAGGATGGCTACCTCTACTTTTTTTTTTCTTCACCAGAAGCATGATAGATTCTGTTCTAGCCTTTTATCTTTACTCTGTATATATCACCCTGCTTCAAATGTTTCCTGTAAACAACATATTATAGGATTCTGGCTTTTGATCCAGTCTGCTATCCATCTCTGCTTTATGAGAGAGTTCATTCCATTCAAATTTATGGTTAAAACTACTAATTACATATTTTCTGCCATCTTATTATTCCCAGATTATACTTTTCTCCTTCCTTTTCCCCTTACCCCCTCCACAGTATTAAACTACTTAATTCATGCAGCTCTCCCTCTTTAGAATCCCTCCCTCCCCCATTGAGTCCCCCCTTTCTTATACCTTTCCCTTACTATTTCTGTATTCCCTTCTATTTAGCCTACTCCTTCCCTTTTTACTTTTCCCCTCCCACTTTCCAATGAGGTGAGAGAAGTTTCTCTATAAACCAAATATGTCTAATATTTTCTCTTTGAGCCAAATCTGATGAGAGTAAGATTCACACAATGTTCCTCTTCTTCCCTTCATTCCCTCAGATAATATAGGTTTCTTTTGCTCTTTGTGAGATATAATTTCCCTCTTTTTACCTTCACTTGTCCCTTTTTCTGATACAATCCTCTTTCCACTTCTAAATCTTTTTTTTTATATTATAACAGTAACATCAAATTATGGGCATTATGTATGCCTATAACAGAAATGCAGTTTTCAAGAGTTATTTTTACCTTTTTTTTTGCTTCTCTCGAGTCCTATATTTGGAGGTCAATTTTTTTTTTCATCAGAAATAAATGGAATTCACCTGTTTCATTGAATGTTCATCTTCTTCCATGGAAGAAAATGCTCAGCTTACCTGGGTAGTTTATTTTTGGCTGCATTCTAAGTTCCTCTATCTCTCAGAATATCAGATTCCAGTCTCTTTGATCCTTTAATATGGAAGCTGATAGATCCTGAGTGATCCTTATTGTGGTATTTGAATTTTTTTCTGGCTGCTTGTAATATTTATTCCTTATCTGATAGTTATGAAATTTAGCCACAATATTTCTTGGAGTTTTAATTTGGGGGTCTCTTTCAGGAGGTGTTTAGTGAATTCTTTCAATGGCTATTTTACCTGCTGTTTCTATGATGTCTGGGGAATTCTTTTTGATGATCACCTGAAAAATCATGTCTAAGTGATTTTTTCATCATGATTTTCAGAGAGTCCATTAATCCTTAGATTATCTCTTTTGGATCTCTTTTCCAGGTCTATTGGTTTTCCAGGTAAATATTTAACATTTTTTCCTTTTTTTTTTAATTTTTTGGTTTATCTTGACTGATTCTTGATATTTCATTGAATTGTTCATTTCTATTTGTTCAGTTCTGATTTTTAATGTACTTTTTAAAACTTGTTTTTGTGTATATCAAATTGAGTTTTTAAATAAGTTGTTTTGTTCTACGAAATTTTTTTCTATTCCACAATTTTAAGGAGTTATTTTCTTTTTTTTCCAGTTCACAAATTCTGCTTTCCTGTGAGTTCTTTATCTTTTGCAATTACACATTCTGTTTTCTTGGGAATTCTTTACCTTTTACCTTTCACATTTCATTGAGTTGTTTTCTTTTTCAAATCTTTCTTTTAATGAGTTATATTCTTTTTATATACTCTCTTGCAGAGCTTTTTTTTCCTTTCCCCATTTTTCTTATAGCTCTCTTTTAAGATTCTTTTTAATTTCTTCTAGGAGAGCCTTTTGTGTGGGGATGAGGTTATAACCACTTTGGGGCTTCTTCTGGAGACTGTCTGCTATTTTGTACTGCCAATATTCATGGATTCTACCAGTCAAGCACTATTTCAGAGGCTGAATTTGTAATCAGTAATGATGGTATTAGGGGAGCTCAGAATGAAGTGTGTATCCTCCTCCATCTTGGCTCTATACCCCATTTATAGTATTTTGACTATAGGCAGTATCATTGCTAAAGACACCCCAAATATTAAGTCATCTGTTTTCACTTGTCTTTTCAAATAAATGACTTATCTGATATTAAAGTATCTTTTCTTAATTTCTTTTCATAATACAATGTTGAAAAAAAAACTTGATCAGAAAACACATTCTCTTTTATTTGTATGTCTTCTTCATGCTCTTTCGCACAATGACAGAATACATTTCTTCAAACTCTCTCAGATTCTTTCAATGATATCTCTTCAATTTATCAAGTAGATCCTCATAAATAAAAAAGAAAAAAGTTCTAAGCTGTTTCCCTCTATGTATAAGGAAATGGTCCATGTAGTTGACATTCATAAATCTTCATATCACTGAAAAACATTCATAAAATCTCCTAGATTTCATAGGGAAAGGTGATTTACATAGTCATTTTCAGCTATTAGTTCCATTTATTAACTTCAATTATTTATTTTTTCCTATTGATACTCTTTGTATCATAAACTTATAGTAGCAATGCCTGAGCTATTATCTGTTTCTTCTAGACATAATGCTTCTTGTACATAGTAATAGCAAGATTATGTGATGATAAATCATGATATACTTGTTTCTTCTCAGCAGTGTGATAATCACAAACAATCCCAGTCAACTTGGGGTGGAAAATACCATCTTATTCAAATGGAGAACTATGGAGATTGAATATGGATTAAAAAATATCACTTTTTTGTTGTTTCTATTTTTTGTGACTTTAAATTCATTAAAAAAATGTTAAGTCCCAAATTCTCTCACTTCTTCCTTACACTCCTTATTGAGAAGGCAAGCAATTTTAAATAGACTATCTATGTGAAGTAATGAAAAACATATTTCCTACATGTTAGTCATAAAGGAAAACATTAAAAAAACAAGAAAAAATAAAAAGCAAGTATGCTTTAATCTTTATTTAGACTTCATCAGTTCTTCTCTGACTATGGATAATATTTTCATCATAAATCCTTCAAAGTTGACAACTTTATTTATTATTGGTTTCCTTGGTAACTGTGTGTAATTTATTTTATGTATTTGAAAACATTTTGAGTAGGGGACCTTAGACTTCCTGAGACTACCAAAGTGTTCTATAATATAAAAAAAGGCTAAGAATTACTAGTGGAAGGAGTCTTTAGGACAGTTACCTGCAAAGCCAGGGAAAGAAAGAGAGGGGTGTTGAGAGGATAAATGCAATTCCACTTTTGAATGACTTTTTTATGGAACATAACTTTTTGTTCTCAATAACATCTTATTTTTCCACTTACAGACAAAGATAAAAATAGTTTTTAACATTCATTTTTGAATGATTTTGTGCTTTAAATTTTCTCCCGCTCAAGACAGTATGCGATCTGATATAGTTTACAAATGTATAATTGTTTGAAATATATTTCCAAATTTAGAATGTTGTGAAAGAAAAATTGGAACAAAAGGGAAAAAAGTCACAAAAAATACATACAACAAAAAAGTGATTTTTTAAATCCACATTCCATCTCCATAGTTCTCCATTTAAATAAGGATGGAATTTTGCACCCCAAGTTGCCTGAAATTGTCTTGGATTATCACACTGCTGAGAACAACCAAGTATATCATGATTTATCATACATAATCTTGCTGTTACTATGTACAAGAAACATTATGTGTAGAAGAAACAAATAACAGTTCAGGTATTGCTACTATAAATTTATGTTACAAAGAGAGGGAAATAGTATATTAGAAAAAAATAAGAATAACAACTCTATGGAGAAAGCTGAATGGAGACAGAAAGGAACCCATACAAAAGTGACCATATATTAGGACATAAAGACCTCATAATTAAATGCAGGAAGGCATTCCTTTCAGATCACGATGCAATAAAATCTACATTCAACAAAAACTAGGGCTAAATAGACCAAAAATTAATTTGGAAATTAAATAACCTTATCTTTAAAAAATGATTGGGTGAAACAGCAAATTATAGACACAATTGATAATTTCATTCAAGAAAATGACAAGAAGAGACATCATACCAAAATTTGTGTGATGCAGCCAAAGTGGTAATAAGGGGAAATTGTATATCTCTAGAGGTTTACCTGAAGAAAATAGAGAAAGAGAAGATCAATGAATTGGGCTTGCAACTTAAAAAGGTAGAAAAAGACCAAATTAAAAACCCTTTATCAAATACTAAATTTGAAATTCTAAAATTAAAAGGAGAAATTAATAATATTTAAAGAAAAACACTATTGAATTAAATAAAACAAAGAATTTGTTTTATGGAAAAAAAAACCCAATAAAATAGATAAACCTTTGGTAAATCTGATTAGAAAAAGGAAAGAGGAAAATCAAAAAGGGAGAACTTTCCACCCAATAATAAGGAGTTGCTTTGCCCAACTTTAAGCCAATAAATTTGATAACCTAATTGAAATGGATGACTACCTTCAAAAATATGGGCTTCCCAGATTAACAGAGGAGGAAGTAAATTGCTTAAATAGTCCCATTTCAAAAAGAGAAATAGAATAAGCTATTAATCAACTCCCTAAGAAAAAATCCCCAGGAACAGATGAGTTTACATATGAATTCTATCAAACATTTAAAGAACAATTAGCCCAAATGCTATATAAACTATTTGAAAAAATAGGGAATGAAGGAATGCTACCAAATTCCTTTTATGACAAATACATGGTACTGATACCTAAACCAGATAGGTTGAAAGCAGAGAAAGAAAATTATAGACCAATCTTTCTAATGAATATTGATGCTAAAATCTTAAATAAAATATAAACAAAAAGAATACAGAAAGTCATCTCCGGGATAATACACCATGACCAAGCAGGATTTATATCAGGAATGCAGAGCTGGTTCAATATTAGGAAAATTATTAATACATTTGACCATATCACTAGCCAAATTAACAAAAAACATATGATTATCTCAATAGATGCAGAAAAAGCATTTGATAAAATCCAACATCCATTCCTATTAAAAACACTTGAGAGCATAGGAATAAATGGACTTTTCTTTAAAATAATCAGTAACATCTATTTAAAACCATCATCAAGCATCATATGTAATAGTTATAAACTGAGAGTAATAGTTATAAACAGAGTATATTCCCAATAGGATTAGGAGTGAAACAAGGTTGCCCACTACCACCATTAGTATTCAATATTGTATTAGAAATGCTAGCTTTGGCAATGAGTTGAGAGAGATTAAAGGAATTAGAGTAGGTAATGAGGAAACCAAATTATCACTCTTTGCTGAATATATGATGGTATACTTAGAGAACTCTAGAGATTCTACTAAAAAGTTATTAGAAATAATCCAAACCTTTAGCAAAGTTGCAGGATACAAAAAACCCACATAAGCCATCAGCATTTTTGTATATCACTAACAAAATCCAATAGTTAAAGTTCAAAAGAGAAATTCCATTTCAAGTAACTACCGATGGTATAAAATATTTGTAAACCTATCTGCCAAGGGAAAATCAAGAACTATATGAGCAAAACTACAAACACTTTCCAAACAAATAAAGTCAAGTCTAACCAGTTGGAAAAATATTAAATGCTCCTGAATAGGGAGAGCAAATATAATAAAGATGACAATACTACCTAAATTAATCTATTTATTTAATGCTATACCAGACTCTCAAAACCTATTTTAATGAACTAGAAATAATAACAACAAAGTTCATATGGAAAAACAAAATGTCAAGAATTTCAAGGGAATTAATGAAAAAAAAATCAAATGAAGCTGGCCTAGGTGTACCAGATCTAAAATTATACTATAAAGCAGTGGTTACCAAAACCATTTGGAATTGGCTAAGAAATAGACTAGTTGATCCATGCAATAGGCTAGGTTCAAAGGACAAAACCCTCAATAACTTTAATAATCTAATGTTTGACAAACCAAAGACCCCAGCTTTTGGGATAAGAACTCACTGTTTGACAAAAATTGCTGGGAAAGTTGGAAATTAATATGGCAGAAACTAGGCATTGGCTCACACTTAACATGGTACATCAAGATAAGGTCAAAAATAGGTTTATGACATAGGCATAAAAAATGAGAGTATAAATAAATTAGAAGAAATAGGATACTTTACCTCTCAGACCTGTGGAAGAGAAAAGAATTTGTTACCAAAGAAGAACTAGAGATTATTATTTATCACAACATAGAAAATTTTGATTATATCAAATTTAAAAGTTTTTGTACAAACAAAACTAATGCAAACAATATTAGAAGGGAAGCAATAAACTAGGAAAACATTTTTACAGTCAGAGTTTCTGATAAAGGCTTCATTTCCAAAGTATATAGAGAATTGACTCTAATTTATAAGAAATCAAGCCATATTCCAATTGGTAAATGGTCAAATGATATAAACAGACAATTCTCAGATGAAGAAATTGAAATTATTTCCAGCCACATGAAAAGATGCTCCAAGTAATTATTAAACAGAGAAATGTAAATTAAGACAACTCTGAGATATCACTACACACCAGTCAGATTGGCCAGAATGACAGTGAAACATAATGAGGATTGTTGGAGGGGATATGGGAAAACTGGGGCACTGATACATTTTTGGTGGAATTGTGAACATATCCATCCATTCTGGAGAACAATTTGCAACTATGCTCAAAAAGTTGTCAAACTGTGTATACCATTTATCCAGCAGTGTTACTAGTGGGCTTATATTCTAAGAGATGTTATAAAAGGGATAGGGACCTACATATGCTAGAATATTTGTGGCCAGAAACTGGAAACTTAGTGGATGCTCCTCAATTGGAGAATGGCTGAATAAATTGTGATATATGAATGTTATGGAATATTATTGTTCTATAAAAGTGATGAACAACCTGATTATAGAAAGGCCTGGAAAGTTTTCCATGAACTGATGCTGAATGAAACAAGCAGAACAGGAATACATTGTACACAATAACAGCAAGAATGTGCAATGAACTAGTATGAAAGGGAATTTAAATATGAACCTCAGGAAGAAATTGTATAAAGACAGAAAGAAATAGATCTTTTTTTTTTAGTAGTATATAACATCCATTCAAAAACTACATATTAAGACACAAAAGCCTCACCATCAAATGCAGAAAGGGAGAAATATTAAATGTAATATTGTAATGTAATAAGGGGAAAGATAAATTAAAAATCAATTAAAAACTAAATACTGTGATCCTAAAAAAATGAGTGAGTCAAACAACAAGTCAGAGAATACATAATTTCATTAAAAAATGACAAAAATAAAACTACATATCAAAATTTCTAAGATGTATCTTAAGCATTTCTTGGTATAAATCTGGTATCTCTAAATGCTTACATGAATAAATAAAGAACAGATCAATAAATTGAACATGCAATTCAAAAAGCTAGAAAATTAGTAAATTTAATATCCCTAATTTAAGAATCTGAAATTCTTAAAAAGAAAGGGAAAGTTCATGAAATTGAAGGCAAGAAAACCATTAAAGCTGAGAACTGGGTTTTTTTTTTTTTGAAAAAATCAATAAAATGGATAAAATTTTGTTTGTGTTTATTAAAAAAGAAAAAAGTAAACCAAATTACCAATATCAAAAATGAAAAGAGTGAATGTAACACCAATGGAGAGGAAATTAAAGCAATAATTAGACTTATTTTGTCAAAGTGAATGTCAACAAAGTTGATAGTATAAGTGAAATAGATGCGTATTTACATATGGTGAAGGAGGATGAAAGGAAAAGAGGGAGAAAAAAACTTTGGAACTCAAAAGGGTATAAAAGTGAATTTTGAAAAATATTTTTGCATTTAATTAAAAAGGAAAGAAAAAATATTGAAATCATCTTCACAATTTAATTGGCTCAGAGGACTAAAATGTTATTAAAGTCTGTTCCTGTTCATCTGACTACAACAAACATTCTTTGATGACACTTCAGTATCAAACCACTACATGTACCTCAGAGCCATAGGATCTTTGCTAAACTGAATTAATTCATAGTGTGATCAATACTAATCCATTTTGAATAGCTCTCCTCAGCTACGACTGAGGAAATTTACGTTTTTCTTAATTTATGAATGACCTTCAAATGTCTCATGTCATTCCAATATCATACTGAAACTGCTAGACTTAGAACAAACATCTTAGATAAAGGCATAGGTGTCATGCTCATCAAATTGGCACTTGGAACAAACCTTGATGAGAAATCAAATATATCACTAAAAGCCAAGATGGTGGAGAGGACACATGATTCTTTCTGATCTTCTCCTACAATCCTCAGACTCATTGACAAATTTACATCTCACTTAGCTCTAGACTGGCAGAGTCCACAAATATTGAAAGTGCAACAAATTACCAGCAGAAGATAATTTGGAAGATCACCAGAAAAGGTCTGTTTTAATTGGGCATTGTGTCAAGTACAAACAGGCTGAGCATAGGTGCCAAGGAGCACAGGCAGCAGAGTCCATGAATGGTGCATGCTGTGGAATCTATGGGGAGGAATCTACAGCAAACTACTCTGCCCTGATTGCATCAGTAGAGAAGTTATAAAACATCCAACACAAACACAAAGGGTAAATAGTGAACTCTGAAACACCCGAATCTTAAAGAATCTGTCCATGCCTCCCCAACACCAGAAGTCAGTAAACACTGACTCAGCACAGCCACTGCCATTTGTAGAGGAAGCTTGGACAACACCCCTTGCCCTAAAAATAGATCTCAGCTTTTTAAACAAAATGAATAAAATATCAAAAAGAACTCTGACCATAGATAGTTTTTATGGTGAAAGAGAAGAACAGAATTTAAATCCTGAGGAGACTAAAAGCAGATCATCTCCAGATGAAGCCCCAAAAGGTGGTATAAATTGGTCCCCATCACACAAAGCTCTTTTAGAAGAAATTAAAAAGAATGTTAAAAGAGAGCTAGAAGAAAAATGGGGAAAGGAAATTAAAACTTTGCAAGAGGGTTTGGAAAAGGCAATACAAAATAGACAGTGAAATGGTAAAAGCATATAACTCATTAAAAGATAGATTTAACAAAATGGAAAAAGGAAACAAGTCCCAGAGAAATCAAATATACTAGATTATAAAGTCAATACCCAAAAAAATCATGACAAGTTAGAGAATTGGGCAGAATCTAATAAGATGTATCACAGAATGGCTATAATTCTTACATTTGATTGTAAAATAATATAAGATTTAAAAATACTTGTTCTTAAAAGGATCTGGGAAATTTACTAGACCTTAAAGTCAACATGAATCAGGAAAGGGATTTTTCTTTTTGCTATTGAGTCATTTAGTCAAGTCTGACTTTCCATGACTGAGTTGGGGATTTTCTTGGCAAAGACACTGAAGTGTTTTTCCATTTTGTTCTTTAATTCATTTTACAGATGAACAAAATGAGGCAAACAGAGTTAAATTACTTGCCTAGAGTTAAACAGTTAATATGATCTTCTTGACTCCAGAGCTGGTGCTCTATCCATTGTGCCACCTAATTGACCCTCAAAGGGATATGTCAACCAAACAAATCACTAAAAGCGCATACTAAATTCAGAGAGGCAAATGTAGAAACTAAGCATATATAAATTGTATAGCATTCTGTTTTCATTTGCATTGTCATAGTTTAATTATGTGTTTGATTTTATGAAAGATATTGATCAGAGATCATTCTAAGCAGAGACAGTGAGATGCATATAAATATCAAGATAATGATATATGAAGTTAAATCGAAGGAGTAAGGGATGTTTATTTTGGAAAAGAGATTTATCTTGAACCTTTCATGATGCTTTTGGATCTTAACTCTGGGAACATGACAACTCTCTTTAAGTAGTTGAAAGATTGTCACATATAAGATAGATTAGACAAAGTGTGCTTGGTCCCAGAGGCCAAAAATAGGAGCAATGTGAATAAGCTTTGGAGAAAGACATTTAGATTTGATGTAAGGGAGGAAAACTTAATAAATAAAACTGTTCTAAAGTGAAACTGCCTTTGAAAATAGTATGATTTCTTTGCCTACACCTTTTAAAAGTTCCACTTCAATTTTAGCAACAATTATTATTATTGGTAATGATAACACACACATATATATATATATATATATATATATATATATATATATATGTATATATATGTATATATATATAATATGGCATTTCCGGTATTTTAGTATTTCAAAATTGTTTTATATTTTTTCATTTGACCCCATAAAACGAGACTGAGAGGAAGCATGACAATGAATGAAGAGACAGGCAACTTGGTTAAACTTAAAGTTTGCTTATGACACATTAGTTATATGACACTGGATAGATGACAACTTCTCAGTGCCCCCAAATAATTGTTCCAGAATTTCTATATTTATATACATTAATAGAGGGGATTAGCTCACTACAAGTTCTCTACATCAATAAAAACAATAAGTTAATATTTTATCCACCACTTACCCCCCAAAAAGGAAAGAGTAAATATATTGTCCAAATTGTCAGAAGAAAGAAAATGCCAACTTAATTTGCAACAAAAAACCTTAAATGAAACCTAGCTTTGACACTCATTTAGTATTGTGTTATGTTGAAAAAAACACTTGTCCTTTTTGAGGGTCAGCTTCCTCATCTGTAAATGGAGGGGATGAACTTGAATCAATAGTATTACATTTAGATAAAAATAGAATCAAAATATAACACAATATAATATAATAAATATAATATAAATATAATACAAAAAAATCCTGAAGGTCCTCATATTTACTTAGTTTGATAATGGGATATTATTTGTGTTTTCTGTCATTTTTTTTTTCATTGTCTTAAGTGTTTCAAAATTACAGGAAGCTTGAATTCATCTATCTTATAGTCTTGGTTCCAGAATAGGGCATTTGCACAAAACTTCTGATGTTGCAAGATTCTGTTTACTTTAATTTACCAAGTATTTTATGTCTATTATAACAGTTAGTATATTGGGATTTCATTTAGTAGGAAAGAAGGATAGGAAATACAAGCCTTATCTTTAATCATTCATTAACAATTTTTTTCTTCTGATAACTTCAGTCCTATCAAATATTATTACCAAACCATCTTCCTAAGCACATTTATTTTACTGATAAGCCCAAAGAAAACCTGATCCAGGATTGAGAATCTCCATCTGTTCTTCTTGCTTTAACCTTCTGTTCCCCACCATGGACGCTGGACTGTGATTGGTAATCTTCTTAGAGGAGATAGATGGGATAGAATTTCACTCAGAGTCATCTCTGCCTTTTAGATAAGAAGGGGTAGGGATTACTGAAATTTTTATTTAAGCCTGCTCATCATCAAAGTAAGTTGCAAGTTTCAGCAATTAATGATGAAAAATGAGGTCTCTTTGCCCATTCAGAGATCTTAATGCTCTCACATAATAATGCTTGTCTGCTGCATCCATCCCTCAGTACACCTTGCTTCTTACCTAGAATCATTAGCAGCAACAGCTTTTGTGAATCTCCCTGGCTAGTTACATAGAGGAATACCTCCTTTAAATGGGAAATGGAGGTTTAAAATTTTGCAGGTAAATGAAAAATCTATAATAATCCATGAAATGACCTTCAGAAATTACACCAAATCTTATCTCTAGGCATAGATATAGATATAAAAGAACAATGATCTGCCACTACTGAAAGTTCACTGACCAAAAAAATCTTATTTTGATTATTGATGGAGAGGGGAAATTGTATTCCAAAAGAACATTTGATCATAGACTTGTGGCCTTTCAACAAAAAGTGAACCACTGGTCCAGAAATTGCCTCCTCTCATATTATTTTTGCTCATTATCATTTATTTCCATTGCAATAAAAGTATCCCTCAAATGGCTCAAAGTTAAGCTTATATTAGCCAGAGAAAGAGATGAGACAAAGATTAAAAATGTGGGAGAATAGTATGGACATTCAAATAGAATTTTATCCCACAAATTATGCATAAGAGAAATAAAGACACTGACTTATTCCTTGTTATGGGAATATTTCAAAGACAAGATTGGTCATGTTCATGAAAAATATAGTAAAAATGGATCATAAAAGCAGCCCATGTTTAAAGTCAGTGATGAGACTAAGAGCTGATCACAAGACCTAGGTCTAAATGTGGAAGGCCATCTAGTCCAACCCCCCCTTATATTACAGTTTAGAAAACTGAGTCTTCATAAAAAAGGAAAAGGATCCACATGTGTAAAAATGTTTATAGCAGCTCTTTTTGTAGTAGTAAGGAACTGGAAACTGAGTGGGTGCCCTTCAGTTGGAAAATGGCTGAATAAGTTATGGTATGTGAATGTAATGGAATATTATTGTTTTAAGAGAAATGATTAGCAGGATATAACTAATTTCAATAAAAAATAAATGAGTATCAGAACATTTGGAATAATATCAGTATGGTAACTCCTACTTTCCCTTTCATCTCTCTCTCCATAATGATTTAGGTATCCCAAAAATATATTAGATGCTGTGTTACTGTTATTGTCATTCATAAAATATCAGTGGAAAAATATTGGTTTTTAAAATTATATACTTAAGATGGGACCATAAAATAATAAATTTCAGTCATAGAATAACAGGATGTTATCACTAAATGGAAACATATAATTTTGTTCAACTACTATAATAATAATAAATTTAACACAAACTTTGAAAGTTTTTTCAGGTATTACCTCATTTAATGCCCTTAATATACATAGGAGATATTATTATTAAAAATGGAGAAACAAATGCCAAGATAAGTTAAGTGTCTTGGCTGCAGTCCTACAAATACAAATAACTAAAATAGGATTTGAGTTCATTTCATCTTGATTTTAAGCACACTTTATTTTTTATGCTTTTATTTTATAGAGGAATAGATTGGGACCCCCCCCAAAATGAAGTAATATATCCAAGATCTCATATAGAATTAGTAACTGTAGAACCTAATTCCTATTTCCAGTTTATTTTTATTTCCATAAGGTTACATGGCACAATATTTCCTTAGAATCAGAAAACATCTCTGAACTATTCACTTCAGGGCTTTTGCTAATTTGGCACAGCCCAGCATGAAACCTTGCTACTTCAAGCTGCTGCCCTGCTTCAGGCATCAAAAGCATTCAGTAAGATTCTTTCCCTTAATTATTCTAGCTAGGACACTATCTACTCAAACTTTCTGCCACTCCCAAGATAGAAAGTCTCTGAACCTTTCTCACTAGTGGTTTCTTCATTTTATACTGTTTAACTTGGTTCTTTATTTTCCCTTTTAAAGTAAAAATAGAAGAAAAAAAAGATGCAAAAAGATCATGTTCCATTCCCCATAAAGTCTAGCAACTAGAGCTTTCAGTTATGAAAATGTTAATCTCTCCAACTGCTAAGATTTTTAGTATAAACATTTCTGTTGTATAAAATATTTTGCATAGGATGAGTCAAGATTATTTTATTTTAATCATCCTAAAGACCACTGAAATTTTATTCAGGAAACTTGGGCCTCACTTATAGTATTGATCATTACAGTTTGAGTGATCTTGGAGCCTCAATATCCTCATCTATATGATGATAATGATATTTTCACTTCTTCCATTACTGGATTATGGTGATGAAAACTGTAAATTTTAAAGGACTAAAGAAATGTCCATCATTACTTATTTCTTTTGTGCCTTTTATATAAATTGACTTCCTTCTTTTGGAAATTGATCTTATTCCTCAAAGGGTCCAGACCTATTTGCATACTTAATGTGTTTTTCTTAAATTTTATAAGAAGTCTACCTCTTAATCAGAGAAAATATGGAAAATGCTTATATGTTACATCTTCTGTAGGAAGCACATGTTAAAGCTATTGTTCACTCTATACCCTTAATCTATTGCATAATGCTAAATTGTTTTCCAGAAAAATAAAATAATTTATAGCACTCACCATTTACTTGTGTGTTTCTTCCTGCATATTCTCCATCAATTGTTCCTATCTTTTGTCATCTTGGCCAGTTTATTGGATGTGAGGTGACTATAATTTTCTATAATTTTTGTTTGTACTTCAAGCATAGAAAATGTCTGTAAAGATACAAATAATGTAATGGCAACAGTTGGCAAGTGCTCAGTGTGTTGTAGTGATGTAACTATACTGAGGTATTTAAGGGAGTTTCAGACACAGAAGACTCTTTCAGCCACAGACACAGTGGAAACTTCAGGCTCCAGACTCCAGATTCCAGATTCCATCTTTAACCAGCCAAGCAGTAACTCTCCTGCCTACTTCATTTCTTCACCTAAAGACCAAGGCCCATCCTGGGACCCTCCAGAGAGCTAGCGCAGACATTACACTATCTACAAAAATATAGATTGCCCAGGTTAACAGAAGAGGAAATAAATTTTTAACTAGCCCCATTTTAGAAAAAGAAATAAAGCAAGTTATTAATCAATTCCCTAAGAAAAACTTTTCCAAGGCCAGATAGATTTACACATGAATTCTATCATACATTCAAAGAACAATTAATTCCAATACTATAAACTTTTTGAAAAAAAAAAGGGAAAGAAGTAGTCCTACCAAATTCCTTTTATGACACAGATATGATGCTAATAGCTAAACCAGATAAAGTGAAAACAGAAAAAAGAAATTATAGATCAATTTCCCTAATGAATAGTGATGCAAAAATCTTAAAAAAAAAAAAAAAAAAAAAAACCTTAGCAATGAGATTACAGAAAGTCTTCCCTAGGATAATACACTATGACCAAGTAGGATTTATATCAGAAATGCAGGGCTAGTTCAATATTAGGAAAACTATGTACATAATCAACTATATGAATAACCAACTTAACAAACATCATATGATTATCTCAATAGATGCAGAAAATGCATTAAAAACACTAGAGAATATAGGAATAAATGTACTCTTCCTTAAAATGATCAGTAAAACTATTTAAAACCACCAGCAAGCACCATATGTAATAGGGACAAAGAACCATTCCTGATAAGATCAGGAGTGAAACAAGGCTTCCTACTATCACTATTGCTATTGAATATTATATTAGAATGTTAGCTTTGTCAATAAAAGAAGAAAAAGAGATTAAAGCAATTCGTGTAGTCCATGAGGTAACCAAATTATCACTCTTTACAGATGATATGATGGTATATTTAGAAAACCCTAGAGAATCAAATAAAAAACTACTAGAAATAATTCACAATGTTAGTAAAGTAGCAGGATACAAAATAGATCCATATAAATCCACATAAAATAGAGTCAAACAAATGGTATATTATGAAAAAAAAGTCTAGCAGCAAGAGATACAAAAATAAATTTCATTCAAAATAACTGTTGAGTTACAATAGAGCAGTAATGAACTGAACCAGCTACACCCAGCAAAAGAACTCTGGGAGATGACTATGAACCACTACATAGAATTCCCAATCACTCTATTTTTGTCCGCCTGCATTTTTGATTTCCTTCATGGGCTAATTGTACACTATTTCAAAGCCCGATTCTTTTTGTACAGCAAAAAAATAACTGTTCGGACATGGATACATATATTGCATTTAACTTATACTTTATCATATTTAACATGTATTGGTCAACCTGCCATCTGGGAGGAGGGGTGGGAGGGAAGGAGGGGAAAAGTTGGAACAAAAGGTTTTGCAATTGTCAATGCTAAAAATTACCTATGCATATATCTTGTAAATAAAAAGCTATAATAAAAAATAAATGTTGATAGTACAAAATATTATTATATATTTAAAGGAAAAAGGCTGGAGCAGAAACTATTATGCTTCAGCTGAAGTAAAAAACAAATAAACAGGAGTAATGATCCTGATCTCAGATCAAGCAAAACCAAAAAAATAGATCTAATTAAAAGACATAAGGAAGGAAACTATGTCTTGCTAAAGGATATTATAAATAATGAAGGAATATCATATTAATCATATATACATCAAGTATTATAGCATCTAAATTCTTAAAAGAGGTGTTAAGAGAGCTGCAAGAAGAATTATACAACAAAACTATATTAGTGGGGGATTTCAAACTTGCTCTCTCTGAACTAGATAAATGGAACCACAAAATAAATAAGAAGGAGTTGAGGAGGTAAATAGAATTTTAGAAAAGCTTGGTATGATAGATCTTTGGAGAAAATAATTGGAGACAAAGTAGTACACTTTTTTTTCAGCCATTAATGGGCTTGTACAAAAATTGATTATATATTAGGGCATAAAGAATCTAAAATCAATTGCAGAAAGGCAGAAAAAGTACATGCATTTTCTTTGGATTATGATGCAATAAAAATTATGTGCAATAATAGGCAAGGAGAAAATAGACCAACAATTAATTGAAAACTAAGTAATCTAATCTTAAAAAAAATGAATGAGTGAAACAACAAATTATAGACACAATCAATAATTTAATCTAAGAAAAAGACAATAATGAAACAACATACCAAAATGTGTGGTATGCAGCCAAAACTATAATTAGGAGAAATTTTATATATATAGATGCTTACTTGAATAAAATAGCAAAAGATAGGATCAGTGAATTGGGCTTGCAACTAAAAAAGCTAGAAAAAGAACAAATTAAAACCCCCAATTAAATACAAAATTTAAAATTATAAAAATAAAATGGATTTTGTGAAAAAACTAACAAAATAGATAAAACTTTAGTTAATTTGATTAGAAAAATGAAATAATGAAATGAAATTGTTAGAATCAAAAAAGAAAAGGTATACATTTCCACCAATGAAAACAAAGTCAGAGCAAGAATTAGGAGTTGTTTTGCTCAACTATATGCCAATAAATTTTATATTCTACATGAAATGGAGAAATAGATACAAAATATAGATTGCCCAAGTTAATAAAAGAGGAAATAAATTATTTTACTACCCCCTAAAATGGGTAAAAATCACTTAACAAGTGCGTAAATGAGCCAATTAATCAACTACCTAAAAATAATATCCAGTACCAGATGGGTCTACATTTGAATTCTACCAAACATTCAAAGAACAATTAATTACAATAATATATAAACTATTTGAAAAGATAGGGAAAAAGGAGTCCTACCAAATTCCTTTTATGGCACAGATTAGTACTGATACCTAAACCAGGTAAGGTGAAATGAAAGAAAGAAAATTATACACAAATTTCCCTAATGAATATTGATGCAAAAATCTTAAATGATTATCTCCATAAGTGCAGAAAAAGCATCTGATAAAATGCAACACTCATTTCTATTAAAATATAATACATTATAGGAATGAATATAGTTTTCCTTAAAATAATCAGTAGCATCTATTTAAAACCATCTGCAAGCATTATATGAAATGGGGACAAACTAAAACCATTTCCAATAAGATCAGGGGTGAAACAAAGTTTCTCACTATCACCATTACTATTCAATATTGTATTAGAAATGTTAGCTTTGGCAATAAGAGAAGAAAAAACAAGTAAAGGAATTAGAGAAGTTAGTGAGGAATCAAAATAATCACTCTTTGTAGATGATATGATGGTATTCTTAAAGGACCCTAAAGAATCAAGTAATAAACTATTAGAAATAATTCAAAACTTTAGCAAAGTTGCAGGATATAAAATAACTCTACATAAATCATCAGCATTTTTATATGTTACCAAGCTCAGCAGCAAGAGATACAGAAGGGAATTCTACTTAAAATAAGTGAAGGCAGGGAGCCAAGATGGTGGAGAAGGCACATGTGATTTTCTGAGCCTCTCTCATATCCTCACTACCAATTATTAAATTTAGCCTCAAAAATAGCACTTGACTGGTAAAATTTATGAAAATTGGAAGTACAACAACTCACCAGCTGAAGATAATCTGGGAGATCACCAGAAAAAAAAAAAATTATCTTGAGTGTGCAGGAACAGACTAGCCCAGGCAGGGATAGATCCAGAGGCTAGCATTTGGAATGAACCGAGAGTGGGGTGACATCCGTTGTCGGAAGGTTTATAGAGCTCTCTGGCATAGGCTGACTGCCTTGCTTTGATTGTGGAGTAGTGGAGCAGAGAATTTAGAGCCTAGGGTAGAGGGTACTCTGAAAGATGACAGAGTCTAACAGGATCTGGCTATGCCCACTCAGGACCAGAAGTGATTCAGAGCAGACCCTAACACAGCTTTGCAGCAACATTCTCCATCTAGGGGCTTTTGCAGGAGCAATCACAAATCTGCACAGCATAGGGCACAGCCTGGGGCAGCCTCTAACCTGCACAGTGGGAGGATCAGCCTGGGGCAGTGAAATTACCCAAGCTCCACTATGTTCCCCAAGCAGAGATAGTTCCAGAACTTTGAGGAATAGGGCAATTGCTAATACCAACAGCAGGCTTTTGCAGGGAAGGGGAGGCCAATGATACTTTCACTGCTCAGCCTCTAACTCCAAGGCAGTAACTAATCCTCATGGCGGGGCTCCTCACAGGGCACTTTCACAGCTTGGCCATTATACCCATGCTTCCAGTGTGGAGCATTTCCCATAGCACCTCTGCACCTCAGCCAGAACTCTTTGCAGCCCATTGACAAAACAGGTATCGTCCATATACCTATCTCTGCTCTGCAGAGGAAGCTGGTAACCTCCTTGCCGTGAAGGCAGACCATATGGGCTTTTAAAAAATGAGTAAAAAAAAGTCAAAAGGATGATCAATAGCTTTTATACAAAAAGAGGGCAAGTTTTACACCCAATGAGACTAATAGAAGACAACTTCCAGACAATACTCCAAAGGGGGATGTAACCTGGTCCCCAACACAAAAGGCTCTCCTAGAAGAAACTATAAAAAAAAAAAATCTTAAAAGAGAGCTAGAAGAAAAATGGAGAAAGTAAAGAGAAGCTATGCAAAAGAGAAACACCTTTGTGAAATATGAATTGGAAAAGATAAAGAACTCCCAGGAAGTGTAGGGAAACAGAATTTGTGAATTGGAAGTGGTAAAGAACTCCCAGGAAAGCAAGATTTGTGAACTGGCAAAGATAAAGAACTTCCAAGAAAGTAGGATTTGTGAATTGGAAAAAGAAAATAATTCAGTTAAAAAAAAAAAAAATTAGTGAAATGGGAAAAAATTCCCATAGAGCAAAACAACTAATTTTAAAAACATTGATATATACAAAAAGAAATTAAAAAAAAAAAAAACTAATGAAGAAAATAAATCATTAAAAATCAGAACTGAACAAATAGAAATGAATGATTCATTGAGACATCAAGAATTAGTCAAGAAAAAACAAAAAAGGAAAAAGAAAAAGAAAAAGAAAAATTAGAAAAAAATGTTAAATATCTACTTGGAAAAACAACAGACCTGGAAAATAGATCTTGGAGAGATAATCTGAGGATCAATAGACTTCCTGAAAATTATTATGAAAAAAAGAGCCTAGATACTATTTTACAGGAAATCATCAAAGCAAACTGCCCACATGAAATAGAATCAGAAGGTAAAATAGGCATTGAAAGAATTCTCAAACACCTTCTGAAAAAGACTCTTAAAAAAAACTCCATGGAATATTATGGCCAAATTTCAGAACCATCAGATTAAGGAAAAAATATTACAAGCAGCCAGAAAACAAAACAAAACAAAACAAAACAAAACAAAACAAAACAAAACAAAAACAAAAACAAAAACAAAAACAATTCAAATACCGAGGTGCCACAATAAGGGTTATTCCAGATCTGGCTGCCTCCAAATTAAAGAATTGAAGGGCCTGGAATCTGTTATTCCAAAGGCAAAAGAACTTGGAATGCAGACAACAATAAACTACCCAGCTAAGCTGAGCATTTTCTTCAATGGAAGAAGATGGACATTTAATGAAACAGATGAATTCCAATTGTTTCTAAGGCAAAAACCAGATCTAAAAAAAATTTTGCTCTCCAACCATAGGACTCAAGAGAAGCAGAAAAAGGTAAAAGGAACTCTTGAGAACTGTATTTTTGTTGTTGATATACATAAAGACTACGTGTATAATTTGATTTTACTGATATAACATGAAAAAAGGGAAGTAGAAATGGAAAGGGGATAGTGTCAGAAAAAGGGGAAAGGGGGAATAAAAGAGGGAAAATACATCCCATAAAGAGCAAAGGAAACCTATCATATCTGAGGGAATTTAGGGGGGGGGGAGGACATTGTGTGAATCTTTCATCAGAATTGACACGAACAGTAAATAATTGACATATTTGTTTTTCAGAAAAACTTTTCTCACCCCATTAAAAAGTGGGAGAGGAAAAAGGAAAAGAATAATAAGGGAGGGGGTACAAGAAAGGGGAAAGATTTTAAAGGGGGGAGGGAGGGATCCTTCAGAGGGCGTGATTCAAGTGGTTTAATACTGGGAAAGGGGGCAAGAAAAAGAAAAGCAGATTTGGGGATAATAAGATGGAAGGAAATACAGAATTAGTAATTTTAACCATAAATGTGAAGGGGATGAATTCTCCCATAAAGCAGAGATGGATAGCGGAATGGATCAAAAGCCAGAACCCTACAATATGTTGTTTATAAGAAACACATTTAAAGCAGGAAGATACATACAGAGTAAAGGTAAAAGGCTGGAGCAGAATCTATTGTGCTTCATGTGAAGTTAAAAAAAAAAAAAAAAAAAAAGTAGAGGTAGCCATCCTCCTCTCAGATCAAACAAAAGCAAAAGTTGCTCTAATTAAAAGAGATAAGGAAGGAAACTATATCTTGCTAAAAAGTACCATAAATAATGAAACAATGTCAATACTAAACATATATGCATCTAGTGGTATACCATCTAAATTCCTAAAGGAGAACTTGAGAGTTGCAAGAAGAAATAGACATCAAAACTATAATAGTGAGAGATCTCAACCTTGCACTCTCAGAATTAGATAAATCAAACCGCAAAACAAATAAGAAAGATATTAAAAAGATAAATAGAATATTTTTTTTAAAATTAGGTATGATAGATCATTGGAGCAAACTAAATGATGACAGAAAGGAGTATATTTTCTTCTCAGCAGTTCATGGAACCTATACAAGAATTGAACATATATTAGGACATAAAGACCTCAAAATTAAATGCAGGAAGGAAGAAACAGAAAATGTTTTCTTTTCAGATCACAATGCAATAAAAACTACATTCAACAAAAAGTTAGGGGTAAATAGACAAAAAAGTAATTGGAAACTAACTAATCTTGTCTTAAAGAATGATTTGATGAAACAGCAAATTATAGACACAATTAATACAACAATGAGGCAAAATACCAAAATTTGTGGAATGCAGGCAAAGCGGTAATAAGGGGAAATTTTATCTCTTTAAAGGCTTACTTGAATAAAATAGAGAAAGAGAAGATCAATGAAATGGGCTTGCAACTTAAAAAGCTAGAAAAAGACCAAATTAAAACCCTCAACCAAAAATAAACTTGAAATTCTCAAATTAAAAACATACATTAATAATATTAAAAGTTAAAAAATGATTGAATTAATAAATAAAACAGAGTTGTTTTTATGAAAAAACAATTAAATAGATAAACTTTTGGTAAATCTCATTAGAAAAAGGAAAGAGGAAAATCAAATTGTTAGTTTTACAAATGAAAAGGGAGAATGTTCCACCAATGAAGAGGAAATTAGAGCAATAATAAAGAGTTACTTTGCCCAACTTTATGCCAATAAATTTGATAATGTAAGTGAAATTGATGACTACCTCCCAAAATGTAGGCTTCCCAGATTAACAGAGGAGGAAGTCCCATTTCAGAAAAAGAAATAGAAAAAGGTATTTAATCAACTTCCTAAGAAAAAATCCCCAGGACCAGATGAATTTACATGTGAATTCTATCAAACATTTAAAGAACAATTAGCCCCAATGTTATATAAACTATTTGAAAAAATAGGGGATGAAGGAGTCCTACCAAACTCCTTTTATGACACATAGTACTAATACTTTAATCAGGTAGGTTGAAAACAGAGAAAGAATATTATAGACCAATCTCCATAATTAATATTGATGCTAAAATCATAAATAAGATATTAGTAAAAGCACTACCGAAAATCATTCCCAGGACCAAGCAGGATTTATACCAGAAATACAGGGCTGGTTCAATATTAGGAAAAGACATGACAGGGAAAGATAATGTGGAATGTTGGATGGGATGTGGGAAAACTAGGACACTGATACATTTTTGGTGGAATTGTAAATACATCCATCCATTCTGGAGAGCAATTTGGAACTATGCTCAAAAAGTTATCAAACTGTGCATACCCTTTGATCCAGCAGTGTTATTACTGGACTTATGTCCCAAAGAGATTTTAAAGAAGGGAAAGGGAATTGTGTGTACAAGAATGTTTGTGGCAGTCCTCTTTGTAGTGGCCAGAAACTCAAACTATATGGATGCCCATCAATTGGAGAATGGCTGAATGAATTGTGGAATATGAATATTATGGAATATTAAGAAATGATCAGCAGGAGGATTTCAGAAAGGCCTGGAGAGACTTGCATGAACTGATGCTGAATGAAATGAGCAGGGCCAAGGGATCATTATATACTTCAACAGCAATATTATATGATGATCAATTCTGATGGTCGTGGCCCTCTTCAACAATGAGATGAAGTAAATCAGTTCTAATAGAGCAATAATGAATTAAACCAGGTACACCCAGGAAAAGAACTCTGGCAGATGACTATGAAAACCACTACATTGAATTCCCAATCTCTCTATTTTTGTCCACCTCTATTTTTGATTTCCTAATTGTACACTATTTCAAAGTCTAATTCTTTTTATACAGCAAAGTAACTGTATGGACATGTATAAATATATTGTATTTAACTTGTACTTTAACATATTTAACATGTATTGGTAAACTTGCCATCTGGGAGGAGGAGTGGGGGGAAGGAGGGAAAAGTTGGAAGAAAAGGTTTTGCAATTGTCAATGCTGAAAAATTACAAATGGCATATATCTTGTAAATAAAAAGCTATAATAAAAAATTAAATTAAATTAAATAAGTGAAGGCAGTATATAATTTTTGGAAATCTATCTGCCAAGATAATGTCAGGAACTATATGAATACAATCAAAAAAATTTTCCACACAAATAAAGTCAGATCTTACCAGTTGGAAAATTTTTATATCTCATGGTAGGCTGAGGGAACATAATAAAAATCACAATACTATCTAACTTAATCTACTTATTTAGTGTCATACCAACCAAATGTTCAAGAAATTATTTTACAGATCAAGAAAAAAATTATAACAAAGTTCATCTGTTAGAATAAAAGGTCAAGAGTTTCAAGGGAAGTAATGAAAAAAACGCCAGTGAAGATGGCCTATCTCTGCCAGACTTAAAACTATATTTTACAACAGCTTTGGTCTTCAAAACCAGTACTGAGTAAGTAATAGAGTAGTCGATCAGAGGGATGGGTTAAGTTCAAAATAGTCAATGGCTATAGCAATTTAGAGTTTGACAAACCAAAGACCCCATCTTTGGGCATAAAAAGTCATTAATTGACAAAAACTTCTGGGAAAAATTGGAAATAGTATGGCAGAAACTAGGCATTGACCAATACCTAACATCATAAAGCAAAATAAAGTTGAAATGTCTTTATTATATAAACATAAAGATATTATAAGCAAATTATAAGAAAAAAGGATAATTTACCTGTGAGTTCTATGGAGAAGAAAGGAATTAGTGGCCAAAGAAGAACTGCAGTTCATTATTGAAAAAATATATATATACAAATTTGATTGTATTAAGTTAAAAACTTTTTGAGCTGTTTGTACGATTAGACACGATTAGAAGGGAATAATAAATTGGGAAATCATTTCTACATTAAAGGGTTTTGATAAAGGCCTCATTTCTAAAAATATATAGAAAATTGACTAAAATTTATAAGAATTCAAGCTATTCTACAATTGGTAAATGGTCACAGGATATGAACAGATAATTTTCAGATGAAGAAATTGAAATCATTTCTAGTAATATGAAAAGTTTCTCTAAATCTAAATCTAAAATGAATTGTTAAAGAAATGCAAATTAAGACAACTCTGAGGTTCTACTACATACCTCTCAAATTGCCTAAGATGAAACAAAAAGTTAATGACAAATCTTAAAGGAGATGTGGTAAAACTGGGACATAATACATTATTGATGGAATTATGAACAGATCTAACCATTCTGGAGAACAATTTGGAACTATGCTCAAAAAGTTATCAAATTGTACATACCTCTTGATGCAGCAGTGTTTCTACTGAGTTTATATCCCAAAGAGCTCTTAAAGGAGGGAAAAGGAGCCAAAATGGTTGTGGCAGCCTTTTGTGGCAAGAAACTGAAAACTGAGTGGATGCCCATCACTTGGAGAATGGTTGAATAAATTATGGTATATGAATGCTATGGAATATTATTGTTCTAAAGGAAATTATTAGCAGCATGATTTCAGAGAGGCCTGGAGCGACTTACATGAATTGATGCTATGTGAAATGAACAGATCTAGGAGATCATTGTACATGGCAACAGTGAGATAATAAGATGATCAATTCTGATGGACATGGCTTTTCTCAATAGTGAAAAAAGTCTGATCAATTCCAATGATCTTATGATAATGAGAGCCATCTATTGGCAGGAAGAGGTCTGTGGGAACTAAGTGTGGATCCCAACATAGCACTTTTACTTCTTTTGTTGTTGTTTGCTTGAATTATATTGCAATTTTTTTAACTTTTTGATCTGATTTTTCTTTTACAGCAAAATAATTGTATAAATGCATATGCCTATATTGGATTTATATATATTTTTCCTATGTTTAACATATATTGGATTTCTTGCCATCTAGGGCAAGGAGTTGGGGGAAGGGGGAGGAATTGGAATGCAATGTTTTTCAAGTGTCACTGGTGAAAAATTATCTTGCATATGTTTTGAAAATAAAAAGCTTTAATAAAAAAAACTTAGTAATCTTCCAAAGAAATGATGGATTTTGTTTTTCATACTATGGAACTCAGAAACGTAAAGCCTAAGTATAAGGCTTACTAATCTTTCAAAATGTCTTTAAGGGCATTGGCAAAGTTCTTGACTTTTTCTCTCAAGTTATATGGCCATATAATTGCTGATGCTAGAAAAAGAAATATTACTGCTCTTTAGGATGAAAAGAGACTAAATAATTTTGTGTGATGAACTCAAGGATATGGATAAAGTACCAGCCCTGAAGTCAGGACCTGAGTTCAAATCTAAAGTAGAAAGTGATCTACTTTAGCAGTTCTCAAATACTTCCATTGACACTTGATGCCTATATGGTCATGTACAAATGACTTAACCATTCAGTTTTCTCATCTTTAAATTGAAGGTATCAGATGATATAGTCTCTGAAGTTCCTTTTAGATTTAGATTTAAACTCTTATGAGTCCAAACAATTAGTTAACAAACTATCATCAAAACCTATTTGAAACTTTTCTACCTTAGCTTCTTCCAGAGTTTTTGATTTATTAGTCTAGATTTTGAGAACACTAGCATATCTTAAATATTGTTATGAGTCATTAGATTTATGCTTTAGCAAAACAATTAGGTGAAAACTACCATAAATTAAATTTGACATATCCTTTGAAATTCTTTTGTAGATTTTTGCTAATTCTGATGACCGGATTTTCTTTTCTTTTTTAATTGTAAGAAGTTTATTTATGTTTAACACAAACACATTTTATTGCTTATCATTCCACTCATTTAACTTTTTTTCCTATTAATTTCTCAATTTGATTGACTTTTGCTATCATATTTATTCTAACAGTATCTACTGGTAAGTAATTTCTCTTTGTAGATCTAGCTCTCTCTCTCTCACTGTGAGTACTTACTAGATCATTCTTGATTTGCTTTAATGTGTTCATTAACTATTTTAATGAGATTTATTTTAAATTTAGCTTTGTCTCTTTGTTGAAGTGCTTGTATTTAAAATTTGTATTTTCTTGTAACTTCAGAATCTTTGAATGTAATGTGTTTCTTCAAATCTTATTTTTCTTCCTAATGTTTATTTCCTTTTTTTTGTTGTTGTTGTTGTACCAAGTTAATTTATATTTAATACACATTGCTTTATGGAACATACTGGGAGAGATAAATCAGAGAAAAAGGTAAAAACCATGAGAAAGATTAAAAAAAAAACAGAAAAAGAAGTAAACATAACATATGTTGCTTTACATTCAGTCTCCTTAGATCTTTTTTCTGAATGCAGATGGCATTTTCTGTCCAAAGTCTATTGGGATTTCTTTGGATCACTGAATAATGCTTATTTTCATATACTTTCCTTAACTGACACACTATTTTCTTTTCTTCTATCCTTTTCTTCCTTTGTAAATTTTATATATATATATACATATATATATATATATATATATATATATATATATTATTTATGAGTTTATGTGTTTAGAATTTAGATTTTAATTAATCAAAGAATTCAGATTTGAAAGAGATTTCAAATGTTATCTACTCCAACTCCCTCATTTTATAAATATTGTAGTGTCCTGTCCTCTCTCAATTGTAATCCTTCTCTGGGAGGAGGTTTATTTTTTGTAAATCCTTTTCTCTGTGAGCAGGTTTCTTGGAAGCCTTCTGGAGCCTCCACCAGAGCAAAGGTAGAATCTCAAATCCTCTTCTTCCTGAATCTTGGCTCTGAATCTCCTCCAGCTTCTCTGAAGTTCTCCTGGAAAGTCTTTTCCTTAATCCAATCCAGACTGCCTCCTTCCAGACTGCCTCCTTCCAGACTGCCTTCTCCTTTTATCCTCCCAGAGAATGGGCTTGTGGGAACTACTTGCAACCAATGAATTTGCTCCTTTTAAAGGTGTAAACTCCTTTTCAGAAGTCTAAAGATGTAAACTCCCTTTAAAGGTGTGATCTAAAGGTGTGAACCCTGAGATAGAGAATTGTTAAGTACAGACTTAGCACCTAGTAAGAACTTAGCATCTCCCCCTTTCTTTTGATTTAGAACATAGGGTGGTCATGACCTTGAAACAGGTATACATAAATCCATCAATATGGGAGATATTACACATAATTACATAAATTACATAAATACATAGTAACATAACAAATGCTAGAGGTTATGTAACAAATAACATGATCAAATAATCATAAATTGAGAATTTATACATGTCCATAAGTCCATTGTCCATTAGTTCATGTGCCAGAAATCCAATAATTCCTGCAAGTTTTAAAGTCCTACAATAGTCTTCATCATCAATTTTTCATCTCAAAGAATCCAATGATCTCTGCTGGTTTTCAAGTCCTTTAATAGATTCTTGGGCTTCCTGAAATAAAGGAGTACTGGCTAACATAGTGAAAAGGCTATCTGCGGTGTGGAGCCAAGATGGCGGAGAAGAAACACACGACTCTGTGAACGTCCTCACTCCCTCACAACCAATTAGATAAATTAAGCCTCAAAATAAGCCCAGGACTGATAGATACCATAAGGACTGGAAGCAAGACTTACCAGCTGAAGAGAATCTGGAGTTTCAACAGAAAAAGTCAGTCCCCAGGGGAGGAAGAAGAGAGGCCAGCACAGACGGCTGGGTGCTAGCATACAGCGCCGATCGTGCTGGGGAGGGCTCTGGGATCAGAGAAACCACTGAGATAAAAGAATCTGGCACAGGCTATTAGCTCTTCTCTGCTAATTATTTAGCAGTTCAGAAGAGAAAGCTAAAATACTTTAAAAACTCAGATTAGATATTCCCCAGATCCTGGAGGTGACACAGCAGATCTCGGCACCAGGGGGTGTGGCCTCAGCTACCACCTGAGAATAGTTAAGAGATTGACAAGTGGGTGGATACGGCCCAAGGCAACACACACTGCCTAGTTTAGCTGGAGGGAGTGGAACTCAGCTCCAGGAAGTCCCAGAGAAGCGGAACCTTTGAATTAGGGACCGCGGTTTCTGGCAGACACTTCCAGTTTGAGCACAGGGGCTTTTCACATCACCTGCTGCAGACATCCACGCCCCACCAGGACGCATAGGCTGGGCTTTGTGCTGCCTTTACTGGTCAGTCTCAACCTCAGGGAAGCCTGAGAAAGAAAATTATAGACCAATCTCCTTAATGAATATTGATGCTAAAATCTTAAATAAGATATTAGCAAAAAGACTTCAGAAAATCATCTCCAGGATAATACACTATGATCAAGTAGGATTTATTCCAGGAATGCAGGGCTGGTTTAATATTAGGAAAACTATTAATATAATTGACCATATTAATAATCAAATTAATAAGAACCATATGATCATCTCAATAGATGCAGAAAAAGCATTTGACAAAAATCCAACATCCATTCCTACTAAAAACTCTTGAGAGTATAGGAATAAATGGACTATTCCTTAGAATAATCAGGAGCATATATTTAAGACCTTCAGTAAGCATAATATGCAATAGAAATAAACTGCAACCTTTCCCAGTAAGATCAGGAGTGAAACAAGGTTGCCCACTATCACCATTACTATTCAATATAGTACTAGAAACGCTAGCCTCGGCAATAAGAGCCGAGAAAGAGATTCAAGGAATTAGAGTAGGAAATGAGGAAATTAAACTATCACTCTTTGCAGATGACATGATGGTATACTTAGAGAACCCCAAAGACTCTGCTAAAAAGCTACTAGAAATAATTCAAAATTTCAGCAAAGTGGCAGGATACAAAATAAATCCACATAAATCCTCGGCATTTTTATATATCACTAAAAAAATGCAACAGCAAGAGATACAAAGAGAAATTCCATTCCAAACAAATGTTGAGAGTATAAAGTATTTGGGAATTATATGAGAAAAATTACAAAACACTTGCCACAAAAATAAAATCAGATTTAAATAATGGGAAAGACATTCAGTGCTCTTGGATAGGCCGAGCGAATATAATAAAGATGACAATACTCCCCAAACTAATCTATTTATTTAGTGCTATACCAATCAGACTCCCAAGAAACTATTTCTTTTTTTTTTTTTTTTTTTTTTAATTTTTTTTTTATTATATATATATATATATATATATATATATTTTATAATATTATCCCTTGTATTCATTTTTCCAGTTTACCCCCCCTCCCTCTATTCCCTCCCCCCGACGACAGGCAATACCATACATTTTACATGTGTTACAATATAGTCTAGGTACAATACATGTGTGCGAATATCACTTTCTTTTTGCACAATAAACATTAGAATCCGAAGGTACATGCAACCTGGGCAGACAGATATTAGTGCTAACAATTTTCATTCCCCTCCCAGTGTTTCTTCTCTGGGTGCAGCTACCTCTGTCCATCATTGATCAACTGGAAGTGAGTTGGATCTTCTTTATGTTGAAGATTTCCACTTCCATCAGAATACATCCTCATACAGTATTGTTGTTGAAGTGTACAGTGATCTTCTGGTTCTGCTCATTTCACTCAGCATCAGTTGATTTAAGTCTCTCCAGGCCTCTCTGTATTCCTCCTGCTGGTCATTTCTTACCGAGCAATAATATTCCATAACCTTCATATACCACAATTTACCCAACCATTCTCCAACTGATGGACATCCATTCATCCTCCAGTTTCTAGCTACAACAAAAAGAGCTGCCACAAACATTTTGGCACATATATGTCTCTTTCTGCTCTTTAGTATTTCTTTGGGATATAATCCCAGTAGTAGCGCTGCTGGGTCAAAGGGTATGCACAGTTTGATAACTTTTTGGGCATAATTCCAGATTGCTCTCCAGAATGGCTGGATTCTTTCACAACTCCACCAGCAATGTATTAGTGTCCCAGTTTCCCCACATCCCCTCCAACATTTGTCATTATTTGTTCCTGTCATCTTAGCCAATCTGACAGGTGTGTAGTGGTATCTCAGAGTGGTCTTAATTTGCATTTCTCTGATCAGTAGTGATTTGGAACACTCTTTCATGTGAGTGGATATAGTTTCAATTTCTTCCTCTGAGAATTGTCTGTTCATATCCTTTGACCATTTATCAATTGGAGAATGGTTCGGTTTCTTATAAATTTGGGTCAGTTCTCTATATATTTTGGAAATGAGACCTTTGTCAGAACCTTTGTTTTTAAAAATATTTTCCCAATTTGTTACTTCCCTTCTAATCTTGTTTGCATTAGTATTATTTGTACAGAAACTTTTTAGTTTGATGTAATCAAAATCTTCTATTTTATGATCAATAATGATCTCTAGTTCTCCTCTGGTCATAAATTCCTTCCTCCTCCACAAGTCTGAGAGGTAGATTATGCTCTGTTCCTCTAATCTATTTATTATCTCCCTCTTTATGCCTAAATCATGGACCCATTTTGATCTTATCTTGGTATATGGTGTTAAGTGTGGATCCATATCTAATTTCTGCCATACTAATTTCCAGTTTTCCCAACAGTTTTTTCCGAATAATGAATTTTTATCCCTAATGTTGGGATCTTTGGGTTTGTCAAAGATTAGATTGCTATAGATGTACCCTTTTTTGTCCTTTGTATCTAATCTGTTCCACTGATCTACCGGTCTATTTCGTAGCCAATACCAAATGGTTTTGGTGACTGCTGCTATATAATATAGCTTTAGATCAGGTACACTTAGACCACCTTCCTCTGAGTTTTTTTTCATTAGTTCCCTTGCAATTCTTGACCTTTTATTCTTCCATATGAATTTTGTTGTTATTTTTTCTAGGTCATTAAAATAGTTTCTTGGGAGTCTGATTGGTATAGCACTAAATAAATAGATTAGTTTGGGGAGTATTGTCATCTTTATTATATTCGCTCGGCCTATCCAAGAGCACTGAATGTCTTTCCAATTATTTAAATCTGATTTTATTTTTGTGGCAAGTGTTTTGTAATTTTTCTCATATAATTCCTGACTTTTCTTTGGTAGATGGATTCCCAAATATTTTATACTCTCAACATTTGTTTGGAATGGAATTTCTCTTTGTATCTCTTGCTGTTGCATTTTGTTAGTGATATATAAAAATGCCGAGGATTTATGTGGATTTATTTTGTATCCTGCCACTTTGCTGAAATTTTGAATTATTTCTAGTAGCTTTTTAGCAGAGTCTTTGGGGTTCTCTAAGTATACCATCATGTCATCTGCAAAAAGTGATAGTTTGATTTCCTCATTTCCTACTCTAATTCCTTGAATCTCTTTCTCGGCTCTTATTGCCGAGGCTAGCGTTTCTAGTACTATATTGAATAGTAATGGTGATAGTGGGCAACCTTGTTTCACTCCTGATCTTACTGGGAAAGGTTGCAGTTTATTTCTATTGCATATTATGCTTACTGACGGTCTTAAATATATACTCCTGATTATTCTAAGGAATAATCCATTTATTCCTATACTCTCAAGAGTTTTTAGTAGGAATGGATGTTGGATTTTGTCAAATGCTTTTTCTGCATCTGTTGAGATGATCATATGGTTCTTATTAATTTGATTATTAATATGGTCAATTATATTAATAGTTTTCCTAATATTAAACCAGCCCTGCATTCCTGGAATAAATCCTACTTGATCATAGTGTATTATCTTGGAGATGATTTTCTGAAGTCTTTTTGCTAATATCTTATTTAAGATTTTAGCATCAATATTCATTAAGGAGATTGGTCTATAATTTTCTTTCTCAGTTTTCGATCTACCAGGTTTAGGTATCAGTACCATGTCTGTGTCATAAAAGGAGTTTGGTAGGACTCCTTCATCCCCTATTTTTTCAAATAATTTATATAACATTGGGGCTAATTGTTCTTTAAATGTTTGGTAGAATTCACATGTGAATCCATCTGGCCCTGGGGATTTTTTCCTGGGGAGTTGATTAATAGCTTGTTCTATTTCTTTTTCTGAAATGGGACTATTTAAGCAATTTATCTCCTCCTCTGTTAATCTAGGGAGCCTATATTTTTGGAGAAAGTCATCCATTTCACTTAAGTTATCAAATTTATTGGCATAAAGTTGGGCAAAGTAACTCCTTAATATTTCTCTAATTTCCTCTTCATTGGTGGAAAGATCCCCCTTTTCATTTGTAAGACTATCAATTTGATTTTCCTCTTTCTTATTTTTGATCAAATTTACCAAAGGTTTATCTATTTTATTGGCTTTTTCATAAAACCAACTCTTGGTTTTATTTATTAATTCAATAGTTTTTTTACTTTCAATTTTATTGATTTCTCCTTTTAATTTTTGTATTTCGAGTTTAATTTTTGGTTGGGGGTTTATAATTTGGTCTTTTTCTAGCCTTTTAAGTTGTAAGCCCAATTCGTTAATCTTCTTTTTCTCAATTTTCTTCAAATAAGCCTCTAAAGATATAAAATTTCCCCTTATTACTGCTTTAGCTGCATCCCAAAGATTTTGATATGATGTCTCATCATTATCATTATCTTGGGTGAAATTGTTAATTGTTTCTATAATTTGCTCTTTCACCCAGTCATTCTTTAAGATGAGATTATTCAGTTTCCAATTACTTTTTGGTCTATTTACCCCTAACTTTTTACTGAATGTAGCTTTTATTGCATTGTGATCTGAGAAGAAGGCATTTATTATTTCTGCCTTCCTACATTTAATTTTGAGATCTTTATGTCCTAATATATGGTCAATTTTTGTATAGGATCCATGAACTGCTGAGAAGAAAGTATATTCCTTCCTATTGCCATTCAGTTTTCTCCAAAGGTCTATCATACCTAGTTTTTCTAATGTTCTATTTACTTTTTTAATTTCTTTCTTGTTTGTTTTGTGGTTTGATTTGTCTAAATCTGAGAGTGCAAGGTTGAGATCTCCCACTATTATAGTTTTACTGTCTATTTCTTCTTGCAGTTCTCTTAACTTTTCCTTTAGAAAGTTAGATGCTATACCACTTGGTGCATATATGTTTAGTATTGATATGGCTTCATTATTTATGTTACCTTTCAGCAGGATATAGTTTCCTTCCTTATCTTTTTTAACGAGATCTACTTCTGCTTTTGCTTGATCTGAGATAAGGATAGCTACCCCTGCTTTTTTGGCTTTACCTGAAGCATAATAAGCTCTGTTCCAACCTTTTACCTTTACTCTGTATGTATCTCCCTGCTTTAAGTGTGTTTCCTGTAGACAACATATTGTAGGGTTCTGCTTTTTGATCCAATCTGCTATCCGTCTCCGTTTGATGGGATCGTTCATCCCATTTACATTTACAGTTAAAATTACTAATTCTGTATTTCCTGCCATCGTATTATCCCCAGATTATACTTTTTTCCCTTGACCCCCCTGATCCCCCTCCCCGATATTTAATTTGCAGACCCCCCTTGTGACGCGCAACCCTCCCTCTTTTTTTTTTTTTTTTTTTTTTTTTAGGATCCCTCCCCCCTCCCTCCAAGTCCCTTCACTTATTCTCCTTTTCCTTTCCCCTTTTCCTCTCCCCCCTTTTAATGAGGTGAGAGAAAATTCTCTGAAAAACAAATATGTTAATTATTTACTCTTTGAGCCTCTTCTGATGAGAGTAAGATTCACACAATGATTCTCCCCCTCACTAAGTTCCCTCAGATATGGTGTATTTTCTATGTCTCTTCCTGGGATGTAGTTTCCCTCTTTTTATCACTCCTTCCCCTTTTTCTGAACCGACCTCCTTCCCTTTACCACACCCCCCTTTTTTTCTTTTATATCAGTAAAATCAAATTATCCTTGAGTATTTTTTATATACCCACAACAAAGTTACAGTTCTCAAGGGTTCTGTGTACCTTTTTCTGTTTCTCTTCAGTCTTGTGGATGTAGATCAAATTTTTTGTTTAAGTCTGGTTTTTTTCTTAGAAACATATAGAATTCCTCTGTTTCATTGAATGACCATCTTCTTCCATGGAAAAAGATGCTAAACTTAGCTGGGTAGTTCATTCTTGGTTGCAGTCCTTGATCTTTTGCCTTTCGGAATATCAGGTTCCAGGCCCTTCTATCTTTTAATGTGGAGGCAGCCAGATCTTGGGTGACCCTTATTGTGGCACCTTGGTATTTAAATTGTTTTTTTCTAGCTGCTTGCAGGATTTTCTCCTTTGTGTGGTAATTCTGCAGCTTAGCCACAATATTCCGTGGTGTTCTTTTTTTAGGGTCTATTTCAGAAGGAGTTCGATGAATTCTTTCCACATCTACTTTCCCTTCTGTTTCTATTATCTCTGGACAGTTCTCTTTGATAATTTCCTGTAAAATAGAATCTAGGCTCTTTTTTTGGTCATAGTTTTCTGGAAGTCCAATAATCCGCAGATTATCTCTCCTAGATCTATTTTCCAGGTCTATAGATTTTCCCAGTAAGTATTTGACGTTGTTCTCCAGCTTCTCATTTTTTTTGTTTTGTTTGACTGATTCTTGGGTTCTCTGTGAATCATTCATTTCTATTTGTTCCATCCTGACTTTTAAGGAGTTATTTTCTTCTTTCACAGTTTTTAGTTCTTTTTGTAAATGCCCAATTTCGTTTTTAAATGAATTATTTTGCTCTATTGAGTTTTTTTCCATTTCCCTAATTTTTTTTTTTTGAGAATTATTTTCTTTTTCCAATTCAGAAATTCTATTTTCTTGAGACTTTTTTATCTTTTCCAATTCAGAAATCCTACTTTCCTGTGTTTTTTTAACCTTTTCTAATTCACTAATTTTGTTTCCCTGCATCTCCTGTGAATTCTTTATTTTTTCCAACTCCAATTTCAGGACATTGTTATTTTCTATCATAACTTCCCTTTCTTTTCCCCATTTTTCTTCGATCTCCCTCAATTTCTTAAGAGCTTCTTCTAGGAGAGAGTTATGTGATGGGGGGCAGGAATCGTTCCCCTTTAGGTTGTTATCTGATTCTCTGCTGTCAACTTCCTCGGGGTTGGACACCCGCTCTTTCTCTGTATAGAAGGAATCTATGGTTTTTCTAGCTTTTTTGCTCATACTTAAAAAAAATCTTTTGGGGTCTGTCTCTGGGGTAGAAAATTATTTACTTCTTTACCAGCTTCCTCCCAGACCGGATGGATGCAGGGGCCCCTGCGCCTGAGCTAAGAGAGAGCTCTGGGAGAGAGTTCCCCACCCTCTCCCTGGGAGTGCCTCAGAGGTGATTAGCACTACTGTGCTTCGAGGGCGTAGAATAGTGAAGACAGCAAGAAGCCCAGCCTATGTGTCCGGGTGGGGAGTGGGTATCTGCAGCAGGTGACGTAAGAAGCCCCTGCGCTCAAACTGGAAGTGTCTGCCAGAAACCGCGGTCCCTAGTTCAAAGGTTCCGCTTCTCTGGGACTTCCTGGAGCTGAGTTCCACTCCCTCCAGCTAAGCTAGGCCGTGTGTGTTGCCTTGGGCCGTATCCACCCACTTGTCAGTCTCTTAACTATTCTCAGGAGGGAGCTGAGGCCACACCCCCTGGTGCCTGAGTCACCCCCAGGGTCCGGGGAAAATCTAATCTGAGTTTTAAAATATTTTGGCTTTCTCTTCTGAACTGCTAAATAATTAGCAGAGAAGAGCTAACAGCCTGTGCCAGATTCCTTTACCTCAGTGGCTTCTCTGATCCCAGAGCCCTTCCCAGTGCAATGGGCGCAGTGTGCCCCTACCCCACCGTCTGTGCTGGTCTTTCTTATTCCTCCCCTGAGAACTGACCTTTCCTGTTGAAACTCCAGATTCTCTTCAGCTGGTAAGTCGTGCTTCCAGTCCTTGTGGTATCTATCAGTCCTGAGCTAATTTTGAGACTTAATTTATCTAATTGGTTGTGAGGGAGTGAGGACGTTCACTGAGTCGTGTGTTTCCTCTCCGCCATCTTGGCTCCGCCTCCTAAGAAACTATTTCAATGACCTAGAAAAAATAACAACAAAATTCATATGGAAGAATAAAAGGTCGAGAATTGCAAGGGAACTAATGAAAAAAAGTCAGAGGAAGGTGGTCTAAGTGTAGCTGATCTAAAGCTATATTATATAGCAGCAGTCACCAAAACCATTTGGTATTGGCTAAGAAATAGACCGGTAGATCAGTGGAACAGATTAGATACAAAGGACAAAAAAGGGTACATATATAGCAACCTAATCTTTGACAAACCCAAAGATACCAACATTAGGGATAAAAATTCATTATTCGGAAAAAACTGTTGGGAAAACTGGAAATTAGTATGACAGAAATTAGATATGGATCCACACTTAACAACATATACCAAGATAAGATCAAAATGGGTCCATGATTTAGGCATAAAGAGGGAGATTATAAATAGATTAGAGGAACAGAGGATAATCTACCTCTCAGATTTGTGGAGGAGGAAGGAATTTATGACCAGAGGAGAACTAGAGATCATTATTGATCACAAAATAGAAGATTTTGATTACATCAAACTAAAAAGTTTCTGTACAAATAATACTAATGCAAACAAGATTAGAAGGGAAGTAACAAATTGGGAAAATATTTTTAAAAACAAAGGTTCTGACAAAGGTCTCATTTCCAAAATATATAGAGAACTGACCATAATTTATAAGAAACTGAACCATTCTCCAATTGATAAATGGTCAAAGGATATGAACAGACAATTCTCAGAGGAAGAAATTGAAACTATATCCACTCACATGAAAGAGTGTTCCAAATCACTATTGATCAGAGAAATGCAAATTAAGACAACTCTGAGATACCACTACACACCTGTCAGATTGGCTAAGATGACAGGAACAAATAATGATGAATGTTGGAGGGGATGTGGGGAAACTGGGACACTAATACATTGCTGGTAGAGTTGCGAAAGAATCCAGCCATTCTGGAGAGCAATCTGGAATTATGCCCAAAAAGTTATCAAACTGTGCATTCCCTTTGACCCAGCAGCGCTACTACTGGGCTTATATCCCAAAGAAATACTAAAGAGCGGAAAGAGACATATATGTGCCAAAATGTTTGTGGCAGCTCTTTTTGTTGTAGCTAGAAACTGGAAGATGAATGGATGTCCATCAGTTGGAGAATGGTTGGGTAAATTATGGTATATGAAGGTTATGGAATATTATTGCTCTGTAAGAAATGACCAACAGGAGGAATACAGAGAGGCCTGGAGAGACTTAAATCAACTGATGCTGAGTGAAATGAGCAGAACCAGAAGATCACTGTACACTTCAACAACAATACTGTATGAGGATGTATTCTGATGGAAGTGGAAATCTTCAACATAAAGAAAAACCAACTCACTTCCAGTTGATCAATGATGGACAGAGGTAGCTACACCCAGAGAAGAAACATTGGGAAGTGAATGTAAATTGTTAGCACTAATATCTGTCTGCCCAGGTTACATGTACCTTTGGAATCTAAAGTTTATTGTGCAACAAGAAAATGATATTCACACACATGTATTGTATCTAGACTATATTGTAACACATGTAAAATGTATGGGATTGCCTGTCATCGGGGGGAGGGAAGAGAGGGGGGGACAATTTGGAAAAATGAATACAAGTGATAATATTATAAAAAATATATATATATATATAGTAAAATTTTAAGTAAAAAAAAAAAAAAAAAAAAAAAGTGAATGTTTATCCAAGGGTACAAAGTTGGATGAAACAGAATTAGAACTCAGAATTCTTAACTTTTAGGGTACCATAATTTACCAAGCAGGTTGTAATTTAAGAAAACAGGTTTTTTGGGTTTTTTTTTTTTTTGAGAAAACATTTTGTTTTAATTTCTGCTTTTAAACAGATAAACCATCTAAAAGAACTCCTGTAATGAATTATAACTAGAGAGGACTTAAGCATCTCTCCACCAAATTCTATTATTCCTTAATTCACTTGTATTATCTTGGCCAAGCTTATCTTTCCCTTTGTGAGAACAATGTCTTTTTGTTTAACATTAATCTCAAAGCCTAAATTGAATAATAATGTGAATAAAATTATAATAAAAATTATTAGAAGCTGCCAAAAAAAAAAGGCTATCTGCCTTTGAATTTCCATAAAAAATAGGATCTGGAAGTCCTCTATGTGAATGGACATGCAAGATATAAATTTTGTCTGGATGTTTTCTCACTTGCTCTCGAAGTTCCTTAAAGAGCTGATAAATATTAGAAGCTGCAAATTTTATTTTGGCTGTAGAAATTCTTTGTATCACACCTACTGAATAGGCTGAATCAGTAATTATATTAACATTTCCTGGGTAATAAGTAAGAGCTAGCATGATTGAAAATAATTCATTCTGCTGAGTGGACTAAAAATGAGTTCTGACTACTCTCTTTATGGTAAAATCATGAGAGTATACAGCACAAATATTTTCTTTGGAGGCATCTGTAAAGATTGTTGATCCTTTAAGGGGAACCTTAGAAACCTTTTCTTCAAAAATGCATCGCCAATTATGTAGTAGCCGGGTTATCTTTAATGGAGATCCATGTGCAAAATTTGGAGCTGTGACCAATAAAATTTGCCATTCTGGGATGATCTCACAGCATACATTAATTTGTGCATTAGTATAGAATGTGTTTATTTTTTCAGGACTTATCCCAGATAATTGTACTTAATGGCTTTTAATAAAATTCTAGCCACAAGCACTGGGTAAGGAGTAAGGCTTTAATCTGGTTGTGCTGGGAGGTTTACCCACTCAATCACACTGTCTCCTTGATGAAAAACTGCTGTGGATGCCTCTTTTGTAACAAAAACTGATATTTCCAAGAATTTTTGAGTGACTCTTTCAACCATATTGGATAAAGCCAGTTCAACTTCTCTCAAAGGCTCTTGTGCTTCTTTTGTAAGCTGGCATAGTGAATTTAAAGCACTGTTTCCTCTTAAAATGTCATATAGAGGTTGCAGTTGATTGGGAGTTAAGCATAACACTGGACGCATCCACTGGATATCTCCTATCATTTTTTGGAAATCATTTAAGGTGTTCAACTTCTGTGTTCTTAAAGAAAGCTTTTGTACTGTGAGTGTCTTAGGATATACTTTATATCCTAAATATTGAAAAGGAGCATGTCTTTGAATTTTTTCTGTTGCAATATGCAATTTATAGTTCTTTAGTGTTTCCATGATCTTTTGTAGACATGCTTCTGACATTTGTTCTTCAGGTGCACATCCTAAAATATCATCATATAATGTAACAATATTACTTTTGGAAATGCTTTTCTTACTGGAGCAAGAGCAGCAGCAACATACATTTGGCACATAGTAGGGCTGTTTTTCATTCCCTGTGGCAAAACTGTCCATTCATATCTTTTATAAGACTCAGCCAAATTAACAATGGGTATTGAAAAAGCAAATCTTTTCATATTCTCATTATCTAGAGGGATAGAATAGAAACAAATCTTTAATGTCTATAACCCAAAGAGGCCATTCTCTTGGCAACTGAGTAGGAGATGGAAGTCCAGGCTGAAGAGTCCCCATAGTTTCCATCTGTTCATTTACTCTTTTTAGATTAGTCAATGTCCTCCATTTTCCAGATTTCTTTTTTACCACAAATACTGGGGAATTCCAAGGACTTAGAGAAGGTTGCAAATGTCCTTGGTCAAGTTGCTCTTTCACTATGTCTAATAAGGCCTGAATTTTATTACTTTTTAAGGGCCACTGTTCTACCTACACTGGTGAATCAGTCTTCCAGTGAATCGGAATGGTGAGAGTGCAGGTAGGCCTTCAACAGCAGCCCTACCTAAAAAGCTGAAGTGCTTATTTGTAATCCTATCTGCTGTAAAATGTCTCTTCCTCACAGATTGATGGGGATTTTTTTTAACCACAAAAGGAGTAAAAATTCCTGTTTCATTTACAATTGTCCATCTCAAAAGGATAGCACTAACTTCTGCTGCTATTGATCCTCCTACACCAGACATGTAGGTGTCTGCCTTAATCTTTGGCCAGTGACTGGGCCAATTGGCACTTCTAATAACTGTATGATCTGCACCCATGTCTACCAATCCTTCTAATGGTATTCCATTTATATATAAATAGTATTCCATTTATATATAAATAGTAAGCATAGGCCAGTCAACTGTCACGGCTGCTGTCCAATATATTCCTGGATTTTGTTCATTGGAATCAGAATCTGGGTGACTGTCACCAGATTGCTTATTAGGGGTATGTAACAATAAGCCTGATGCTACTACTTCTCTTGGTTGATAAATCACACGTTGTCTACCTGTTTTAGTGACTGGGATATTAGCTATTAGCTACACATTCTCCAGTTTCCCACATCAGTGTATGGATGAACACTGTTTTGTAAGCACTCTCAGGAGGTGAAATGGTCAAGCCTACTGTGCCTGGAGGCAAAGGATCTATAGGCTGAACAGGAACAGATTTCACTTCTCTAGGGAATATCCCAGTAGTCTCTACTGCATACAACTCTATTTTTCCTAATTTTACTCCCTTTCTTCTATCTGATTGCCTTTTGGCTGATTGATCATGTCTTAATATTAAATTTCTCTGAATGTAACCTCGGTTGCTATCATGCCCCATCTGGGGGGCTGAAGCTGGGCCCTGCCTCTCATTTCCCTGGGTCAATCTACATTTGGAGGCCCAGTGGAGACCCTTGTGACATTTTGGACATGGAGATTTAGGTCTTCTCTCACCTTGTCTTCTCAGTGTATCTCCATATCTACACTGAGCTCTTAGATGTCCAACTTTTCCACATTGAAAACATTGACAAGTTTCTCTATAAATCCTTTGCTAAGAGGGACCCTGTCTTTCCATGTTCATCATAGTCTGGGTGTAAAAAGTATTTGTTAGCACTGTAGTACAGCATCTTATGATCTCCTCTAAAGGAGCATCTTTGTCTCATCCCCATATAATTCTCTTGCAAACCTCATTGGAATTCTCCATAGCCAGATGTCTGGTCATTATCACTGTAGCTGCATTTTCATCAATAATTCTTTTGAGAGTAGTTTGCAGACGTCCCACAAAATCTGCAAAAGGTTCATTGGGACCTTGCTCTATTTTAGTGAAAGCCTCCCCTTGATCTTTCTGTCCAGGGAGGGAACCTCAAGCTTTTATTGCAGATTTAGAAATTTGCTCATACACTATTATGGGATAATCCATCTGTTCTGGATTTTCTCCATATTGATCTTCACCTGCTAGTTGCTCAAAAGTGAATTTTATTTACTCCTATTTCCATATTGCATCTGACTTGAATCCTACATAATTCATGAAACTCCAAAAACCACAACAAGTTTTGTACAAGTTCTAAACATGTCCTAGTTATGGATTTCCAATCATTTGGGGTTAGGATTTCATAAGACAAATTATCTAGGAGCATTTTAACATAAGCTGATGTAACCCCTAAAGGGTACAACCTTTTTTCAAATCCTTAATTTTATTCAAATCAAAAGGAGTATATCTTCTCTTTTTTTGACCTAAAAAGTCAATCTCTTCAATCACAGGATATGCATGTATAAAATCACTTATATCCTGTCCTTCTCTCTTAGCTTTAACCAATGATTTTTCTAATCTTGTCACAGGCTGCTTCACAGGCGATTCTGTTTGTGTCGCTGCCTCTTGTCCTTCTTCTTCCTCCACCACTGAAGGGTAAATTGAGGGAGGAAATGGGAAATGCTCCTATTGCTCAAAATTCTACTTAACTCCATTGTTATCTGATTCATCCTTTTCACCTAGTTTAGTTGGATCCTCCCCCTCTGGCTCTTTCTTCTTTTTTCTTTAATCTAACACTTATATAATTTCTTAAAGCCATTTGAATTAAATTGTAGGTATGAAGTGTATCTTTGGAAATTAAGTTTGGTTTGGAATTGTAATGTTCCCCTAGTTCCTCTCCTACTAATTCCCATTCCTCTAGATCCAATTCTTTTTCCAGAGAAAAACAATTACAATGACCTGCAGTTTTTAAAAGTTTAGTGATCTCCTCCAAAATTATAACCAATCCTTGGCTTTTCATAACCTTGACAATGCTCTCTAAATATTTTCCTTTGACAGAAATAGAAGGCTGTTTTCTAAAAATTTCCCCCATTTCACTGAAATTCTACTTTAACTCTTTAACAAAGTTTCCTTGTTACTCACACTTATTTCTGTGTCAGAGAGACTTTTCCACTGAGATCTGCATCAGAGGTTTTTCCACTGGAATCAGGACCTTGTCTGTCCCTGTATGGGCACCAAAATGTGAAGTCCGAGCTAGCTCCCTGAAAAGCTCAGAATCAGGATAAGCAAAAGTCTTTGCCCCACATTGGGTGCCAAAATATAATGTCCTGTTGCCCCTCAATTGTAATCATTCTCTGGAAGGAGGTTTCTTTTCTGTAAATCCTTTTCTCTGTGAGCAGATTTTTTGGGAGGCTTCTGGAGCCTCCAGCCAGAGTGAAGGTAGAATCTCGAAACCTCTTCTTCCTGAATCCTGGCTCTAAATCTCCTTCAGCTTCCCTGAAGTTCTCCTGGGAAGTCTTGTCCTTAACCCAATCCAGACTTCCTCCTTCTAGACTGCCTCCTTCCAGACTGCCATCTCCTTTTATCCTCCCAGAGAATGGGCTTGTGGGTACTCCAGAGGCTTGTGGAAACTCCTTACTGACCAATGAACTTGCTCCTTTTAAAGGTATAAACTTCTTTAAAGGTGTAAACCCCTTTTCAGAAGTCTAAAGGTGTAAACTCCTTTTAAAGGTGTGAACTAAAGATGTGAACCCTGAGCTTCTGGTTAAGTATGGACTTAGCACCTAGTAAGAACCTAACAAATGTCAAAACTAAGAAATAGAGAATGTATAATTTGTCCAAGACCATATAGAAAATAAAGTGTAGAGCTAGGTTTTGAAAACACATTACATGACTTTTGAACCAATATTCATTCCATTATATCACAATGCACTTCAAGTGCAGAGGAGATGTACTCTTTGTAGCCTCTCATGCTGCCATATTGAGGAAAGTCTTTTCCCAATAAACTTAAAAAGAAGAGTGATCACAATAATTATTCACATTTTTTTCTTCATCAACTCAGCAGAAGAGTTTCAAACCTTTGTAAGCAATAAAACAGAAATAAAACAGATTTCTGACCGAATTTCAAAAATAATAAGATTACCTAAAAAATGTCTAGAAAGAAGTCTCCTTTCCCAATAAGTTGGCCAAAATACTTTTATAGTACCATAACTATGAAAGTAAAGGCTATAGAATTATGAAAGCTAAGAGATATTTTTAAAAATCAGCTTCTATTCTCAGACATATTGTCATCAAAGCCTGAAGGTTCATTAATTTTTTTACAAAGAACTTCCAGGTAGCTAAGAAGAAAAATATCAGTCATCAAGGAATCCCAATTTGAATTGCATAGGATTATCCATCCATCACAAGAAAACATAGTAAAAAAGAATAACAGCTGACATTTATAAGCACATGATTTATTGGAAGTCAAGTGAAATCAAATTCATTCCCAAAATCTTCTACTGAGCTGAAGCATGAATAATATATAAAAGTGAAAATACTTCTTTCAATTCTGCATAAAATTTTTGTGCATTGTATAGTACAAATAATACTTGGTTGTAGTCTCTGACTTGAAGTTCAACTAGCAATTTTTTCGGTAATTAAAAATGAGTGCAGACAAAAGAAACAGAAAATCACTAAAATCAAAGGAGAAATTAACAAAACAGAAAGTAACAATAACTAAAGAACCTGCTTTAAAGGCAATTAGTCACTAGGAAAATTGAAGACAAAGATAAAAAATGAAATAATATAGGCGAAATTATAATCATAATGAAAATGTTAGGGTACAGGAGCCTTAATAAGTCTGGATTTTGATGTAGGATTTAAGAGACCTGTGATTTCTATAAGGACCTCTTGAGGGGAAGATTCCTTTACCAATTTAGATATACATCTAATCTCTAACTTACTGTATTAAAGAGATGATTAGGACAATGAGAAATTAAATGACTTTGGCAGAAGCACAACATCATATATGTAGAAGGCAGGGCTTAAAATGAGATCTTTTTGCTTTAGAGACTAGCTATTGGTCTTTGTACTATGTTATCCAAAAGTATATGCTAAATAAATGCATGCTAAATAAATGTATAAATATCTAGAAAAATACAAAATATTCAAATTAATAAGACTATAAATATATAATCTTTAAAATAGTTAATATCAGAAAAATGAAATAAAACAGATCATTAAAGAACTTCTAATTTTAACACTGATAAACAGACCATGATCAGGTGGATGCCTTAGATAATACTAGCACAAGTTTAAAGTATAAGTAATTACTTTCAAAAACAGAGAAAGACAGCATTCAATATTATTCTTTTTATAAAATGAAAATAGTTTTATCTCCAAATTATAAAAAGACAAGGGAGGGAGGAAAAAGAACTTTAAACTAAAATCATTCATGAATGCTGATAAAAATAATAATAAATATTGGAAAGCTGAACATAGATATTATTAATTAGCACTTATTTTCAAGAAAAATTTACCCCAGGATTGAAAGTATTCACTGCTATTTGGATATCATAACTTACATAATAAATCCTATTAATCCTAAAAATTATCAATTTCTTTGTATTGTATAAGATGTTTTTAGCACAATAAGTAGGTATAAAATAAGCCTGCTTTCATCAACATGTCTATTTATGATCAACAAAGATAATAGAATTAAACTAACAAATCCTGTAAAATTAATAGAAAATCAACTATAAAACATTGTTTCATAAATATAATGAGAGAAATAAATATAGATAGATTCAATGTTTATGGTTAGGCAGAGCTAATATAGTACAAATTACAATGTTTCACAAATTAATCTTGACAATTAATTTTGTTTCATTGGTTGATTAATGTGGAAAGCCCTTGTATTGAGATTTTTTTTTTTTTTTTACTAATTTATGTACATGTTATCTAGGCTAATCTAGGCTTACTCACACCATCTAACAAAGATGCTCCAATGGGCCTTTGGAGCAGGTCCAGATTGCCTAATATAGAAGCTTTTATGTCCACTGCTAGGTGAAGGATATAGCTTCCTTTGATTAGTTATTTAATTGGAATATGCTATGTGTTTAAACTGGTGAGACTGAGATGGTGACTCCCTTTCTGTAACTAGTTTTCTTTCCTATACTACTCCTTCTCACACAGGGAAGATAGGAAGAATCATACAATGGTCTTCCATGAAATTGATGGGAATTGAGGTCCCTTTAAGATTTCTTTTCTGATTTCCCAACCCCCATGGCTGACCTTTGATTCACAAATCCTAGTCAAAAAGTACCCTTTTGAATATCTGGTCTCAGCCCCCACCAGACTGAGCTGGCTTGGGTATTTCAGCCCCCACTATCTGCTCAGGTTCCCCCAAACCCCCACAAACATTCTTTCTTATCTGAAAGCCTGCTAAGAACTTGGGGCACTGCTCACAAGCCCCTTTTAGGTATAAAAGAGCCAAGCTGGAGCTCTCTCTTTGCAGGAGCCCTTCCCCCCCAAACATGGTATCCTTCCAACCATGTAAGGGTTCCTGCCCGCCCAGAGACCACCTTTGGCCCTGGTGTCTTTCTACTTACCTTTGACTTTACTTCCAAATTTCTACAATAAACCTTTTTGTTTGTTTGTTTGTTTTTTTAATCAATCTAGGTTTGGGGGCCTGTAAATTCATTTACAGGGGACACTGTGCCATCATGATCTTTGCACCAACTAAAACGGGGTCCCCCTTTCCTATCTCTCATCATTTGGTGGCCCGTGTATGAGAACCCTGAAAACTAACCTTAACCGTTTCAGGTCTTTCAGAACCAATCTGGGTTCTCAGCTGCTCACACAGTATTCTTCCAAGAAATCTATGTTCCTATCAGGGAATCCGGAACTCTGGATAAGGTAAAAGACTTTTTTCTTTCCCTGCCTTGCAGTGGGCATCCAAGCCACTTTAGGCCTGGCTCATTGCTAGAGCTCTACCTCACTCGGGCACAATTCTTTAAGAATTGCTTCGGATTGACAAAAGGCCTCCCTTTGTCTCACTCTCTGTCTCTAGAGATAAGAGAGAGGCTGCAAGAATTTGGAAAACTAAAAGCTTTTACCTGTCTAGACACACCTCTGCCTCTAAAATCCTTCTTTAGCAGATGCTAGATTTGGAGAAGGATGTTTCCAGGGACAAAAGACTTTCTTTTCCAAGGCATTTCTAATACCTTTATCTCACCAGAAAGCCTGCCCTCAGGCCGGAACACTGAGACACTGGAGAAAGTGTCTCTTCTTCACCCCTCCCCCCAACATTTGGCCATTCTGAGGATCCCATTCTTCTCCAGTCCCAGGCCAGCAGTCTCCTTGATCTGTTCTGGGGGAGAAATTTGTGTTTGAGTCCCTCTCACACTCCACTGTAGTGGTCAGGCTGTAGCCATGAGGAGAAAAAAAACAAAACTCTCTGGATGGGGGGGGGAGGAACTTGGAGATGTGTCTCTATCTGACCATGTGAGCCCTCACCTTTGCCACTGTAGAAGCACTGGATAAGATAACATCTTTCCCTTCCCCCATCCTCTCTCTTTTTGAAACTCTCCCATGTGGCTTGGCAACCTGCCATTTAAATGCTCCCATCCTGTTCCCCTTCTTGGGGTACATTGGGGAGATTGGGGACTCTTTTCAAGATCTCTAGAAAAGTTCCCTATTAACTTTTAAAAAGGTATTTTTCCACAACTCTGTATGCCCCTCCCATAGCTTTTACCTGGCTCTTAAAGGAGCCAAGGTTTTCAGCCCTCTCAGAGAACTAGCTTGCTCCATACATTTTAAAACAGGACTCGTTTTCTCTGATTTAGTCTTCCTGCATTAGAACAGAACTTCTAGTCACAACTTTTCCCTGTAGCAGCCTTTCACTACGAGGTTTTTCCATGATTTTAAAACTGCCCTCTTTTTTTTTTTTTTTTCCTAAGCCACAGGGCATGCTTACCTGTGGATAGATAAAGCCTAGATAGAAAATTTAAACTGCTCAGCCTTTCTCTGTCTCAGTAACCTTGCAGGTGAGAACTCCTGACTTTTCTCTTGGTTCAGGAGCTCCTCGCACACTCTATTTTTCTCCATTGGCATTTTATGCCCCCTGCCAACAATTAAAGATTCCCTTTCCAGTTTCCTGGCCAGACTAGAACTTCAGAAAGGAGATCTTTGTAATTTTGGCTGGGGAACAAAATTCTGAATCAACACAAATTAATTATTAAGAGAGTGAGAATAGTTTCTTTTTTTCTCTCTCTCTCTTTTTTTTCCCTCTCATCTCCTGATTGCAGGCAGAAGGTGTGAATTAAAAGAGAGATTGAAACTATTTAAAAAATACTCCTTAACTACTTTTAATTTGACACCTCTCTAGAATCTTTCTCTGTTCTGATGTGCTACAGTTCTCTTTTACTGCCTCAGTTTCCTTACACTGATCTCTTTCTTGTCTCAATTTCTCTGGCATTTCAGTCCAGTAAGCCCAGGGATATAGAATATGAATAGATTCTCCCTCAAGCTGCCTTTTAGAGAATGGCTAAATTAACACCTGAATTCTACGTAGAGTTCTAATCTCTCTCTGCTCCCCAAACCCCCAACTTTCTTTTCTGGAGTCACATATCTCCAATTAGGGTAAATGCCCCACACCCAACTTACTAAAGCATGGATGGGATAGGATTCTCTACATTAAGTACCTTGTAGCCTGAGGTAAATGCTAGCTGCCTTCCCCTCCCTCTGCTTCTTCTAACAGAGTAGGGAGGAGCCTCGTGGGATTTTTCCACACCAACCTTCTGCAGAGAGGCTTGTCTTGGTTCTGATATAGGCCCTCCTTCAAATTAATTGATCTTTTTTTTAAGACTCGGTAAAAGTGGGGGGACTTGCTAAAACTGTTTGACAATTTCTCTGTATGAAAGAAACTGTTTAACTATTGCTGTATAAAACTGTTTAATTATTGCTATTTCAGGAAATTTACTACTCTGTTATGTATGATCTCATAATTTCTGTAAACAGGAGAGGAAGGAAACTGATTATAGCTGGTCAGGAAATTGGGAAAAACTGATGTATTATTTCATTAAGTTCAGGCTGAATTTCATATGGGAGAACTAAAGGTTGAGAATTTCAAGGGAAGTAATGAAAAAAAATTAAATGAAGGTGATCTAGCTGTACTCGATCTAGAACTATATTATAAAGCAACAGTCACCAAAACCATTTGGTATTGGCTAAGAAATAGACTAGTTGATCAGTGGCATAAGTTAGGTTCACAGGGCAAGATAGTGAATAAAAATAGCAATATAGTGTTTGACAAACCCAAAGATCCCATCTTTGGAGATAAGAATTCATTATTTGACAAAAATTGCTGGGAAACCTGGAAATTAGTATGGCAGAAACTAGGCATGGACCACATTTAACACCACATACTAAGATCAGATCAAAATGGGTCCATGTTTTAGGCATAAAGAACGAGATCATAAATAAATTAGAGGAACATAGGATAGTTTATCTCTCAGACTTGTGGGGAGGAAGGAATTTGTGACCAAAGGAGAACTAGAGATCATTATTGATCACAAAATAGAAGATGTTGATTACATCAAATTAAAAAGCTTTTGTACAAACAAAACTAATGCAAACAAGATTAGAAGAGAAGTAACAAATTGGGAAAACATTTTTTGCAGTTAAAGGTTCTGATAAAGGGCTCATCTCCAAAATATACAGAGAATTGACTTTAATTTATAAGAAATCAAGCCATTCACCAATTGATAAATGGTCAAAGGATATGAACAGACAATTTTCAGATGATGAAATTAAAACTATTTCCACTCATATGAAAGAGTGTTCCAAATCACTATTGATCAGAGAAATGCAAATTAAGACAACTCTGAGGTATCATTACACACCTGTCAGATTGGCTAAGATGACAGGAACAAATAATAATGAATGTTGGAGGGGATGTGGAAAAACTGGGACACTAATGCATTGTTGGTGGAGTCTTCAGAGATATCTGGAATTATGCCCAAAAAGTTATCAAAATGTGCATACCCTTTGACCCAGCCATACTACTATTAGGCTTATATCTCAAGGAAATACTAAAGAAGGGAAAGGGACCTGTATGTGCCAAAATATTTGTGGCAGCCCTTTTCATAGTCGCTAGAAGCTGGAAGATGAATGGATGTCCATCAATTGGAGAATGGTTGTGTAAATTATGGTATATGAATGTTATGGAATATTATTGTTCTGTAAGAAATGACCAACAGGAGGAATACAGAGAGGCTTGGAGAGACTTACATCAACTGATGCTGAGTGAAATGAGCAGAGCTAGGAGATCTTTATACACTTCCACAATGATACTGTATGAGGATGTATTCTGATGGAAGTGGATATCTTCAACATAGAGAAGAGCTAATCCAATTCTGATTGATCAATGATGGACAGAATTATCTACACCCAAAAAAGGAACACTGGGAAATGAGTGTAAACTGTGAGCATTTTTTTGTTGTTATTGTTTTTCTTCCCAGATTATTTTTACCTTCCGAATACAATTCTTCCTTTGCAGCAACAACAACAACAATAAAATTCAGTTCTGCACATATATATTGTACCTAGGATATATTATAAGATATTTAATATATACGGGAATGCCTGCTATCTAGGGAAGGAAGTGGAGGGAAGGAGGGGAAAAATTTGGAACAGAAGGGAGTACAAGGGATAATTCTGTAAAAAAAAAATTATCTATGCATATGTACTGTCAAAAAAAGTTATAATTATAAAATTAATTAAAAAAAAAGTTCAGGCTGAATTGGAAACTATTTTACTCTTTGCTTAAAATTTACTAGACTATGATTTGATGGGTTATGTTTTAACTTTGAAATCCCTTATTCAGTCTTTGGGATTATTCTTTAGAAACAAACTTTAGAAATCAGACACCTGTCCTGGGACTGGCAGCCTCTCTAACTTGTTTCTCCACTCCTTTTACCCCAGTTCCTTAATTATTATTTCAGCATTTTGATATCAGAACTCTAATAGTTTGGGGTTGCCTGTCTTGGTCTCACTGCATAATTTGCTCAGAAATCTGTTTCTTGCTACCAGCTCCTGTCCCAGAGAGAAAGAGAGAATGGAGTTCTCAACCTCATTTTTTCCCTCTCTTTGGGGTGTTAGGGCAACAGGACTGCCTTGAGCACTGCTACTCAGCAGAGGCTAAGTTAAATGCACAAATGACCACAGACCTAAAGACTGTCCATCTCTGGCTGAGATGCCCCCCAACTGCAGAGATTCAAATAGGGAGGCTTGTATGTCTCCCTGAATGAAGAGTGCTATTTGATGCTAATAATTTTGGGGTTATCAGGGAGAAACTGGTTCTTGCCACAAGTCCTTGCATTTTCTAGTTTTAGTCTTGTTTTATTTGTTTTATTGTCCTGACTCAGTTTCCCTAATTATCCTGACTCAGACATGCTTCAGTTCTCCTGCTTTTCTGTTCTGAAAAGCCTCCTTATCATTACAACTGTTAAGAGTATTAGGCTTAGAATAACAGAATGTCTCTCCCATCCCAAACTATCGTAATGTCTTATCAAGATGCTGTCTCCACTAATTATTTCATCTCTTTAGAGACCTACTCCAATAGTTTGATTGTTCTTGCCTCTATTTCAGACTTCCTGATTTACTATTCATGAGGTAAAATAAATTCCCCACCCTCTATCAGCAAAGTGGACAGCTCAATTTCCCAGGACTTGATTGATGCTGTCTGGAGCTCAAAACGCTCAGCTGGATATTTCAATTATAAATATCTCTGTGGAATAGAGACAAAAATTAAAAGTTTTTGTTATATTTCTCTCTCTCTTAGGGACGCCTATAGGGAATGAAAGCTATAGAATTGGGGTCTGGTTACCGCCTCTCAATAAGCTCCACTGAACAGATTATGTAATCTATCTCCACCCACCTTGACAGGGCTTCCCTGCTGCTAGGAGACACACACACACAACAAAGCTAGGCCCTTTGAAACAAACAAGGTTGGGAAAGAGCAATAAAATTCAAAACTTAGCCTGGGTTTCTGTGAATGTCTTCCATACTTTGGTAGGATTTATTTCTAAAAGTTTAACTACTAACTTCTTGAATTCTCTTATGTGGAATTGAACATTCTGTATATGATTGTATGGCATTGGGTATTTTAAAAAGCAAACTGATTTGTATGAATAATGTTCACTTATGAAACATCTATTTGGATATGAACTTATTGGGACAAATTCCTTACTGCTATCAATATAAGGTTATGATAAATATTTGTTTAGAATTTATGTTCTTGCATTTTTTCCTTCTGTAACCGATTTCTAAGATCAGAGCAATAGTCAATAGAAATTGTTAATACAATTCAATTATGTCATAACTTGCTGTTTCCAGCCTGATTATATGTAATCATTGTATCTGGTCTTTTGTCTTTTACTGGACAATAGAGATCTATAAGACCAAAACTGATTTCTAACATCTGTTGGTTTCCCTTTATCTCGCTAACCTGAGACTCTCAGTTCTTCTCTTCTCAGGGCAACTTCTACCTCCAGACACTCAAAAGCAGAGGTGCCCTTTTGATGCAAATCTCTTCTAGACTTAAGTCTTAGAAGATCCCAGTCTCTGTCTTAAATTCGAGCAGGAGGAACTGCCTTCTCAACATCACAGCAAACACCACAAGGGTTGACCTGGCTTCCCCCAGCATACTGCTCCCTGGTAGGAATTTGAAGTCTGGCCCTGTTTACCTATATCTCAGGACAACCTGAACACCTCAGGGGCTGGTAAGCTGGATAAGCTATGCTGATACTGTGCATCCTCTCTGACTCCTTTCACCCCTCCCCCATAAAGAGTGGGGAAACTAGGAAGGAAAAGATTCAGGATCTTTGCTTTTTGAGGAACCAGCTCTCTTCTTTTCAAGAAAAACAGCACAGTTTTTCCAATATTCCAAGACCTTTAAAATGCATTCTTATCTTGATCTGCTGCCCTGACAACTGGGGATATACCCATTCCTAGACCCTGCCTTACAAAAGAGCAGTGATTCATTAAATCTCCTAGATATTAAGGCCTCTTGCTTCCCCTGACTTCTGAGTCCATAACCTTTAATCCCAACCCCAGGAGAAATAAGCTTTCCTGGAAATTAAGGTGAAAGAACTAGGCTACAAATAATCTTTTCTGTCAGCATTTTCTCCTATTTCTCTTTGATAGTTAGATGGGCCATTAGCATCAGACAAGCAGCCCACAGAAGGGACCTGATGCATTTCTTGCTAAAGGCCCCATTCTCCTGAATGTCACCATTTCCACCCTGGATGACAGCCCACTTTTAATCTGTTCCTGAGATCTGTTTTGTCTAGGTTTCAAATTTTGGATTCTCAGCTGGCCTTCAGCCTGGAGAGCTTTGACTGGACAACTGACTGGGGACAACTGACTGGGACACCCCAGATGCCCTGCTGCCATCCCTCACACCTCATGCCTCACCTCCTGCCATGAAACCCTAAATCTCTATGACCCTTGTCAGCTTGAAGGAGTTAAGAGGAGAATGACGCCCTTTTCCCACATGCAACTGGAGGTGACAGTTTGAGGGGAGAACAAAACAAGGAGACCCTGTTACTCTGAAGATCTTTGGAGAAAATCTTCAACCTTGTCTTAAATGAAGGACACTGTCCTCAATTTTTTTTTTCTTAAATGAATTGAAGTCTTAACTGTTTAAGGGGGGAAATGAAGGGTTGAGGTCCCTGTAAGATTTCCTTTCTGATTTCCCAATCCCCATGGCTGACCTTTGATTCACAAATCCTGGTCAAAAAGCACTCTTTTGAATATCTGGGCCTAGCTTCCACCGGATCTGAGCTGGCTTGTGTTTTTCAGCCCCCATTGTGCGCTCAGGTTTCCCCAACCCCCCACAAACATTTTCTTCCTTATCTGAAAAGCCTGCCAAGAACTTGGGGGCACTGCCCACAAACCCCTGAGGCTCTCTCTTTGCAGGAGCCCTTCCCCCCAAACATGGTATCTTTCTGGCCATGTAAGGGTTCCTGCCTGCCCAGCGACCACCTTTGGCCCTGGTGTTTTTCTACCTTTGATTTTACTTCCAAATTTCTACAATAAACCTTTTTTTTTTTTTTTTTTTTTTTTAATCAATCTAGGTTTTCGGGCCTATAAATTCATTTACAGGGGACACTGCACCATCACGATCTTTGCACCAACTGAAATGGGGTTCTTCCTTTCCTGTTAGGATTACTAAGTGAGAACTGAGGTTGTCTGGACAGTGACAAGGTGAGAATTCAGGTTTTCTGGACAATTACAAGGTGAGAACTCAGGTTGACTTGATAGAGGGGGCAAGCTCATTGGCTGGGGTGGTTCTTCCCAGAAGCCCTTGCATTATCCCACGCCCATTCTCTGGGAGGATAAAAGAGATAGCACTGGGCCCAGAGAGCAGATCGGCCTGGAGAAGGATAAGAGCTGGAGGAGATTCAGAGCCAGGATTCAAGAAGAAAGACTCTGCATTGCATCAGGCTTGACGGGGCTCTCTGCAGGAAGGGAAGTCACTTCTTTGGACAAGAGTTAACAGCAACTGCCTGGAGACAACGGTTCATTACAGGAAGAAGAATCTGTTGGAGAGATTTGAGTAGAAGACACAGCAGATCTCTTCCCAGAGAGCGATCCAGCAGCTTCTAGAGACGACAGCTCACTACAATTGGCGCCCAACGTGGGGCAAGGACTTTTGCTTATCCTGACAAGAGTAGTTAGACCAGACCTTCACAATTTGGCGCCCGAACAGGGACAGACACAGTCCTGATTCCAGTGGAAAAGCTTCCGATCTAGATCTCAGTCTCTCTGACCCAGAACCATGAGTAACGAGGAAACTTTGTTAAAGATTAAGTGAGCGTGCTAATAGATAAATAAGGAACTTAACTTGTTAAGGGCTAAACCAGGAATCTCTTATAGCTGAAATGGGGCAGATGTTAGCTATATTCAATCCCTGGACCTCAGCCGACTCAACTCCAGCCCCAGAAGCAACCTCAGCTCCACCCCCATTCAGGAGTGGTACTATAGAGAGTATAATCAAGATAATTGAGGAGCAGAGTTTACTTGTAACCTGGGTACAGATTGCTAAACTCTTGGCTGCATTAAGACGCACATCCCCTTGGTTCTTAGAGGAAGAAAAGATAGATGTAGATAAATGGAAGCTAGTGGGATATGAAATGAAAGAATTTCAAGCAAAAAATGGGCCTCATTCAATTTCTGCAGAAGTATTTTATATCTACAACATAGTTCAATTAGCCTTAAACTATCAAGCAAGTTGTAGGAGAAGGAAAAGTTCTAAAAATGAACAGAGGAGGAAGTGTGAGGAAAAAAGGAAAGATCAAGATCTTTCCCTAGAGCAAGAGGATTTAAATGAGGAATTATGGTATGATTCTCTTGAAGAAGCTTCAACCCTGCCTAGAGAACAGATTATTGACAGGCCCACATCAACCCCACCTTCAGAGATGGAGGAAGAAAGAGGGGAAGAGGCAGAAACACAAACAGAATTGCCTGTGAAGAAGCCTAAGCCTATGACAAGATTAGAAAAAGCATTGGTTAAAGCTAAGAGAGAAGGACAGGATATAAGTGATTTTATACATGCATATCCTGTGATTGAAAATACTGACTCTGTAGGTAAAAAAAGGAGAAGATATGCACCTTTAGATTTGAATAAAATTAAGGATTTGAAAAAAGGTTGTACCCTTTATGGGGCTACATCAGCTTATGTTAAAATGTTACTAGTTGGTTTGTCTTATGAAGTCCTAACCCCGAATGATTGGAAATCCATAGCAAGGATATGCCTGGAACCTGGAGAAAATTTATTATGGCTTGCAGAATTTCATGAATTATGTAAAATTCAAGTCAGATGCAATTTGGAAATAGGAGTTAACACACAATTCACTTTTGAGCACTTGGCTGGTGAAGGTCAGTATGGAGAGAATTCAGAACAGACTGATTATACCATGATAATATATGAGCAAATTGCTAAGGCTGCAATAAAAGCTTGGGGTGTCCTCCCTGGACAGAAGGATCGTGGAGAGGCTTTCACTAAAATACAGCAAGGTCCCAATGAACCTTTTGCAGATTTTGTGGGACGTTTGCAAACTGCTGTCAAAAGAACTATTGGAGAAAATTCAGCTACAGAAATAATGACCAGACATCTGGCTAAGGAAAATGCCAATGAGATTTGCAAAAGAATTATATGGGGATTAGACAAAGATGCTCCTTTAGAGGAGATCATAAGACACTGTGCTACAGTGGGAACAAATGCTTTTTACACCCGGACAATGATGAATGTGGAAAGACAGGGTCCCTCCTGGCAAGGGCCTTCTAGAGAAACTCGGCGATGTTTTCAATGTGGAAAAATTGGGCATCTAAGAGCTCAGTGTAGATATGGAGATACAGTGAGAAGACAGGGTGAGAGAAGACCTAAAACTCCATGTCCAAAATTACTTCCCATATTGATGGATTTATGTTTCAAGGTCATGACTGTCCTATGTTCTAAATCAAAAGAAAGGGGGAGATGTTAGGATTACTAAGTGAGAACTGAGGTTGTCTGGACAGTGACAAGGTGAGAATTCAGGTTTTCTGGACAATTACAAGGTGAGAACTCAGGTTGACTTGATAGAGGGGGGCAAGCTCATTGGCTGGGGTGGTTCTTCCCAGAAGCCCTTGCATTATCCCACACCCATTCTCTGGGAGGATAAAAGAGATAGCACTGGGCCCAGAGAGCAGATCGGCCTGGAGAAGGATAAGAGCTGGAGGAGATTCAGAGCCAGGATTCAAGAAGAAAGACTCTGCATTGCATCAGGCTTGACGGGGCTCTCTGCAGGAAGGGAAGTCACTTCTTTGGACAAGAGTTAACAGCAACTGCCTGGAGACAACGGTTCATTACCGGAAGAAGAATCTGTTGGAGAGATTTGAGTAGAAGACACAACAGATCTCTTCCCAGAGAGCGATCCAGCAGCTTCTAGAGACGACAGCTCACTACACTTTCCAATCGCTCATCAAAATGAATTGGTAAAAGAGGAAAATTATTCTCCTCTGTTCACTTCATTCTTTTACCTTACTTGTGGTTCCACAAAATGGGCTTGTTGTGTTCGTTTCTGTACTGTTGTCATTTGCTCCTCTCAAATTCACATACTGGTGGTGATCCTCTGAACCTGGGAGTATGATCTTGGCAATCTTAGATCCAATAGTGTAGATAGGATGGTGCAACCTCTCAGGCTATCAGAGATATCTGGAGAAGCCACAATGCCTGCAAATAAAACCCAAAGAGAATTTTGGTCTTGAAATTGACTTGGCTTTTTAGTAACTGAATAAGAACGTAATCTAATCATTACTCTCCCTCTCTAAAGACTGAGATTGTACAAGGTGAGGAGGAAGAATCATATCCAACTCCCATACTCTGAGAGTAAATTTGTATATTTTTTATTACATCCAATGAAGTTAATAAATATCTCTTTGTAAACACTAAACCAATTTGATATAGATTAAAAAAAAACTGGGGTTGGGAAGATTCTAGTAAGATGGCAGAGTAGGTTGGTAAATTTCAATATCTCCCAATTTCCTCCAAAATAGAACAAATTTACTTCTCAGTGTGAACAGGGGAATACAAATAGAGATCTGAAGAAAGATGGGAGAAAAATCAAAGAAAGATTTAAGGCCCAGTATTAACCCTAAGAACATGCAAAAATCTCCAGGCTATCTCCATAAAACATAAGTGGGAATCCCTCAGGCTAGGTGGGTGTGCCTGGTGCCTCAGCAGAAACCACAGTTAATTTTCACTTCCCAGATTGTTTGTGGATTTAAGATCTGAGTCCATAAAAAAAGAATGAAACTCAGTTGATTAGCCACACCAGGCCCAGTTGTGTTGCAGGTCTTGGGCATGGCTGAGAAGGAACCAGCACCCATGAATGCAGAAGCAGTGGGGCTGGGATGCTGCTAGCTGTGGGCACTTGCTAGAAGGTGGAGCTCTTGGTTTGGAATTACTAGTCAGAGGAGAGACCTGGAGTCAAGCCAGAGTACCATTCCCCACCTCAGGATTAGAGATAATAAGAATACTTCATATTTAAAAAAACAAAAAAACAAAAAAACACAAAAAGCACAAAAAACCCCCAAAAAACCTGCGCAAAGAATAAGATGAAATGGCTCCCTGCCCAGAGAGAATTTATAGAACTCAAAAAAGAATTTAAAAACCAAATAAGAGATATTGAGGAAAAACTAAAAAAAAAAAATAAAATCTACTCAAGAAAAAATTATGAAAAAAGTCAACCAAAGAAAAGGAGAGACAGAGTCTCAAAGACAAAATAACTCTTTGAAAATTAGAACTGGGCAAAGAGAAGCCAGTGAATCTAAGACAGACCAAGAAATGCCAAAACAGGTCATAAAGAATGAAAAAAAAAATAGAAAAGAATGTGAAACATAAGAAAAATAACAAATCTGGAGAACAGATCAAGAAAAGAAAATCTAAGAATAATGGACTTTCTGAAAGTTATGACCAAAAAAAGATCATTGACATGATAATGTAAGAAATAATTTAAGAAAATTGTCCTGGAGTGATAGAACAGGAAGGGAAAGTAGAAAAACAAACAAACAAAAAAAAACACTGATCAACACCTCAATGAAATCCTTATGGAAAAAACATAAGAACATTATTTTCAAAATTCAAAATCCCACATCAAAAAGAAAATTTTGCAAGATAAAAGAAAAAAAATTCAAATATCCTGGAGCTACAATTAGAATTGTACTGGATGTATGAGTAGCCTACAAGAAAAGACTGGGGGTTGTGGAATCATATCTACTGATAATCAAAAGATCTAGGCCTGCAGTCAAAAATATTATATCCAGCAAAATTATCTATAATATTGTATGAGAAAAAATGGACATACGATGCACTTGCAGATTTTTAGGACCTTCTATCACTCAAACCCAAATTTTACAAAAAATTTAATATATAGAACTGATATAAAGATCAATTTCAAGGAAATCAACATGGACAAATTGTTGTTTGTTTGTTATTTTTTTTTTTAATATGGGAAATGGATAACATATTTTTAAGGTTGGTATCAATAGTAGGGAAGTTCAAAAAAAAGACTGGGGCAGAATTAAAATAAAAATAGTACTTATGTCATATAAATGAGGTGCAGAGGAAGAAGAGACACAGGTATTAGAGGGGGAAAGAGAGCTCCTAGTTTTGAAAACTTACCACATCAAGGATGGGTTAAAGGGGCAGTAATGTATAGCACCCTTCAAAATATATGAAGAAATAAGGGAGATGGGAAGGGTGAACAGGGAAGAAAAGAGTATGGGAAGAAGACAAGGAAAGTATCCATGGCTGGAGGGAGATTAAGTAATAGCAAGGCAAGTTAAAAGCAGAATTAAAGCAAAGAGTAAGCAGAGATAGTAAAGATATATGTATGTGTATGTGTGGGGGTATTTGTATTTATAGGTATGTGTATGTATGTATCTACATGTTAGGATTACAAGGTGAGAACTCAGGTTGTCTGGGCAATTCTCTAGCTCAGAATTCACACCTTTAGGTCCTAATTTTAGGGGGAGTTTACACCTTTGAACTTCTGAAAAGGAGTTTATACAACCTTTAAAAGGAGCAAGTTCATTGGTTGAAGTAATTTTCCCACAAGCCCCTGAGTTCTCACATGCCCATTCTCTGGGAGGATAAAAGAGGCAGCATTGAGCCTGGAGTTGGTCTGTCTAGGAGACTGAGTTTAGACGGTGGTCTGGAAGGAGAGTCTGGCTGGAGGATCCAGAAGCTTCCTAAGAAACCTGCTCACAGAGGAAAAGATTTTACAGAAAAAAGATCTCCTCCCAGAGAAGGATTATAATTGAAGAGACGACAGGACCTTTACAATTTGGCACCCACAACGTGGGACAAGGACTGATTCTTAGCCCTTCAGAGGAGCTAGCCCAGACCTTCACATCTACATATCTGTATATACACTATAGCCTGCTTGTGAGTGTGGTGGGATGAAAGTGGGGAAAAGAATGAAGTAAAAAAGTGTGCATCAGAGAGCAAAAGAATACATTTTATAAGAAAGTAAAGGTGGATATATATATATATATATATATATATATATATATATATATATATATATATATATACATATATATATATGTATATATATATATATATATACATATATATATATATACACATATATATACATATATACATATATACACACACACACACACACTGTTCTGCTGGGCATATGACAATGTTCTGATTGTTTTGTTTCATTTTGTAATGTATGCCTTCTCTGTTTTTCTTTTTTCTTATTCAGTTTCTTTAAATAAAATAAATTCAAAATAAATTAAAACTAAAACTGTGGTTAAGAGGCCCAAACCAAACTTGGGGAAAATATCATCAATTATAGTAGTAAATGTTCACAGAATATCTAGATACCCCTAAATCTACTTAACATCACTAACCTTGGTGGGTGACTTGAAAGTTACCTTACTGGTTTTCTATGAAGTGATAGTAAGCATGATATCCATAAGTCATAATTTTAGATTATTGTCAGATTTAGATTTATTAATTTATTAATTAATATTTATTGATTTAGATTATTGAGACATTATATGAGGTGTTTAGATTACATTTAGCATGTGTCAAAAGCATATGTTTAAGCTCTTGCTTAAGGTTATTCTAATAAAAATACTAATAAATTTTGTAATATCAAAGTGACAATTATATAGAAAAAACAAATTGTCAAGAACACCAAAGAAATTATGAAAAGTAAAGAAGTAGGATCTATAGTCCTAAATTTCAAATAATTTACAAAGGCATAATTGTACAAACTATCTTAAAAATCTAACAGAAAAATATATTAGTAGACCAGATTAGAAAATAATGAACTAGTTCTTTTTGATTGAAGATATCAATATATTATTCACTAAATCTAGCATCACAAAAAGTAAAGGACAATGTTAATTAAATAACTATTTTAATTTATTTAAATTAAATAAATTTATATTTAATAACACACACATATATGTATATATATAAATTTATATTAAATTAATTTAATAGCACACATAAACATACCTATAGATGTAAAACAAATAGGACTTTTTAAAAAAATGGCAATAGACAGTTTCAAAAATTGTATCACACTAAATTCTTAGTGGATCAGCAATTTCCCTTTGATTTTTAAAAAAATTTAGGGGGATTATATTTTTAAACAATGGAGAATAGAAAATTATCAAACAACCAAGACCTGAAGAAATTATAAATTACATCTTTTTATATTTTTGCATAGTAAAAAAGAATATCTCTAGAATCAAAAAGAAAGAAAAAAAAAGAAAAAATCTTCACTTCACATAATTCCAACAAGACTATGACATCTCAATTTGTAACAAACAGACATTTTAGGAATATGAATCATTTTCCAATTCATAAAAATGCTAAGCACATGAAAAAATTCTGAGAAAAACCTATTAATCATAGAAGAAACTTTTCTGTATTTCAAGTAATGATGAAAATACAAATTCAAATAGTTCTTGAATTCTATCTGATTTCTCCCCAAATTGATAAAATAAAACCAAAAAGCTGTAATGCACTGTTTACAAGACTGTTGGAAAAGAGGAACCTGGCAGGTATGTGAATTGGTCCAACCTTTCTCAAAAAACAATGTAGAATTATATAATTATACTACAAGAGTTACAGAAGTATCTCTAATATTTACCCCAGTAATCCCAGTACTGGCATTATATACCAGATGGATTATGGATAAGCACTGAGATTTATAAATGTGTGGTATCTGCAATGGCAAAAATTGGAAACAATGTAAGTGTACAGAAATTGTGAAATAAAATTAAAATAAATGTGGATTAGTTTATAAGCAGTTGGGGAAGCCAATAAGTGGAGGACATGAGAAGGAAGAGCATTTCAGGAATTTAGAAAAAATCTGTGAAAAGGGACATTACAAAATGGAATTTCCTGCATGAACAATCCTGCCCAAAACAAAACAAAACAAAACAAAGCAGTATCTTTGGATTATAGTTTATCTGGAGGAGAATTAGTAGCTAAATCAAAATAGATTCAGGAAGTTCAATTCAGGAAGGGCAATATGGGTATTTCTAATTACAGCTAATTTACACATTCATTTAGGATGGTGTGAAATATTCAGTAAACAAGGATGTCACAGATGAATGTGCTAACTACCATTTAAAATTATTTCTTATTTTGGAAATAATGGTGGTGATGGGGTGTTCAATTGTTGGTACATTTTAGCTAGCACAGTCACTTTCATTATTTTATTAATAGAAGCAAAACTAAAAGTATAATAATAAACAATGAATTATTTTGTCCCTTTTAATTTACTATACATGTGACTGAATTTTCCCCATATTGAATGGGCAGAACACTCAATTATATTTCTTGAAAAAGGACCAGCTATGTTAAAAAAAAAAAAAAAACCCTGGGAAATCTTATATAAATTGATCTACAGTGAAATGACCAGAATCTGAAGAATGTTGTGTATAGTAACCATAATATTATTCAATAAAGAACATGAATGTCTTCACTATTCTCAATAGTTTAATGATCTAAAATAATGCCAAAGAATTAAAGATTAAGCATATTATCTACTTCTAGGAAAAAAACAAACAAACAAACAAAAAAACACTAGTAGTGTTTGAATATGGACTGAAGCATACAATTTTCCCTGTTTTACCCTTTTTGTATAAAATGACTAATTTGGAAATGTTTTAAACAATTGCACATGAATAAACTATGTTAGATTACTTACAATCTAAAGGAAGAGGAAAGAGGGAAATAGAATTTGGAATTCAAAACTTTAAATAGGAATATTTAAAAAATTTAAATACCATAAAAATAAAAATAAAACTGAAGGGGGAAAATAAAAAGAAAGTATCAATCAGTCATTCAGAGACTGTCCCTTTTGGTATGACTTCCTCTTGCTTCACTGTGTTTTAGTGAGAGAATAGCCCTTTCCAATAATCAACCTGGCAATATGAGACAATGCTTTTTTTCCTCTTTGCATTTCTTTTTTTCTGCTTTCAGATGAAGGCAATTAGAGGCTGCAACATGGTGAGTTTTGAAGGGAAAGAAAATAAGCCATCAGGAAGACAAGGAATGTTAATTGATTATGATTCATAATCAATAAATCTTCAAATCCTCATGGAGTAACATTTGGGTCTCAGAGAAATTAGTTTTGTCCGATGTGAATTTAGTGCAAGCAATATTATGCAGAAATCATGTTGTCTAAGCTCATTTTCCCCAAAGATGAGAAGGTACAGAGAAGAGTATGCTTTTCTAGGTGTTGGGAGAGAAATGTTTGCATTTATCTCTTTGTTTTATTGTTGCAATTAATAAAAACTATCAGTATTAATTGGTTAAAAAGAATTAGATATTAATCACTGGTATCTAATTGTGTGTGTGTATGTGTGTGTGTGTGTGTGTGTGTGTGTGTGTGTGTGTGTGTGTGTGTTGGGGGAAGACACACCAGAATGGAAGCTTAAGATGATTGAATTAAAGAAAGACATTCCCAGTCCTTTAAGAGGCACTCCTAGAACTTTAAGAAGATAATTTAGTTAGCCTTACTCTGGAAAAATTAGCAGTGACTAAACAATTATTATTTTTTTTATTATGGCTGTTTATCAATAATAAAAACAATTAGATGAAGCACTTCAACTTTTCCCCTTTGCCCATATTTGATAATGTCTAGAAGTCTTTATTAAACATTAAGGGTGATTGTTTCAAATTTTTGGTAAAGTCAACTTGTATCTAGTAGGGTTATAATACTGTGGGAGAGGTAGTTAAAGATAAGGAGCAAAATGATAGTGAATTAGTGCAGCAATTACTTTATTTTCCCCAGTAAGCAAGGATGTCAAAGTGAGAGTTTTCCTCAATTAGGTTTCTGGTACTGAATTCTAAAAGATTCTTTAGACTGAAGAGGTCCTAGTTGTGTTGGAGACAATTTATTAGCAACTAAGAATTTACATTTTTTAATCTTAGAGAGTTATTTTGTAATGCCAGAGAAACTGAGGCAAAATAGATATTAGAGATTATTTAATAATTTATTTAAAAGGGAGAGATTTACTGGGACCAAATGGATCCATGGTTTGGTCCCAGGGCTGAATGACACTATCTTCTCCAAAAATCCAGCAAACAATGTGAGTTCTCAATGACATATACATGTGGTTCAGACTCAGGGGGTAGACTGAGGCAGGAGTGGAGTGAGAGTGCTGAGAGCTGAAATGGGACTATGACAGGGTGGGGTGAGCCCCTGGAGATGGTATGACATAATGGGGGGAGGAACCCTGGAGATGCAGAGAGGCATTTTGATAAGAGAGTATCTGATATTCTGATAGCTTGAGATAGGGAGAAGCATTCTGATATTATGAAATAAAAGATCTTTTATTCTTATTAAATATTCTGATTAAGAGGGAGGGGTGGTTTTGCAGGATTGTACAGAACAATTATACATTGAGGAAGAACAATTAGGGAAACTAAGTCAGGATAATTAGGGGAACTGAGGCAGGACAATAAGATAGAATTGTGGCATAACAATTTAAATATGTTATCTATAAATGTCCCAAGTTAAATCCCTTGGAAAATATACTTCAAATTTAAGTTAGAAGGAAATACAAATTTTAAAACTGAAATGTTACAGTAACATTTATTAAGGCTTTTAAAATATTTAACAAATCTATTAAACTGGCCAACTTGGAAGAGAAATTTTCAAATGAACAATGGCATTCAAAAATAATTTTCAAAATCATTCAAAGATTGATTTTTCCACTACTTGAGTGTGGCACCTTACATAAGGCATGGAACTATCACTATATGCCTTTTTTTTCTGCTCTAAGACATAGCTATGACTTACCTTTCAGGGGAGACCAGAAGAATATTCTGGTTCCTTAGTACTTCTTAAAGTACATAGTACTATAACATTGAATACGTATGCTTATTCCAACTCAAACTTCAGTTCCTCTAAAAACTACAATATTGGGGACTCTCTAGCTCCCTTCATGACTTGACTGGAGAGTTATTTCCAGGAAAAGGTTTTTTAATATCCTTGTCCACTTTTAATTAGCATTCCTCTTCCCATTAATTTACATTTTATTTATTTTGTATGTGTTTCATAATTACTTATCAATGTACATGTATAATTTTTCTTTGTGTTCCTGAAACTTTGGATGTTGCTGATGTGGGTTGAGATCCTTTTGAGATTCCTTTCTGATTCCCAACCGCCTTCCATGGCTGAAGAAGCTAGCACCTTTGATTCACATATCCTGGTCAAAAGCACCCTTTTGAATTCCAATGATACCCAGGCTTTCCCAGCCCCCACCGGATCTGAGGTTTCCCCAATCCCCACAACCCCATTAAAAGGGGAACCCTGACCTGTATGTGCCAAAATGTTTGTGGCTGCCCTTTTCGTAGTGGCTAGAAACTGGAAAATGAATGGATGCCCATCCATTGGAGAATGGCTGGGTAAATTATGGTATATGAATGTTATGGAATATTATTGTTCTATAATAAATGACCAATAGGATGAATAGAGAGGCTTGGAGAGACATATCAATTGATGCTGAGTGAAATGAGCAGAATTAGGAGATCATTAAACACTTCAACAACAATACTATATGAGGATGTATTCTGATGGAAGTGGATATCTTCAACATAGAGAAGAGCTAATCCAATTCCAATTGATCATTGATGGACAGAATCAGCTACATCCAGAGAAGAAACACTGGGAAATGAGTATAAATTGTTAGCATTTTTTGTTTTTCTCCCCAGGTTATTTTTACCTTCTGAATCCAATTTTTCCTTTGCAACAACAACAACAATAAAATTCGGTTCTGCACATATATACTGTACCTAGGATATACTATAACATATTTAATTTGTATGGGAATGCCTGCCATCTAGGGGCGGGAGTGGAAGGAAGGAGGGGAAAATTCAGAACAGAAGGGAGTACAAGGGATAATGTTGTAAAAAATTACCTATGCATATGTACTGTCAAAAAATGTTATAATTATAAAATTAATTTTAAAAAATTAAAGAAAAATGTGAAAAAAGGGGAATCCTGGAGCCTATTCTCAGCAGGAGCCCCAAACAAGGTATCCTTCCAGCCATGTCAGGGTTCCTGTCTGCCCAGCGCCAGCTCTGGCCCTGGCATCTTTCTAACTTTATCCTTATTTGCAAACCCCTACAATAAAATTTTTTTTTTTAATCAATCTAGGTTTTCGGGCCTGTAAATTTCTTTACAGGGGACTCTGCGCCATCACTAGACTGCATTTAACTATGTATCCTTGCACTGAACCAAAAGGCATTACCCCTTACCTAACTCTTATCATTGCTTGCTAATACTAGATAATTAATATATAGTTATTAAAATGGAACTAATTGAACTGAAAGCAGAACTCATTTCTTCAGTATTTACCCAGTTTCTAATTGCATTCTCATTTGACAAGCATTTATTCCTGCACCTGAAGGCAAACAGAACTGAATTAGATATTTGAAGTATAGAAATAAAATGAATAGAGCTTAAACTTTACCAGCTAAATTGTAAATGGATAGAAAAGAAAGAAGATCCATCCAAGAACTAAATGATTCCCGTTCCAAAAGTTGTAATAATGACAACTGAAAAAGTGGGGGACCTTGAGATAATATACTATGCTATATTCTACAAATATGTAATCTCAATGAAGGGGAAACTCAGAAATTAACTATATTACATAAACCATTGTCTCTCTTTTTTTTCACTGAGTTCTTAGGATTACAATGGACTGAGAAACTCTCTTTGTAGGCTGCTTATTAAAAAAAATCAAAAAGTGTGTCTCTCCTAAAACAAAATTTTTAACAGATGATAAAGGAGAAAAATAAAATATACTCTATTTAGTTCATAGGTTTCCATGGGGAAATAATGCATCACTAAGTGGTCAATATATCTGTTATGACTTGTCTACATATTTACCTAAAACTGGTCCATAGAAAATACACATAGTTACTTAGACTGTTCTCTAAGCCCTTACAGTATTGTAAAACTAGTTAATAGTTTATGTTTTGAGGGAATAGCATTCAAGGGTACAAATTTGTTTTGACTCCACATTAAGGCATTGGAGTTGAATTTCATGTAGGAATATGTCTTGATTATTAATTATTCATAATCATTTAACAGTTTAAACTTTATAAAAAAATCTTCACTGATAAATGACTTGTCACATTGATTGTGCTAGTATTATTCAGATTTACAAATAAGGGGACTCAATACAAGTTAAATAACTGGTGCTATTCTTATAGCTAAGTGTCAGAAATGGAAATTGAATCAAGATCTCCTAATTATAAGTTTAATAATTTTTCCATTCTGTCACAATATTAAAAATTTTATACATGTATGAAAAGGATTGGTAGCCCATTAGCAATAATTGAGTAGGACTGTTTCTCCATTTCTAGTCATTCGTTAAAGAAAGGATGCTTTAGTTTTCAAATATTATAAGTGGGCAGCTCATATAGTGGCATGAGTTAAGAAGTAAATTAGCAATAGAAATTTTGAGCTTGAGGATAAGTAGACTAGAAAGAGAATTTTGTTTCCTTTACTTAGAAATTAGGGACAAGTTTTGTTGTTGTATTGAGTTTTTTGTTTTGTTTTGTTTTGTTTTAAATGTGGGTTATTCCTAGGAGACTCATGCTATAATAGAAAATGAATAAGATGTGTGGCCAATAAGTTGAAGGAGGCCAGTGGAGTTTACCTGTCTGTCAAAACAACTCCATCACAAATCTAAAAAGAACACCAGACAAATTCTTAAATCCAGGTCAAAATCACAGTGAGCTATTTTCTTCCAGCCCAAGGCAAGAGAAGAGTACACAGAAATGTCTGTGGACAATACAGGCAGCTCTGGACCATCTGGGAACACTTGCAATATCTAGGATGACTGTGATAGCCCTGGGAACAGTGAGAGACTTGGCCTTTTTAAGTAAGGTCATTTATTTTTGTTTTGTTTTGTTTAGTTTTTTTTTTTTATTTTATTTTATAATACTAACTTTTTTTTTGACAGTACATATGCATGGATAATATTTTACAGCATTATCCCTTGCACTTACTTCTGTTCAGATTTTTTCCCTTCCTCCCCCAACCCCTTCCCCCAAATGTCAGGCAGTCTTATACATGTTAAATATATTATAATATATTCTAGATACAATATATGTGTGTAGAACCGAATTCCTTTTTGCACAGGAAGAATTGGATTCAGAAGGTAAAAATAACTGTTTACACTAATTTCCCAGTGTTCCTTTTTTGGGTGTAGCTAATTCTGTCCATCATTGATCAATCGGAATTGGATTAGCTCTTCTCTATGTTGAAGATATCCACTTCCATCAGAATACATCCTCATACAGTATCAAGTGTATAAAGATCTCCTAGTTCTGCTCGTTTCACTCAGCATCAGTTGATGTAAGTCTCTCCAAGCCTCTCTGTATTCCTCCTGTTGGTCATTTCTTACAGAACAATAATATTCCATAACATTCATATACCATAATTTACACAACCATTCTCCAATTGATGGACATCCATTCATCTTCCAGCTTCTAGCCACTATGAAAAGGGCTGCCACAAACATTTTGGCACATACAGGTCCTTTTCCCTTCTTTAGTATTTCCTTGAGATATAAGCCTAATAGTAGTATGGCTGGGTCAAAGGGTATGCACATTTTGATAACTTTTTGGGCATAATTCCAGATTGCTCTGAAGAATGGTTGGATTCTTTCACAACTCCACCAACAATGCATCAGTGTCCCAGTTTTCCCACAGCTCCTCCAACATTCATCATTATTTGTTCCTGTCATCTTAGCCAATCTGACAGGTATGTAATGATACCTCAGAGTTGTCTTAATTTGCATTTCTCTGATCAATAGTGATTTGGAACACTCTTTCATATGAGTAGAAATAGTTTTAACTTCATCATCTGAAAATTGTCTGTTCATATCCTTTGACGATTTATCAATTGGAGAATGGCTTGATTTCTTATAAATTAAAGTCAATTCTCTGTATATTTTGGAGATGAGGCCTTTATCAGAACCTTTAACTGTAAAAATGTTTTCCCAATTTGTTACTTCCCTTCTAATCTTGTTTGCATTAGTTTTGTTTGTGCAGAAACTTTTTAATTTGATGTAATCAACATCTTCTATTTTGTGATCAATAATGATCTCTAGTTCTCCCTTGGACACAAACTCCTTCCTCCTCCACAAGGTAAACCATCCCATGTTCCTCCAATTTATTTATTATTTCGTTCTTTATGCCTAAATCTTGGACCCATTTTGATCTTATCTTAGTATGTGGTGTTAAATGTGGGTCCATGGGTGGGTCACTGATTTTTTTTTTCATTACTTCCCTTGAAATTCTCAACGTTTTGTTGTTCCATATGAATTCTGTTGTTATTTTTTCTAGGTTATTAAAATAGTTTCTTAGAAGTCTGATTGGTATAGCACTAAATAAATAGATTAGTTTAGGGAGTATTGTCATCTTAATTATATTTGCTCGGCCCACCCAAGAGCACTGAATGTCTTTCCAATTATTTAAATCTGACTTTATTTTTGTGGCAAGTGTTTTGTAATTTTGCTCATATAATTCCTGACTCTCCTTTGGTAGATATATTCTTAAATATTTTATACAATTGACCATTATTTTGAATGGAATTTCTCTTTGTATCTCTTGCTGTTGGATTATGTTGGTAATGTATAAAAATGCTGAGGATTTATGTGGATTTATTTTGTATCCTGTAACTTTGCTAAAATTCTGAATTATTTCTAATAGCTTTTTAGCAGAGTCTTTGGGGTTCTCTAAGTATACCATCATGTCATCTGTGAAAAGTGATACTTTGATTTCCTCACTTCCTACTCTAATTTGTTGAATCTCTTTCTTGGCTCTAATTGCCGAGGCTAGAGTTTCTAGTACTATATTGCATAGTAATGGTGATAGTGGGCAACCTTGTTTCACTCCTGATCTTACAGGGAAAGGTTCTAGTTTATCACCATTACATATGATGTTTACTGACAGTTTTAAATATATACTCCTTATTATTTTAAGGAATAGCCCATTTATTCCCATACTCTCAAGCGTTTTTAGTAGGAATGGATGTTGGATTTTATCAAATGCTTTTTCTGCATCTATTAAGATGATCATATGGTTTTTATTAATTTGATTATTAATATGGTCAATCATACTAATAGTTTTCCTAATATTAAACAAGCCCTGCATTCCTGGTATAAATCCCACTTGGTCATAGTGTATTATCCTGGGGATGATTTTCTGAAGTCTATTTGCTAATATCTTATTTAAGATTTTAGCATCAATATTCATTAAGGAAATTGGTCTACAGTTTTCTTTCTCAGTTTTCAATCTACCTTGTTTAGGTATCAGTACCATGTCTGTGTCATAGAAGGAATTTGGTAGGACTCTTTCAATCCCTATTTTTTCAAATAATTTACATAGCATTGGAGTTAGTTGTTCTTTAAATGTTTGGTAGAATTTACATGTAAATCCATCTGGTCCTGGGGACTTTTTCTTAGGAAGTTGGTTAATAGCTTGTTCTATTTATTTTTCTGAGATGGGACTATTTAGACTACTTACTTCTTCCTCTGTTAATCTGGGGAAGCTATATTTTTGAAGGTATTCTTCCATTTCATTTAAGTTATCGAATTTATCGGCATAAAGTTGAGCAAAGTAGCTCCTAACTATTGTTCTAATTTCCTCTTCATTAGTGGTGAGTTCACCCTTTTCATTTTCAGGACTAACAATTTGCTTTTTCTCTTTCCTTTTTTTAATCAGGTTTACTAAGCGTTTGTCTATTTTGTTGGTTTTTTCATAGAACCAACTCTTAGTTTTATTAATTCAATAGTTTTTTTTATTTTCAATTTTATTAATCTCACCTTTTATTTTTTGAATTTCATGTTTTGTGTTTGTCTGGGTTTTTTTTAATTTGTTCCTTTTCTAGCAATTTTAGTTGTAAGCCCAATTCGTTGGCCCTCTCTTTCTCTATTTTATGCAAGTAGGCCTGTAGAGATATAAAACTTCCCCTTATTTCTGCTTTGGCTGTTTCCCACACATTTTGGTATGTCTCATTATTGTCATTTTCTTGGGTGAAGTTATTAATTATGCCTATGATTTGCTGTTTTATCCAATCATTCTTTAGTGTAAGATTATTTAATTTCCAATTATTTTTTGGTCTATTTTCCCCTGGCTTTTTATTAAATGTAATTTTAATGCATTGTGGTCTGAAAAGGATGCATTTACTATTTCTGCCTTACTGCATTTGATTTTGAGGTTTTTATGCCCTAATATATGATCAATTTTTGTACAGGTTCCATGAACTGCTGAGAAGAAAGTATACTCCTTTCTGTCTCCATTTAGCTTTCCCCAAAGATCTATCATATCAAACTTTACTAGTATTCTATTTACCTCTTTGACTTCTTTCTTATTTATTTTGTGGTTTGATTTATCTAATTCTGAGAGTGCAAGGTTGAGATCTCCCACTATTATAGTTTTGCTATCTATTTCTTCTTGCAGCTCTCTTAATTTCTCTTTTAAGAATTTAGATGCTGCCCCACTTGGTGCATATATGTTTAATATTGACACTGCTTCATTTTGATGCTACCCTTTAGCAGGATATAATACCCTTCCTTATCTCTTTTAATTAGATCAATTTTTGTTTTTGCTTGATCTGAGATGAGGATGGCTACTCCTGCTTTTTTGGTTTTGCCTGAAGCATAACAGATTCTGCTCCACCCTTTTACTTTTAGTTTGAATGTATCACCCTGTTCAGGTGTGTTTCTTGTAAATAACATATAGTAGGATTCTGGCTTTTAATCCAGTCTGCTAACTGCTTCCTCTTTATGAGGCAGTTTGCCCCATTCATATTTATGGTTAGAATGACTAATTCTATATTGCTTGCCATCCTATTAACCCCTGCTCATGCTTTTCCCTTTTCCTTCCCTCTTACCCCCCTACCCAGTATTAAACTGGTGAACACCACTTGCTTTTCACAGCCCTCCCTTTTTAGGATCCCTCCCCCACCTTAAAGTTCCTCCCCTTATTTTACCCCTTTTACTCACAATTTCTATATTCCCTTCCCCTTAGCCTATTCCTTCCCTTTCACTTTTCAATGAAGTGGAAGAAGTTTCACCATAAATTGTATATGTCTATTGATACACACTATGTTCATCTCCCTCCTTTCTTTCTCTCAGATATAATAGGTTACCTTTGCCTCTTCATGAGTAGTACCACCACTTTATACTTTTTTATGATATAATTTCCTTTCCATCTCTAGTTTCTAAGACAAACTGTACATATGTTCTTTACATATTTTATTTGGCAGAAGTATAGTTCTCAAGATTTCTTTTTACCTTTTTAGAAATCTCTTGAGTTCTGTATTCGAAGATCAAACATTTTATATAGGTCTGTTTTTTTCATCAAGAATAGATGGAATTCATTTATTTCGTTAAATGTCCATCTTCTTCCTTGGAAAACGATGCTCATTCTTGCTGGGTAAGTTATTCTTGGCTGCATACCAAGTTCCTTAGCCTTTCAGAATATCATATTCCAGGCCCTTTGTTCTTTTAATGTAGATGCTGCTAGATCCTGGGTTATCCTTATTGTGGCTACTCCATATATGAATTGATTTTTTCTTATCAACTTCCAATATTTTTTCCTTTGTCTGATGGTTCTTGAACTTGGCCACTATATTCCTTGGCGTTTTGATTTTAGGGTCCATTTCAGTAGGTGATCGATGGATTTTTTTCAATGTCTATTTTACTCTCTGTTTCCAAAACATCTGGGCAGTTCTCTTTGATAATTTCCTCGAAAATTGTGTCCTAGCTCTTTTGTTCCTCCCATTTTTCAGGGAGTCCAATTTTTCTCAAATTGTCTCTCCTGGATCTGTTTTCCAGGTCTGTTGTCTTTCTAATAAGGTACTTAACATTCTTTTCAATTGTTTCATTTCTCTGGTTTTGCTTGACTACCTCTTGGTTTCTCCTTGAGTCATTCATTTCTACTTGCTTGAGTCTAATTTTCAATGATGTATTTTCTTCACTCACTTTTTAAATATCTTTTTGTAATTGTCCAATTGTGCTTTTAATGAGTTTTTTTCTTCTATGGAATTTTTTTCCATTTTATTTTTTAGAGAGCTGATTTCTTTATCCAGCTCATCAATCCTGTTTTCCTTGGAGTTGTTTATCTTTTCCAATTCACTAATCCTGTTTTCCTTGGAGTTGTTTGTCTTTTCTAATTCACTAATTTTATTTCTCAATGATTTGATCTCTTTGTCCACTCTGGATAACTTCTCCAGGCTCTCTTGCCAAGCTTCCCTTTCCTTTTCCAATTTCTATTCTAGCTCTCTTGTGAGAGCCTTTTTGATTTCCTCTATGAGATTCTTTTGTATTGAGGAGCAGCTCATATCCCCCTTAAGGGATTCCTCTGGGGACAGTCTGTTTTTACTCTCCTCGGTATTTGAAGTCTGCTCTCTCCATATTGAAGCTGTCAATGGTTAGAGACCTTTTGAATTTTTTGTTCATTTTGTCAAGAGTGGAATCGAAGAAAACAAATTGACAAGAGAAACAATAGTTCTGTTTTGGGGGGAATGGGGCTAGATGGTGTTAATGGGCTTCCTCTACAGACTGGGGGTAGGGCAGCAGAGAGCCACTAACAGGAAAGTGATGGCTGCACTGCGTCTGAGCTCTGAGGCTCTGAGACACAGCTGAGTCAGTCCAGGTGGGGGTTGGGGGTGGCTGGTTCAGAGAGACGCTAGCTTTCTGGGGTTTTAATCTTCACCTCTGGTGTTTACACCCTCTCTACTGCTCCTGGCTTGCTGCCAAGATGTAACATCCACACTGGGGTAAAAGCCTTTTCACAGGAAGGCAGATATCATACCTCTTCCTCCTCCTAGCTGAGCTGGGTGAGCTGTCTCTCTCTTGCTCTGGCTGCCTGCCCTCAGTCTGCACCCAATCTGTTCGACCCTCCCCCGAGCAAATGCAGACCTTCTCTGGCGAATTTCAAGGATGTCTTCTCTTGGTGATTATTTGTGGGTTTCTTTTCTGGTCAAACATTAACTCTGAGGCTTGTCATGAAGTAAGTCTTGAAAGCGCGGACCTCAAGCCACCATCTTGGCCGGAAGTCCCTAAGCAAGGTCTTTAAGCTTAGTTTTGACTGAGGCAATAACCAATCAATGATTGACATAGGTAAGAAATGAGGAAGAAAATGAACTTTTAAAACTAAAACCCTCAGGGTTTTTGATCAAAACAGAAACAATTGTATTTACATTCACTCTGAGACAATCAGGACCCAACTATGCATAAGTGAGGGTTGGCCTGGGATCTATTGTTGGTCAGTTAAAGAGACTCAGAGTGATTTGGGTTTAAATCATGGTTCTACCAACAATCTTAAAATATCTTGGGAGGTTTCAACAATCTGTGCCCATTTCTATACTGAAAAAAGAGGCAACTGGCCACTGTGTCACTCAGACCCAGAGATGTAGGGCAAGCAAAATTTATTATTTTAATTAAAAACATGAAATAGATGAACTCTGCTATAAAACAAAAAGAGATTAGAAAGCATAATGCAACTGTTGTTTATAAGTGTGTGCAGCTGTGTGAGCTTGCATAGAAAGATTAACATCATTTAAAAGGTGATTGGAGCAAAATCTTTCACACTACAGGTATACTCAGTGAGCAGAGATATTAATCATGATCTCAGGAAGATAATAAGGAAAATAGACTATTCCAGTGATAGATAGTAGGCTTAGAAAAAAAGCCTATGTAAGCAGAGGCATCTGAACTCTACTTTGATGAATGCTAGGCATCCTGAAAGACATAAATAAAGAAGGAATTCACTTTAGACAAATTGTTATTTAATTTACAAGTTAATGTTTTTCTTAAGTATCTTTAAACATGAGACAGTATTCAATATTTAAATATTAAATGGATCCATAGTCTCACTGTTTTAGCAGTTATGCCCAATGCCTATTCATTTTATGTAATACTTGTCCAGGTTCTTCCAAAAGTTCATCAAAAGGCAAACTTCCAATTTCCAATAATGTTACATAATTTCTACAAGAATATCCATTCCAACACATGTTGATATCTGGATAATGGGACTTATTCACTGATTTATTGTGTCCTGAGTGGGTGGAAGAGCAAATTTAAGAGATTCCAGAGCTTTTCCAGGAAGCTATACAATATTTTAGACCTTGATACAATCAGTATCACATCATCCATAAATTAGAATATTTTTAAGACTGAGGCAGTTTGGTGGCACAGTGGATAGAGTACCAGCCCTGAAGTCAGGAGGACCTGAAATTAAAATCTGCCTCAGACACTTAACACTTTTTAGTGACCCTGTGCAAGTCACTTAACCTTAACTGACTCAGGAAAAAAAAAAAAAAAAAAAAGAATATTTGGAAGACTAACAGCGCCAAAGCGTGTATGCCTAACTCTTCTGGATTCCTTTCATTACATTAACAAATGCCAATCAGGAAAAAACATCAGTGGTGAATATATCACCTCTATTTTATGTGTCACCTGATATTAATAAGAGAGTCATTGATTAGGAATCTTACTTTCAACAAATACCAAGTCATCATAATGTATGTTTAGAAAATTAATTCTGTTTCCCAATTAAAAATCATAAGGCCAAGTCTCTAAAATAGACATGGATTTTTATCTTTAAGACTTGTCAACCATATCTGCAGGAATATAAATTTATGGGAATTTCCATAACAAATCATTCTTAGTCACTCTTAAGTGTTGGTATGAACTCTCTAAACAAAAGAAATAGCCTGTGTCAGCTTCATCAGTTTAACTCTATTTCAGTTACCCAATTGACAGTACAGAGGTATCAGCAAGATAATTATACATAGAATGGAAAATTCAGTTGAAATATACTACATAGTGAGATTAAAGAGGTAGAGATAACAGTATACAAAGAATCAGAGAATAGTTACATTGGACAGGGACATATAAAACATTAGTTCTATCTTATCATTTTGCAAATGAGTAACTGTCTTCTTTTTAAAGGTTTCATCTAATATTTTATGTTGCTTAGTAAAAGTATTTTAATGCTATTAACAATCAAAAGCTAAAAAGCTAACAAATATGAAACAAATTGAGCCATATTAAACTAGTAAATATTCAAACTATATATAATGGATTTAAAAGAAAGAACATTGATTTACAGTGAATTACCAAGCATTTTTCTTTTGTTCTACAGTGTCATTACTAGAATCCTATTATCTCTTAAAAGTTATTATTAAAATTAGAATGCTTTACTTAAACATCTCTGCTTCTAGAATTGTTTTCAATCCAGTAAGCAGGATAATACTTATGCTAGCAGGTGAGGATAAAACAACCAAAAGGTTTCTTGTATTTACTTATCTCTCACAATTGATGCAAAAGAAACCCAATACCTAGAGTAAGATGAAGTCATAGATGTTGTGTCTCCCAACTATCATAAAGGAAGCCAACACATTGAGTGGAAAAATCAGAATCCAATTTGTGGGATGCAGTCAAAGAAATATTTTCTGTTATGTCTGGGCTAGCCCCCTGAAGGGCTCAGAATCAGCCAGAATCAGAATAAGCAAAAGTCCTCGCCCCACAGTGGGCGCCAAAATGTAGATGTTACTGTTGTCTCTCAATTGTCAATCATTCTACAGGAGGAGGTTTATTTTGGAGAGCTTCTGGCCTTGGCTTTAGTTCTGTATTGTGTCTTTCAAAGTCTTGAATCTTTTCCTGTCAGAATCTCTCCAGCCAGCTTCAGTCTCTAGCTCCCTCTGAATCCAAAGCCTCCAGTTAGCATAAAGGTAGAATCTCTCATCCTCTTCTTCCTGAATCCTGGCTCTGAATCTCTTCCAGCTTCCCTGAAGTTCTCCTGGAAAGTCTTGTCCTTGACCCAATCCAGACTGCCTCCTTCCAGACTGCCTTCTTCCAGACTGCCTTGCCCACTCAATGTTGGCTCCTTTTATCCTCCCAGAGAATAGGCTTGTGGGTACTACAGGAGCTTGTGGGAACTTCTTACAGACCAATGAGCAAACACCTTTAAAGGTTTGAACTAAAGGTGTGAATTCTGAGCTAGAGAATTGTTAAGTACCATGCTAAATTAGACAAACAAATTAGCACCCAGTAATCCTAACATCTTTGGGGAATTTTTATTTCTTTAAATGCATACATAAACAAAAGAGAGAAATAAACCTGAAAAAGAAACATAAATTACAAAATGAAAATACTGAAATTTAAAAGAAATAATAGTAAAACTCAAAATTAAATAAACACATAAAAGTAGTAGTTGATTTTATGAGAAAAACCACTTGTTTCTTTGTTTTTTGAAAAGGAAAAAAAAAAGACAAATTGTTAATATCCAAAAATGATAAGGGTGAATGGACCACAAAATAAGATAACATTAAAGTAAAATTAAGCACTATTTTCCCAATTATATGCCAATAAACTTAAATGAAATTAATGGATATTTACAAAAATATGAATTGCCCATATTAAGTAAGGAGGAAAAATATTTAAATAATCCTTTCATAGAAAAATAAATTGAACAAATCACTGAATTGCCTAAGAAAAATCCAAAGGAACTTATGGATTTATAAATGAATCCTGCCAAATATTTATTTATTTATGTATTTATTCACCTACTTATTTCTTTGTTGTTTCTTTGTTGTTTGTTTATTATTTTTTGTTATTAAAGATTTTTTTATTTACAAAATATATGCATGGGTAATTTTTCAACATTGACACTTGCAAAGCCTTCTGTTCCAAATTATCCCATTCTTCCCCTCTCACAACCCCTCAGAAGGCAGGTAATCCAATACATGTTAAATATGTTAAAATATATGTTAAATCCAATATATATGCATATTTATACAGTTATGTTGCTGCACAAGAAACATTGGATCAAGAAGGGAAAAAATGGGAAAGAAAGCAAAATTCAAGCAAACAACAAAAGAGTGACAATGCTATGTGGAACACACACTCAGCTTCTACAGTCTCTTCTTTGGGTGTACATGGATCTCTTCATCACTGTATAATTGGACTAGGTTTGAATCATTTCATTGTTGAAGCTAGCCAAGTCCATCAGAATTGAACATTGTATACTCTTGTTATTGCCATGTATAATGATCTCCTTGTTCTGCTCATTTCACTTACTATGAGTTCTAGTAAGTCTCTCCAGGCCTCTCAGGAAATATCCTGCTAGTTATTTCTTATAGAACAATAATATTCTATAACATTCATATACCATACTTTATTCAGCCATTCTTCAATTGATGGGCATCCATTCAGTTTCCAGTTTCTTGTCATTACTACCATAAATATTTTTGCAAAAGGGGGGTCCCTTTCCCTCCTTTAAGATCACTTTAATATAAGCTTAGTAGAAACCCTGCTAGGTCACAGGGTATGCACAGTTTGATAATTTTTTGAGCATAATTCCAAATTGCTCTCCATATACAGTTCCACCAACACATCAGTATCCCAGTTTTCTCATATTCCCTCTGACATTTGGCATTATCTTTTCCTGTCATCTTAGCCAAGCTGAGAGGTATGTGATGGTATCTCAGAGTTGTCTTAATTCACATTTCTCTGATAAGTAGTGATTTGGAGCACTTTTTTCATATGACTAAAAATAGTTTCAATTTCTTCATCTGAAAATTGTCTGTTCATATCCTTTGGCCATTTATCAATTGGCTTGAATTTTTATAAATTTGAGTCAATTTTCTATATATTTTAGAATTGAAGCCTTTATCAGAATCATTGAATGTTAAAAAATGTTTTCCCATTTATTGCTTCCCTTCTAATCTTGTATGCATTAATATCTTGTATAAAAACTATTTAACTTAATATCATCAAAATTATCTATTTTGTGATCAATAATATCCTCTAGTTCTTCTTTGGTCACAAATTCCTTCCTCCTCCATTGATCTGAGAGGTAAACCTATGTTCTTCTAATTTGTTTATATCATTCTTTATGTCTAGAAAATGCATTTCAATCTCATCTTGGTATATTTTGTTAACTGTGGGACAATGCCTAGTTTCTTCCATACTTGTTTCCAATTTTTCCACCAGTTTTTGTCAGATAGTGAATTCTTATCCCCAAAACTGAGGTCATTTGTGTTTGTCAAGCACTAAGTTGCTATATGCTGGAACACTGTCTTCCCAGAAATCAGCTGGAGTCGGGATCACTAAACATCTTTATTCTTGATCTTTTATGGTCAAGATCAGGGGGTTAGGTTTAGCAATCTCACACACACCTTCCTCTCTCAAACACCAGGAGAGACTGACTCAGCGTTAGCCTCTCAATTTCCTCTTCCTCCTCCTCCTCCTCCCACACATGTCACTTCCCCCTCTTTGTCCCACCAATCAAGTCAGCACAGAACAGCTGGGGAGGGTCAACCTTCAAATAAGTTAATAGGGAACTGTCCAATTGGCAATTAGTCTCACGTGCTTCATTATCCAAGTGCACTGCTCAGTTCTAGCCCTTTACAGCTATAATCATTGACTATTTTGTTATGTGAAACTAACCTAATTCCATTGATTAACTAGTCTATTTCTTAGTAACAAATAGTTTTGGTGATGGCTGCTTTATAATAAAGTTTTAGATTTGGTACAGTTAGCCCACCTATATTTGCTTTTTTTTTTTTTTTTCATTAATTCCCTTGAAATTCTTGACCTTTTGTTCTTCAAGAAGAATTTTGTTGTTATTACTTCTAGGTCAGTAAAATAGTTTCTGGGAGGTTTGATTGATATAGCAGTAGGTGAGAAAATTATTTTTTGTAGTATTGTCATCTTTATTATATTTGCTCGACCTATCCAAAAGCACTTGATATTTTTTCAATTTTTTAGAGTTGACTTTATTTGTGTGGAAATTGTTTTGTAGTTTTGCTCATATACTTCCTGATGTTCCCTTGGCAGCTAGATTCCCAAATATTTTATACTATTGACAGTTATTTTAAATGGAATTTCTCTTAGTATTTATTGCTGTTGGTTTTTATTAGTAATGTATAAAAATGCTGATGATTTATGTGGATTTATTTTGTATTCTGCAACTTCGCTAAAGTTGTGAATATTTTTTTAGTTGATTCTCTAGGGTTCTCTAAGTATACCATCATATCATCTTCAAAGAGTGATAATTTAGTTTACTCTACTCTAATTCCTTTAATCTTTTTTTTTCTACTCTTATTGCCAAAACTAGTATTTCTAATAAAATATTGAATAGTAATGCTAGTAATGGGCAAGCTTGTTTCACCCCTGATCTTATTGAGAATGGTTCCCTTTCTCCCTATTACATATGATGCTTGCTGATGTGTTTTTTTGTTTGTTTGTTTGTTTTTGGTTTTTAAAATTTTATTATAGCTTTTAATTTACAAGTTATATGCATGGGTAATTTTACAGCATTGACAATTGCCAAACCTTTTGTTCCAATTTTTCCCCTCCTTCCCCCCACCCCCTCCCACAGATGACAGGTTGACCAATACATGTTAAATATATTAAAGTATAAATTAAATACAATATTACTGTACATGTCCAAACAGTTATTTTGCTGTTCAAAAAAAATCAGACTTTGAAATATTGTACCGTTAGCCTGTGAGGGAATCAAAAATGCAGGCAGACAAAGGTAGAGTGATTGGGAATTCTATGCAGTGGTTCATAATCATGTCCCAGAGTTCTTTTGTTGGGTGTAGCTGGTTCAATTCATTACTGCACTATTGGAGTTGATTTGGTTCATCTCATTGTTGAAGAGGGCCAGGTCCATCAAAATTGATCATCATATAGTATTGTTGTTAAATTGTATAATGATCTCCAGGTACTGCTCATTTCACTCAGCATCAGTTCATGCAAGTCTCTCCAGGCCTTTCTAAAACCATCCTGTTGGTCATTTCTTACAGAACAATAATATTCCATAATATTCATATACCACAATTTATTCAGTCATTCTCCAATTGATGGGCATCCATTCAGTTTCCAGTTTCTGGCCACTACAAAGAGGGCATATACAGGTCTCTTTCCCTTCTTTAAAATCTCTTTAGGATATAAGCCCAGTCGTAACACTGCTGGAACAAAGGGTATGGACAGTTTGATAACTCTTTGAGCATAGTTCCAAATCGCTCTCCCGAATGGCTGGATGGATTCACAATTCCACCAAAAATGTATCAATGTCCCTGTTTTCCCACATCTCCTCCAACATTGCACATTATCTTTCCCTGTCATTCTTGCCAATCTGACAGGTGTGTAGTGGTATCTCAGAGTTGTCTTAATTTGCATTTCTCTGATTAATAATGATTTGGAGCATCTCTTCATATGGCTCTTCATCTGAGAATTGTCTGTTCATATCCTTTGACCATTTATCAATTGAAGAATGATTTGATTTCTTGTAAATTACAGTCAATTCTCTATATATTTTGGAAATTAGGCCTTTATTAGAACCTTTGATTGTAAAAATGTTTTCCCAGTTTATTGCTTCCTTTTTAATCTTGTCTGCATTAGTTTTGTTTGTACAAAAACTTTTCAATTTGATATAATCTAATTTTTCTATTTTGTGGTCAATAATAATCTCTAGTTCTTCTTTAGACATAAATTCCTTCCTATTCCACAGGTATGAGAGGTAAACTATCTTATGTTTCTCTAATTTTTTATAATCTCATTCTTGTTCCTAGGTCATGAACCCATTTTTTCCCAATTTGGGTATGTGGCATTAAGTGTGGGTCAATGCCTAGTTTCGGCCACATTAATTTCTAATTTTTCCAGCAATTTTTGTCAAGCATTGAGTTCTTATCCCAAAATCTGGAGTCTTTGGGTTTCTCAAACACTAGATTATTAAAGTTATTGATTATTTTGTCCTTTTGACCTAATCTATTACACTGATCAACTAGTCTATTTCTTAGCCAATACCAAATGGTTTTGGTAACCTCTCCATTATAATATAATTTTAGATCTGGTACATCTAGGACACTTTCTTTTGATTTTTTTTTCCATTAATTTCCTTGAGATTCTTGACGTTTTGTTTTTCCATATGAACTTTGTTGTTATTTTTTCTAGGTCATTAAAATAGTTTTTGGGAGTCTAATCGGTATAGTGCTAAATAAATAGATTAATTTAGGTAGTATTGTCATCTTTATTATATTTGTTCGTCCTATCCAAGAGCATTTAATATTTTTCCAATTGGTTGGATCAGACTTAATTTGTGTGGCAAGTGTTTTGTAGTTTTGCTCATATACTTACTGATTTTCCCTTGGCAGATAGATTCCTAAATATTTTATACTATCGGCAATTACTTTAAATAGAATTTCTCTTTGGAACTCTAACTGTTGGATTTTGTTAGTGAAATAGAAGAAAGCTGATGATTTATGTGGGTTTATTTTGTATCCTGCAACTTTGCTAAAGGTGTGGATTATTTCTAATACCTCTGTGGTAGAATCTCTGGGTTTTCTAAGTATACCTTCATATCATCAGCAAAGAATGATAATTTGGTTTCCTCTACTCTAATTCTTTTAATCTCTTTTGAATAGTAATGGTGATAGTGGGCAACCTTGTTGCACTCCTGATCTTACTGGGAATGGTTGCTGTTTATCCCCATTATATATGATGCTTACTGATGGTTTTAAATAGATGCTACTGATTATTTTAAGGAAAAGTCCATTTATTCCTATACTGTCAAGTGTTTTTAATAGGAATGAATGTTGAATTTTATCAAATGCTTTTTCTGCATCTATTGAGATGATAGTATATTTTTTGTTAATTTAGTTATTAATATGGCCAGTTATCCTGATAGTTTTCTTAATATTGAAACAGCCCTGCATTTTTGGTATGAATCCTCGCTGATCATGCTGTATTATCCTGGGGATGATTTTCTGTAGTCTGTTTGCTAATATCTTATTTAAGATTTTAGCATCTATATTCATTAGGGATATTGGTCTATAGTTTTCTTTCTCTGTTTTCAACCTACCTTGGGTATCAGTACCATGTCTAAGTCATAAAAGGAATTTGGTAGCACTCCTTCATTTCCTATTTTTTCAAATAATTTATGTAGTATTGGGGCTAATCATTCTTTGAATGTTTGGTAGAATTCACATGTAAATCCATCTGGTCCTGGGCATTTTTTCTTAGGGAGTTGATTAATAGCTTGTTCTATTTCTTTTTATGAAATGGGACTATTTAAGCAATTTACTTCCTCCTCTGTTAATCTGGGAAGCCTATATTCTTGGAGGTAGTCATCCATTTCACTTAGGTTATCAAATTTATTGGCATAAAGTTGGGCAAAGTAACTTGTTATCATTTTTCTAGTTTCCTCTTCATTGATGGAAAGTTCCCCCTTTTCATTTTTAAGACTAACAATTTGATTTTCCTCTCTCCTTTTTCTAATAAGATTTACCAAAGGTTTATCTATTTTATTGGTTTTTTCATAAAACCAATTCTTAGTTTTATTTATTAGCTCAATAGTGTTTTTTTTTACTTTCAATATTATTAATTTTTCTTTTTAATTTTATAACTTCAAGTTTAGTATTTGATTGGGGGTAAATTGGTCTTTTTCTAGTTTCTTAAGTTGCAAGTCCAATTCATTGATCTTTTCTCTCTATTTTATTCAAGTAAGCCTCTAAAGATGTAAAATTTCCCCTTTAGCTGCATCCCATAAATTTTGTCATGATGTCTCATTGTTGTCATTATCTGGAAACACAATTATTAATTGTGTCTATAATTTGCTATTTCACCCAATCATTCTTTAAGATGAGATTATATAGTTTCCAATTACTTTTTGCTGTATTTACCCCTAACTTTTTTGTTGAATGTAGATTTTATTGCATTGTGATCTGAAAAGAAATAATTTACTATTTCAGCCTTTCTGCATTTGATTTTGAGGTCTTTATGTTATACTATATGATCATTTTTTAATAGGTTCCATGAACTGCTGAGAAGAAAGTGTACTCTTTTTTGTCTCCATTCAATTTTCTACAAAGATCTATCATACCTAACTTTTCTAGTATTCTATTTACCTCTTTAACATTTTCTTATTTATTTTGTGGTTTAATTTATCCAGTTCTGAGAGAGCAAGGTTGAGATCTCCTATTTCTTCTTACAACTCTCAACTTCTTCTTTAGGTATTTAGATGCTATGCCACTTGGTGCATATCTGTTTAGTATTGATATTGCTTCATTATCTATGGAACTTTTTAGCAAGGTATAGTTTTCTTCCTTATCTCTTTTAATAAGATCAATTTTTAGTTTTGCTTGATCTAAGATCAGGAAAGCCACTCCTGCAGTTTTACTTTACCTGAAACATAATTGATTCTGCTCCAGCCTTTTACCTTTACTCTGTATATATTGCTATGCTTTAACTGTTTTCTTATAAACAACATATTGTAGGATTCTAGCTTTTAATCTAGTTTGCTCTCCACTTACACTTTATGGGAGAGTTCACCCCATTCACATTTACATATAAAACTACTAATTTTGTATTTCCTGACATCTTATTAATCCCAAATTATGCTTTTATCTTTCCTTTTCCCCCTTTTCTCCTCCCCAGTATTTTAATTATGAGCACTACTTGCTTCAAGCAGCCCTACTCCTTTAGAGTCCCTTCCACTTTCTTATACCCTTCCCCTACTATTTCTGTTTTCTCTTCTATTTAGCCTACTTCTTCCCTTTTCCTCTTTTTCCTCCCACTTTTCCATAAGGTAAAAAAAAAGTTTCTTAGTGAAATCCAATAAATTTGTCAGAGTAAAATTCTCACAATGTTCATCACCCTCCCATTTTCCCTCAAATAGGTTTTCTATGCCTCAAAATGGTGGATATCTCATGATGGCAGGGAAGACTGGGCACACTTTTCCTTCTATGCTTCTCCTATAACCCTCAGAGTAATTAAGAAATCCAGCCTCTGATTTAGTTCTGTATTGTCAGATTCCACAAATTTGGAGTGCAATAAGTTATCAGCAGAAAAAAATTTTGAAGGTCTCTAGAAAATGTCTGATTCAATAGGGCATGGAGGGAATCAGGCCAAGAGCAAACAGCCCAAGGACAGACATCAATGCAGACAAAACCGACCCTGTGCAGTGGGAGCTCTGCGTAGCAGACAATTTACTGTGGAGAATCTACAGTAGTGATGGCTACTCTGCCCTGCTTGCAAGCCAGTAGATCAGCAGAGAAGATATAAAACACTTAGCATAAACACAAAAGATAAATAGTGGACCCTCAAATGCCAAAATCTCATGGGACCTGGCCACACTCACCCAGCACTGGGAGTTAGTCAGCACGAACTCAGCACAAACTCTGCTGCTTGTAGAAGAAGCTGCCACTAGTAGAGGAAGCTTGGACAAATTCCCTTGCCAAACCAACAAACAAACAAACAAAAAAACAAATCTCAACTTTTAAAAAAATAATGAATAAAAAAGTGAAAAAGAATTCTAATCAGATATAGTTTTTATGTTGGAAGAGAAGAAGAGATTTCAAGCCCTGAGGAGACTAAAAACAGATAGTCTCCAGATGAAGACCCAAAAGATGATATAAGCTGGTTCTCCTAGAAGAAATTAAAAAGGATCTTAAAAGAGATTTAAAAGAAAAATGGGAAAAGGAGCTGAAATCTTTGCAAGAGGGGATGGGAAAAGCATTCAACTCTCTACAAAATAGAATTGTTGAAATGGGGGGGAAAAAGCATATAACTCATTACAAAACAGATATGAAAATATACCAATTCATTGAAAAACAAAATTTGTGAATTGAAAAAAAATACATAATGAACAAAACAATTCAATTGGTCAAATACAAAAGCTAAAAAAGGTAACTGAAGAAAATCATACAGTATACATTAGAATTAAGCAAATGAAAGTGAATGACCCGATACGATTTCAAGAATCAAACATTTTTTTTAAATGAAAAAATAATAGGAGAAAATATGAAATACCTCTTAGCAAAAACAACTGACTCGTAAAATAGTTCTAGGAGAGACAATCTAAGAATTACTGGACTTCAATAACTATTGATTGGACAAAATATTTGGGGATCTATTTGCCAAGGGAGAGTCAGGAACTATATGAAGACAATTTTAAAACACTTTCCACACAAATAGATCAGTTAGAAAATTATAAAATGTTCATAGGTGGGTCAAGTGAATATAATAAAAATGATAATACTACTTAAATTAATTTACTTAGTGCCATGCCAATCAAACTCCCAAGAAATTATCTTATAGGCCCAAAAAATAAATTTCATCTGGAAGAACAAAATGTCAAAAATTTCAAGGCAATTAATAAAAAATAATGACAATGAAGGTGGCCTAGCTGAGCCAGACCTAAAACTATATAAAGCAGCAGTCATCAAAACCATTTGGTACTGGCTCAGAAATAGAGTAGTCCTTCAGTGGAATATGTTAAGATCACAGGACAAAATAGTCAATAACTATTGTAATGTAGTGTTTGACAAACCCCAAGACTCCAGCTTTGAGCATAAGAACTCATTATTTGACAAAAACTGCTGGGAAAATTGGAAAATATTTTGGAAGAAACTAGGCATTGACCCACACCATTACATACTATCATATACTAAGATAAGATCAAAATAGATTCATGATTTAGACATAGTAACAATATAAACAAATTAGAAGAACATAGGATAGTTTACCTCTCATATCTCTGGAAAAGGAAGGAGTTTGTTTCTAAAGAAGAATTAGGAACTTATAATTGAACACCAAATAGATAACTTTGATTATATTAAGAAGTTTTTGTACAAACAAAACTAATACAGACAAGATCAGAAGGGAAGCAATAAATTGATAGAACATTTTTACATTTAAGGGTTCTGATAAAGGCTTCATTTCTGAAATGGATAGAGAATTTACTCAAATCAAATTTATAAGATTTCAAGCCATTCTCCAATTTATAAATGGTCAATGGATACAAACAGAATATTTTCAGAAGAAATTAAAGCCATTTCTAGTCACATGAAAATGTGCTCTAAATTGCTATTGATTAGAAAAATGGAAATTAAGACAACTCTGAGATACCACTACCCACTGTCAGATTGTCTAAGATGACAGGAAAAGATAATTATGAATTTTGAAGGGGATGTGGGAAATCTGGGACACTAATACATTGTTGGAGAAACGGTGAATGGATCCAAGCGTTTTGGAGAGCAATTTGGAACTATGTTGAAAAAGTTATCAAACTGTGCATACCCTTTGATCCAGCATTGTTTCTACTAGGCTTATATCTGAAAGAAATCTTAAAGGAAGGAGAGGTACCCACATGTGCAAAAATGTTTGTGGCAGCCCTTTTTGTAGTGATAAGAAACTGGTAACTGAGTGAATGCCCATCAGTTGAAGAACGGCTGAATAAGTTATGATATGTGAATGTTATGGAATATTATTGTTCTATAGAAATGATCAGAGGAATGATTTTAGAGAGGCCTGGAGAGACTTACATGAACTGATGCTAAATAAAATGAGCAGAACCAAGAGATTATTATACACAGCAACATCAATATTATAGGACATTCAATTCTGATAAAAGTAACTCTTTTCAATAATGAGATGACTGATGCCAGTTTTTCAATGCTCTTTTGATTAAATGAGCCATTTACACCCAGAAAGAGGACTGTGGGAACTGAATGTGGATCACAAAATAACATTCTCACTCTATTGTTCTTCACTTGAATTTTGTTTTCTTACTCATTTACTTTTCTTTTTGATCTGATTTTTCTTGTTCATCATGAGTATTGTGTAAATATATTAACACATATTGGGTTTAACATATATTTTAACATGTATAACATATATTGGCTTGCTTACCATGTAGGGGTGGGAGTGGGGGAAAGGAGGGAAAAATCTGAAATACAAAGCTATGCAAGGGTTAATGTTGAAAAATTATCTGTGCATATGTTTTGAAAATAAAAGCTTTTAAAAAAGAGATATTCAGTCTTGTTAGACTCTGTTTCCTGCTGCATTTGGAAAATATTAGTCTTCTGAAGGTATAGTTTATATCATATCATATGTTATAAAAATGCTATCCAATAAAAATTGGATTTGATCATCATATTTAATTGATTATTAATGTCTATCAATCAGAATTATATCCCTGATACAAATGTTTTTTATACCTTAATCATTGAGAACAAAAACAGGAAAAGGAAATCATAGAACAATTTTCTTAATAAATGAATCTTAATACAAAAAATGAAATTAAATATAATTCACTATGATTAGGTGAAATTTCTAGTAGGAATGTGAGGTTGGTACAATATTAGGAAAGTTACATGTACACAATTAACTATATATTTTAAAATATCATAACAAGTTAAATTATATTCTTATTTCAACAAATACACAATATGTTTCTGACAAAATATAATATCCATTACTTTTAAACCCAAGAAAATTAGAAATGAATGGATCTTTTCTTAAAATGATAATTAGAATCTATCTCAAACCAGTAGCAAGCATTGTAATGGAGATTAATTAGAATGTTTCTAATAAGATTAAAGTTGAACAAAGAGCTGTTCAACTATGTTTATCCTTTGATCCAGCATGTGTCTACTGAGGGAAAAGGAGACACATGTTTAAAAATGTTTGTAGAAGCCTTTTTGTAGTGGCAAGGAACTGGAAACTGAATGCCCAATGTAATGGAATATTATTTTTCTGTAAGAAATGATTAGCAAGCTGATTTCAGAAAGACCTGGAGACTTTCATGAACTGATGCTAAATGAAATGAGTAAGACAAAGAGAACATTGTACACCGAAACAACAAGATTATATAATTATTAATTCTGATTGACAAGGCACTTTTCAATAATTAGATGATTCAGGCTAGTTCCAGTGATCTTTTGATGATGAGATCCATCTAGACCCAGAAAGAGGATTGTGGGAACTGAGGGTAGATTATCACATAGTATTTTTCACTCATTTTGTTATTGTTTGCTTGAATTTTATTTTCTTTCTTTCTTTTTTTTTTTCTTTTTGATCTGATTTTTCTTGCTCAGCAAGATAATTGTATAAATATATATGCCTATATTTATTTGGGTTTAAAATGCCTATGCATTTACCATATATGTTTACCATGTTTAACATATCTTGGATTTCTTGCTATCTGGGAAGGGAATGAGGGGAAGGGGCTAAAAATCGGAACACAAACTTTTGCAAGAATCAGTGTCGAAGAATTATCCTTGCATATGTTTTTTAAAATAAAAAGCTTCAATAAAAAAGGGAAAAAATGAAAATGTTTAATCTATATTGGATTACTTGCTATCTAAGGGAGGAGGAATAGAGAAGGGAAAGAGAAAAATTTGGAACACAAGGTTTTGCAAGGGTGAATGTTGAAAACTATCCTTGCATATATTTTGAAAAATAAAAGCTGTTTTTAGCAATAACCTCATTTATTACTACTATTTTTCAATATTATAATGTAAGTGCTAATTATAGTAATATAAAAAAATGGAAGGAATAAGAATAAGTAATGGAGAAATAAAACTATTACTCTTTACTAATGATAACATGCTATACTGAGAGAAGCATAGAGTATCAACTAAAAAAGCTAGATAAAACAACAAACACTTTAAAAACATTGGAAGTTATAAAATAAATTCATAGAATTTATCATCATTTCTATATTTAACCAGCAAAATCCATCAGGAAGATGTGAAATTCTATTCAAAATAATTACAGATGATATAACATAAAAAAGAGTTTATCTATCACACAGTTCAAAACTAAGTGAACATAATTATCAAACAATGTTAAAAAATTAAGGATGATTAAACAATTGGAGAAATATTAATTGCTCATAGATAGGCTCAACCAACATTATGAATTGGTTGTTCTACCTAAATTAGTGACTAGTTCAATAACATCAATCAATCAAATACCAAATAATTATTTTGTGAAGTTAGAAAAAAAAAATTGAACTCATCTGAACGTACAAAATTTCAAGAATATCTAAGGAATCAATGAACAAAAATGTGACAGAAGATAGCTTTGCATGACCAGATTTCAATTTATTACATTACAAGGAAGTAAACTTCAAAACAGTCTTATACTAACTAAGAAATAGAGTTATAGATGAGTGGAATATATTAGGCATACAGTATAGGGCACTAAATGACCACAATAGTCTGATGTTTGATTTGGCTACAGAAATAAGTAACAGAAATTCAAAAATGATTGCTTCCTCCAGACAAGCAATAATTGTAAGAGTAAATAAAAATAATTCTAGTTCAATGGCCCCTATCTCTGAGAAGATTGAAGTGGCCTCTGTTTTGTTGTATCATCTTTCCTTTCATGGCAGTAAAGAAAACTTTTTTTGGGTAAGGAGAGCGAGAGGCTAAAAATATCTATTCTGACTTCCTTTGAAAGCTTTCTCTTAACACGTAGAAGCCTCACTATACTTGCAAGATTTACTTGGTTTCTTCCTACAATTTTCTCCATACTTTGAAAAAAAGAAAAAAATCCACAAAATAATCAATAAATGGAAAATATGAATAGATAAAATGATTACATAAAAAGATGCAGCACCACAAACATTTCAGCAATGGACTAGAATAAAGGATGTATTTGGGCACAATTTTGTTCAATATTTGAAACACTAATTTGATATTATTTTATGCTGGCTGTTATTTGTTATTCTACTTTGATTTTGTAATAGTTACATATATTGTATTATTGGTTCTGTTTCTTCATTTTTTTCTCAATTCATGTAAGTATTTAATTCGTGTTTATCATGCCTTCTGATTCTTTCTGTATAGAATGATTCTATAACATTTAAATAACACATTTTGTTTAGTGATCTCTCAATGAATAGGATTCTATTTTAGTCCCTATTCTTACTTACTACAAAAGTGTTGCTATCAATATTTTGGTATAAATGGGAAATTTTTTTAGTTGATGACATTCATAAGATATAAATTTAGCAGTCAAATATTTGAGTCAAAAGGTTTTGAAAGTTTACTCACTATATTCGCATAATTCCTCATTATTTTCCAAAGCTACATATACATACATTTATACATACACATGTGCCTATTTTCCCACCAACCTTCCAACATTTGCTATTACTACCTTTTATCATTTTTTTTTGTTAATTTTCTCAGTTTTTAAAGTGTGAGGTGAAGTTTTATTTCTGTTTTGATGTGTATTTTTCTTTTTGGTGACTGAGTATTCTTTCATTTGATAGCTGTGCCTGAGATTCTTCTCTTGAAAATATAGTTATCTTTTGGCCATTTGTCTAATGAAATAGGGCTTTTGGTCCATATACATTTTTTTTAAATTCATTTTTCCAAATTATCCCCTCCCTCCCTCCACTCCCTCCCCCCGATGACAGGTAATCCCATACATTTTACATGTGTTACAATATAACCTAGATACAATATATGCGTGTAAATACCATTTTCTTGTTGCACATTAATTATTAGCTTCCGAAGGTACCATATACATTTTTTAATTATATATTTTGGAAAACAACCTCTTCTATCAAAAAAATCAAAACATTTTCCCATTTATTTCTCTATTTGTTCTGGATGCATTTTTGTATCAAGAAGCTTTTTGATTAACAAATATTAACTATTTTATAGTTTGTAATGGGCTGTATCACTTGTGAAAGCATGCCCTATTCATAGCTATGAATTATATGTTATACTCACTTCTAATTTTTATGATACACTTTTGAATATTCACACCATGCATAAATTTTGATTTTATGGTAGAATATGGCATAACTTGAGTAACATTTTTCACTAAAAATAAAATGTTGAATCATTAACAGATCTTAAAGCATTTGACTATTTTCTCATCTCTATAAAATTTTATATGAAAATGGTCTACATATGCCTTAACAATAGTCTCACTGAAAATACAAGGAAGAGGCATTTTAGATTTCTTAATTTTCTCCAGCCTATAATATATTAATGATCATAAGAGTCCCTGAGAAGTATATAGCATAACACCATCTGATGTCTTAAAAAATCCATTAGCTTAGCAACTTGAATACTCTAGCCTTACATAAAGATAAAATGTTTTAAAGTGAATGCAACAATATGTAATTTCTTAATAGATTCAACTAACTCAATAACCATCTATCAATTCAAAAATTATTGATTACATAGACCAATATGTCTCTTTCAAGAAAATATACCACCTCTAAATGCCAAAATTATTTGAATCCTTGCCAATTACAACAATTAATATCTTGTTTAATGAGTCACAGATCATAAACACCAGGCAAGATTAAACTCAAAGAAATCTATGGTTGATAAAACTATTTGACAGTATTGAAGAAATATTCCCCCCTGAATAGTGAAGTCTTTAAAATACTCTTCTTTGCAGGTGATTTATGATTTGTATCAAGTCCCAGAAGACTTTAGAGTTTCCCATAAAGAATTATACATATATGTGTATATATATGTATATATATAATTATAGATAGATATAGATAGACATAATATAGATGTATAAATATACATATATACATTATATATGTATAATCAACTCAATAACTATCTATTAGTTAGGCTTTATTTATTAATTAGGCTAGCTAATAACCAATAAATTGATGATCAGTGGTTTCTTTCCCAGTGGAGATCATGAATGTCTCACTTTTTTTTTAAAGGACAGTTGCTGGCAGGAAAAATCAACTCTGCTTAGTAGAAAATTACATGAGGAGGTGAATTAAAACTCTTCAGCTCTTCCTGCTAACAAAGTAGCTTGACCACGAGACTCAGCTGCCTTCAACAATCTAGACAAAGGAATCCATCTCTACTGAGACCACTTTGATTGTTTTTCTCCTTTTATGAGCTGTTACCCCATTTTTCAATGGAAGAATACATGGACATTAGTTTAATGTTTTAGGGCTGGAATTCACCTCTAAACAAAAAAGTCTCCTAGATGAGTGGGCTCCCACTCAAGATCAAGGAGCCTGCTCTTGGAAGTTCTATCAGTCATACATTTCAGAAGCTGATTGATTGATCTATATGAGCTAGTTCCTAAAATAGAATAAAAAGAGGACTGGATTCTAATAAATTTTACAGATGAAGATAAATTGGTACCCAAATGTGGAGGGCCCAGATTTACAGATTAAGTAGTTTGAACATTTTTTGGCAAACAATTAAAAATTGTAGAGAATTGTGGAGTGGAGGAGAGATATAGTAGGATTTATCCAGGAGGATGAATAATTTTAATATCAAATGAAGAATGCAAGGGAGACAGAAATGCTTATTAGGAGGCCGCAGCAACAGATTCAATGCATGATAAAGACCTCCATGATAATAGTAATAAAAGTATTATGAAGTGACAGATCCTGGGAAAGTGTTGAATGAAAAGAATGAGGAGTTTGAAACAGAAATAAGAAGGCTCCCAACTCACAGAGCTTAGGTTCCTTAAATATTTTACACAATTGGGCAATCCCTGAAAGAGAATAGGGAAGGAAATAGGTGCATCAGATATATGGAATCATTTTTCATATTTGTAACATTATTCTAATCAACAAACCCCTCTGAGATTAATGGAAAAGGACATAATAAAAGGTGAATCAGTCTCTGTGGTTGGATAAACTGATAGAGGATAGAGCTTATGTAACTAAATACGAGAGAAAAATTATTCAAATCATTCCTATTGTCCAGCTAGAGACTTTCTGCTTAATTAATAAGGGTGATGAATGGCATATTTCAATACTATAAATATCTTCTTTTGATCCCTCTTTTGAAAATTCAAACTACACTTTTAGTGTCTTGCTTCATGAAGTTTGCATCTTGGTGATATATTAGATGCACCAGTTTGTATATTGAATGTGTGCACAATAAGGGACAAGGTTTATATGTGATATACTTTTCAAAATGCTCACATTTTGAATGCAAAATTTCAAATTTAACAGTAATTTCAACTGTGGAAAATGCATTATTTATACAAGGCTACTTCCCAAATTTCCAATTAATTTGATGTGGTATGCACTCTGTCTTCAGAACAATCAATTAGCAACCTGGCTTCTGATCTGAATATCTGAATACAGATTAAAAATGAGGGATGTTTATACTTCCTCAGAATATAGAACAGAGTTGTTTAGCAAGATTGGGTTTAGGAACTTCCATTTAAAGAATGACACATAAAGAGGTGGAAATATTTTTATACATTTTTAACAATTAATTAACAATTAACATCCCTATATATAAAAGTATAATTTTTAAATTTGGCAAGCACTTTAAGAGACATCATGTAATTATTTTACATATAGATTAGTATTTTCATGTAATAGTGAAATAAAAAGCATGATCTTTTTTTAAATAAAAGGGGAGAATATTGGGCTTATAGTTAGATTACCTGGAATTGAGTTCTGGGTTGGTTATTTCTTAGCTATGTGGTCTTGAGAAATTTAATTTTTTTAATTATTTAAAAATGTTTTAACTTTTATAAAAAGAGGTTTGCTCCCAAGTGGTAACTCATAGTAGGATTGTATACTTTCTAGCCAGTAGACCCTCTTAGGATTTTTATGTTTTTTCAAAGTTTAATTCACATTCATCCTTCTTGAGAGTCATTTCTATACACACTTATATCTCTTTCACAAGGAACTATTAAGATCATGTTCTTACCCACATAATTTACTTTATTTTTATTTCTTATACATTTATAATAGTATATTCCTGGAAGACAGGAATATTTCTTTTCTTCCTTCTTTTTCATTTTCTTTTTTTTTCTTTTTTTGGTCTTTGTATCTACAGTACTCAACATAATAGGCAATTAATAATCACTTCCAACTCTAGAATACTTAGACTACTTCACTATTTTTGGAGGGAAAGGGGTATAAAATTCCATCATTAAAACAGGCACCTCTTACCTCCCTATCTGCTTTGCTTTGTTTTATACATCCCACATAGAATCCAATGGTCACGTATACACATATGTATATATACATATGAGTTCATATATAGTGTGAGTATTCATTCCACTTAACTATCTGATTCTATTCTGTCTGAATGAAATGAAAGAAAACTAGGTTTTTTTTATTATTATAACATTTTATTGGCAGAACATTTGCATGGGTAATTTTCTACATTATCCTTTGCACTCACTTCTGTTCTGACTTTTCCCTTCTCCCCTCCACTTCCTCCCCTAGATAGCAGGCAGTCTTATACATGTTAAATATGTTATAGTATATCCTAGGTACAATATATGTGTGCAGAACCGTACAGTTCTCTTGTTGCACAAGAAGAATTGAATTAAGAAAGTAAAAATAACTTGGGAAGAAAAACAAAAATACAAGTGGTCCACATTAATTTCCCAATGTTCCTTCTCTGGATGTAGCTGATTCTGTCCATCATTGATCAATTGGAACAGAATTAGATCTTCTCTTTTGAAGATATCCACTTCCATCAGAATACATCCTCATAAAGTATTGTTGTTGAAGAGTATAATGATCTCCTGGTTCTATTCATTGCACTCAGCATCTATTCATGTAAGTCTCCCCAAGACTCTCTGTATTCATCCTTCTGTCATTTCTTACAGAACAATAATATTCCATAACATTCATATACCACAATTTATTCAGCCATTCTCCAATTGATGGGCATCCACTCAGTTTCCAGTTTCTGGCCACTACCAAAAGGGCTGCCACAAACATTTTGGCACATACAGGTCCTTTTCCCTTCTTTAGTATTTCTTTGGGATGTAAGCCCACTAGTAGCACTGCTGGATCAAAGAGTGTGCACAGTTTAATAACTTTTGGGGCATAATTCCAGATTGCTCTCCAGAATGGTTGGATTCATTCACAACTCCACCAGCAATGCATCAGTGTCCCAGTTTTCCCGCATCTCCTCCTACACTCATCATTATTTTTTTCTTGTCATGTTAGCCAATCTGAGAAGTATGTAGCAGTATCTCAGAGTTGTCTTAATTTGTATTTCTTTGATCAATGGTGATTTGGAACACTTTTTCATATGAGTGGAAATAGTTTCAATTTCATCATCTGAAAATTATCTGTTCATATGCTTTGACCATTTATCAATTGGAGAATGGCTTGATTTCTTTTTTCTTTTCTTTTCTTTTTTTTTCTTTTTCTTTTTCTTTTTTTTTTTTTTTGAGGCTGGGGTTAAGTGACTTGCCCAGGGTCACACAGCTAGGAAGTGTTAAATGTCTGAGACCAGATTTGAACTCTGGTCCTCCTGAATTCAAGGCTGATGTTCTAACTACTGCACCACCTAGCTGCCCTGAATGGCTTGATTTCTTACAAATTAGAGTCAGTTTTCTATATATTTTGGAAATGGGGTCTTTATCAAAACCTTTAATTATAAAAATGTTTTCCCAGTTTATTGCTTCCCTTCTAATCTTGTTTGCATTAGTTTTGTTTGTACAAAGGCTTTTTAATTTGATATAATCAAAATTTTCTATTTTGTGATCAATAATGATCTCTAGTTCTTCTTTGGTCACAAATTCCTTCCCCTTTCACAAGTTTGAGAGGTATACTATCCTTTGTTCCTCTAATTTATTTATAATCTCATTCTTTATGCCTAAATCATGGACCCATTTTGATTTATCTTGGTATATGGTGTTAAATGTGGGTTCATGCCTAAATTCTGCCATACTAATTTCCAGTTTTCCCAGCAGCTTTTGTCAAATAGTGAATTCTCATCCCCAAAGTTGGGATCTTTGGGTTTGTCAAACACTAGATTACTATAGTTATTCACTATTTTGTCCTGTGAACCTAACCTATTCCACTGATGAACTAATCTATTTCTTAGCCAATACCAAATGGTTTTGGTGACCACTGCTTTATAATATAAATTTAGATCAGGTACAGCTAGGCCACCTTCATTTGATTTTTTTTCATTAATTCCCTTGAAATTCTTGAACTTTTGTTCTTCCATATGAATTTTACTGTCATTCTTTCTAGGTCATTAAAATAGTTTCTTGGGAGTCTGATTGGTATAGCACTAAATAAATAGATTAGTTTAGGTAGTATTGTCATCTTTATTATATTTGCTCGAAGACCACTAGTTCTTACCATTAGACTAACCTTTTGGTCTTAAAGTCCTTCATGTCTTTCCTACTTTCCATATATCTATATATATCCAGACTTCTGGTACTGTCATTTTTCCTTTGAATGCAAAAATGAAAGCTCTAAAACTTGCTCTCTGCTTTGCCCTGCTGTTATTCCCTTAGGACTTTAATGTATTTTCCTCTAACCTGCAGCTTTGCTTTCTTTTATGTGTTGTATTTCCCAAATAAAGTGTAAGGTCCTTAAAAGCAGGGGGTAATCTTTGATTTTTATATTTGTATTCATAGTACCTAACACATTGCCTTGGTCATAGTAAACACTTTTATTTATTTATCTATTCATCCATTCACTCAAAAAGTCATTATTATATGTAGTTTTGTTAAATAGATATTAATGAAGCATGCACTGTTCTAAGCTCAGGAGGTGATACAAAGTCATCATTTTTAATGGAAAAAGTATATCTATACATAATCAAAATGAAATCAAATATAAATGGAAGTCTTTAAGATTTTCATGAAGTGTGGTCATTTTCTACAGAAAAATATTAAAAAACAATGAAGATTTTAATAGAAGACACAGAAATATTTTATTATTCTTATTATTATGGCTTTTTATATACAAAACATATGGATGGGTAAATTTTCTACATTAACCCTTGCAAAAACTTCTGTTTTAACTTTTCCCCTCCTTCCCTCCACTCCCTCCCCTAGATGGCAGGTAGTCCTATACATATTAAATATGTTAAAGTATGTGTTCAATACATGTTAAACGTGTTAACAATAATGTTAAATAACAATAAACATTTTAAAGTACATGTTAAATATGTATACATATTTATACAATTATTTTGTTGCACAAAAAAGATCAGATTTAGAAAGAAGGTAAAAATAACCTGAGAAGAAAAAAACAAGAATGCAAGCAAATAATAACAGAAACAGTGGAAATGTTGTGGTCCACACTCATTTCCCAGTGTTGTTTCTCTGGGTGCAGTTGGTTCTGTTTATTACAGATCAATTGGAACTGAGTTGGAGCCTCTCATTGTTGAAGAGATCTATGTTCATCAGAATTGATCATAATATTGTTGTTGAAATGCATAATGATCTCCTGGTTCTACTCATTTCACTTAGCATCAGTTCATGTAAGTCTCTCCAAGCCTCTCTGTATTCATCCTGCTGGTCATTTCTTATAGAACAATAATATTACATAATATTCATATACCACAATTTTTTCAGCCATTCTCCAATTGGTGGGCATCCCTTCAATTTCCAGTTTCTAGCTACTATGAAAAGGGCTGCCACAAATATTTTTGTACATACAGGTCCCTTTCCCTTCTTTAAGATCTCTTTGGGATATAAACCCAGTAGTAACACTACTGAATGAAAATATATGTATAGTTTAATAACCTGTTGAGTATAATTCCAAATTGCTCTCCAGAATGGTTGGATCTATTCACAATTCCACCAACAATGCATCAGTGTCCCAGTTTTTCCACATCCCCTTCAAGATTCATCATTATTTTTTCCTGTCATCTTAGCCAATCTGACAGGTAAAGAAGACACAAATCTAAAGATTGTCATAGCATAGATTTTCTCCTCAGTCAGTACTTAGGCTAGCAAGGATTTTTTAAATACTTACCTTATCCCAAGCATTATGCTAACCTCCAGGGCTACAAAGAAAGATAAAATATCAATTGTCTTCAAAAATCAAGTCTATGCTCTAATAGAGGAAACTTTACAGTTACATCCCCTAAACTTCCCCATACAGCTCCCCTCAGAACCTATGTTTAAGAAGAGTATCAATGCTATCCAGATTGTTTTTCATTTCCCAGGATGCTGCACTAGGATTTTTTCCTTCCCTCTCTTATTTTCAATTTATTATTGTGTATTTTTGAGCCCACTAAATTGTATGTTCCCTGAGAATAGAGATTCTATCTCTCGTTCTCTGGCTCTATTTCTGTTTCTCCCTTTCTTTTTCTTTCTCTTTCTGTGTATCTCTGTCTCTTTTCTGGCTCCTCTCTTTATACTCCCAGCATTTAACACAATGCCTGACGCATGGTATTTAAAAATATTTATTGCTAGGTGACTGAGTGGATAGATCTGTAGGCCTGGAAACTTCAGTTCAAATTTGGCCTCAGACCCTGTCTCTGCAAAACTGGTCAAGTCACTTAAACTGCTTACCTCATCCTTCTCTAACTGTAAAATAAGAATAATAACAGCAACTATTTCAATGAGTTGCTATTAGCTTCAAATGATTTAATATTTCTAAAGTACTCACACAGCTCCTGCAACATGGTGGGAGTTATAAAAATGTTTATTCTGTTATTGAATGAATGACTGACATGCAAACAAGTATATACTCATATGATAGATATAGTAGAAATGTAGAATTATCCCAGAAGAAAGATACTCATAGAGAGAGCAATGGGATAGACACTACTATAATTCATTTGTAAAAGGTGAGATTTAATCTGGCACTTAAAGGAAGTCAAAGTAGCTAGAAGGAAGAGGTGAGGCAAGAAAGCAAAGATAGGAACAGCTAAAAATGTGAAAGACTTAGGAGACAGAATGCTCTGGAGAACAGCACGAGGACAAATTTCACTTAACCAAAGAGTACATGGAGGGAAGTAAAGTGTAAGAAAATGAAAAAGTAGGAAGGAAGCAATTTCTGAAGAATTCTAAAGAGGTTGCACAGAAGATAAAGAGAATTGGATCTGGATTCAGGAAAACCTGAGTTCAAATCCAATTTAGGTACTTATTACTTCTGTGACCTTGGGAAAAATCACTTATTCTATTTGCTTCAGTTTCCTTAAATGGAAAATAGAGATAATAATCACATCTATTTGACAGTGTTGTTGTGATAATAAAATTCAATATATTCTAAATGCTTAGCATAGTGCTTGACACAAAAGCTATTTAGCTATTTATTCCCTTATCCCCTTTAAAAGCCTTAGATAGAAATTTTAAAAAATGAAATAAAAGCTTTAGATAGGTCTGGATTAATAAATTTAACAATAATTTGTTTATATATGACAATTGAATCCATGGGGACTGATTATAGTACCAAAGGAGATAGAATAAAGGGAGAAGTGAAGAAGACTCACAACAGAATCTTAAGTGACCTCCCACAGCTAGTGAGAATTATCTGAAATATGATCCAGATAATGAGATTGATTACTGAGCAGAGAGTTAAAGGAACAAGGAAAGAGTACTCTAAAAATAACCAGGAAAAAAGAGAGAATTCAGAAGAAGCAGCTAATCCATGATGTCAAAGACACTAGAAAGATCAAGAAAAACATATTGGAAAAAATTGAGAAAAGGCCACCAGATAGAATGATTAGGAAGTTTTCATGGGAATTCACACAGAACATGGGGCAGGGATTAAAAGAAAGAGGAGGAATACATCCTATTTATATGTTGCTTTAAGGTTTGTAAAAAGCTTCACAAACATTAAAGTTTCACAATCATCTTGGGATCAGAGGATAAGATATTGTAGAAACTGGATGGGAAAAAATGTTTTTAAATATTTCAAGAAACTTCACCAGGTTCATAAAAATGCCTGTCATAACTAAACGATTTGTCCATATATTGCTGGTGACTCCAAACTGGTAACCATTCAAAATATACTTTTCCAACTGTGTGCCTTAACTGGCATTAAAAAAATTCTGCAGGTCCTATTATGACATTCCTGTCAGTGAAAAAACAAACAAACAAACAACCACAGCAGATGGACATAAATTAAAGTTTTCACACTAAACAGGTTTCTTCCAGCTGTTCATGAGAAAAGAAGGGAATACAAAGAGAGTGAAATATCTTACTGGAAGGTCATCCAATTGGATACTACAGTTACATATTTTCATCTTGTTTAGTAACACAGAAATCATGACCTTGATAATCAAAATATGTTATGTCATGGGAGGAAGCATTCAGTATAGCTTTCAATTGAGTTCACATAAACCATCTGTGTTCCTAATTAATTGTCAAATGTATACCATTTTTAAAAAATACAAAATGAATGACAAAATAGAAAATCCTTTGAAACAGGGGTGAAAACAAAGGAATTCAAATGAGTTAAGGGTGTTTAATCTAAGAAATATTTTGTACTTTTATTCACTATTTTTAATTGAATCATTTTTATTGTGAACATAAAAATCATGCACATAAAAGCTTTTAAATATATAATGAAAAAATGAGAGAATGTATGTGTTTTTATACAAAATATAACTAATCTTGTTAGGCATAATTTGGGTTTTAAGAAATGTGTGTGGAGCCATGATGGCTGAGAAGCACATGTGAGAATCTGAGCTCCTCTCACCCTCATTACCAATTTTTAAAATCAGCCTCAAATATCGTGCTAGACTTACCAAATTCATGAAGATTGGAAGTACAACAATTTACCAGCAGAAGATAATCTGGAATATCGCCAGAAAGGGTTTCTCCTGAGTGGCAGGAACAGACCAGAGCAGGGCAGGGATAGAATCGGGAGCTGGGGGGGCCTCTGCGGTTGGAAGGCTTACATAGAGCTCTCTGCCATAGCCTGACTGCTTTGCTTTGGTCACAGAGAAGTTGGAACCTCGGATAAAGGGTACTCTGAGGGACGCCAGAGACTGAGAGGATCTGATTATGCCCACCCAGGACCGGAAGTGATTCAGTGCAGACCATAACACAGCTCTTTGCAGCATTCTGCAGCTAGGGGCTCTTGTTGGGGGGCAGGTCAAACTATGTAATCCCCTTTTCAAAAATTCTAGTGGCTCCCTGAAAGTTCCTGGACCAATTAGAAAATCCTCTGGTGTTTAAAGTCCTTCATAAAAATGTCTCCTACTCCATTTTGAATTTTACTTTACTTTTGTCTCTGCTCCATATTATTCAATTCAGTGATGATGGACTTCTTATTGTTCCATGAATAAAAAACACCTTGTATCAATTCCCCTTTTCTTTGACTCATGCCTAGAGAACTTGGCCTTTTCTACTCTGCATCCTACTTAGTTTCTTCCTTCAAATATAAACTAAAATACTGTATTTTTCTGAAAGTCTTTTCTAATCCATTTTAATTTTGCTTTCCATTTTTAAATTATTTTCTCTTTTTCCTATATACAGCTTGTCTAAAAATGATCCCAACACCCAAATATTCCAGAATGTTTCTGAGAAATTAATTTGTCTTTGATCTAAGTTACCTAGTATATAATGGTGTCAGATATGAACAACATAGATAAATAAATTATTTCTAGTAATTATGTTGTAAGTTAGGATCTGATTCATACTTAAAAGGATTATATAGTCTAGGAAGTTTGGTGTAGAATTACCAAAAAATGCTACATGATACCATATGGAATACTTTGCCCCAATAAAGAAGTGGGATCTAAAAAGCTATCCTACAATGAAAGATTTTAAGTCAACAAGACATCTCATCTCTTCAAACCTCATTTGCTTCATCAGTAAAATAGGGAATAAAATCTGAGATTCAAATTCACAAAATTTGTTGATCAATCAAAGTGTTTTTAAAAATCTGTTGTTCTAATATGAGTTTATAAGCAGTAAGATTTCTATATGCCAAATACTTAAATTAGAATTTAAAAAAATAATTTCCACTTGGGAAGTTTGCTAATATGTAGAAAAGATAAGACATGCAAGCATGAGTTTATATATGTCAAAATATGTATTTCAAGCAATAAAGTCTTCACATATACAAATAAAGGAGAAATCATTTAGAGTCAGAGCACTACAAAAACCTTCACAGAGGAAATCAAACTCAAAGGATAAGATAGGAGACACAGTATGCCTAACTGCAAAGACCATTCTAGTCATGGACTCAAAGTCAGAGAGGTCAAAAAATGGTATGAATGCATTAAAAAGATGAAGAGGAGATGGATGCAGGCACATGCTTGAACCAGCTCCATACGCCTCACTCTAAAGCTTATAGTTAAATTGTCAAAAAAAAAAAAAAAAAAGACTTTACACTTCAAAAATAAGCAAACTTTTTTTTTAAAGCTTGGTTTATTTTATGTTGATTATCTCTAATAAGAGTATGAAGAGAATGATAATAATGGGTTGATAATAATGGGTTGATTATTGTCCTTCATTTTCAAATGAAGTTTCTAATATGTTGGCATTAGTTCTTCTGGTAGTAATTTTGTCTTGGTGCCACCACTTCTGTTGAATTAAAATATTTAACTTCTGGAAGATGTCTATGAAAAGTCCAGCATTCTCTGCCTCATAGTGTCTTTGTCAGTTTCATATACTGTCTGTTTCTTCTTATAGTTACATAAATTATAAAGCATCAATATTTGCTGTAAGAGTGAAGCCACAAAAATTTAATTTAGGTAAATGAAAGACAGTATTGATGATAAAATTATGAGATGCACAACTCTTCAGTAGTAGGAGATTAGTGGTATTTCTAATTCCATTCCTCATATGGTCTCCCTGATATATTTAGTAGTTTGAATCTATTATTAAAGTCACCCAAAATTATAAGCTTGGTCTCTTTGGGCACATTGATGATAAAGATCTCCAGGAATTCATAAATTTTTTTCTTTGATCTCAACAGGGGTCATCATGGTGGGAGCACAGAGTGTAATGATGGGGGCCTAGAGTTTTCCCAAAAGTGACAATTGTATTGTCACGTACCTTTCATTCACTCCTTTTGTTAGGCATACAAGTTCATTGAGCAGATTAGTTTTTTATTGCAAAATCTACACTAGCTTCATAGAACTCCTCTTCATTGTTGTCACTTCAGGGGAAAAACAAACAAACAGAAAAACATTTGGTCTGATGGAAGTGAATATTTTCAACAAAGAGAAGATCTAATTCAATTCCAATTTATCAATGATGGACATACCTAGAAAAGGAATACTGTGAAATGAGTATGAACTGTTTTTATTTTTGTTTTTCTTCCCAGGTTATTTTTACCTTCTGAATCCAATTCTTCTTGTGCAACAAGAGAACTGTATGGTTCCACAAGCATATATTGTATCTAGTATATACTATAACATATTTAACATGTATAAGACGGCCTGCTATTTAGGGGAGGGAGTGAAGGGAGGAAAGGGAAAAGTTGGAACAGAAGTGAGTGCAAGCGATAATGCAAGCAATTGCCCAGGCATATGTTTTGTCAATAAAAAGTTATAATTAAAAAAAAGAAAAAGAAAAAAGAAAACGGAGCTGCATAGCACAATTTTCTTGTTTTTCTGTTTGTTTGTTTTTCCCCTGAAGTGACAACAATGAAGAGGAGTTCTATGAAGCTAGTGTAGATTTTGCAATAAAAAACTAATCTGCTCAATGAACTTGTATGCCTAACAAAAGGAGTGAATGAAAGGTACGTGACAATACAATTCTCCAATTGATCGGCATCCATTCATTTTCCAGTTTCTAGCCACTATAAAAAAGGCTGCCACAAACATTTTGGCACATACAGGTCCCTTTCCGTTATTTAGTATTTCTTTAGGATATAAGCCCAGTAGTACCACTGCTGGTTCAAAGGGTAGACACAGTTTGATAACATTTGGGGCATAATTCCAGATTGCTCTCCAGAATGGTTGGATTCTTTCACAACTCCACCAACCATGCATCAGTGTCCCAGTTTTCCCACATCCCCTCCAACATTCATCATTTTTTCCTGTCATCTTAGCAGATCTGACAGGTGTGTAGTGGTATCTCAGAGTTGTCTTAATTTGCATTTCTCAGATCAATAGTGATTTGGAACACTCTTTCATATGAGTGGAAATGGTTTCAATTTCATCATCTGAAAATTGTGTTCATATCCTTTGACCATTTATCAATTTGAGAATGGCTTGATTTCTTATAGAGTCAATTCTCTATATATTTTGGAAATGAGGCCTTTATCAGAACCTTTAACTGTAAAAAAATGTTTTCCCAGTTTATTGCTTCCTTTCTGATCTTATTTGCATCAATTTTGTTTGTACAAAGGTTGTTTTTTTTTTAATTTGATGTAATCAACATTTTCTATTTTGTGATCAATAATGATCTCTAGTTCTCCTTTGGTCACAAATTCCTTCCTCTTCCATTATCCTTTGTTCCTCTAATTTATTTATGATCTCATTCTTGATGCATTAATCATGGACCCATTTTCATTTTATCTTGGTATTTGGTGTTAAATGTGGGTCCATGCCTAATTTCTGCCATACTAATTTCCAGTTTTCCTAGAAGTTTTTATCAAATAGTGAATTCTTATTACATAAGTTAGGATCTCTGGGTTTGTCAAACACTAGATTACTATAGTTATTGAGTTATTTTGTCTTGTGAGCCTAACCTATTCCACTGATCAACTAATCTATTTCTTAGCCAATACCAAATGGCTTTTTTTTAATTTTTATTTTATTTTATAATTATAACATTTTTTGACAGTACATATGCATGAGTAATTTTTTACAACATTATCCCTTGCACTTACTTCTATTCAGATTTTTTCCCTTCCTCCCCCAACCCCCTCCCCCAGATGGCAAGCAGTCTTATATATGTTAAATATATTACAGTATATTCTAGATACAATATATGTGTGTAGAACCGAATTTTTTGTTGCACAGGAAGAATTGGATTCAGAAGGTAAAAATAACAGTTTACATTCATTTCCCAGTGTTCCTTTTCTGGATGTAGCTGGTTCTGTCCATCATTAATCAATTGGAATTGGATTAGCTCTTCTCTATGTTGAAGAAATCCACTTCCATCAGTATACATCCTCGTACAGTATCATTGTTGAAGTGTATAATGACCTTCTGGTTCTGCTCGTTTCACTCAGCATCAGTTGATGTAAGTCTCTCCAAGCCCCTCTGTATTTCTCCTGTTGGTCATTTCTTATAGAACAATAATATTCCATAACATTCATATACCATAGTTTACCCAACCATTCTCCAATTACTCATCCATTCATCTTCCAGCTTCTAGCCACTATGAAAAGGGCTGCCACAAACATTTTGGCACATACAGGTCCCTTTCCCTTCTTTAGTAGTTCCTTGGGGTATAAGCCCAGTAGTAGTATGGCTGGGTCAAAGGGTATGCACATTTTGATAACTTTTGATAATTCCAGATTGCTCTCCAGAATGGTTCGATTCTTTCACAACTCCACCAACAATGCATCAGTGATCCAGTTTTCCCACAGCTCCTCCAACATTCATCGTTATTTGTTCCTGTCATCTTAGCCAATCTGACAGGTGTGTAATGATACCTCAGAGTTGTCTTAATTTGCATTTCTCTGATCAATAGTGATTTGGAACACTCTTTCATATGAGTGGAAATAGTTTTAATTGCATCATCTGAAAATTGTCTGTTCATATCCTTTGACCATTTATCAATTGGAGAATGGCTTGATTTCTTATAAATTAAAGTCAATTCTCTGTATATTTTGGAGATGAGGCCTTTATCAGAACCTTTAACTGTAAAAATGTTTTCCCAATTTGTTACTTCCCTTCTAATCTTGTTTGCATTAGTTTTGTTTGTGCAGAAACTTTTTAATTTGGTGTAATCAAAATTTTTTATTTTGTGATCAATAATGGTCTCTAGTTCTCCCTTGGACACAAACTCCTTCCTCCTCCACAAGTCTGAGAGGTAAACCATCCCATCTTCCTCCAATTTATTTATGATTTTGTTCTTTATGCCTAAATCTTGGACCCATTTTGATCTAATCTTAGTATGTTGTGTTAAATGTGGGTCCATGCTAGTTTCTGCCATACTAATTTCCAGTTTTCCCAGCAGTTTTTGTCAAATAATGAATTCTTATCCCAAAATTTGGGATCTTTGGGTTTGTCAAAGATTAGATTGCTATTTTTATTCACTATCTTGCCCTGTGAACCTAACTTATGCCACTGATCAACTAGTCTATTTCTTAGCCAATACCAAATGGTTTTGGTGACTGTTGCTTTATAATATAGCTTTAAATCAGGTACACTTAGACCACCTTCCTCTGACTTTTTTTTTTTTTTTCATTAGTTCCCTTGCAATTCTCGACCTTTTATTCTTCCATATGAATTTTGTTGTTATTTTTTTCTAGGTCATTTAAATAGGGAAACTACTGCTTTATAATATAGTTTTAGATCAGGTACAGCTAGGCCACCTTCATTTGATTTTTTTTTTTCATTAATTCAATTGATATTCTCGACCTTTTGTTCTTCCATATGAATTTTGTTGTTATTTTTTTCTAGGTCATTTAAATAGGGAAACTGCTGCTTTATAATATAGTTTTAGATCAGGTACAGCTAGGCCACCTTCATTTGATTTTTTTTTTCATTAATTCAATTGATATTCTCGACCTTTTGTTCTTCCATATGAATTTTGTTGTTATTTTTTCTAGGTCATTACAATAGTTTCTTGGGAGTCTGATTGGTATGGCACTAAATAAATAGATTAGTTTCAGGAGTATTGTCATCTTTATTATATTTGCTTGGCCTATCCAACATTACTTAATATTTTCCAATTATTTAAATCTGACTTTATTTGTGTCAAAAGGTTTGTTCATATAATTCCTGACTTTCCTTTGGTAGACAGATTCCCAAATATTTTATGCTATGGACAGTTATTTTGAATGGAATTTCTCTTTGTATTTCTTGCTGTTGTATTTTGTTGGTGATATATAAAAATGCTGAGGATTTATGTGGATTTATTTTGTATCCAGCAACTTTGCTAAAGTTATGAATTATTTCTAATAGCCTTTTAGTAGAATCTCTGGGGTTCTCTAAGTACACCATCATATCATTTGTAAAGAGTGATAGTTTGGTTTCCTCATTACTTACTCTAATTCCTTTAATCTTGTTTTCAACTCTTATTACTGAGGCTAGCATTTCTAATACAATATTGAATAATAATGGTAATAGTGGGCAACCTTGTTTCACTCCTGATCTAAGTGGGAAAGGTTCTAGTTTTTCCCCATTACATATGATGCTTACTGACGATTTTTAATATACGCTCCTGACTATTTTAAGGAAAAGTCCATTTATTCCTATCCTCTCTAGAGTTTTTATTAGGAATGGATGTTGAATTTCATCAAATTCGTTTTCTGCATCTATTGAGATGATCATATGGTTTTGTTAATTTAGTAATTGATATAGTTAATTATGATAATAGTTTTCCTAATATTGAACCAGCCCTGCATTTCTGATATGTCCTACTTGGTCATAGTGTATTATCCTGGGGATGATTTTTTGTAATCTTTTTGCTATTATTTTATTTAAGATTTTAGCCTCAATATTCATTAAGGAGATTGGTGTATAATTTTTTTTCTCTGTTTTCAACCTTCCTGGTTTAGGTATCAGTACCATATCTGTATCATAAAAGGAATTTGGTAGGACTCCTTCAATCCCTAATTTTTTCAAATAGTTCCACGAACATTTTCAATAAACTAGACTTTATGTGGCAGCTTCGTTTAACTCAGGATTGTTATTTCCATATTATTTCTCTGACAAATACTGTATTTCTTTAAGATCTACTGGAAAGTGTGCACCAATTTCATGCACAGTTAGTGAAAAGAAACAACGTTGCAGAAGTTTTTGTCCATATTTTTGTGCTTTGAATTCAGGGGGGGGTCCCATGGTAATCAGGCCAGAGTTGGGTAAGCAGAAAATTTTAGGGCACCTTTTGTAGCCCCTTCCTCACACCAGGAGGTGATCAGTGCACTTCTTAAAAATGTTTGCTCATAAACCAAACAGTTTGCTGAATTATACACCTGCTTCCAGAAAGAAAATGACTCTATGACTTGGGTTTCCTTCATGTAGGATTATTACTACAGCTCTCAAGTATATTTGCACCTGTAGTTTCTTCATTTGCCTGTAATCAAAATACTGTGACATAGGTAAAAATGATAAAATGATATGAGTGATATCTTTTGATTAAAATGTAAATTTAATATAATTGAGGGAAAGTTCCACAAAATCATCAGCCTCACTCTCTTCCAGAGTTATTACTGTCTGGTATCAAGACACAATCACGAGGATTAGTGATGATTCAAAATGCAGTGGATGATCTTGGTGTCTTTTCTGTCTTATCGAACTTGAAGCTCTCCACAATGCCTGCTTCACCTGTCTTCCTGGATATTGGAACAAATTGTTATCATCCATCCATTCTATCAGAGGACATTTTCACATTCTTGGCATAGACATGTCCTCTAATTCACTGATGTTTTTCAGACCCTTCATTTACCCACAATCTGTTTAGCCTGTTTGAGAAATGGTTTACCAGAATGTGGTTCCTGGTTATGTTACTTCTTGGAGCAGACATGGTATTTAGGTGAATCAGATGGACACAAAACATGGGTAGCAGCCCTGAAAAGGTCTTGGTAGCCATAATACCACAGATATTAGTATTATCTAAACACTACCTATACCCCAAAACTAAGAGCATGTCATGTAAATAAAACTCCTATCTAAGAGCTGAGTGATATACATTTACCAACAAAGTTCTGACAAATATATGGCTTCAAAAAAGGAAAGCAATAAGTATTTTCTTGGGTTAAGGCAAAATGGTCAGACTATTCTGGCCAGATAAAGTTTGATGGCTCAAATTTATTGAGTCAGATCTTTGAAAATGATCGATTTTTAAAAACATTTTACATCTCTTGAGAAGTGATGTAGTTTAAATATTCAGAGATTTGCTATTACAAAATTGTAATATTAAAGTTTCTTTAATTATGTTGGTATGGTTGAAACTTGGGGTGTGCCTTTTTCTTTTCTTGGATATTTCCCAAAACTTGTACTGAAAATAATATTTCTCCATCTCTCTAAGGCAGCTTTAATTTCTCTCACTGGAAAATACCAGGGGCCTTCCTCAATACTGTAATTCTTAACTTTCATAATGCTGCCAACAAATTACCAGTAAAAATGGAAGTAAATGGGTTAGGACCTGAGAGCAATTTTCTAAATGGACTTAACAGTAGCCCTTATTTTTAGAACAAGTTTAAAAACTGGCATTATCTCCAAAAACAGTATTTGTATGAAGACAGAAGTGGTCTGAAATCACAAACATCAATAGGATGATAGCTAATTTTTCCATTTGATTTTTAAAGAAGTTTCTACCACCAACTGTCTTTCTGTATTAAAAAGAAAAATACAAAGTAATGCATTAAGGCTTTGATTTTTATCTTAAAATTAAAAAAATAAGCATTTCTAACAAGGATGAGAACAGATGGTTATGGCTGCAATCAACAGAAATTGTGATTTGGCTGTCCTCTTTTATTTTTTGACAGACAATAATGAAGGAGAAAAATATTTCCCATAAAGATCTATGCCTCTTTCAAACTCTTCCCAGAATTAGATAATAACTGATTTAAAAAAATAGGACATGGGCAGGTTAAATTTCATTGCCTACCACCATCTAATATTTAATAGAGTAGCTATGCAGTCTACATATGTTTCTGTAAATAAAATCAAACCTACTGTTTGGAACAAGATAGATAAACTAATAAATTGCTTTTTAACTCCTAAGTTTACTAATTTTTCACTGTAAAATTGGATCCAGATCAATGTTTCCCAAAATTTGATTCCTTTACAGTTTTAAACATTCCTGGAGATTCTTCCAAGAACTTTTGCTTATATGGATTTTATTTATTGACAATTAGTCTTCTAGAAATTAAAACATATTCGTATTATTATGAAAATGGTATTGACCTCATGAACTCATTGAAAGATTCTTATTTTAAGACTGAACTTTCAGGTAACTTATTCTAAGTAATTTTTGACGTCTAAGCTTGGTTATTTTCCTGAGCCTTGAAATACAGATGGAAAGAGGTAGTATTTATAAGAGTATAGTAGAATTTTTAATTTGAGTGCAAGTTAAATGGCTTTAATTATTTCATTTGAAAAGTTCATATCTTTTGATCATTTATCAATTGAGGAATAGCCTTTATTTTCCTATAAATTTAACCCAATTCCCTATATGTATGAGAAATGAGGCCTGTATCAGAGAAACTTGTTTCAAAATACTTTCCATTATTACTATTGCTACCTTCTTTCCCATCTCCATTTACTCCATTCTGTTTCTCTTTGCACCCTTTTTTTTCTTCAAATTTGTTTTGCTTTTGACAACCCCCTTATCCCACTTCTAATATTTCCTTCCCTTAATACTTTCCTGCAGGGTAAAATAGATTTCTATACCCATATTGAGTGGGTATAATATTTCCTCTTTGAACCACTTCTAATAATAATAAAGATCTCTCACTTTTCCTCCCCTTGTCTCCTTCCTTTACATTGCAAAAGCTTTTCTTGCTTCTTTAATGGCAGATAATCTATACCATTCCACTTCTTTATCTCCCTTTTTCCCAGGAATGCACTGGGAATATCACCCCTTAATTTTATTTTTAGATATTATTCTTCTATATTCAACTCACAAATGTGCCCTCTGTTTCTATATTGTCCTTCTATCTGCCATGAATTGCATATGAATTCAATATGAATTGCAAATATTTTTTCACATATAGGAATGTAAACACATAAACCTTTAAAAGTCCTTTATTATTTCTCTTTTCAGATTACCCCTTTTATGTTGCTTTTCAGTCATATTCTGCTCTGATATTTTCATTATGAATGCTTGAAAGACCTCTATTTCATTGAATGACCATTTTCCCCTGAAAGATTATACTCAGTTTTGCTGGTTAGGTGATTCTTGTAATCCTAGCTCTTTGGCTCTCCAAAATATCACATCCGATGCTTTCTAATCCTTTAATATAGAAGCTGTTAATTGTTGTGTTATCCTGACTGTAGCTTCACGATATTGAATTGTTTCTTTCTGGATGCTTGCAATATTTATCCTTGAACAGAGAGTTCTGGAATTTAGCTATAATATTTCTAATTGTTTTCATTTTGGGATCTCTTTCACTAGATTATAGGCGAATTTTAAAAATTTTTATTTTACCATCTGATTCTAAAATATCAGGATAGTTATCTACATTCTTTTATTTTTTTTTAAATATAGTTTTCAAGGAGTGCAATATTTTAAAATTAATTTTCCTGAGTCTATATTCCAGATCAGTTTTCCCCCATGAGATAGGCCACATTATGGTCTATTTTTTTTCCCATTCTTTTCATTTTGTTTTATTGCATTTTGATTTCTCATAAAGTCATTAGCTTTCATTTGCTCAATTCTAATTTTCAAGGAATTATTTTCCTCAATGAGCTTTTGTACCTTTTTTTTTTTTTTCCCATTTAGACAATTTTTGCTTTTTAAATCACGGTTCTCTTAATTAACTTTTTTGCACTTCCTTTTGGAGCACTCTTATCTCTCTTCCATAAACTGAGACCAATTCTTATTTTTTGGAGGCTTTTAGATGTAGGGGCTTTGACTTTGCTAATTTTTTTGAGTGTGGTCTATAATTAGAATCCTTTTTGATGCTGTTTGTTCAATTCTCCAGTCTAGTTGACTTTGAAGCCTTTATTGAATCAAAGCTCTGTTTTCAGTGTGGAGGGTGCAATATTCCAAACTTCAGAAGTTTTTGCAGCTTTTTTCAGAGATCTTTCAATTTTTTCAAGGTGGTGTGAGCTAAGAATAGCTGTATTTTCTCCTTTTCTAATCTGTGCTCTGCTTTGTGAGTGACCAGAAGCAATCTTTTCTACCCTGGAACCATTGGAAGGGTCCCTGCTTCCCTGCAGCTGTTGCAAGCTTTGGTGTGTAAGTGATTCTTCTTGAATTGCTATTTTGACCCAGGACTGCATCCTGTATCTGAGTATAGAATAAACAATAGAGTCCTGCCTCAGTGTGAACAAAGAGACCCCAGTAATGTTCTTTTTTGCCAGTTGTTCATTCTCCTTACCATATGTGAATTGAGACTTCCAGAAGTAGCAGCTATTGATTCAGAGGCTCCCAATGTCTGTCCAGATTTACTGGGGTTGGGGCAGTGTTGGCACTGCCTGAGCTGATTGTACTCTCACCTTGGTGCAACAGATCTTTTCTGCTAATTTGCAAATTTTATTTTGGATGTGTACAAAATCATTTTATAAAATTGCTTGATAATGTCTTTTGGAGATTTCTGACATTCTATTTTTTTAGAGATATTATTTACAGGTATTTGTAGGGGTTTGTGGAAGAACTTGCCTTTACTTCTTCATTTACACTTACTTTTTTTCTTAAAAAAATACAGAACCCCAAAGTATGACTAAAACTGAACAAGAAGAAACTTACAATAATGTATTAAAATTGTTTTTGAAATAATAAATAGTGAAAATGATTCATTATGCCTTATGATTCATGCACAAGCAATAGATCTGGAGGGGGGCAGAGCCAAGATGACAGAGAAGGCACACCCGACTTCCTAAGCTCCTCTCATACCCTCATGACCTATCTTTGAATTTAGCCTCAAAAATAGGGCTTGACTAGTGAAACTCATGAAGATTAAACGTACAGCAACTTACCAGCTGAAGATAATCTGGAAGACCGCCACAGCAGGTTTGTCCTGTGAGATGGGAACAAACCAGTACAGGAAGGGAGATAGGAAAGAGTCCTAAGTGGAGCAGGGACAGGGGTAGCCTCTGTGGCTAGAAAAGTAGTGGAAAATATTCTGCCATAGGCTGACTGCTTTCCCTTGATTATAAAGCAATTGACTAACAGAGAGATTAGAGCCAGAGGTATAGGACACTCTAAAAGCACTAGAACCTAACAGGATCTGGCTATACCCACCACAAATGGGAAATGACTCAGCAGAGACCAGCACAACTGTGCAGCTGCATTCTGCAGCATGGCCAGGGCAGCTGAAAATCTACTCAGCTGGAAGGAGCAGCCCAAGCAGCCTTTAATATGCACAGTGTGGGGCTTGGCCTAAGGAATAGAGCTTCCCCAGCATGACTGTGCTTCCTTGGGCAGAGCCATTTCCAGGGCCTTTGTGGGACTATTCACTGGGCAACTACTAATACCCACAGCCCCACAGCAGGCTTTGGCTTGGGATAGTGACATTTTCACTGCTCAACCTCTTGCCTCAGGGCAGTTGTTAATCCACACAGCAGGAGTTCTTCACGGGGCACCCCCTACAACTCAGCTATGCAGGCCTGAGGAACTTCCATTGTGAAAATATTTCCCAGAGCACTCTCATACCTGGCCACTCTTTGTAGCTGGTTGGCTATACACCTATGCCTGTTCTGCAGAGGAAGTTGTTAACCTCCTGGCCCTGAAAGCAAAACCCTACAGGCTTCAAAAATTGAGTAAAAATATCAAAAGGATGATAGATACTTTCTATACAGAAAGAGAGCAGGTTTTCGACCCTGAGGAGACTAATAGCAGACAGTCTCCAGACAATTGTTGGTCCCCAACCCAAAAGGCTCTCTTAGAAAAGACTATTAAAATCTTAAAAGAGAGCTAGAATAAAAATGGGGAAAGGAAAGACAAGCTATGTAAGAGAGTAACAACTTCCTGAAATGTGAATTGGAAAAGGTAAAAGCTTCCTGAAATGTGAATTGGTAATGGTAAAAAACTCCCAGGAAGTGCAGGGAAACAGAATTTGTGAATTGGAAAAAGTAAAGACCTCCCAGGAAAAATAGGATTTGTGAATTAGAAGAAGAAAATAACTCACTTAAAAAAAATTAATGAAATGGAAAAAAAATTCTATACCGCAAAACAACTCATTTAAAAACTCAATTGGATATATACAAAAAGAAGTAAAAAAAAAAATGAAGAAAATCACTCATTAAAAATCAGAACTGAAAAATAGAAACAAATGATTCATTGAGACACCAAGAATCAGTCAAGCAAAAACAAAAAAAATGAAAAAATAGAAAGAAACATCAAATATCTACTTGGGAAAACAACAGACTTGGAAAATAGATCTAGAAGAGATAATCTGAGGATTATTGGACTTCCCAAAAATTATGATGAAAAAAAGGGCCTAGATATTATTTTACAGGAAATCATCAAAGAGAACTGCCCAAAGGTAATATAACCAGAAGATAAAATAGACATTGAAAGAATTCATGGAACACCTTCTGAAAAAGTCCCCCCAAAACAAAAACAAACAAAACAAAACATAACAAAACAAAAAACTCCACATAATATTATGGCCAAATTTCAGCCAGGAAAAAACAATTTAAATACCGAGGTGCACAATAAGGGTCACTCAAGATCTGGCTGCCTCCATGTTAAAGGATTAAAGGGCCTGGAATATGATATCCTGAAAGGCAAAAGAACTTGGAATGCAGCCAAGAATAAACTACCCAGCTAAGCTGAGCATTTTCTTCCATGGAAGAAGATGGACATTTAATGAAACAGATGAATTCCATTTGTTTCTAAGGAAAAAACTAGATCTAAACAAAAATTTTGATCTCCAACCATAGGACTCAAGAGAAGCAGAAAAAGATAAAAGGAACTCTTGAGAACTCTGTTTCTGTTGTGGATATACATAAAGACTATATGTATAATTTGATTTTACTGATATAACATAAAAAGGGAATTAGAAAGTAGATAGTATCAGAAAAAGCAAAAAGGGGAGATAAAAATAGGGAAATTACATCTCACAGAGAGGCAAAGAAAACTTCTCATATCTGAGGGAATTTAAAGAGGAGGGGAACATTGTGTGAAACTTACTCTCATCAGAGTTGGCTGAAAGAGAAAATAATTAACATATTTGTTTTGCAGAGAATTTTCTCTCACCTCATTAGAAAGGGGAAGAGGAAAAGGGAAAAGGAAAATAGTAAGAGTAAAGAAGGGTACAAGAAAGGGGAAGGGATTTAAAGGGAGGAGAGAGGGATGCTAAGGAGGGATGGCTGTGTGATGCAAGTGGGGCCCATAAGTTTAATACTGGGGAAAGGGTTCAGGGGATCAAGGAAAAAAGCATAATCCGGGGATAATATCATGGCAGGAAATACAGAATTAGTCATTTTAACTGTAAATGTGAATGAGATGAACTCTCCCTTTAAGCAGAGGCAGATAACAGACTGGATCAAAAGTCAGCACCCTACAATATGTTGCTTACAGGAAACTCATTTAAAGCAGGGAGATAGATACAGAGTAAAAGTAAAAGGCAGGAGCAGAATCTATTATGCTTCAGGTGAAGTTAAAAAAAAAAAAAACAGGGGTAGCCATCCTTATCTCAGATCAAGCAAAAACAAAAATTGATATAATTAAAAGAGATAAGGAAGGAAACTATATCCTGCTAAAGGTAGCATAGAAAATGAAGCAAGATCAATACAAAACTTATATGTACCACGTGCTATAGCATCTAACATCCTAAAGGAGAAGTTAAAAGAGTTGCAAGAAGAAATAGACAGCAAACCTATAATAGTGGGAGATCTCAACCCTGCACTCTCAGAATTAGATAAATCAAACCACAAAACAAATAAGAAATAAATTAAAGAGTTAAATAGAATATTGGAAAAAATATGTATGATAGATCTTTGGAGAAAACTGAATGCTGATAGAAAGGAGTATACTTTCTTCTCAGCAGTTCATGGAACCTATATAAAAATTGACCATATATTAGGACATAAAGATCTCAAAATTAAATGCAGGAAGTCAGAAATAGTAAATGCTTTCTTCTCAGATCACAATGCAATAAAACTATATTTAACAAAAAGGTAGAGGTACATAGACCAAAAAGTAATTGGATAATCTTAAATAAACTTAAAGAATGATTGAGTGAAACAGGAAATTATAGACACAATTAATAATTTCATTCAATATAATGACAATGATGAGACATCATACCAAAATTTGTGGGATGCAGCTAAAATGGTAATAAGGGGAAATTTTATATCTTTAGAGGCTTACTTGAATAAAATAGAGAAAGAGAAGATCGATGAATTGGGATTGCAACTTAAAAAGCTAGGAAAAAAAACAAGCAAATACTAAACTTGAAATTCTAAAATTAAAATGAGAAATGAATAACATTGAAAGTAAAAAAAACAACAACATTGAATTAATAAATAAAACAAAGAGTTGGTTTTATGAAAAAACCAATAAAATAGATAAATCTATGGTAAATCTGATCAGAAAAAGGAAAGAGGAAAATCAAATTGTTAGTCTTAAAAATGAAAAGGGGGAACTTTCCACCAATGAAGAGGAAATTAGAGAAATAATAAGGAGTTACTTTGCCCAACTCTATGCCAATAAATTTGATAACCTAAGTGAAATGGATGACTACCTCCAAAAATAGAGACTTCCCAGATTAACAGAGGAGGAAGTGAAATGCTTAAGTAGTCCCATTTCAGAAAAAGAAATAGACAAAGCTATTAATCAATTCCCTAAGAAAAAATCCCCAGGACCAGATGGATTTACATGTGAATTTTATCAAATATTTAAAGAACAATTAGCCCCAATGCTATATAAACTACTTGAAAAAATAGGGAATGAAGGAGTCCTACCAAATTCGTTTATGACACAGATATGGTACTGATACCTAAACCAGTTAGGTTGAAAACACAGAAAGAAAAATATAGACCAATCTCCTTAATGAATATTGATGCTAAAATATTAAATAATATATTAGCAAAAATAAATAGACCTTGGCTTTTACAGCTGTTAAAGACTAGACGGTATACTATACAAGATTCTTTTCTTCTTTTTGGCCCAATTTTCTGATTTGGAAACAAGTTTACAAACTTCTTTTTATTTTATTTTATAGGACTTCTATGAAACAAATTCTAAATGAAATCATAATTTTTTTAGCACATATCAAGCATTATGCATTACTAAGTCATAAATGAACCTGAGACTCTTCTGCAAAATGAAACTAAGAAAAATCATTTAGGTAATATATCAGTACAATCAATTGATAGTTCTTATCAATCTGATAATAAAAACCATACCTAGTAAAATGACTTGACAACTATATTCCTCTTAGATTTAGGGAATATTTTTCTGTATGAAGAAACAGTTTTCATATAGAAGATATACCTCAATAGAATTTATAGAAACTGTTAATTTTCTCATGTATAATATCAATTAACAGAGAAATCATTTGAAATTAGAGATGAACAAAAATCTCATTTATTGAAACTGGAAACCAATTACAGGGTCTTGCTCCAGTCCTTTACTTGACTTCACAGTATGTTTCCGAATGTCATTATGTCATTTTTATATTTTTCATTTCAAGGTCTATGCTGATAGAATGGAATCATTAAATGAAATAAGACTTGGCCTAGATCCACATTATCATCCGTATCAACATCCCCAGAATCAGGAAGGAGAGGTCAAAGCTTATATGGCTGTTTTACTGATTAATAGCATAATCTTATCCAAGATGTGAGTCCTTGATAGGACATTTAGAATTAAACTAAAGTGGTCCATGCTTTGTGCTTGTTTTCTAGTGGGTAAGTATTCCTTAGAAAACATTATAAAAGCTGAAATAACAGATGGCCTCATCAGTTTTCCCACCTATCACCTAATTCAATCAACAAGCATTAATTATGTTCCTTTTGGGGAAAGGAATAAGTTCTAGATGTTAGAGATGACTGAGACAAAAAACAAAATATTAGCTGAACTCAAAATAATCTTTGTCCTCAAGAAGTTCACATTCTAATCTTTATATGCATAACTGCTTTTTAAATATTTTATTATTTTACTATGGATCAGAGCATCATAGAACTAATCTCAGAAGGAACCTCAGAGATCATTTAGCCCAATGCTGACGATTCTGTTCAATGAGTGGCTTTCCAAAAAATCAAATTTCTATGTTTATTCTGCATTTAAAATGTTTTGACTATAAATTTTTTCTTAAATCTAGAAAATTAGAAGAAAAACAATAAATTAAGTCTTAATTTGTTATATTTCCTGGTTTTGAAGGTGTAAATATATACTCAGAAAATTAGCAATCTTTAAAAGCTGGCTCCAAAACATCTCTGAATGGAGCCCATTCAATTTACAAATTACCTATGCATATGTGCTGTCAAAAAATGTTATAATTATACCAATTGCTTATGGGTAGATTGAGCTAATATTATAAAAATGACAGTTCTAACTAAAGTAATCTTATTCAGTGCCATACCATTCAAACTTCCAAGAAATTGCTTCACATAGCTAGAAAAAAAAAGAATAATAAAGTTCATTTGAAAGAACACAATGTCAAGAATTTTAAGGGAATTATGAAAAAAAAATGGAAATGAAAATGATCTAGTTGTATCAGACCTAAAATTATATTATAAACAGCAATCATCAAAACCATTTGGTAATGGCTAAAAAATAGAGTAGTCAAGCAGTGGAATAGGTTCTATTCATAAGAAATATTAGTCAATGACTATAGTAATCTAGTGTTTGATAATTCCAAAGATTTCAGATTCTGGGATAAGAACTTACTATTTGACAAAAATTGCTGGGAAAATTGGAAGATTTGGCTAAATTGGCAGGAAAAGATAATGATGAATGTTAGAGGGGATGTGGGAAATCTGGGACACTAATATGTTGTTGGTGGAATTGTAAACTGATCTAACCATTCTGGAAAACAATTTGGAACTATGCCCAAAGGTCTATGAAATTGTGCACACTCTTTAGTCCAGCAGTATCTTTACTGGGCCTATAAGCCATAAAGGTCATAAAAAAGAGAAAAGGACCCACATGTGTAAAAATATTTGTAGTAGCTCTTTCTACACATAGTCCAAAGAACTGGATGCTATGAGTTGGAGAATGGCTGAATAAGTTATGATTTATGAATGTTATGGAATATTATTGTTCAGTCAGAAATGGTCAGCAGGATAATTTCAAAAGGCCTGGAGAGACTTGCATGAACTGATGCTAATTGAAGTAAATAGAACTAAGATAATATTGTACACAGCAACAAGATTATGTGATGATCAATTCTGATGGATATGGCTCTTTTCCACAATGAGATGATTTGGCTAATTCTAGTAGACTTGCATTGAAGAAAGCCGTCTGCATCCAGAAAGAGGATTATGGACCCTAAATGTGAATCACAACATAATATTTTCATATTTTTGTTGTGTTTTTTCTTATTTTCTTTCCTTTTTTATCTGTTTTATTATTTTTTATGTATCATGATTAGTGTGGAAATATGGATAAAAGAATTGCACATGTTTAGTATCTATTGGATTGCTTACTATCTGGAGGTGATGGTGTAGTGGAGTGAGAAGAAATTTGGGGCATGTGGTATTGCAGGCATGAATGTGGAAACTGTATGAATATATTTTGAAAATAAAAAGCTAAAAATAAAAATTTATGAAAAATTAAAAATAAATAAAAAAACAAAAATTACATTGGTCATTATTTGAACTGCTCTCAATAACAGTTCTGAAGTAGTTGAAACTTTTTTCTTTATATTCTTGATATCTTGCTATATATGGTTCTTTTTTTTTTTCATTAATTCATACAAGTCCTTCTTTAATCCTCTTTTTTTTTCCTTTTTGAGGGACCCAGAAAGTTTATGAGCAGTTTCAAAAACTCATCTAACCTTTCTATAATCTACCACTAGATCTTATTGTTGCTGCTTCTTCCAAAGCCATGTTAGATCAATATGGCCTAGAGTAAGCAATTGAGAAGAAAGTGAGAGAAAAAGGAAGGGAGGATAGGTGGTTTTTTTTTGTTTTGTTTTGTTTTGTTTTGTTTTAAATTATGTAATTATAGAGAAATGAATGAATTTAATGGTGGAGACTTCTTAATCATGTAATCTTCATTTGCAGATGAGAAAACTTACATCTAAAGAGGAAATGATTCTAGAAATACACTACATTTTTCACATAGTAAAATAATGACAAAATCAGAGCAACAAACTCCCAGTATAATTCTTGTTGTAATGCACTAAACTCACTCCCAAGTGTAAATAACAACAAACAAAAAGCCATCTATTTGTTCAGTAGAATGTATTCTAATATGCCCCTTTTCCAACCCTGCAGGGTTTCCAACCCTTTTCAAATGCCCTGAGGCATTGATGGCTAGGGACAACAATGGCAGCAGTCTTGGAGTTCAGAATTTGAATGCAGAATTCATTTCTTCATTGAAAGAATGTAAGAAATTTTGACCAAATACAGTTATTGTTTTATGTAGCATGCTGTTGTCTCCAGAAGCTGCCGGATAGCTCTCTGGGAAGAGATCTGCTGTGTCTACTCAAATCTCTCAGACAGATTCTTCTTCCTGTAGTGAACTGTTGTCTCCAGGCAGTTGCTGTTAACTCTTGTCCAGAGAAGTGACTTCCCTTCCTGCAGAGAGCCCCGTCAGGCCTGATGTAATGTAGAGACTTCTTCTTGAATCCTGGCTCTGAATCTCCTCCAGCTCTTGTCCTTCCCCAGGCAGACTGCTCTCCAGGCCCAATGTTGCCTCTTTTATCCTCCCAGAGAATGGGCGTGGGATAATGCAAGGGCTTCTGGGAAGAACCACTTCAACCAATGAGCTTGCTCCTTCTAGGATTCCTGAGGTGTAAACTCCCTTTACAGGTCTGAGCCAGAGAACTGTCAGGTCAACCTGAGTTCTCACCTAGTAATCCTAACATCTCCCCTTTTCTTTTGATTTTTGGAGGAGTGTCTTAATATCTCTGTTTCTTTTCTCTACTATTGCCTGCCCTTGAGGATTAAAGGGTATGCCCGTGGTATGTAAAATCTTATACTGTGCACAAAAGTGTGTAAAATGTTTGGACGTATATGCAGGTCCATTGTCTGTTTTTATTGCTTGTGGCACACCCATAATTGCAAATGCTTGTATAAGGAATTCAGTGACCACTTGGGCTGTCTCTTTTGCTGCTGGCATTGCAAATGTGAATCCTGAAAAGGTGTCTACCACGACATGAATAAAAGATAGACGACCAAAAGATTTATAATGAGTCACATCCATTTGCCAGATTTCATTGGGTCTCAAACCACGAGGATTCTTCCCTGGAGGGAGTGTAGGAGCATGGAAAGGAAGACAAGCTGTACAGCTTTTTACTATGCTCCTAGCTTCCTCTCTTGTGATTCCAAATTGTAAACATAAAGCTCGAGCAGCCTGATGATATTTAGAATGAGATTATTGTGCTTCCTGAAATAAAGGACTACTGGCTAACATGGTTAAAAGGCTATCTGCCTTTGAATTTCCATCAAAAATGGGACCTGGAAGTCCATTATGTGAGTGGACATGCAAGATATAAATCTTGCCTGGATGTTTTCTCACTTGCTCTTGAAGTTCCTTAAAGAGCTGATAAATATTGGAGGCTGCAAATTTTATTTGGGCTGTGGCAATTCTTTGTACTACACCTACTGAATAGGCAGAATCAGTAATTATATTTACGTCTCCTGGGTAATAAGAGCTAGCATGATAGCAAATAATTCATTCTGTTGAGTGGATTGAAAAGGAGTCCTGATTACTCTCTTTATGGTTAAATCATGAGAGTATACAGCACAAATATTTTCTTTGGCGGCGTCTGTAAAGATTGTTGGTCCTTTAAGAGGAACCTTAGAAACCTTTTCTTCAAAGATCCATCGCCAATTATGTAGTAGCCGGGTTATCTTTAATGGAGATCCATGTGCAAAATTTGGAGCGGTGGCCAATAAAATTTGCCATTCTGGGATGGTCTCACAGCATACATTAATTTGTGCATTAGTATAGAATGTGTATATTTTTTCAGGACTTATTCCAGATAATTGTGTTACTCTCTTAATAGCCTTTAATAAAATCCTAGCCACAAGCACTGGGTAAGGAGTAAGGCTTTGTTCTGGTTGTGCTGGGAGGTTCACCCACTCAATCATACTGTCTCCTTGATGAAGGACTGCTGTGGGTACCTCTTTTGTAGCAAAAACTGATATTTCCAAGGGTTTTTGAGTGACTCTTTCAACCACATTGGATAAAGCCAGTTCAACTTCTCTCAAAGCCTCTTGTGCTTCTTTTGTAAGCTGGCGTGGTGAATTTAAAGCACTGTCTCCCCTTAAAATGTCATATAGAGGTTGTAGTTGATTGGTAGTTAAGCCTAACACTGGACGCATCCATTGGATATCTCCTATTAATTTTTGAAAGTCATTTAAGGTGTTCAACTTCTCTGTTCTTAAAGAAAGCTTTTGTACTGGGAGTGTCTTAGGATATACTTCATATCTTAAATATTGAAAAGGAGCATGTCTTTGAATTTTTTCTGTAGCTATATGCAGTTTGTAGTACTTTAATGTTTCCATGGTCTTTTGTAGACATGCTTCTAACATTTGTTCCTCAGGTGCACATCCCAAAATATCATCCATATAATGTAACAATATTACTTTTGGAAAGGCTTTTCTTACTGGAGCAACCTGAGTTCTCACCTTGTAATTGTCCAGACAACCTGAGTTCTCACCTAGTAATCCTAACAGTTTTAGTTTGCTGTTTCAGTCACATTACTTGACAGACTTTGGTTGATTATTAATACCTTTGTTTCTGTGTATTATATATAATTTTGAAATGTGTGGCTCTTGGCACTTTGTAAATTGACTAAGAAGCTTAATCATTGTTTTTCTCTGGCTTCTGATGCATACTATCTCTGTCACTAGAGCTAAATCATATAAGCTCATTATGCTCTGAGAAGTTAAGGAAAATGTGTAGGTCAGATTGATTCAAGGAAACTGTCACACTGGTAATTCCCTGCATGAATGAAAATATTGATCCAGAAACATTCACACCCACTTCATTCTTTTTAATGGAGCTTTAAAGTAAAAATCTAACCTTTCCAGTTTCTCATCTGCTTTTTATCTTTAATTGACTTTTGTTCTTTAATTTCTTGTGTGCAGAATCAGATATTTCTCTAATCATTTTTTTCCCTTATGGAATGATGTAATATTCTCTTTCAAATGTAATATTCTCTGTTGAGGTTTCCTTGGGGTCTCTGGAGGCAGCCTTTGTTTCAATTCAGTAAACACCCCAAATGCAGCCAGGTATTAAAGTCCAAATCCTTTATTGTCTCTTTCCAAGTCTTACCTTCTTTCCTGTGACCTGGTTAGCTTTCTTAGAGGCCCTGAATCCTGGTTCAGGCTCCTACCTTATATATGCTCTCTTAAAGGTGTAGATGGTATATTACCCTCTCTTATCAAAGGTGTGAATCTTGTAGAACTATAGTAAGTACTAAATACATGTACTGAATTAGAGAACTGTTCAATGCCATGCTAAATAATCATTGTCTCTATCAATTCCAGATTTAGCACCTTGTTTCAAGTTCTGGTCCATAACAGAATGAAGATCATGACATATGATTATACATGTGACTTTGGTTTTATTCTTCTGACTGCATCTTCTTATAAACACATATTCTCATTTTACCTTTTTTTCAGACAAGGAATAACTTAAAGTCCTAGGAAATAACTATCAGAATACAATATTGAAGATAACTTGTCTTTTTTTTTTTTTTTTAAATACAGCTTTTTATTGACAGAACATATGCCTGGGTAATTTTTTACAACATTATCCCTTGCACTCACATCTGTTCCAACTTTTCCCTTCCCTCCCTCCATACCCTCCCCTAGATGGCAAGCACTCTTATGCATGTAAATATGTCATAGTATATCCTAGATACAATACATGTGTGGAGCACGGAACAGTTATTTAGTTGCACAAGGTGAATTGGATTCAGAAAATAAAAATAACGTGAAAAGAAAAACAAAAATGTGAACAATTTACAATCATTTCCTAGTGTTCCTTCTCTGGGTGTAGCTGATTCTGTCCATCATTGATCAATTGGAACTGAATTAGATGTTCCCTTTGTCAAAGATATCCACATCCATCAGAATAAAACCTCATACACTATTGTTGTTGAAGAGTATAGTGAGCTCCTGGTTTTGCTCATTTCATTTAGCTTCAGTTCATGTAAGTCTCTCCAAGCCTCTCTGTATTCATCCTGCTGGTCATTTCTTACAGAACAATAATATTGCATAACATTCATATACCACAATTTACCCAACCATTCTCCAATTGATGGGCATCAATTCTTTTTCCAGATTCTAGCCACTACAAAAAGGGCTACCACAAACATTTTGGCACATATAGGTCCCTTTCCCTTCTTTAGTATTTCCTTGGGATATAAGCTTAGTAGTAGCACTGCTGGTTCAAAGGGTATGCACATTTTGATAACTTTTGGGGCATAATTTCAGATTGCTCTCCAGAATGGCTGTATTCTTTCACAACTCCAGAAGCAATGTATCCGTTTCCCAGTTCTCCCTCATCCCCTCCAACATTCATCATTATTTGTTCCTGTCATCTTAGCCAGGTGTGTAGCGGTATCTCAGAGTTGCCTTAATTTGAATTTCTCTGATCAATAGTGATTTGGAACACTCTTTCATGTGAGTGGAAATAGTTTCAATTTCATCACCTGAAAATTGTTCATAACCTTTGACCATTTACAATTGAAGAATGGCTTGATTTCTTATAAATTAGAGTCAGTTCTCTATATATTTTGGAAATGAGGCCTTTACCAGAACCTTTAACTGTAAAAATGTTTTCCTAGTTTGTTGCTTCCCTTCTAATTTTGTTTGCATCAATTTTGTTTGTACAAAGGTTTTTTTTTTAATTTGGTGTAATCAAAATTTTTTATTTTGTGATCAATAATGATCTCTAGTTCTTCTTCATTCACAAATTGCTTCCTCCTGCACAATTCTGAGAGGTAAACTATCCTATGTTCCTCTAAGTTATTTATGCTCTCGTTTTTTATGCCTAAATCATGGACTCATTTTGATCTTATCTTGGTATATAGTGTTAAGTGTAGGTTCATGCCCAATTTCTGCCATACTAATTTCCAGTTTTCTGAGCAGTTTTTGTCAAATAATGAATTCTTATCCCAAAAGTTAGGATCCTTGGGTTTGTCAAAAACTAGATTGCTATAGTTATTGACTATTATGTCTTGTGACCTAACCTATTCTAATGATCAACTAATCTATTTATTAGCCAATACCAAATGGTTTTGGTGACTGCTCCTCTATATTATAATTTTAGATCAGGTACAGCAAGGCCATCTTCATTTGATTTTTTTTTTAAATTAATTCCCTTGAAATACTCGATCTTTAGTTCTTCCATATGAATTTTGTTGTTATTCTTTCTAGGTCATTAAAATAGTTTCTTGGGAGTCTGATTGGTATGACACTAAATAAATAGATGAGGGAGTATTGTCATCTTTATTATATTCGCTCGGTTTATCCAAGAGCACTTAATAATTTTTCCAATTATTTAAATCTGACTTTATTTCTGTGGAAAGTGTTTTATAATTTTGCTCATATAATTCCTGACTTTCCTTGGGCAGATAGATTCCCAAATAATTTATGCTATCAATAGTTATTTTGAATGGAATTGCTCTTTGTATTTCTTGCTGTTGGATTTTGTTGGTGATATATAAAAATGCTGAGGATTTATGTGGATTTATTTTGTATCCTGCAACTTTGCTTAAGTTATGAATTATTTCTAATAGCTTTTTAGTAGAATCTCTGGCATTCTCTAAGCACACCATCATATCATCTACAAAAAGTGATAGTTTGGTTTCCTCATTACCTACTCTAATTCCTTTAATTTCTTTCTCAACTCTTATTGCATAGGCTAACATTTCTAATACAATATTGAATTACAATGGTAGTAGTGGGAAAGCTTGTTTCACTCCTGATTTTACTGGGAGAGGTTCCAGTTTTTCCCTGTTACATATGATGCTTACTGATGGTTTAAAATATATGCTCCTGACTAGTTTAGGTTAAAGTCCATTTATTCCTATCCTCTCAAGTGTTTTTATTAGGAAGGGATGTTGGATTTTATCAAATGCTTTTTCTTCTTCTGTTGAGATGATCCTATGATTTTTGTTCATTTGGTTATTGATATAGTTAATTATGATAATAGTTTTCCTAATATTAAACAAGCCCTGGATTCCTGATATAAATCCTACTTTATCATAGTGTATTATCCTGGGGATAATTTTCTGCACTCTTTTAGCTAATATTTTATTTAGGATTTTAGCCTCAATATTCATTAGGGAGATTGGTCTATTATTTTCTTTCTCTGTTTTCAACCTACCTGGTTAGGTATCAGTACCATGTCTGTGTCATAAAAGGAATTTGGTAGGATTCCTTCAATCCCTAATTTTTTTTCAAAAAGTTTATATAGCATTGTGGTTAATTGTTTTTTAAATACTTGGTAGAATTCACATGTAAATCCATCTGATCCTGAGGATTTTTTCTTAGGGTTAATATATTTTTAATTTTTTTTTCTATAATGGGACTGTTTAGACTATTTACTTCTTCCTCTGTTAATCTAGACAAGCTATATTTTTGAAGGTATTCTTCCATTTCATTTAAGTTATCGAATTTATTGGCATAAAGTTGGGCAAAGTAACTCCTAATTATTGCTCTAATTCCCTCTTCATTATTGGTGAGTTCTCCCTTTTAATTTTTAAGACTAACAATTTTTTTTTTCCTCTTTGCTTTTTTAAATCAGTTTTTCTAAGGGTTTGTCTACTTTGTTTTTTCATAGAAACAACTCTTAGTTTTATTAAATAATTCATTAGTTTTTTTTTCTTTCAATTTTATTGGTCTCTCCTTTTATTTTTACAATTTCAAGTTTAGTGTATGACTGGGGGTTTTTAATTTGTTCTTTTTCTAGCATTTTTGGTTCTAAGCCCAATTCGTTAAACTTGTCTTTCTCTATTTTATGGAAGTAGGCCTCTAGAGATATGAAATTTCCCCTTATTACTGCTTTGGCTGCATCTTACACATATTGGTATGGCCTCTAATTATTGTCATTTTCTTGGGTCAAGTTATTAATTATGTGTATGATTTGCTATTTCACCCAATCATTCTTTAAAATGAGATTATTTAGTTTCCAAATATTTATTTTTCCCTGGATATTTATTGAATGTAATTTTCATTGCACAGTAGTCTGAAAAAGATGCATTTATTATTTCTGCCTTATTGCACTTGAGTTTGAGGTTTTTCTGTACTAACATATGCTAAGTTTTGGTATAGGTTCCATGAACTGCTGAGAAGAAAATGTATTCCCTTCTGTCTCCATTTAGTTTTCTGCAAAGATCTATCATATCTCATTTTTCTAGTATTCTATTTTCCTCTTTGACTTCTTTCTTATTTATTTTGTGGTTTGATTTATCAAATTCTGGGAGTGTTTTGCTGTGTATTTCTTTTTGCTTTTATTATTTGCTTTTATAGTTTTGCAGTGTATTTCTTCTTGCAGCTCTCTTAATTTCTCTTTTAAGAAGTTAGATGGTACCCCACTTGGTACATATATGTTTAAAATTAATATTGCTTCATTATCTATGCTACCCTTTAGCAAGATATAGTGCCCTTCCTAATCTCTTTTAATTAGATCAATTTTTGCTTTCGCTTGATCTGATATAAGGTTGGCTACACCTGCTTTTTTGGCTTCACATGAAGCATGGTAGATTTTGCTCCAATCTTTTATCGTTATTCTGTATGTATCACCCTGCTTCAATTGTGTTTCCTGTGAACAACATATCGTAGAATTCTGGCTTTTAATTCAGTCTGCTAACCGTTTCCTCGTTGTGGGAGAGAATGCCCCATTCACATTTATGTTTAAAATGACCAATTCTGTATTATTTGCCATCTTGTTAACCCCGGCTTATGCTTTTCTCCTTTCCTTCCCCCTTATCCCCTTCCCCAGTATGAAACTTCTGAGTACCATTTGCTTCTCATAGCTCTCCATTTTTAGTATCCCTCTACCCACCATAGAGTTCTTCCCCCTATCTTATCCCTTTTCCTCATAATTTCCCTCTTGTTTAGCTTAATCTTTCCCTTTTCAATTTTCCCCTCACACTTTTCAATGAGTTGGGAGAAGTTTCACCATAAATGGAACATGTCTAATATTATTCTCTTTTTTTTTAGTTCATTTTTTAAAAAAAAATATTAATTTTTTGACATTATATATGCATGCATAATAATTTTTATAACATTATCCCTTGTATTCATTTTTCCAAATTATCCCCCCCTCCCTCTACTCCCTCCCCCCGATGACAGGTAATCCCATACATTTTACATGTGTTACAATATACCCTAGATACAATATATGTGTGTAAATACCATTTTCTTGTTGCACATTAAGTATTAGATTCCGAAGGTATAAGTAACCTGGGTAGATAGGCAGTAGTTCTAATAGTTTACATTCACTTCCCAGTGTTCCTTCTCTGGGTGTAGTTGTTTCTGTCCATCATTGATCAACTGGAAGTGAGTTGGATCTTCTTAATGTTGAAGATATCCACTTCCATCAGAATACATCTTCATACAACATTGAAGTGTACAGCGATCTTCTGGTTCTATTCATTTCACTAAGCATCAGTTGATGTAAGTCTCTCCAAGCCTCTCTCTATTCCTCCTGCTGGTCATTTCTTACAGAGCAATAATATTCCATAACATTCGTATACCATAATTTACCCAACCATTCTCCAATTAATGGACATCCATTCATCTTCCAGTTTCTGGCCACTATGAAAAGAGCTGCCATAAACATTTTGGCACATACAGGTCCCTTTCCCCTCCTCAGTATTTCTTTGGGATATAAGCCCAATAGCAGCAATGCTGGATCAAAGGGTATGCACACTTTGATACCTTTTTGGGCATAGCTCCAAATTGCTCTCCAGAATGGCTGGATTCTTTCACAACTCCACCAACAATGTATCAGTGTCCCAGTTTTCCCACATCCCCTCCAACATTCATCATTATTTGTTCCTGTCATCTTAGCCAATCTGACAGGTGTGTAGTGGTATCTCAGAGTTGTCTTAATTTGCATTTCTCTGATAAGTAGTGATTTGGAACACTCTTTCATATGAGTGAATATAATTTCAATATCATCATCTGAGAATTGTCTGTTCATATCCTTTGACATTTTATCAATTGGATAATAGTTTGATTTCTTATAAATTCAGTTCTCTATATATTTTGGAAATTTGACCTTTATCGGAACCTTTAACTGTAAAAATATTTTCCCAATTTGTTACTTCCCTTCTAATCTTGTTTGCATTAGTATTGTTTATCAGAAACTTTTTATTTTGATGTAATCAAAATCTTCTATTTTGTGATCAATAATGATCTCTAGTTCTCTCTGATCATAAATTCCTTCCTCCTCCACAGGTCTGATAGGTAGACTATTCTGTGTTCCTTTAATCTATTTATGATCTCCCTCTTTATGCCTAAATCATGGACCCATTTTGATCTTATCTTGGTATATGGTGTTAAGTGTGGATCCATATCTAATTTCTGCCATACTAATTTCCAGTTTTCCCAACAGTTTTTTGCAAATAATGAATTTGTATCCCTAATGTTGGTATCTTTGGGTTTGTCAAAGATTAGATTGCTATAGAGGTACCCTTTTTTGTCCTTTGTATCTAATCTGTTCCACTGATCAACTGGTCTATTTCTTAGCCAATATCAAATGGTTTTGGTGACTGCTGCTATATAATATAGCTTTAGATCAGGTACACCTAGACCACCTTCATCTGACTTTTTTTTTCATTAGTTCCCTTGCAATTCTCGACCTTTCATTCTTCCATATGAATTTTGTTGTTATTTTTTCTAGGTCATTAAAATAGTTTCTTGGGAGTCTGATTGGTATAGCACTAAACAAATAGATTAGTTTGGGGAGTATTGTCAAATTTAGTATATTCACTCGGCCTATCCAAGAGCACTAATGTCTTTCCAATTATTTAAATCTGACTTTATTTTTGTGGCAAGTGTTTTGTAATTTTTCTCATATAATTCGTGATTATACTTTGGTAGATGGATTCCCAAATATTTTATACTCTCAACATTTGTTTGAAATGGAATTTCTCTTTGTATTTCTTGCTGTTACATTTTGTTGGTGGTATATAAAAATGCTGAGGATTTATGTGGATTTATTTTGTATCCTGCAACTTTGCTAAAATTCTGAATTATTTCTGATAACTTTTTAGCAGAATCTTTGGGGTTCTCTAAGTATACCCTCATGTCATCTCCAAAGAGAGATAATTTGATTTCCTCATTTCCTACTCTAATTCCTTGAATCTCTTTCTCGGCTCTTATTGCAAGGCTAGCGTTTCTAGTATTATATTGAACAGTAATGGTAATAGTGGGCAACCTTGTTTCACTCCTGATCTTACAGGGAATGGTTCCAGTTTATATCCATTACATATTATGCGTACTGATGGTCATAAATATATGCTGTTGATTACTCTAAGAAATAGTCCATTTATTCCTACACTCTCAAGCGTTTTTAGTAGGAATGGATGTTGGATTTTATCAAATAATTTTTCTGCATCTATTGAGATGATCATATGTTTTTTTTATTAATTTGATTATTAATATGGTCAATTATACTAATAGTTTTCCTAATATTAAACTAGCCCTGCATTCCTGGTATAAATCCTACTTGATTATAGTGTATTATCTTGGGGATGATTTTCTGAAGTATTTTTGCTAATATCTTATTTAAGATTTTAGCATCAATATTCATTAAGGAAATCGGTCTATAATTTTCTTTCTCAGTTTTCGATCCACCTGGTTTAGGTATCAGTACCATGTCTGTGTCATAAAAGGAGTTTGGTAGGACTCCTTCATCCCCTATTTTTTCAAATAGTTTATCTAACATTGGGGCTAGTTGTTATTTAAATGTTTGGTAGAATTCACATGTAAATCCATCTGGTCCTGGGGATTTTTTCCTGGGGAGTTGATTAATAGCTTGTTCTACTTATTTTTCTGAAATGGGACTATTTGAGCAATTTATCTCCTCCTCTGTTAATCTAGGAAGCCTATATTTTTGGAGGAAGTCATCCATTTCACTTAAGTTATCAAATTTATTGGCATAAAGTTGGGCAAAGTAACTCCTTATTATTTCTCTAATTTCCTCTTCATTGGTGGAAAGATCCCCCTTTTCATTTGTAAGACTAACAATTTGATTTTCCTCTTTCTTTTTTCTGATCAGATTTACCAAAGGTTTATCTATTATATTGGCTTTTTCATAAAACCAACTCTTGGTTTTATTTATTAATTCAATAGTTTTTTTACTTTCAATATTATTGATTTCTCCTTTTAATTTTTGTATTTCAAGTTTGATTTTTGGTTGGGAGTTTTTAATTTGTTTTTTTTTCTAGCTTTTTAAGTTGCAGGCCCAACTTGTTAATCTTCTCTTTCTCTATTTTGTTGAAATAAGCCTCTAAAGATATAAAATTTCCCCTTATTACTGCTTTAGCTGCATCCCAAAGATTTTGGTATGATGTCTCATCATGGTCATTTTCTTGGGTGAAATTATTAATTGTTTCTTTAATTTGCTATTTCACCCAGTCATTCTTTAAGATGAGATTATTCATTTTCCAATTACTTTTTGGTCTATTTACCCCTAACTTCTTACTGAATGTAGCTTTTATTGCATTGTGTTCTGAGAAGAAGGCATTTATTGTTTCTGCCTTCCTACATCTCATTTTGAGATCTTTATGTCCTAACATATGGTCACTTTTTGTATAGGATCCATGAACTGCTGAGAAGAAAGTATATTCCTTTCTATCACCATTCAGTTTTCTCTAAAGATCTATCATACCTAGTTTTTCTAATGTTCTATTTACTTTTTAAATTTCTTTCTTATTTGTTTTGTGGTTTGATTTGTCTAAATCTGAGAGTGCAAGGTTGAGATCTCCCACTATTATAGTTTTACTGTCTATTTCTTCTTGCAACTCTCTTAACTTTTCCTTTAGAAAGTTAGATGCTATACCACTTGGTGCATATATGTTTAATATTGATATGGCTTCATTGTTTATGCTACCTTTCAGCAGGATATAGTTTCCTTCCTTATCTCTTTAATTAGATCAACTTCTGCTTTTGTTTGATCTGAGATAAGGATGGCTACCCCTGCTTTTTTGGCTTTACCTGAAGCATAATAGATTCTGCTCCAACCTTTTACCATTACTCTGTATGTATCTCCCTGCTTTAAGTGTGTTTCTTGTAAACAACATATTGTAGGTTTCTGACTTTTGATCCAGTCTGCTATCCGTCTCCGTTTGATGGGAGAGTTCATCCCATTCACATTTACAGTTAAAATGAGTAATTCTGTATTTCCTGCCATCATATTATCCCCAGATTATGCTTTTTCCCTTGATCCTCCTGAACCCCTTCCCCAGTATTTAATTGATAGACCCCACTTGTGACACGCAGCCCTCCCTTTTTTAGTATCCCTCCCCCCTCCTTCCAAGTCCCTTCCCTTATTCCCCATTTCCTTTTCTCTTTTCTTCTCCCCCCTTTTAATGAGGTGATAGAGAATTCTCTGAAAAACAAATATGTCAATTATTTACTTTTTGAGCCTCTTCTGATGAGAGTAAGATTCACACAATGTTTCTCCACCTCTCTAAATTCCCTCAGATATTGTATCTTTTCTATGCCTCTTCCTGGGATGTTGTTTCCCTCTTTTTATCACTCCTTCCCTTTACTGATTTCCCCCGTTTTTATATCAGTAAAATCAAATTATCCATGTGGACTTTTTATATATATCCACAATAGTGATACAGTTCTCAAGAGTTCTGTTTACCTTTTTCTGTTTCTCTTCAGTCTTGTGGATTTAGATCGATTTTTTTGTTTAAGTCTGGTTTTTTTCTTAGAAACAAATGGAATTCCTGTTTCATTGAATGACCATCTTTTTCCATGGAAGGCAATGCTAAACTTATCTGGGTAGTTTATTCTTGGTTGCAATCCTTGATCTTTTGCCTTTCGGAATTTCAGGTTCCAGGCCCTTCTATCTTTTAATGTGGAGGCAGCCAGATCTTGAGTGACCCTTATTGTGGCACCTTGGTATTTAAATTGTTTTGTTTTGTTTTGTTTTGTTTTTCTAGCTGCTTGCACGATTTTCTCCTTTGTGTGGTAATTCTGCAGCTTAGCCACAATATTCCAAGGTGTTCTTTTTTTAGGGTCTTTTTCAGAAGGAGTTCGATGTATTCTTTCGACGCCTATTTTCCCTTCTGTTTCTATTATCTCTGGACAGTTCTCTTTAATGATTTCCTGTAAAATACAATCTAGGCTCTTTTTTTGGTCATAGTTTTCGGGAAGTCCAATGATCCTCAGATTATCTCTCCTAGATCTATTTTCCAGGTCCATAGATTTTCCTAGTAAGTATTTGACGTTATTCTCCAGCTTTTCATTTTTTTTTGTTTTATTTGACTGATTCTTGGGTTCTCAATGAATCATTCATTTCTATTTGTTCTGTCCTGATTTTTAATGAGTTATTTTCTTCATTCACATTTTTAGTTCTTTTTGTATATGCCCAATTGAGTTTTTAAATGAATTATTTTGCTCCATTGAATTTTTTTTCCATTTCCCTATTTTTTTTAGAGAACTATTTTCTTTTTCCAATTCAGAAATTTTATTTTCTTGAGATTTTTTTTATCTTTTCCAATTCAGAAATCCTACTTTCCTGTGATTTTTTAACGTTTACTAATTCACAAATTTTGTTTCCCTGAATCTCCTGTTTATTGTTTATTTTTTCCAAATCAAATTTCAGAATGTTGTTATTCTCTATCATTGCTTCTCTTTCCCCATTTTTCTTCAAACTCTCTTAATTTTTTAATAGTCTCTTCTAGGAGAGAGTTATGTGATGGGGGGCAGGTATCGTTCCCCTTTAGCCTGTTGTCTGCTGATTCTCTGCTATTAACTTCCTCAGGGTTGGGTACCTGCTCTTTCTCTGTGTAGAAAGAATCAATAGTTCTTCTTGGCTTTTTACTCATGGTTAAAAATCTTTTGGGGTCTGTCCCTGGGGTAAGAAGTTTATTTATTTATTTCTTTAGCAGCTTCCTTCCAGACTGGATGGATGCAGCAGCTCTTTCGCCTGAGCTAAGAGAGAGCTCTAGGAGAGAGTTCCCCACCCCCTCCCTGCAAGTGCCTCAGAGGTGATTAGCATGGCTGCGCTTTGAGGACGCTGTGTGGCCTAGAGACTTCCCTGAGGTTTAAGACTGAATAGTAAAGGCGACACAAAGCCCAACCTATGCATCCTGTGGGGGAGTGGATATCAGCAGCTGATGTGAAAAGCCCCTTCGCTCAAACTGGAAGTGTCTGCCCAGAAACCGTGGTCCCTATTTCAAAGGTTCCACTTCTCTTGGACTTCAGCAGCTTAGTTCCACAGCCTCCTGTCAACCCAGGCACTGTGTGAATTAGATGTTACCTTGGGCCTTGTCCCCGCTTTTCAAGCTCTTAACTACCCCCAGGTGAAGCCCCAGGCAGCAGAAGCCGTGTGCACTGCCCTGCCGAGATCTGTTGAGTCACTTCCAGATTGGGGTGGTTCTAGGATCTGGTATTATATTTTAAAGTGGCTTGATTTATCTTCTGATCTGCTATTTCATAAGCAGAGAAAAGCTAACAGCTTGTGCCAGATTCTTCTATCTCAGTGGCTTCTCTGATCCCAGAGCTCTCCCCAGCCCAATTGGCACAGCGTGCTAGCACCTCACCCTGTCTGTGCTGGTCTTTTTTTTTTTTTTTTCCTACCCTGGGAACCGACTTTTTCTGTTGAAATTCCAGATTCTCTTCAGCTGGTAAGTGGTGCTTCCAGACCTTGTGGTTTCTATCAGTCCAGCATTATTTTTGAGGCTGATTTAACTAATTGGTAATGAGGGAATAAGGGAGCTCACAAAATCGCGTGTATGTTCACCACCATCTTGGCCCCGCCCCCCTCTTTAAGCTAATTCTGATGGCAGTATGATAAACACTAAGTTCATCCCCCTCCATTCTTTCTTTCAGATATAATAAGTTTCCTTTGCCTCTTTGTGAGATGTAGTACCCCCACTTTACCCTTTTCTGGGTTCAATTTCCTTTCCACCTCCAGTTTCTAGAACAATACATGCATGTGTTCATTATATATATTTTATATAGAAATATAGTTCTCAAGATTATTTTTACCTCTTTAGGTTTCTCTTGGGTTATATATTTTTAGATCAAACATTTTGTTTAGTTCTGTTTTTTTTTTCCATCAAAAATACATGAAATTCATTTATTTCATTGAAGGACCATCTTCTTCCCTGGAAAAAAAAAGATGCTTATTTTGCTGGGTAAGTTATTTTTGGCTGCATACCAAGTTCCTTGGAATTTTGGAATATCATATTCCAGGCCCATTGATCTTTTTTTTTTTTCCCCCCAAAGTTTTTTACTACTTTTTTGAAAATTAATTTTATAATTATAACTTTTTTTTTGACAGTACATAAGCATAAGTAATTTTTTTTTACAACATTATCCCTTGTACTCCCTTCTGTTCCGAAATTTTCCCCTTCTTCCCTCCACCCCCTCTGCTATATGGCAAGCATTCCCATACATATTAAATATCTTATAGTATATGCTTTGTACAATATATATATATATACATATATATATATATGTGTGTGTGTGTGTGTGTGTGTGTGTGTGTGTGTACATATATATATATATATGTGTGTGTATATATATATATATATATATATACATATATACATATACACACACACACACACACACACACACACATATATATATATATATATATACATACACACACACACATATATATATATATATGCAGAACCGAATTTTGTTGTTGTTGTTGCAAAGGAACAATTGTATTTGGAAGGTAAAAACAATCTGGGAAGAAAAACAAAAACAACAACAAAAAAAATGCTTACAGGTTACACTCATTTAGGAGTGTTCCTTTTCTGGGTGTAGCTGATTCTGTCCATCATTGATCAATTGGAATTGGATTAGTTCTTCTCTATGTTGAAGATATCCACTTCCATCAGAATACATCCTCATACAGTATCATTGATAAAGTGTATAATGATCCCCTAGTTCTGCTCATTTCACTCAGCATCAGTTGATGTAAGTATCTCCAAGCCTCTCTGTATTCATCCTGCTGGTCATTTCTTACATAACATTCATATACCATAATTTACCCAACCAGATAAAAAGAGGGAAACTACATTCCAGGAAGAGGCAAAGAAAATTTATCATATATGAGGGAATTTAGAGAGGGGAGGAAAAATGTGTGGACCTTACTCTTATCAGAGTTGGCTCAAAGAGTAAATAATTGACATATTTGTTTTTCAGAGAATTCTCTCTCACCTCATTAAAGTGGGGAGAGGAAAAGGGAAAAGGAAAGGAGTAATAAAGGAAGGGTACAAGAAAAGGGAAGGAATTTAAAAGGAGGGGGAGGGATACTAAAAAAGGGAGGTCTAAATGACATAAGTGTGGCCCAAAAGTTTAATACTGGGGAAGGGATTCAGGGGGGACAAGGGGAAAAAAAAGGCAAAATCTGGGGATAATATGATGGCAGGAAATACAGAATTAGTAATTTTACCTGTAAATGTGAATTGGATTAACTCTCCCATTAAACAGAGGCAGATAGCAGACTGGAAAAAAAGTCAGAACCCCTACTATATGTTGTTTACAGGAAACACATTGAAAGCAGGGAGATACTTACAAAGTAAAGGTAAAAGGCTGGAGCAGAATCTATTATGCTTCAAGTGAAGTCAAAAAAGTAGGTGTGGCCATCCTTATCTCAGATCAAGCAAAAACAGAAATTGATTTAATTGAAAGAGATAAGGAAAGAAACTATATCCTGCTAAAAGGTAGCATAGACAATGAAGCTATATCAATACTAAATGTATATGCACCAAGTAATATAGCATCTAACTTCCTAAAGAAGTTAAGAGAGTTGCAAGAAGAAATAGACAGCAAAACTATAATAGTGGGAGATCAAAACCTTGCACTCTCAGAATTAGATAAACTAAACCACAAAACAAATAAGAAATAAAGTAAGGAGGTAAATAGAATATTAGAAAATTAGAGACTTCGGAGAAAACTGAATGGTGATAGAAAGGATTATACTTTCTTCTCAGCAGTTCATGGAACCTATATAAAAATTGACCATATATTATGACATAAAGATCTCAAAATTAAATGCAGGAAGTACTTTCTCCTCAGATCACAATGCAATAAAATTGCATTCAATAAGAAGTTAGGGGCAAATCAACCAAAAAGCAATTGGAAACTAAATAATCTCATCTTAAAGAATAATTGGATGAAACAGCAAATTATAGAAACAATTAATAATTTCACCCAAGAAAATGACAAGGATGAGACATTATATCAAAATTTGTGGTATGCAGCTAAAACAGTAATAAGGGGAAATTTTATATCTTTAGAGGCTTACTTGAATAAAATAGAGAAAGAAAAAGATCACTAAATTGGGCTTGCAACTTAAAAAGCTAGAAAAAGACCAAATTAAAAATCCCCAACCAAAAATCAAACTTGAAATACAAAAATTAAAAGAAGAAATTAAGAATATTGAAAGTAAAAAAAAAAAACAACTATTGAATTAATAAATAAAACTAAGAGTTGGTTTTATGAAAAAAAATAAAATAGATAAACCTTTGGTAAATCTGATCAGAATAAGGAAAGAGGAAAATCAAATTGTTAGTCTTAAAAATGAAAAGGGGGAACTTTCCAACAATGAAAAGGAAATTAGAGCAATAATAAGGAGTCACTTTGCCCAACTTTATGCCAATAAATTTGATAACTTAAATGAAATCAATGACAACCTCCAAAAATATAGGCTTCCCAGATTAACAGAGGAGGAAGTAAATTGTTTAAATATTCTCATTTCAGAAAAAGAAATTGAACAAGCTATTAATCAACTGCATAAGAAAAAATCCCCAGGAGCAGATAGATTTACATGTGAATTCTACCAAACATTTAAATTAAACAATTAGCCCCAATATTATATAAACTATTTGTAAAAATAGGGAATGAAAGAGTCCTACCAAACTCCTTTACGACACAGACATAGTACTGATACCTAAACCAGATAGGTTGAAAACTGAGAAAGAAAAGTATAGACCAATCTCCTTAATGAATATTGCTAAAGGGCAGCATAGATAATGAAGCAATATCAATATTAAACATATATGCTCCAAGTGGTGTAGCATCTAAATTCTTCAAAGAGAAATTAAGAGAGCTACAAAAAGAAATAGACAGCAAAACTATAATAGTAGGAGATCTCAACCTTGAATTCTCAGAATTAAGTAAATCAAAGCACAAAATAAGACAAAGAGGTAAATAGAATACTAGAAAAGTAAGGTTTGATAGATCTTTGGAGAAAACAAAATGGAGACAGAAAGGAGTTCACTTTCTTCTCAGCATTTCATGGAACCTATACAAAAATTGATCATATATTAGGACATAAAAACCTCAAACTCAAATGAAGTAAGATAGAAATAGTAAATGCATCCTTTTCAGACCATGATGTAATGACAATTAAATTCAATAAAAAGCCAGGGGAAACAGACGAAAAATATTTGGAAACTAAATAATCTCATTCTAAAGAATGATTGGGTGAAACAGCAAATCATAGGCATATTTAATAACTTCACCCAAGAAAATGACGATAAGTAGATGTCATATCAAAATATGTTGTATACAGCCAAGGAAGTAATAAGGGGAAATTTCATATCTCTAGAGGCCTATTTGCATAAAATAGGGAAAGAGAAGATCAGTGAATTGGACTTGCAATTACAAATGCTAGAAAAGGAATACATTAAAAACCCCAGACAAACATTAAACTTGAAATTCTAAAAATAAAAGAAGAGATTAATAAAATTAAAAGTAAAAACTATTGAATTAATTAATATAACTAAGAGTTGGTTCTCTGAGAAAACCAACAAAATAGACAAACTTTTAGTAAATCTGATTTAAAATAAGAAAGAGCAAAATCAAATCGTTAGTCTTAAAAATTAAAAGGGAGAACTCTCTACTAATGAAGAGGAAATTACATTAGTAATTACGAGTTATTTTGCCCAACTTTATGCCAATAATTTTGATAACTTAAATATAATGGAAGAATATCTTCAAAAATATAGCTTGCTCAGATTAACAGAGGAAGAAATAAATAGTCATTTAGAAAAATAAATAAAACAAGTTATTAACCAACTCCCTAAAAAAAAATCCCCAGGACCAGATGAGTTTACATGTGAATTCTACCAAATATTTAAAAAACAATTAACCCCAATGCTATATAAAATTTTTGAAAAAATAAGGATTGAAAGAATCCTACCAAATTCCTTTTATGACACAGACATAGTACTGATACCTAAACCAGTTAGGTGGAAAACAGAGAAAGAAAATTATAGACCAATCTTCCTAATGAATATTGAGGCTAAAATCTTAAATAAAATATTAGCAAAAAGATTACAGAAAATCATCCCCAGAATAATACACTTTCACCAAGTAGGATTTATACCAGGAATGCAAGGCTGATTCAATATTAGGAAAACTATTATCATAAATAACTATATCAATAACCAAATGAACAAAAATCATAGGATCATCTCAACAGATGCCGAAAAAGCATTTGATAAAATCCAACATCCATTCCTAATAATAAAACACTTGAGAGGATAGGAATAAATGGACTTTTCCTTAACATAGTCAGAAGCATATATTTAAAACCATCAGTAAGCATTATATGTAATGGGGTTAAACTGGAATATTTCCCAGTAAGATCAGGAATGAAACAACGTTGCCCACTATCACCATAACTATTCAATATTGTATTAGAAATGCTAGACTTGGCAATAAGAGTCAAAAACGAGATTAAAGGAATTAGACTAAGTAATGAGGAAACCAAATTATCACTCTTTGCAGATGATATAATGTTATACTTAGAGAACCCCAGAGATTCTACTGAAAAGCTATTAGAAATAATTCACAACTTTAGCAAAGTTGCAGGATACAAAATAAAACCACATAAATCTTTAGCATTTTTATACATGACAAAAAAATCCAACAGTAAGAGATACAAAGAGAAATTCCATTCAAAATAACTGTAGATAGTATAAAATATTTGGGAATCCATCAACCAAAGGAAAGTTAGGAATTATATGAGCAAAATTACAAAATACTTTCCACACAAATAAAGTCAGATTTAAATAATTGGAAAAATATTAAGTGCTCTTGGATAGGCCAAGCAAATATAATAAAGATGACAATACTCCCTAAATTAATCTATTTATTTAGTGCTATACCAATTAGACTTCCAAGAAACTATCTTAATGACTTAGAAAAAATAACAACAAAATTCATATGGGAGAACAAAAGGTTTAGAATTTCCAGGAAATTAATGAAAAAAAAAATCAAACGAAGGTGGCCTAGCTGTACTTGATCTAAAACTATATTATAAAACAGCAGTCACCAAAACCATTTCATATTGGCTGAGAAATAGATTAGTTGATCAGTGGAATAGGTTAGGTTCACAAGATAAAATAGTCAATAACTATAGCAATTTAGTTTTTGACAACCCCCAAAATCCCAACTTTTGGGATCAGAATTCATTATTTGAGAAAAACTGCTGGAAATGCTGGAAATTAGTATGGCAGAAATTAGACATGGATTGATACTCAACATCATATACCAAGGTAAGATCAATATGGGCGCATGATTTAGGCATAAAGAATGAGATCATTAATAAATTAGATGAACACAGGATAGTTTACCTCTCAGACTTGTGGAGGAGGAAGGAATTTTTGACCAAAGAAGAACTAGAGATCATTATTGATCACAAAATAGAAAAATTTGATTATATCAAATTAAAAAGCCTTTGTTTAAACAAAACTAATGCAAAAAAAGATAAGAAGGGAAGCAACAAACTGGGAAAACATTTTTGCAGTTAAAGGTTCTGATAAAGGCCTCATTTCCAAAATATATAGAGAACTGACTCTAAGAAATCAAGCCATTCTCCAATTGATAAATGGTCAAAGGATATGAACAGACAATTTTCAGAAGACAAAATTGAAACTATTTCCACTCATATGAAAGTGTTCCAAATCACTATTGATCAGAGAAATGCAAATTAAGACAACTCTGAGATACCACTACACACCTGTCAGATTGCCTAAGATGACAGGAAAATTAATGATGAATGTTGGAGGGGATGCATTTTTGATGGAGTTGTGAATGAATCTAACCATTCTGGAGAGCAATCTGGAATTATGCCCAAGATGTTATCAAACTGTGCATACCCTTTGATCCAGCAGTGCTACTACTGGGCTTATATCCCAAAGAAATATTAAAGAAGGGAAAGGGATCTATATGTACCAAAATGTTTGTGGCAGCCCTTTTTGTAGTGTCTAGAAACTGGAAAATGAATTTATGTCCCTCAATTGGAGAATGGTTGGGTAAATTGTGGTATATGAATGTTATGGAATATTATTGTTCTGTAAGAAATGACCAGCAGGATGAATACAGAGAGGCTTGGAGAGACTTACATCAACTGATGCTGCGTGAAATGACCAGCACATGGAGATCATTATACATTTCAACAACAATATTATATGAGGATGTATTCTGGAAGAGGATATCTTTGACAAAGAGAAGTTCTAATTCAGTTCCAATTGATTAATGATGGACAGAATCAGCTACAACCAGAGAAGGAACACTGGGAAATGAGTGTAAACTGTTAGCATTTTTGTTTTTCTTCCAAGGTTATTTTTACCTTCTGAATCCAGTTCTTCCTGTGGAACAATAAATTTGGTTCTGCACACATACATTGTATCTAGGACATAGTATAACTCATTTAACATGTATAAGACTGCCTACCATCTAGGGGCAGGAGTGGAGGGAAGGAAGGGAAAAATCAGAACAGAAGAAAGTGCAAAGGATAATGTAAAAATTATCCATTAATATTACTGTCAAAAAGTTTTAATTATAAAATAAAAAAATAAAATTAAAATTAAATAAATTAAGCTATTCTGCAATTGATAAATGGCCAAAGGATATCAACAGACAATTTTCAGATGAAGAAATTAAAACTATTTCTAGTCATATGTCAAGGTGCACTAAATCACTATTGGTCAGAGAAATATAAATTAAGAGAACTCTGAGGCACCACTACACAAATCTCATATTGGCTGAGATGACAATAATGCATTATTGGTGAAATTGTGAACAGACATAGATATTCTGGAAAGCAATTTGGAAGTATGATCAATAAAATATCAAACTGTGCATACCCTTTAATGCAACAATGTTTCTACTGGGATTATGTCCCAGAGAGCTCTTAAAGGAGGAAAAAGGACCCACATGTGGAAAAATATTTGTGGCTGCCCTTTTTATAGTAGCAAGCAACTGGAAACTGTCTGGATGCCCATTAGTTGGAGAATGATTGAATGTGTTATGGTGTATGAATATTGTGGAATATTATTTTTCTATAAGAAATGATCAGAAGGATTATTACAGAGAAGAATGAAGAGGCTTACATGAACTGATGCGAAGTGAAATGAGCAGAACCAGGAGCCCATTGTACATGATAACAACGGCATTATATGATGATTAATTCTAATGGATGTGGCTCTCTTCAACAGTGAGATAATTCAGACCATTTCCAATGATCTTGTGATCAAAAGAGCCATCTACACCTAGGAAGAGGACTGTGGGAACTGAGTGCAGACCACAACCTAATATCTTCAATCTTTCTGATGTTGTTTGCTTGAATTTTGTTGTCTTTCTCAGTTTTTTTCTTTCTTTATCAGATTTTTCTTGTGCAGCAAAATAACTGTATGTATATGTATACAGATATTGGATTTAACATATATTTTAACATATTTAACATGCATTGGATTACCTACCATCTAGGGAAGGAGTTGGGGAGAAGGAAGGAAAAATTTGTAACACAAAGTTTTGCAAGTCGATGTTGAAAAATTATCCATGCATGTTTGGTAAATAAAAATTTTCAACTAAATAAATGAATGAATGAATGAATAATGGAAGAAAAAAGTCATCCCCAAGATAATACATTATGACCAAGTAGGATTTATACCAGGAATGCGGTGCTGGTTCAATATTAAGGAAAACTATTAGCATATTTGATTATAAAAATAACCAAATTAACAAAAATCATATGATTATCTCAATAGATGAAGAAAAAGTATTTGACAAAATCCAACACCCATGTCTATTAAAAATATTACAGAATATAAAAATAAATGGACTTTTCCTAAAATGATCAGTAACATTTATGTAAAATCATTATCAAGCATCATATGAAACATTCCCAATAAGATCAGGGGTGAAACAAGATTGCCCACTATCACCATCACCATTCTATATTGTATTAGAAATGTTAACTTTGGCAATAAAAAAGAAAAATAATTAGAGTATGTAATAAGGAAACTAAATTATCACTCTTTGCAGATGATATGATGGCATACTCAGAGAATCCAAAAAATCAACAAAAACTATTAGAAATAATTCACAACATTAGCAAAGTTGCAGGATTCAAAAATAATGTACATAAATCATCAGCATTTTTATATATTACCAACAAAGTCCAGCAACAAGAGATACAAAGAGAAATTCCATTAAAAATAACTGTTGATAGTATAAAATATTTGGGATCTATCTGCTAAAGTCAGGAACTATATAAACACAATCACAAAACACTTTCCATATAAAGTCAGATCTAATCAATTGGGAAAATATCAAGTACTCATGGGTAGGCCGAGCGAATATAAAAAATAAAGCAAGAACATGACAATTTATATTTTAAGAACAAGATAAGTAAATGCTATAGTTCTGGAGAGAGAATAGGGGAATGAGTTTTTTGGGAAGATAATATTACCAAAGTAGTACAAGAATAGCTAAGCATAGCAACAGCTGACTAAATATAATAACAGTTAATGAAACAAAAAAAAAATGATAAGATAATGAATTACAGCAATCATTATGTATAAGAATTGCATAAATTACACATAAGAAAATGAAAATGAGAGACTGGACAAAAATGTCAAGAGCTTTAAGGAAATTTTTTTTAATTGAAATTGAAACAAATTAAAAAGGAAACAAATATACTTGAGCAACATCATTGAATGCTTTTGATCTAAATGCAATTTTTAATAGAGAATTCTTCCCAATGTAATTTTGGTATTCAGGCTTCTCAAACACTGATATATTGAGTTCAGCTGAGTCTAATCCTTCCTTATCTAGTCAGGTTTTTTTTTGTTTTTTTGCTTTTACTTTTTTACTTTTTACTTAAAATAAAAAAGAACCAAATAATTTTAATGATTGTTGCTTTAGAGAACAAATTGACATCTGAAAATACTATTTACATTCCATTGATACATGTTTTCCACTATTTATCTTGAGGGTCTAGATATTTTTCCTATAAATTAATTTTGTTTTTTTGTTTTGTTCAGTCCTATAAAGCATCCCATGGTTGTTTAATTGGTAAAACAATAAATGTGTAGGTTAATTAAGTTAGTAAAATCATTTTATTATATTGACACTGTACAGTGGAAGATATTAAATATTCCTTTAGTTGTTTGAGTATTGAGTCATTTTTTTTCTTTAAGAAGTTATTTGTGATTCTTAATGATCTAAATTTCAAGGGTGCCTTGTAGATAGATTCTCATTTATTGTATGCATCTTGTAGTTATTTTGACTAGAATTTCCCTTTCTATTATTTCCTCCTGGAGTTTAATTTTGCTATAGTGTTTATTTTGAATAATATTACTTTTCTGAATCAATTTATTTGCCTATTCTCTAAAGTAAAAAACAGTTTACCACCAAATAAATTTCATTGTGTCACCATGATACGGGTATCCCACATTGTTTCATATATTAGGGCTTCATTCTTGTTTGATCATTATTTCTATTTGCTTATTTTTTTTCCGCAAAGTTTTCCTCATGGATTTTTTTTTCTTTTTTCCCTATTTGTTATTTTCTTTACTTAATATAGTGCTTCTTCTTTTTTGATGTGGTGAAGGAGCATTGCTTTGCTTTAATGGAATACTCAAAATCATTCATAACATGTAGAATTTATAGTTCATTCAACTGATAAAGATTGTAGTCATACATCTTTGTTTAGAAACTTCAGTGATCACTGGTAAATCACATTGGAAGGACAATATCAATGATTCATCCAATTTTTTATAATGATCTTTGTATTTTTGTTTACTTTTTGAACTCTTTTAGGGATGATATACAAAGAGATGTAATTCAGTGAATGGGCTATATTTGACAAAGTGCTGTCCAAACTCTCTCACTGGCTTTCAACAACCTGGTGTGAATTTTAGCTGGTTCCCTGCCATCTTGTCTATTTCATTTTCAGTGATTGCCAAAAACCATAGTGATTAACATCTGTGGACTTGATTTTTGTCTTTCTAGTCTATAGGGTGCTAACTGCCTCCACTTTTTTCCTTTGTGCTGAATGGCTTATCAACTATGGAGAATATCTTTTAGCTCTGTATAAATCATGAACCCTGCAAGAACCAGACTTTCATCAAAGGGCAAACCAGTTACATCCTGCTCTACCTTCTCACATTCATGGGTAATCAATGTCAATTTAGTTGTATTCAGCATAGTTACATAAAATGAAGGAAATTTGAGATATATATTAGTAGGTTTTATTGAACTTTGTCTTCTAATAAGAAAGAAAAGTGTTTTCTAAACTAGAGAAAGTGAAGAAAATTTACAAAAATTAATATTACCCCTCCAATTACCCCTCCAACAGCAAATACAACTTAAAAGCACATATTACTAAATGAAAGCCAAATCCCCAGGAAATCTTGCTATGAGGTAGAATGTTGGGAAATATGAAATCTTGAATAAAAATTGCATCTGAAAGATGAATGAAAACTGCAGAAGACAGGCAAATGCTTCCTGTGTAGATAGATAGATAGATAGATAGATAGATAGATAGATAGATAGATAGTCATGACAAGTTTTCTGAGAAGTTTCTTTACAAATTCCTATATTTGTCCTTCCTTCCAAACTGGTTCCATTATGTGATGATAAAAATCCCAATTACAAATAAGAACTTCACAAACACTAGAATATGAAGAGTAGATGGAGATCTAGAACTGAAGGTCTTAGATAAAAAACAAGTGTCTGGCCATTTCTTACATCCTCTGACTCTAGGGTGAAAAACATCTGCCAAATAATCTCAAAAGAAGCAAAAGGACTTCTTATTATTGCATGTGAAAAAACTGGAAGAAAGGAAAAAGGTTAACAAAAAAGCACAGTGACTTCTTTACCCATTCATAATTATGCATCATGTGTGAATAAGTGGGATGTACAAAAAAATCAAAGTATTTAGAGTTGTAATTGATCAATCACTTGGTCAATAAATAAGTATTATTAATATAATTTATAAGCATTTAAGCCTACTTATTCCAGACACTATTCAAAGTCCTGAGTATTCAAGGACAGGCTAAAAACAATCCCTTTCCCTCACAATCCAAGGAGAGTGAAAATATTCAGAGCAATATGTACAAACTATAAGCAAGAAAGATAGACAATAAACTCTTGATTGGTAAAGACACCTTATACAATTTTATATTTAGCTGTTACTTGAATGAAGACAAGGAATGTGGGGAGCAGGGAGATGAAGGAAAGAGAGAGAGAGAGAGAGAGAGAGAGAGAGAGAGAGAGAGAGAGAGAGAGAGAGAGAGAGAGAAAGTCAAAAGTCATTTTCCTAATCATGGATAGCTCAGGAAGACACTGGGTTGGGGACTGGCCAAAAATGCAGTTCGGATTGCAGGACAGCTGAGGTAAAATAAAGAGTATTCATTTGCCTAAGGCTGGAAAGGAAAGGAAATCCAGAAAAGAAAAAAAAAAAAAAAGAAAAAAAAAAAAAAAGAAAAACACCAACCACAAAAAATTAAGTCAGGAAGCACTGGAGCAGATAGAGGTCCCCAGGAATTACTGAATTAAAGATTGGTGTGACCCAGCAGCACTGTAACTCAATAATCAAGAAAAAATTTAAGGAAATTAAAAAGTTTAGTAATCTTAACCTCTGTATAATATGAGTGGGAATAGAAAGCATTATACCTATTCTAGCTATGCATAGTACTGTCATTAAAAATGACTATGTCTTAGGAAATAAAAATCTCATAAACAAGAAAAGCAGAAATATTAAACACATCCTTTTCTAACCATAATGCAAAAAAATACATTTAATCAAGCGTGGGACTTAAGGGATGCTACACTATATGACCAATAATTTCACAAAAGATAATAACAGCAGTGAGCTCATTCATTAAAATTGTTGGGTACAACTGAAGCAATACTCAGGTGGAAATTTATTTTTTCTAAATATTTATATCAATAAAAGACAAAAAGATCAAATAAACAGAGCATGCAACTAAAAAATCAACAAAGAAGCTCCAACTAAAAGAACTCTATTAACAACAAAATGTAAAAATAAAAAACAAACAAAAAATCAATAACATCAGAATATTTTAAAATAATAATTTGTTTTAAAGAAAACAGAAAACCAAATTCCCTGTATTGGAAATTTAAAAGATAAATTCACAATCTATAAATAAAAAATAAAAATAATTACTTGAAAATATTTTGCCCAACTATATGCCAACATACCTGACAATCTACATGAAACAATCATATTCATAACAATATATGGATTATTTTAAGAAAATAATATAGGAGGGGCGGAGCCAAGATGGTGGAGAAGATACACGTGATTCTTTAAGCTCCTTTCTTCTCTCACAACCAACTAGATATAATCAGCCTCACAAATAGCGCTGGACTGATAGAATCCACAAGGACTGGAAGCACGACTTACCAGCTGAAGAGAATCTGAAGTTTCAACAGGAAAGGTCAGTTCCCAGGGGAGGACATAGAGAGGCCAGCACAGACTGTGGGGTAGTGGCACACTTCGCCAATCACGCTGGGGAGGGCTCTGGGATCAGAGAAGCCACTGAGATAGAGGAATCTGGCACAGGCTGTTAGCTCTTCTCTGCTTATAATACAGCAGTTCAGAAGAGAAATCAAGCCACTTTAAAATTTTAAAACCAGATTGGATCTTCCTGGATCCTGGGGGTGACTCAGCAGATCTCGGCACCTTGGGTGTGGCTGACATAGGCAATCCAGGCTTTCACCTGGGGGTAGTTAAGAGATTGAAAAGTGGGCGGGGTGGTAACTCATAGTGCCTGGCTAGGCTGGAGGCTGTGGAAATCAGCCCCGGGAAGTCCCAGAGAAGCAGAACCTTTGAACTAGGCACCGCGGTTTCTGGCAGACACTTCCAGTTTGAGCACAGGGGCTTTTCACGTCACCTGCTGCTGATATCCACGCCCCACCGGGACACATAGGCTAGGCTTTGTGTCACCTTTATTGCTCAGTCTCAAACCTCCGGCAAGCCCTAGAACACAGTGCCCTCAAAGCACAGCGGTGCTAATCACCTCTGAGGCACTTCCAGGGAGGGGGTAGGGAACTCTCTCCCAGAGCTCTCTCTTAGCTCAGGTGCAGGGGCCACTGCATCCATCTGCTCTGGGAGGAAGCTGGTAAAGAAATAAATAAATAATTTCCTACCCCAGGGACAGACCCCAAAAGATTTTTTAAGTATGAGCAAAAAGCCAAGAAAAACTATAGATTCCTTTTACACAGAGAAAGAGCAGGTATCCAACCCCGAGGAAGTTAACAGCAGAGAGTCAGCAGATAACAACCTAAAGGGGAACGATTCCTGCCCCCCATCACATAACTCTCTCCTTGAAGAGACTATTTAAAAATTAAGAGAGTTTGAAGAAAAATGGGGAAAGGAAAGAGAAGCTATGATAGAGAATAACAACGCTCTGAAATTGGAGTTGGAAAAAATAAAGAATTCACAGGAGATGCAGGGAAACAAAATTTGTGAATTAGAAAAGGTAAAAAAATCACAGGAAAGTAGGATTTCTGAATTGGAGAAGATAAAAAAGTCTCAAGAAAATAGGATTTATGAATTGGAAAAAGAAAATAATTCTCAAAAAAATTAGGGAAATGGAAAAAAATTCAGTAGAGCAAAATAACTCATTTAAAAACGAAATTGGGCATTTACAAAAAGAACTAAAAACTGTGAATGAAGAAAATAACTCCTTAAAATTCAGGATGGAACAAATAGAAATGAATGATTCATTGAGAACCCAAGAATCAGTCAAACAAAATAAAAAAAATAAAATAAAATAAATAAAAAAATAAAATGAAAAGCTGGAGAATAACGTCAAATACTTACTGGGAAAATCTATAGACCTGAAAAATAGATCTAGGAGAGATAATCTGCAGATCATTGGACTTCCCGAAAACTATGACCAAAAAAAGATCCTAGATTCTATTTTACAGGAAATTATCAAAGAGAACTGTCCAGAGATAATAGAAACAGAAGGGAAAGTAGATGTCGAAAGAATTCATCGAACTCCTTCTGAAATAGACCCTAAAAAAAGAACACCACGGAATATTGTGGCTAAGCTGCAGAATTACCACACAAAGGAGAAAATCCTGCAAGCAGCTAGAAAAAAACAATTTAAATACCAAGGTACCACAATAAGGGTCACCCAAGATCTGGCTGCCTCCACATTAAAAGATAGAAGGGCCTGGAACCTGATATTCTGAAAGGCAAAAGATCAAGGATTCCAACCAAGAATAAACTACCCAGCTAAGTTTAGCATCTTTTTCCATGGAAGAAGATGGTCATTCAATGAAATAGAGGAATTCCATATGTTTCTAAGAAAAAAAACAGACTTAAACAAAAAATTTGATCTACATCCACAAGATTGAAGAGAAACAGAAAAAGAGAACTGACCCTAATTTATAAGAAACTAAACCATTCTCCAATTGATAAATGGTCAAGGGATATGAACAGACAATTCTCAGATGATGAAATTAAAACTATTTCCACTCATATGAAAGAGTGTTCCAAATCACTACTGATCAGAGAAATGCAAATTAAGACAACTCTGAGATACCACTACACACCTGTCAGATTGCCTAAGATGACAGGAACACATAATGATGAATGTTGGAGGGGATGTGGGAAAACTGGGACACTGATACATTGTTGGTGGAGTTGTGAAAGAATCCAGCCATTCTGGAGAGCAATTTGGAACTATGCCCAAAAAGTGATCAAACTGTGCATACCCTTTGACCCAGCATTGCTGTTATTGGGATTATATCCCAAAGAAATACTAAAGAGCAGAAAGGGACCTGTATGTGCCAAAATGTTTGTGGCAGCTCTTTTTGTTGTAGCTAGAAACTGGAAGTTGAATTGATGTCCATCAATTGGAGAATGGTTGGGTAAATTATGGTATATGAAGGTTATGGAATATTATTGCTCTGTAAGAAATAACCAGCAGGAGGAATACAGAGAGGCTTGGAGAGACTTACATCAACTGATACTGAGTGAAAAGATCGCTGTACACTTCAATGCTGTATGAAGAGGTATTCTGATGGAAGTGGATATCTTCAACATAAAGAAGATCCAACTCACTTCCAGTTGATCAATGATGGACAGAAATAACTACACCCAGAGAAGGAACACTGGGAAGTGAATGTAAATTATTAGCACTACTGTCTATCTACCCAGGTTACTTATACCTTTGGAAGCTAATACTTAATGTGCAACAAGAAAATGGTATTTACACACATATATTGTATCTAGATTATATTGTAACACATGTAAAATGTATGGGATTACCTGTCATCGGGGGGGAGGGAATGGAGGGAGGGAGGGGATAATTTGGAAAAATGAATTTAAAAAAAAGAAAATAATATAATTATTTAATTATGATTTATTATAGTTAAACTTATTTTTATAATTATAATTAAATAATGATATCTTACAAAAAGAAACTGAACAGGCCATAAATGAACTCCCTAAAAAAAAAAAAAAAAAAAAAAAAAAAAAAAAACCTTAGATCAGACAAATTCATACCAAATTCTACCAAGCATTTACTGAACAATTCAAAATTAAATAAATTGTGTGAAAAAATAAATAACAAAGGATTCCTACCAATGTACAAATATAGCTTTTGTGCCTAAACCACTTAGAATCAAAACAGAAAAAGTTAAATTGCACACTAATTTCACTAATGATTATAGATGAAAAAAATGAATAGCAGCAAGGAACTGTATATATCATAAGAATCATATATTATGACCAAATGGAGTTTATACGCAGAATGTAGGGCTAATGTAATGTTTCATAAGTATTATTAATCATATTTACAATGTCATGCTATTATTTCAACAGATACAGGGATAAAAAAAAAAAAAAAAAAAAAAAAAAAAAAAAAAAAAAGGTTTTTTTTTCCAAAATAAAATACCTGTTCCTGTTAAAAACAGTGGAAACCACAAATAAATGGAGATTTCCTTGAAATGATATATAACTCCTAAAAAGCATCTATTTAAATTCAAGAACAAACATTGTGTGTAATTGGAATAAACTAGTACCATTTTAAAAGGTCAAATTTGAAGCAAGGATAGACATTATCACCAGCATTAATAATGAAAAAACAAAATTATCAGTTTTTAAAGATAACTACATCTAATAGAAGTAATTAACAACTTCCACAGAAAAATTAGAATATTAAAATAAATTTACACACATATCAACATTTATGTATATTATAAAGAAAACCCATTAAGAAGAGCTAGAGAATTCTAATCAAAATAACCACAGACAATATAGAATACTTGACAATCTATTAATCAAACCACGCAGAGTAATATGAAGACAATTACAAAGCATAAATCTAGTAATACTGCTCCTAGTTCCAGACCTGCAAAGAGTTCAAAGAAATAAAAAAGAGTCAAAGGACTTTTACATATATATATATATATATATGTGTGTGTGTGTGTGTGTGTGTGTGTGTGTGTGTGTGTGTATGTGTGTATATATATATATATATATATATAATTATTCATATTTTGTTATGGTGCTAAAGGCTTATAAATTGAGGAGATTCTTATCTATTGGAAAATGACTAAAAAAAGTATGAAATATGAGTATGATAATACAATTTTGTTAGTAAGAAATTATGAAGCAGTTGGTTACATAAAAATCTCAATTTTTAATATCTGTCTCAATGTCAAATGAATAGAACCAAGAGAAAAATTTAATAGTAATAGCAAAAGTATAAAACTTTGAAATACTTAATAACTCTCTTTAACCCAGTGAACAGTCACAAAATCCAAAAGGCTTATGATAAAACATGTTATCTCCATCTAGATGGAGAACTGATGAGCTCAGAGCACAAATTGAAGCATGTTATTTTTTTTTCTTGTCCCTACACCACCATGGGGAAAAGTGGAACATTCCTAATATGGAAATTTGTTTTCTATGCTTATACTTATTAGCAAGGAATTATTATTCTTATCTTCTTAATAGATGAGTGAGTGACAGAAGAAGAGAATTTGGAACTAAAAATAAAATAAAATTTAATTTAAAAATCAAGAAGTATTTATGAATCTTTTTTCTTACATGCCTAGGTATCAAGAACTGTCATTGACACACATGATGTAATAAAAATATCTGGCCTAAAAGAGTTCTAATTCTATCAGATAAAACATGAGCAGATAATATACAAAAGAATGTAAAATGAATTATAAGGTAACATAATTATAATTATAATCTGATGGGAACATCAGAAGCTAGAAGCATCTAAAACATCTTTATATAAAAGATGTCAGTTGAGCTGATCTTTGAAAAAATATAGATGCTGAGAGGCAGACATGAAAAGGAAACATATTCCATGCATGGGGAAAACATTATACAAAAGTACAGAGAAGAGAGATGAAATATTACATGCAATGAATTGTAAGAAGCGCAGTGTGACTGGATCAAAAAGTGTGTGAAGAAGAATATTATATAATAATTTGGGGTTGGTGGGTTAGGGCCAGACTGTGAATGACTTGAAATGTCAAATAATATTTGTATTTTAACTTAAAGATTATACTAAATTATTCAGAATATTTAGTAAAGGAGTAACATAGTCAAGCCATTGATAGTTCAAATGAGAGATCATAAAAGTCTAAACTATAATAGTGGTAATATAGAAGAGTTCTCTGGAGGTAGAAATAACAAGATTTAGTAATTAATTATTTGGGGTAGTTGGAGAAAAACAAACAATGGAGGATGATTAAATTTTTAAAATTTTTGACTAGAAGAATGACACTCTCCTAAACAAAAACAGGAAATGTTTTGAAAAGCTATATATGTTAGGAGAAAAAAGTCCATTTTGTACCTGTTCAGTTTGAAATGTCAACACATAGATAAAATTAGAAGTATTTTAGAAATTATGTGCTCAAACTCAATTAGTGTGCTGAAGAGGTAAACATGGAAGAACATGATTAAGTAACTTCCCTATTCTACATAAAGTAGTAAGTAGTAGAGGACCTTATTTAGAACTTCTAACTGACAAATAAATTTAGCATCTCAGGATCTTTATTTCTTCACTTATAAATCAGTGTATTAGACAAGTTTACCTCTATATTCACTTTCTACTCTATACGTACTTCTATGATTCCAAATCCAATATTGTAAATGGCCTTTAAAACTATATACTGCAGAGGAAATGACACTCAAATGTAAAAACAGATGAGTATTGTAATCAGTAGTTAGATTTAGCATCATACTTATCCTCAGAGTCTGATAAAGTGATGTGCTTGAGAGGCAAGAAATTTATAATTATACTTTTTAAAATTAAACTCAGTTGACTTAGGTATGGTATAGTAGAAAAAGGACCAGATTTTAAGTCAATGGCCTGAATTAAAATTCTAATAAGTCATTTTGATGGCTTTATACATTTTAGTTTCCTTATTTGTAAATTGAGGATATAAGTATATGACCTCTGTTGATCCTTTCAAGTTCCACTTCATGGACTTTGACATTATAAATAGCAAATATAGGATAATTTCCTCCTTTTTGCCATTTTCTATCACTTAAATTCTCACAGTATAGAATGGAAATACATGTTCCTTTTTCCCTTCTTATTAATTGAAATAGCATTTTTGGGTCATCAGGTGAATGGTAAATTGGCTGCTTTTTATTTGTCTCACTGAAAAAAAAATAAATAACTAGCTATTTATATATTGGCTTCTATTTTCCTCACTATGGGCTTTTTTCCCTGACAAGAAAACACATCACCTACCTGCTACTGTTTACTGTGTGGAATTCTAGTGCTATAAACCTTAAAAAATAATACTGAGATGGCTCATTTATTTTGGATTCAGAATTTATTAAACATTTATGATATGCAAGGGACTATATTGGCAGAGACCAAAAAAAATGGTGAATTTTCAGTGAACAGTTGGTTCCAGAGGATGCTGCAAATTTTTTTTGAACTATTGCACAAAATGTATATTGATTGATAAAAAATCATGGCTGCTCTGTGTCTCCAAAGGAGAATTAAATAAAAATATTAAAAATGTCTTTCCAAAATTCTATTTCTCTGTACCTTTACTTTTGATTTCCTGAACCAATAATTTTTTTAAAAAAAGTAATTATAAACAAATCCAAGTTAAATTGGTATTAAAGATGTCCCCGAACACATATTTCTCATATATCTGGACATACCATTACTATTATATTAATATAATACTTTGAATTCCAACATGATGTGATTTTAATAATAGTTCTATACTTCCATCACATTTTTTTCTCATCATAGGATATAATGATCACAATATTTTATGTTGATATTTTATTGCTGAAGACTAAAGCTAATTTACGTGACTTTTTGGTACTGTCTATATTAAAACCTACTTATAATCATATTATTCCTATATGAGGTTAAAAAAATCAGTTTTTTGTCCTCACTTTACAGGGAAAGAAACTTAAGTTCAAAAGTCAAAGGGTAGAAAGAGAACTTCTAAATCATCAGGTCCTCTAGCTACATCATCTTTACAAGTAAGGAGACAATGATTAAGATAAGTTAAAATGACTTGTCCAATATCACAATTAATAAAGAGATAGATAAAATTCAAAGTCAAATCCCCTGACTCCAGATCCAATGTACTTACTATGATGCCACATGAACTTCTTAAGGCCAAGAGGCTAATAACCTAGACTGAAGTCCATTAACAGGTTATAGAAAATAGAAAGTGTTTTATTCTAATTCTGCTGTGAGTTACCCAATCCCTTCCCCCTAATAACTCTTAAAATAGACATTATTTCCAAAGTTTTTTTTTTTTTCCTAAACCTTAATTCTATATTGTTATCTATGGTAGATCATTACATGTGGATAGATACATATTTGTCTGTGCATTGTATATTTGTATATTTGTGTGTATATATATATATATATATATATATATATATATATATATATATATATATATATATATATATATATATATATATATACATCTAAAATCTTAACAATATTTCCACAAAGAAGATACAACAGCTATTATTATTCCCATTTTACAGATGAGGACACTGAGTAATAGAGAAGTAATTTTCTGATAATTTCATATCTACTTACTGTTAAGGTTCAAACAGCCCTTTTCTGAGTATAACTTCAACATTTTTTATCCTAGACCAAATTACCATTCAACATTAGAACTAAAAATTTATCATAAAATGTGAAGTTAAAATAAAGAATCTTTTTTTTTTTAACTTTAATAATGAGAAGGAGAATAACATAGGCCTTTCTATCACTGTGGGCAAAGTTGGTGAATTCTTTGCATCTAGAGTATCTGGGGGGGAAATGAATTAAAAAGATCCTCACTTTCTAAGTTAATTGTACAATTAACAGATAAAATTTATGTACATGATTATATATATATATTTACAAGAGGAAAATTAAGAAATTCATATGCTAATTTTATCATTTATTTATTTATATTTATTGTTTATAATCCAGTTAAATATAAAAATCATTTATATATATATATATATATATGTGTGTGTGTGTGTGTGTGTGTGTCTGTGTGTGTGTCTGTGTGTGTGTGTATGTATGTGTGTACATGCGTTATTCTTTAAAACAATAATAGAATAAATAAAAATGAAATGCATTTTATTGGGTCTTCAAGCCACAATATCTAGGTTATATATTTTTACTATTATGAGGAAATTAGTTGTAGTGGATGAGATATAGTCCTTGGAGTCAGGAAGACCTGAGTTTAACTCCTTCCTCAGACACTTCTTGGCCATATTACTCTGGGCAAATCACTTAATCCTTGTTCTTAGTTATAAAATAGTTAAAGAATAACATTTCTTTGCAGGATTGATGTGAGGACCAAATGATATAACATATGTAAAGCTATTTGCAAACCTTAAACTGCTATATAAATGCTAACTATTAGAAAGGAAAGAAGTAGCTATTCTTTTAAAAAATGTATTATTAATTTTTATAATTATAACATTTTTTGACAGTACATAAGCATAGGTAATTTTTTTTTACAACATTATCCCTTGTACTCCCTTCTGTTCCAAAATTTCCCCCTACTTCCCTCCACCCCCTCCCCTAGATGGCAGGCATTCCCATACATATATATATATATATATATATATATATATATATATATATATATATATATATATATAGTATATCCGAGGGACAATATATATGTGCAGAACTGAATTTTGTTGTTGTTGTTGTTGTTGTTGCAAAGGAAGAATTGTATTCAGAAGGTAAAAATAATTTGTGAAGAAAAACAAACAAAAAAAATGCTCACAGTTTACACTCATTTCCCAGTGTTCCTTTTCTGGGTGTAGCTGATTCTGTCCATCATTGATTAATTGGAATTGGATTAGCTCTTCTCTATGTTGAAGATATCCACTTCCATCAGAATACATCTTCATACAGTATCATTGTTGAAGTGTATAATGATCTCCTGGTTCTGCTCATTTCACTCAGCATCAGTTGATGTAAGTCTCTCTGTATTCCTCCTGTCGGATATTTCTTACAGAACAATAATATTCCATAATATTCATATGCCATAATTTACCCAACCATTCTCCAATTGATGGACATCCATTCATTTTCCAGTTTCTAGCCACTACAAAAAGGGCTGCCACAAACATTTTGGCACATACAGGACCTTTTCCCTTCTTTAGTATTTCCTTGGGATATAAGCCCAGTAGTAGCACTGCTGGGTCAAAGGGTATGCAGTTTGATAACTTTTTGGGCATAATTCCAGATTGCTCTCCAGAATGGTTGGATTCTTTCACAACTCCACCAACAATGCATCAGTGTCCCAGTTTTCCCACAGCCCTTCCAACATTCATCATTATTTGTTCCTGTCATCTTAGCCAATCTGACAGGTATGTAATGATACCTCAGAGTTGTCTTAATTTGCATTTATCTGATCAATAGTGATTTGGAACACTCTTTCATATGAGTGGAAATAGTTTTAATTTCATCATCTGAAAACTATCTGTTCATAACCTTTGATCATGTATCAATTGGAGAATGGCTTGATTTCTTATAAATTAAAGTCAATTCTCTGTATATCTTGGAAATGAGGCCTTTATCAGAACCTTTACCTGTAAAAATGTTTTCCCAATTTGTTACTTCCCTTCTTATCTTGTTTGCCTTAGGTTTGTTTGTGCAGAAACTTTTTAATTTGGTGTAATCAAATTTTTCTATTTTGTGATCAATAATGGTCTCTAGTTCTCCTTTGGACACAAATTCCTTCCTCCTCCACAAGTCTGAGAGGTAAACTATCCTATGTTCCTCTAATTTATTTATGATTTCGTTCTTTGTGCCTAAATCTTGGACCCATTTTGATCTTATTTTAGTATATGGTGTTAAATGTGTGTCCATGACTAGTTTCTTCCATAATAATTTCCAGTTTTCCCAGCAGTTTTTGTCAAATAATGAATTCTTATCCCCAAAGTTGGGATCTTTGGGTTTGTCAATCACTAGATTGCTATTTTTATTCAGTATCTTGCCCTGTGAACCTAACCTATTCCACTGATTTAAAAAAAAATTATTAAATAGTGTACTATTTTCCCCTATTTACATTTTCCACTGATCCACTTCTCTATATCTTGCCAGTAGCACATAGCTTTAATTAAAAATGCTTATATTATTGTTTGAGATCTGGTATTGCTAGGTCATTTTCCTCAGTACTTTTTCCCATTAATTCTGTTCATATTTCTGATGCTTTATTTTTCCAATAAATTTTACAGTTTTTTTCCTGTCTCTCTAAAATATTTTTGTTAGTTTGATTTGCTGTGGTACCAAATAAGGAAATTAAATAGAATTGTAATTTTCATTGTTAGCTCAGCATATCCATGAGAATTGGATTTTCTGCAATAGTTTAGATCTGACTTTTTTATCTAAAAATTGTTTTGTAGCTATGCTCCCTGAATTTGTCTTGGCAGGAAGACTCACAAATATTTTATATTGTCTACAGTTATTTTAAACAAAATGTCCTTTTTTTTTTTTCTGATGATTTATGTGGGTTTATTTTATTTCCTGCAACTTTGCTAAAATTGTTAATTATTTCAAGTAAATTTTTAGCTGATGCTCTAAGGTTCTCTTTTTATATCCTCATATCATCTACAAAAAGTGAAGTTTTGTTTCTTTGTTGCCTAATTTAATTTTTTGTTTATTTTTCTTCTTTCATTGCTATATTTAACATTTCTAGTACAATAATGAACAATAGTGGTGATAATGAACATCTTTAATTCACTTCATGACCCTTTTGAAATGGATTCAAGTTTATCCCCATTACAAATAATACTTGTTGATTTTAGATAGAGACTTCTTGTCATTTTATGGAATATTGCCTTTATTCTTAACCTCTTTAGTGTTTTTTTTTGGTTGTTTTGTTTTGTTTTTAATTAGAAATAGGTGCTGAATTTTATCAAAATCTCTTTAGCAATTATTGAGATAATCATATGATTTCTGTTGGTTTTGTTATATAGTCAATTATATTGATAATTTTTCTAATATTGAAAAGCCCTGTGTTTCTGTATAAATCCCACCTGATCATAATGCTTAATCTTTGTGATATACTGTTGCTATAACTTTGCTATCATTGTATTCAAAATTTTTGCATCAATATTCATTATGAAATTTCTTTCTGTTTTGCCTCTTTCCACTTAGGTATTAGCAGTATATATGTGTCATAAAAAGAGTGTGTTAGGACTACTTCTTCACCTATTTTCCAAATAGTTTACATAGCATTGGGATTAATTTTCTTTAAATATTTCATAAAATGAACTTGTGAACCCATATGGCCCTAGGGACAGGAGTTAATTAATGGTTTGTTCAATTTTTTTTTTTTTTTTTTTTTTTTTACTTAGCTGGGGTTATTTAACATTTCTATTTACTGATCTGTTAATCTATGTAATTTGCATTTTCATAAATACTCATGAATTTTAGATTTTCAGATTTCTTGGCATGTAATTGGACAAAATATTTCTTAATTAATTCATTAATTTAGTTTTTATTGGTAAAGATTTCACCCCTTTTTATTTTTAATAATAATTTCATTCCTTTTTGTTCAAATCAAATCAACTAATTGTTTATGTATCTTATTGGTTTTTTTTAATAAAACAAGTTAGATTTATTTATTGGCTCCATATCATATTTTTTACATCCAATTTTATTTTCACTTTTGATTTTTGGGATTTAAAATTTGGTGGCAATTGGGGATTTTTAATTTGTGCCTTTTAAAGTTTTTTTTTTAAGTTTAGTCTAGTTTTGTTACCTGCCCATTATTCCATTTATCTGTTCTTTTTGTATTTGTTTGTTGTAAGGTTTTAGAGAAATTAATTTCCCTTTAAGTACTTCTTTGGCTGCATCATAAATTTTGGTATACTGTCTCTTTGCTGTCATTCTTTTTAATGAAATTACTAATTGTTTTTGGGATTTGTTTTTTTGATCCACTTGTTTTTTTAGGATAAGACTTTAGTTTCCAGTTAATTTTAATTGTTTTTTTCACTGCCCTTAATTGAATAATATTTTATTGCATTATGATCCAAAAAATACATTTAATATTTTTGCCTTTCTATATTTAATTTTGAGATTGTGTGCCTTATTAAATGGTCAGTTATTGTGTGTTAGGTGCTGTTGAGAAAAGTTAATTTGTGTTCTTTGTGTTCTCATTCTGTTTTCTTCAAAGGTGTCTTATATCTAATTCTTCTAATATTCTATTTAGCACCTTTCTTTTTTTTATTTTTTGGCTGACTTTATCAAGTTCTGAAAGGAAACAATTGAGGTTCCCCCATTATTATAGTTTTGTTGTCCATTTTTTTCTGTAAGTTACTTCACTTCTCCTTTAAGAATTTTAATGCTAAACACATGGGTGCATTTATATTTAGTTCTAATATTACTTCATTGGTTATGGTGACTTTTAGCAAGATATATATTTTTTCTTATTTTGTTTATTCACTCTGCTATCTGCTTCTGTTTGATCATACAATTCTTCCTATTCACATCCATGGTTATGAGTACTATTATGTACATTTCCCTTTATGTTATTCTTCCTCCTGTTTGGCTACTTAAAATATATTTTCCTTTCCCTGATCTGAATTTTTTTTCCTTTTAGTTCTTTTTTTGGGATATTTTTTCTGAGATAATCAGTGGATTCTTTAAATGCATAGTTTGTCCTCTGTGCCACAAAAACAGGTCAAATATCATCAGTTCTTCCTCTTCATAATGGATTTCAGGTACTCCAGTGGTTCTGATATTGTCTCTTCTGGTTCTATTTTCTATTTCAGTTGTTTTTTTCATGAAATAGTTTACATTTTTTCTTCCATCTTTTTTATTCTTTTCAATTTGGTTTATTATTGGTGCTTGATAGAATCATTAGCTTCCACTTGTCAAAAACTAAATTTGTTCATTGTTTTTATTGAAGCTTTTTGTTTTCAAAACATATTCAAGGATGATTTTTCATCATTAATCCTTGCAAAAACTTCTGTTCCAATTTCCCCCACTTACCTAGCAACCTCTAATAGATGTCAGGTAATCCAATATATGTTTTCTTGGATGAAATTGTGGCTTCTATCTATGATTTATTGTTTCACCCATTTATTCTTTAGGATTAGATTATTTAGTTTCTTATTAATTTTTGGTCTATTTCCCCTGACCTTTTATTGTATGTAATTCTTGCCTGCATTTCAAGTACCTTTGCCTTTCAGAATATCAGATGTTATCCTTTAATGTGGAAACTACTAGGTCCTGGGTAATATTCATTGTGGCTTCCCAATATTTGAATTGTTTCTTTCTGGCTGCTTGCAATATTTTTCCTTGATCAAATAATTCTGAAATTTATTTACAATATCCCTGGAACTTTTCATTTTGGGGTCTCTTTCAGGAGGTAATTGATTAATTCTTTCAATAGCTATTTTACATTCTGGTTCTAGGATATCAGGACAGTTTTCCTCCATTATTTTCTGAAAGATGATGTCTAGGCTCTTTCTTTTGATCATGGATTTCAAGAAGTACAATAACGTTAGGTTGTCTTTCCAAGATCTGTTTTCTAATTTTATTTCTTCTTTACATTTTTTTCTTTTTTCTTTTTTGTGGTTTTACTTGACTGATTCTTGATGTCTCATTGAATCACTCATTTCCATTTGTTCAGTTGTAATTATTAGTGAAAATGAGGTGTTTTGTTCTATGATTTTTTTTTTCAGTTTCACAAATTCTTTCTTTAAGGAGTTCTTTTCCTTTTCCATGTCACAATTTCTGTTTCTCATGCACTTGTTTTTCTTTTCCATTTTGTCAAATCTATTTTTTATTTCTTTTCAAATAGATTTTTATTTCCAAAATATATGCATGGGTAATTTTTCAGCACTGACAATGGCAAAATCTTTTGTTCCAACTTTTTGCCTCCTTCCTCCCACCCCTTCTCCCAGATGGCAGGTTGATCAATACATGTTAAATATGTTAAAATATAAGTTAAATAAAATATATGTATACATATCCAAACAATTATTTTGCTGTACAAAAGTAATCGGACTTTGAAATAGTGTACAATTATCCTGTGGAGTAAATAAAAAATGCAGGCAGACAAAAATAGTGGGATTGGGAATTCTACGTAGTGGTTCATAATCATCTCCCAGAGTTCTTTTGCGTGGTGTAGCTGGTTCAGTTCATTATTGCTCTATTGGAACTGATTTGGTTCATCTCATTATTGAAGAGGGCCACATCCGTCAGAATTGATCATCATATAGTATTGTTGTTGAAATATATAATGCTCTCCTGGTTATGTGCATTTCACTCAGCATCAGTGCATGTAATTCCATCTGAAATCATCCTGCTGGTCATTTCTTTCTTTCTTTCTTTTTCTTTTTCTTTTTTTTTTTTTTTTTTTTTTTTTTTTTTTTTTGAGCTGGCACTTTTATGAAATGTTTATTTAACCGGTCAACCTTGCCCCCGGCCTTCAACCCCCAACCCCAAACTGGAGTTTCTTCTTGTTTCCATACTGTGTGAAGGTAATGACAAAAACAGCTACTGACAAAGCTGAACAGAACAAACTATTTCAAGAGTAAGGCTAACGATGGCTTTAGTTATTGTTTTTTTTCTTTCTATAGGCAATATATGTATATATATATATATACATACATACATATATATGTGTATATATATATGTGTGTGTATATATATATATGTGTGTGTATATATATATATGTGTGTATATATATATATATATATATATATATATACATATACTCTACAGATCACAACAATGGTTTAGACACACTAAATAAGTTCAAGTGTGATCTGACAACAGGCACACCCAGGAAACACAAAGTTGAGTTGAGCTGCTTGTGGGGCCCTCATTGCCCCATCTTCTGGCCACTGGTTGAGTCTTGATGGAGAAACTTGCCTAGTGCCAAGGAAAGGGACAGGAGGAACTGCAGTGTCATGTTGGAAGTGTGATACATAGAAAGCAGCAGGTCAGAAAGTGGCACCCGTTAGGCATTGCTCAGGACAGCCACCCCAGGGAGGACTTTGCCCTCCAGCAGCTCCAGACTGGCACCACCCCCAGTGCTCACATGGCTGACTTTGTCCTCAGTGTTCCATTTGGCACAACAAGTGGCAGTAGCCCCACCATCTATGATAATGATACAGCCCCTCTTGGTGGCCTCCATCACGTTGTTTATGAGCTCTTTGGTTCTTTGAGCGAAGGCTTGCCACTCAAATACTCCAACAGATCCATTCCACACAATCTGTTTGGCCTGGGCCATGGCTTCTGCATGCTTCTTGCTGCTCTTGGGATCACAGTCCAAACCTATCCATCCAGCAGGGATGCCAGAGGCCAATTTTGTTTGACCAGTCTTGGCATTCTCATCGAACTTATCCACTGTGACAAAGTCAATAGGCAAAGTGATCTAGTAACCATTCTTTTCAGCCTTGGTCATCAGGTCTTTGATAATCTTAGACCCCTCTTCATCTCTAGTTCTTATTTGGTCATAAATTCCTTCCTCTGACACAGGTCTGAGAGGTAAAGTATCCTATGTTCTTCTAATTTATTTATAATTTCATTCTTTATGCCTAAATCATGGACCCATTTTGACCTTATCTTGGTATATGGTATTAAGTGTGGGTCAATGCCTAGTTTTTGCCATACTAATTTCCAATTTTCCCAGCAATTTTTGTCAAATAGTGAGTTCTTATCCCAAAAGCTGGGGGTTTGTGGTTTGTCAAACAGTAGATTATTAAAGTTTTTGGCTGTTTTGTCCTTTGAACTTAACCTATTCCACTGGTCAAATAATCTATTTCTTAGCCAATACCAAATGGTTTGGGTAACTGCTGCTTTATAATATAATTTTAGATCTGGTACAGCTAGGCCACCTTCATTTGATTTTTTTTCCCCTTAATTCCATTGAAATTCTTGACCTTTTGTTTTTCCATATGAACTTCGTTGTTGTTTTTTCTAGGTCATTGAAAATAGTTTTGTTTTTTTTTTGGAGTCTGATTGGTATAACACTAAATAGATTAGTTTAAGTAGTATTGTCATCTTTATGATATTTGCTCGCCCTATCCAAGAGTATTTAATATTTTTCCAATTGGTTAGACCTGACATTATTTATGTGGAAAGTGTTTTTAAGTTTTATTTATATAGTTTCTGATTTTCCCTTAGCAGATAGATTCTTAAATATTTCATACTATCAGTAGTTACTTTAAATTGAATTTCTCTTTGGAACTCTATGTTAGTGATATATAAGAGTGCTGATGACTTATATGGGTTTATTTTATATCCTGCAATTTTGATAAAGGTGTGGATTATTTCTAATAGCTTTGTAGTAGAATCTCTGGGGTTCTCTAAGTATACCATCATATGATCAGGAAAAAGTGATAATTTGGTTTCCTCATTACCTACTCTAATTCCTTTAATCTCTTTCTCCATTCTTATTGCCAAAGCTAGCATTTCTAATGCAATATTGAATAGTAATGTTGAGATTGGGCAACCTTATTGCATTCCTGGTCTTATTGGGAATGGTTGCAGTTTATCCCCATTACATATGATGCTTACTGATGGTTTTAAATAGATACTACTGATTATTTTAAGGAAAAGTCCATTTTTAATTTTTCTTCCCAGGTTATTTTTACCTTCCAAATCTGCAATAACAACAACAACAAAATTCAGTTCTGCACATATATATTGTATCTAGGATATACTATATCATATTTAATATGTATGGGAATGCCTACCATCTAGGTGAGGGTGTGGAGGGAAGGAGGGGAAAATTCGGAACAGAAAAGATTACAATGTTGTAAAAAATTACCTATTCATATTTACTGTCAAAAATGTTATAATTATAAAATTAATAAAAAAAGGAAAAGTCCATTTATTCCTATACTCTCAAGTATTTTTAATAAGAATGGATGTTGGATTTTTATCAAATGATTTTTCTGCATCTATTCAGATGATCACATGGTTTTTGTTAACTTGGTTATTAATATGGTCAATTATACTGATAGTTTTCCTAATATTGAACCAGCCCTGCATTCCTGGTATAAATTCGACTTGATCATGTTTGTTATCCTGGAGATGATGTTCTTTAGTTTGTTTGGTAATATGTTATTGTGTCATAAAAGGAATTTGGTAGCACTCCTTCATTCCCTATTTTTTCAAATAGTTTATATAGCATTGGGGCTAATTCTTCTTTAAATGTTTGGTAGAATTCACATGTAAATCCATTTGCTCCTGGAGATTATTTTCTTAGGGAGGTGATTAATAGCTCTATTAATAGTTCTATTTCTTTTTCTGAAATGGGACTATTTATGCAATTTACTTCCTCCTCTGTTAATCTGGGAAGCCTATATTTTTGAAGATAGTCATCCATTTCACTTAGGTTATCAAATTTATTGACATAAAGTTGGACAAAGTAACTTCTTATTATTGCTCTAATTTCCTCTTCATTTGTGGAAAGTCCTCCCTTTTCATTTTTAAGACTAACACTTTGAATTTCCTCTTTCCTTTTTCTAATGATATTTACCAAAGGTTTATCAATTTTATTGTTTTTTCATAAACCCAGCTCTTAGTTTTATTTATTAATTCAATAATTCTTTTTTACATTCAATATGATTACCTTCTCATTTTAATTTTAGAATTTCAAGTTTAATATTTGATTGGAGGTTTTTCATTTGGTCTTTTTTTTAGCTTTTTAAGTTGCAAGCCCAATTCATCGATCTTCTCTTTCTCTATTTTATTCAAGTAAGCCTCTAAAGATATAAAATTTCCCCTTTTTACTGCTTTGGCTGCATCCCACAAATCTTGGTATGATACCTCATCATTGTCTTTATCTTGAGTGAAATTATTAATTGTGTCTATAATTTGCTGTTTCACCCAATCATTCTTTAAGATGAGATCATTTAGTTTTCAATTACTTTTTGGTCTATTTACCCCTAAGTTTTTGTTGAATGTCATTTTTATTGTATCATGATCTGAAAAGAAACCATTTACCATTTCTGCCTTCCTGCATTTAATCTTGAGGTCTTTATGTCCTAACATATGATCAGTTTTTGTATAGGTTCCATATACTGCTAACAAGAATGTATACTGCTTTCTGTCACCATACAATTTTCTCCAAAGATCTATCATATCTAATTTTTCTAATATTATATTTACCTCTTTAATTTCTCTCTTATTTCTTTTGTCATTTTTATCTAATTCTGAGAGTGCAAGGTTAAGATCTCCCACTATTATAGTTCTGATGTCTATTTTTTCTTGCAACTCTCTTACCTTCTCCTTTAGGAAGTTAGATGCTATACCATTTGGTCCATATATGTTTAATATTGATATTGTTTCATTGTCTATGATACCCTTTAACAATATATAGTTTCCTTCCTTTTCTCTTTTAATTGGATTAATTTTTGCTTTTGCTTGATCTTAAATAAGGATGTCTACCCCTGTTTTTTTTTTTTTACTTCACATGAGGTATAATAGATTCTGCTCCAGTCTTTTACCTTTACTCTGTATGTATCACTCTGCTTTAAATGTGTTTCCTGTAAACAACATATTGTAGGGTTCTGACTTTTGATCCAGTCTGGTATCCATCTATATTTTATGGGAGAGTTTATCCCATTCACATTTATGGTTAAAATTACTAATTCTGTATTTCCTGCCATCATATTATCCCAAGATTACACTTTTCTTTTTCTTGTCCCCCTTACCCTCTTCCCCAGTATTAAACTTATGGCCCTCACTTGCATCATGCAGCACTCCCTCTTTAGAATCCCTCCCTCTTCCCTTTGAATCTCTCCTGCTTTCTTGTACCCTTCCCTTTTTACTCTTTTCCTTTTCCCTTTTCCTCTCACACTCTTTAATGAGGTAAGAGAAGATTCTCTGTAAAACAAATATGTGAATAATTTTCTCTTTGAGCCAACTCTAATGAGAGTAAGATTCACATAGCGTTCCTCTCCCTCTCTAAATTCCCTCATACATAGAGAATGGCCTCTATGGGTTATAGACATTAAGGATTGTTTCTATTCTATTCCTCTAGATAAGGAGGATATGAAAAGATTTGCTTTTTCAGTGCCTAGTGTTAATTTGGCCGAGCCTTATAAAAGATATGAATGGAAAGTTTTGCCACAGGGAATGAAAAACAGCCCTACTATGTGCCAAATGTATGTTGCAGCTGCTCTTGCTCCAGTAAGAAAAGCCTTTCCAAAAGTAATATTGTTACATTATATGGATGATATTTTGGTATGTGCACCTGAGGAACAAATGTTAGAAGCATGTCTACAAAAGACCATGGAAACATTAAAGTACTACAAACTGCATATAGCTACAGAAAAAATTCAAAGACATGCTCCTTTTCAATATTTAAGATATGAAGTATATCCTAAGACACTCCCAGTACAAAAGCTTTCTTTAAGAACAGAGAAGTTGAACACCTTAAATGACTTTCAAAAATTAATAGGAGATATCCAATGGATGCGTCCAGTGTTAGGCTTAACTACCAATCAACTACAACCTCTATATGACATTTTAAGGGGAGACAGTGCTTTAAATTCACCACGCCAGCTTACAAAAGAAGCACAAGAGGCTTTGAGAGAAGTTGAACTGGCTTTATCCAATGTGGTTGAAAGAGTCACTCAAAAACCCTTGGAAATATCAGTTTTTGCTACAAAAGAGGTACCCACAGCAGTCCTTCATCAAGGAGACAGAGTGATTGAGTGGGTGAACCTCCCAGCACAACCAGAACAAAGCCTTACACCTTACCCAGTGCTTATGGCTAGGATTTTATTAAAGGCTATTAAGAGAGTAACACAATTATCTGGAATAAGTCCTGAAAAAATATACACATTCTATACTAATGCACAAATTAATGTATGCTGTGAGACCATCCCAGAATGGCAAATTTTATTGGCCACCGCTCCAAATTTTGCACATGGATCTCCATTAAAGATTACCCCCCACTACTACATAATTGGCGATGGACTTTTGAAGAAAAGGTTTCTAAGGTTCCTCTTAAAGGACCAACAATCTTTACAGACGCCTCCAAAGAAAATATTTGTGCTGTATACTCTCATGATTTAACCATAAAGAGAGTAGTCAGGACTCCTTTTCAATCCACTCAACAGAATGAATTATTTGCTATCATGCTAGCTCTTACTTATTACCCAGGAGACGTAAATATAATTACTGATTCAGCCTATTCAGTAGGTGTAGTACAAAGAATTGCCACAGCCCAAATAAAATTTGCAGCCTCCAATATTTATCAGCTCTTTAAGGAACTTCAAGAGCAAGTGAGAAAACATCCAGGCAAGATTTATATCTTGCATGTCCACTCACATAGTGGACTTCCAGGTCCCATTTTTGATGGAAATTCAAAGGCAGATAGCCTTCTAACCATGTTAGCCAGTAGTCCTTTATTTCAGGAAGCACAAGAATCTCATTCTAAATATCATCAGGCTGCTCGAGCTTTACGTTTACAATTTGGAATCACAAGAGAGGAAGCTAGGAGCATAGTAAAAAGCTGTACAGCTTGTCTTCCTTTCCATGCTCCTACACTCCCTCCAGGGAAGAATCCTCGTGGTTTGAGACCCAATGAAATCTGGCAAATGGATGTGACTCATTATAAATCTTTTGGTCGTCTATCTTTTATTCATGTCGTGGTAGACACCTTTTCAGGATTCACATTTGCAATGCCAGCAGCAAAAGAGACAGCCTGAGTGGTCACTGAATTCCTTATACAAGCATTTGCAATTATGGGTGTGCCACAAGCAATAAAAACAGACAATGGACCTGCATATACGTCCAAACATTTTACACACTTTTGTGCACAGTATAAGATTTTACATACCACGGGCATACCCTTTAATCCTCAAGGGCAGGCAATAGTAGAGAGAAGAAACAGAGATATTAAGACACTCCTCCAAAAACAAAAGAAAGGGGGAGCCACAGGTAACCCTAGAGAACTTCTAAATTTAGTTCTCTATACCATTAATTTTCTAATTTTTGACAAAGATGCTGCATTGGCTCCGGCAGACAGGTTTTATAACCCACCAGAAGGGCAGTGTCCAGTGTGAGCATCTCCACTGTCCTTAGATAATCGCCAGGTGATGTGGAGAGATCCAGAAAGTGGTGAATGGAAGGGACCAGATAGGTTAACTGCCTGGGGGAGAGGGTTTGCTTGTATTTCTTCAGCAGGAGAAGGAATCAGATGGGTGCCAACAAGTCGTATTCGCCTTGTCCATCAGAGAGAGACAGAAAAAGAGAAAGACCTCAAAATAAAGGAGAAGATCTAAGAAACACCTTACACTGAAAGAGCATGGCTAATAAAAAGACTGTTAAAGAACTTTAAAACCATCAGGAATCATTGGACTTCCTCACACAAGATGAGACTAATGGACAATGGACTTATGGACATTTATAAATTTTCAATTTATGATTATTTGATTATGTTATATACTTCTAGCATGTGTTATGTTACTATGTTACTATGTGCTTATGTAATTTATGTAATTATCTGTAATACTTCCCATATTGATGGATTTATGTTTCAAGGTCATTTATGTAATTATCTGTAATACTTCCCATATTGATGGATTTATGTTTCAAGGTCATGACTGTCCTATGTTCTAAATCAAAAGAAAGGGGCAGATGTTAGGTTTACTAGGTGAGAACTCAGGTTGTCTAGACAGTGACAAGGTGAGAATTCAGGTTGTCTGGACAATTACAAGGTGAGAACTCAGTATGACTTGATAGAAGGAGCAAGCTCATTGGATGAAGTGGTTCTTCCCAGAAGCCCTTGCATTATCCCACGCCCATTCTCTGGGAGGATAAAAGAGACAACATTGGGCTCAGAGAGCAGATTGGCCTGGAAAAGGATAAGAGCTGGGGGAGATTCAGAGCCAGGATTCAAGAAGAAGACTCTGCATTACATCTGGCTTGACGCAGCTCTCTACAGGAAGGGAAGTCACTTCTAAGGACAAGAGTTAACAGCAACTGCCTGGAGACAACGATTCACTACAGGAAGAAGAATCTGTCTGAAAGATTTGAGTAGACACAGCAGATCTCTTCCCAGAGAGCGATCCGGCAGCTTCTGGAGACAACAGCTCGCTACAATACATGATATGTTTCCTTTGCCTCTTCATGTGATATAGTTGCCCTCTTATTTTCTCCTCTTTTCCCTTTTTCTGACATTATACCCTTTCCTTTTTTACTTCCCTTTTTAAATATATCAGTAAAATCAAGTTATACTTGTGGTCTTTATGTGTATCCACAATAGAAATACAGTTCTCAAGAGTTCCTTTTACCTTTTTCTGCTTCTCTGGAGTCCTATGGTTGGAGATCAATTTTTTTTTTTTTTTAGATCTGACTTTTTCCTTAGAAACAAACAGAATTCATCTATTTCATTAAATGTCCATCTTCTTACATGGGAAAAAAATGCTCACGTTAGTTGGGTAGTTTATTCTTGGCAGCATTCCAAGTTCTTTTGCCTTTCAGAATATCAGATTCCAGGCCCTTTGTCCTTTAATGTGCAGGCAGCCAGATGTTGAGTGATCCTTATTATGGCACCTCAGTATTTAAATTGTTATTTTTCCTGGCTGCTTGTAATATTTTTTCCTTAATCTGATAGTTCTGAAATTTGGCCACAATATTCCTTGGAGTCTTTATTTTAGGGTCTTTTTCAGATGGTGTTCGATGAATCCTTTCAATGACTATTTTACCTTCTGGGTAAACTACCTATTACATCTGGGCAGTTTTCGTTGATGATTTCCTGTAAAATAGTATCTAGGCTGTTTTTTTTATCATAATTTTCATGAAGTCCAATAATTTTCAGATTGTCTCTCCTAGATCTATTTTCCAGGTCTGTTGTTTTACCAAGTAGATATTTAACATTTTTTCCTAATTTTTTTTTTTTTTTTTTTTTTTTTTTTTTTTGGTTTTGCTTGACTGATTCTTGATGTCTCAACAAATCAATTTCTATTTGGTCAGTTCTGATTTTTAATGAATTATTTTTTTCATTAGCTTTTTTTTACTTCTTTTTGTATATGTCCAATTGAGTTTTTAAATGAGTTGTTTTACTCTATGGGATTTTTTTTTCCATTTCACTAATTTTTTTTAGTGAGTTATTTTTTTTTCCAATTCACAAATCCTACTTTCTTGGGAGTCCTTTATCTTTTCCAATTCACAAATCCTACTTTTCTGGGAGCCCTTTACTTTTTCCAATTCACGAATTCTGTTTCCCTGCACTTCCTGGGATTTCTTTACCTTTTTCAATTCACATTTCAGAAAGTTGTTACTCTCTTACATACCTTCTCTTTCCTTTCCCCATTTTTCTTACAGCTCACTTTTAAGATTTTTAATAATCTCTTCTAGGAGAGCTTTTGTCATGGGAACCAGTTTGAATCCCCCTTTGGTTTATTGTCTGGAGACTTTGCTATTAGTCTCCTTGGGACTGAAAATCTGCTCTCTTTCTGTATAGAAGCTATTGATTGTCCTTTTGATTTTTTTACTCATTTTTTTTTAAAGTCAGTAGGGTCTGCCTTCAGGGCAAGGAGCTTAAGAGCTTCCTCTGCAGAGCAGGGATAGGTGTATGGATGGTAGCTGTCCTGCCTACAACTGCAAAGAGCTGAGAGGTATGGAAGTGATCTGGGAAAATGTTTCCCACCTGAAGTGACTAGGCCTAGGTTGAGCTGTGGAAGTACCCTGTGAAGAACCCTGCTGTGCATATTAGCGACTGCCCTGGGGCTAGAGGCTGAGCAGTTAAAGTGTCCAAAACCCACTGTGGGGCTGTGGGTATTAGCAATTGCCTAGTGATTAGTCTGGCATAACACTGCAAGTTGCTCTGCCCAGGGAAGCACAGTCCTGCTATGGAAGTTTTATTGCCCCAGGTTGAGCCCCACACTGTGCAGATTATAGGCTACCCCGGGCTGCACCCCCTGCCCTGCCAATTTGTAATTGCCCCGTGCTGCAGAATGCAGCTGCACAGCTATGCTGTGGTCTGTGCTGAGTCACTTCTGGTTTGGGGTGGGTATAGCCAGATCTTCTTAGATTCTGGCATTTTTAGAGTATCCTCTACCTTTGGCTTTAATTTCTCTGCTGATCTACTGCTTTGTAATCAAAGCACAGCAGTCAGCTTATAACTTTTCTAGCCACAGAGGCCCCTCCTCCCTACTCCTGGTTCACTCCAAATGCTAGCCTCTCCTATCTTCCTGCTTTAGCTGATCTGCTCCAGCTGCTCAGGACAAACCTTTTCTGGTGATCTTCCAGAGTTATCTTTGGCTGGTAAGTTCTTGTACTTCTAATCTTCATGAATTTTACAAGTCAAAAGCTATTTTTGAGGCTGAATTTAGTAATTGTTCATGAGGGTATGTCAAATCTCTTTTTAAGGAGTTATATGCTTTTTTCATTTCACTAAATCTATTTTGTAAGGAGTTTTCTTGAGATAATTTCTGTTTCCTCTCACAAAATTCTCATTTCCTTTTCCTCTTTTTCATCTAACTCTCTTACTATCTTTTTTTTTTAATTCTTCCAAGAGAACCTTGTAAGATGGCAACCAATCCATATGACCCTTTGGGACTTCACCTGGATATGATTTGTTTTTAATGTTTTCAGAGTTTGAAATCTGTTCTTGTCTTTCTCCATAAAAACTGTCTGTGGTAAGAGCTCTTTTTGTGTTTTGCTAATTTTTAAAAAGGTTGAGGTCTGCTTTTAGAACAAAGGAGAGATTTTTCAAGTTTCCTCTACAGGTGACAGTGGCTACATTGGGTCAGTGCTGACATGCATGACCCATGCTGGGTGAATGTGACCAGGTTCTGTGATATTCTGGTGTTTAGGGACTCACTATTTGCCTTTTCTAATTAGCTGTTTTACAGTTAACCTACTGACTTGCAACCAGGACAGAGTAGCCAACCCTGCTGTACATTCTTCCCAGTAGACTCTCTGGTTGCTGCAGAGACCATACCACCTTGGGTCTCTGTGCTTCCCTGCCCATTGAACCCTGGATTTCCACGCATATATTCCTCCCACCTCCCTCTGTCCCTAATCTGTGCCCAACAGATCTTTTCTGAAGATCTTCCAAATTATTTTCTGGTAGAAATTTGTTACACTCCAAATATTTGTGGGTTTTATCTCTCCCAAACCAGTTCTGTGGCTGGGTTTGCTATTAAATTGAAAGATATGCAGAGAGCTCAGAAAAACGATGTCTCCTCTTTACCATCTTGGTTCTCCTCCCCCCTCCAATTCTAACTTTTAAGGAATTGTTTTCCTCAATTAGCTTTTATGCTTTCTTTTTCATTGACCAAGTTTGCTTTTTAAGGACTTTTTAGTGTTTGTTTGTTTTTTTTTTTTTAATCTGCTTTTTATCATTTGGTTAATTTTGCTCTTCAAGCAGTTTTGCAAACTATTGCCTCTTTTTTCACAATTCTCTTGTATCACTTTAATTTTTTTTCAATTTTTTTCTAACTTTCTTATATTAGTTTTATGCTCCTTTTTGAACTTCTTCATGAGCTCCTTCTGGACTAAAGGACAATTGCAACTGTTGTTTTTTTTTTTTTTTTTTGAGACTTTGTTAATAAGTGTTTTGACATCATTGTCTTCTGTGTTTGTGTATTAGTCTTCCCTGTTAGTATAACTTTCTGTGGTCAGATTCTTTTTTGTTGTTTTTTTTTTTTTTCTTTTGATCTTTTTTTTTCATTTCTTTCGGATTTCAGCTCTGTTCCTTCAATGAAAAGAGTACTGCCTTGAGGTTTTTTGTTTGTTGTTTGTTTGTTTGTTTTTGAGGGAGCAGTGGCTGTAGACCCTGATGCTGCATTGATGTAGCCCTCAGGCCCACAGAACACTCTTGAATTTAGTGCTACACTAAGGAAGTAAGGTGGATTTGACACTCTTGGAAGTTGTAGGGGGTTCTTACATCTTGCATAGAGTTGAGATGAAGTCCTAGAGGTATTTTCTGTCATGTGTAGAGTGCCAGTGGGGTGTTTCTGCATTTACCTGAAGCCATTATATTGAATCAATTGGTGGTCTGGTACCTGGAGCACACCATTTTCATGGGGCACTCTGAAGCATAGAAGGTTTTGTGATGGTTGCTACTTGTTTGCTTGGACACCTGTAGGGTTGATTTGTATCTGTTTGCTTAAGGCTGTGCTGAAATACACAATGGTTATGAAGCTGGAGTCAGTCATTCTGTAGGTTATAGTAAGGTTCACGAGTGTCCTGGTGCTGGTATTTTACTGTTTTGCTGAAGTGGAAGTTGATGCTGTCTCATTGTGAAGCTTCCTGTCATCAATTGGGCCCACCCTTTGCCCAAGTCAAACCAGTATCTATTGCTGATTTTCTAAGTTTCCTGGGATAAAAGATTGTTTCACCCCATGTCCTTGCTGTTTTGGCTTTTCCAGGACCTGTGTTGGGGCACTATTTTATGGTAACCTGAGGTGAACCTGGGAGAATGACAGCAATTCACTGATTATTCAGCTCCTAGAAGTAGTCCCATTTGATTTTATTTTTAAAATATTTTGGTAACCACCATTTCCTTTGAAAGTTTCCTTATTTTATTTTATGCATTGAAAAACATATACTGAGAAAGGAAATTTCAGCGTTACTAATTTACCAAAGGGATATGTATTGCAACAATTCTTGATTTTGTTATAGAACTTTGTTCTAGTTTGCTGAGGGAATTTTTTTTTTTTTTTTAGATTTATCACTGCTCTGTTTTGTGCTTTTTTGTATCATTTTTTAAGAATAAGATTTAAGAACACAAGCACAGAATATCTGAATGTTGGAGGAGACCTCAGCACCCTTGAGCGCAACAAACCCCAAAAGTAATTTCTACTATAATATACTCAATAAATGATAATCTAGCTTTAAGAGAATATCTCATGAGAACAAATCTCAACTACCCATTTCATTTTTGCAAAATGTCTTAACATTGATAGGAAGTTTTTTTTTTTCTTCCCCCTCTAATATTGAGATAAAGTTTCTGCTTTTGTGTTCCAATTCTTGTTCATGACTATGCCTACTTTTGCCTAATTAGGCTTCCTAGAAAGTAATGTGAAAGAAAGAAAGGAGATGAGAGATCAGAGCTGTAGAGAGAAAGATGTGAATTTTGAAGTTGTGCTAGATAATTACTAAAGCTAAAAACCTTTCCTTTGGTGAGCATTCAATTCTCCAACAGAGTCTGAATGCTAATATTTATTGCTTATTTCACCACTATTTTAAAGGATTTGTTGTTTACACTTCATTCAAACAAATAAATGAATAAATAACTTTCATTTTTGGAAGTGCTTTGGCTACAAAGCAAGTTCCAATACCAATGTAATTTTTCTGAGGGCTAAATTAGGTTTTAATATAAATATGTTATATTTATAATATATAAAGTCAACATAAATATAAAGTCAAAAAAGACGATTTATTGCTGCTTTTTAATTTTATCTAGTGTTAAGTCCAGAAAAAGATACAAGCTTAGAAAGTTTTAATTTATTTTTCAGTTAACTCTTCATTTGCTATTCCTATATCCCTTTCTCTCTACTTCAGCAAAAAGGACCCATTGTTATCAAATCCATTACTCACCTTTCAATTTATCACTGTTGTTTAATTGCCAATACAATAATTCTAGTCATAGTTCATAGATACATTTTGACCTTTTGTTCAAAGAGTAAACAGTTAGAAGTTGTTGATGTTAAATTATTGATAATTGGAAAGAACTCTAGAAAATTGCATTGATTATAGTATTGTATACAGACACTAACTGTATGGTCCTGCACAAGACACTTGCCATCTGCCTCAGTTTCCTTCATTATAAAATGAAGATAATAATTCCACTTTTAGGGTTGTTGTGAAAATAAAATAAAGTAAAACTTGCATAGTGTCTGGTAAATATTAAAATGTTAGGTACATTTTAGTCATTAGTACTGTTTTTATAACTATTATAGAGTTAAATTAGCTATTATTTGCTTTTTTATTTTCATCATCATTATTATACATGTAAAATTGAATTATATGGGATTTAAATGTATTACAATTATATATTTTTTAAATTTTATGAAAGCTTTTTGTTTACAAAACATATGCATGGGCAATTTTTAGACATTGACCCTTGCAAAACTTTCTGTTCCAAATTTCCCCCTCCTTCCCTACATCCTCTCCTCCAGATGACAGGTAGTCCAATAAATGTTAAATATGTTAAAATAGATGTTAAACTTGACATATGTATACATCTTTATATAGTTATATTGCTGCATAAGAAAAATCAGGTCAAGAAAGGAAAAAGAAACCTGAAAAAGAAAACAAAATGCAAGCAAACATCAACAGAAAGTGAAAATGCTTTATTGTGGTCCACAGTCAGTTCACAGTCCTTTTTCTGAGTATATATGGTCCTCTTCATCACTGATGATGATTCCTATTTTTGGAACTGATGTGAATAATCTCATTGTTGAAGAGAACCATGTCCATCAGAATTATAGAGATGGACATGAATTTAGGAGGACTTGGGCTCAAATCTTGCTGACTGACTAGGGAAAAGCCACTTAATATCTCTAGGTCTCAACTTTCTCATCAATCAAAGAAGGGAATGGGATTCATTCACATCTTAAGTACCTTTCAGAACTAAAATATAATCCTAAGCAAAACAATTTGGCTATGACCATATTCTGTAATGGTCCTGTTGTCTCTAAGTTATAATCCTTCTCTGGGAGGAGATCTCTTTTCTGTATAATCTTTTCTCTTTGAGCAGGTTTCTTGGGAGCTCTGAATCTCCTCCAGCTCTTGTTCTTCCCCAATCCAGACTGATTCTCCAGGCCCAATGTTGTCTTCTTTTATCCTCCCAGAGAATGGGCATGTGAGAATTCAGGAGCTTGTGGGAACTCCTTCAACCAATGAACTTGCTCCCTTTAAAGGTTGTGTAAACTCCTTTTCAGAATTCCTTTTTAAAGGTGTAAACTCCTTTAAATGTAAGGTGTAAGGTGTAAAGATGTAAAGGTGTAAGGTGTAAACGTGTAAGCTCTTTTTCAAAAGTCTAAAGGTGTAAACTCATAAAGATGTGAACTCTGAGCTAGAGAATTGTTTAGACAACCTGAGTTGTCACCTAGTAATCCCAACATCTCTCCCTTTCTTTTGATTTAGAGCATAGGGTGGTCATGACCTTGAAACATAAATCCATCAATATGGGAGGAATTAGACATGATTACATAAATTACATAAATACATAGTAACATAACACATGCTAGAAGTATGTAACAAATAACATGATCAAATAATCATAAATTGATAATTTATACATGTCCATAAGTCTATTGTCCATTAGTCTCATCTTGTGTTAAAAAATCCAATGATTCATGCTGGTTTTAAAGTTCTTTAACAGTCTTCTTATTAGCTATGCTCTTTCAGTGTCAGATGTTTCTTAGATTTTCTCCTTTGTTTTGAGGTCTTTCTCTTTTTCTGTCTCTCTCTGATGGACAAAGCAAATACAACTCATTGGCACAAATCTGATTCCTTCTCCATCTGAAGAAATACAAGCAAACCCTCTCCCCCATGCAGTCAGCCTATCTAATTTTCTCCTATTTATCACTTTCTAAATCTCTTCTCATTATCTGGCAATTACATTGGAGCTGTTTGCACTGGACACTGCCCTGTTGGTTTAAAAGGCCTGTATTCTTTCCAAGTGTAATCCATTTCTGCTATCTGATTGCTTTTTGACTGAATTATCAGGTAATCCCTTTCTGCCATGTGATTGCTTTTCTGCTGCTTGATCTAATCAGAGCCCTGACCTTCTAAAGGCTCTTTGGGTGTAACCTCAGCTGCCATCATGCCCCACCTATTTTTTGATTGATATCTTGGAGCTGGGCTTTGCCTCTCATTTCCCTGGAACAATCTACATTCAGACGCCCAGTGGAAGCCCTTGTGACAATTTGGACATGGGGTTTTAGGCCTTCTCTTATCCTGTCTTCTCACTCTATCTCCATATCTACCCTGAGCTCTTAGATGTCTAACTTTTCCACATTGAAAACATCGCCAAGTTTCTCTAGAAGTCCCTTGCCAGGAGGGACACTGTCTTTCCATATTCATCATAGTCTGGGTGTAAAAAGCATTTGTTCCTACTGTAGCACAGTGTCTTATGATCTCCTGTAAAGAAGCATGTTTGTCTAGTCTCCATAAAATTCTTTTGCAAATCTCATTGGCATTATCCTTAGACAGATGTCTGGTCATTATTTCTGTAGCTGCATTTTCTCCAAAGTTCTTTTGACAGCAGTTTGCAAATGTCCCACAAAATCCACAGAAGGTTCAATGGGACCTTGCTCTATTTTAGTGAAAGCCTCTCCCCGATCTTTCTGTATGGGGAAGGAACCCCAAGCTTTTATTACAGCCTTAGCAATTTGCTCATACACTGTTATGGGATAATTAATCAATTTTGAATTCTCTCCATACTGACCTTCACCAGCTAATTGCTTAAAAGTGAATTGTGTATTAATTCCTGTTTCTATATTGCATCTAACTTGGATCTTACATAATTCATGAAACTCCACAAGCCACAATGAGTTTTGTCCAGGTTCTAGACATGTCCATGCTATGGATTTCCAATCATTTGGGGTTAGGACTTCATAAGACAAACTATCTAGTAACATTTTAACATAAGCTGATGTAGCCCCATAAAGGGTACAACCTTTTTTCAAATCTTTTTTTTTTTTTTCAGGTACATAAATGAAACATTTTTATTTTTCATTTTTTATTTAATTTTTTTTTTAGATTTTTTAAAATTAATTTTATAATTATACCATTTTTTTGACAGTACATATGCATAGGTAATTTTTTGTTACAACATTATCCCTTATACTCCCTTCTGTTCCGAATTTTTCCCCTCCTTCCCTCCACCCCCTCCCCTTGATTGCAGGCATTCCCATAAATATTAAATATCTTATAGTATATCCTAGGGAAAATATATATGTGAAGAACCGAATTTTGTTGTTGTTGCAAAGGAAGAATTGTATTCAGAAGGTAAAAATAATCTGGGAAGAAAAACAAACAAAAATGCTCAGAGTTTACACTCATTTCCCAGTGTTCCATTTCTGGGTGTAGCTAATTCTGTCCATCATTGATCAATTGGAATTGGATTAGCTCTTCTCTATGTGGAAGATATCCACTTTTATCCAAATACATCCTCATACAGTATAATTGTTGAAGTGTATATCGATGTCCTAGTTATGTTCATGCTCATTTCACTCAGCATCAGTTGATGTACATCTCTCCAAGCTTCTCTGTATTCATCCTGTTGGTCATTTCTTACAGAACAATAATATTCCATAATATTCATATGCCATAATTTACCCAACCATTCTCCAATTGATGGACATCCATTCATTTTCCAATTTCTAGCCATTACAAAAAGGGCTGCCACAAACATTTTGGCACATACAGGACCCTTTCCCTTCTTTAGTATTTCCTTGGGATATAAGCCCAGTAGTAGCACTGCTGGGTCAAAGGGTATGCACATTTTGATAACTTTTTGGGCATAATTCCAGATTACTCTCCAGAATGGTGGGATTCTTTCAAAACTCCACCAATGCTTTAGTGTCCCAGTTTTTCCACACTATCCAACATTCATCATTATGTGTTCCTGTCATCTTAGCCAATCTGGTAGGTGTGTAATGATATCTCAGAGTTGTCTTAATTTGCATTTCTCTGATCAATAGTGATTTGGAACACTCTTTCATATGAGTGGAAATAGTTTTAATTTCATCATCTGAAAATTGTCTGTTCATAAGCTTTGATCATGTATCAATTGGAGAATGGCTTGATTTCTTATAAATTAAAGTCAATTCTCTGTATATTTTGGAAATGAGGCCTTTATCAGAACCTTTACCTGTAAAAATGTTTTCCCAATTTGTTAATTCCCTTCTAATCTTGTTTGCATTAGTTTTGTTTGTGCAGAAACTTTTTAATTTGGTGTAATCAAAATTTTCTATTTTGTGATCAATAATGGTCTCTAGTTCTCTCTTGGACACAAACTCCTTCCTCCTCAACAACTCCGAGAGTTAAGCCATCCCATGTTCCTCCAATTTATTTATGATTTTGTTCTTTATGCCTAAATCTTGGACCCATTTTGATCTTATCTTAGGATGTGGTGTTAAATGTGGGTCCATGTCTAGTTTCTGCCATACTAATTTCCAGTTTTCCCAGCAGTTTTTCTCAAATAATGAATTCTTGTCCCCAAAGTTGGGATCTATGGGTTTGTCAAACACTAGATTGCTATTTTTATTCACTATCTTGCCTTGTGAACCTAACCTATTCCACTGATCAACTAGTGTATTTCTTAGCCAATACCAAATGGGTTTGGTGACTGCTGCTTTATAATGTAGTTCTAGATCAGGTACAGCTAGACCACCTTCATTTATTTATTTATTTATTTTTTTTCATTCCTTCCCTTGAAATTCTCGACCTTTTGTTCTTCCATATGAATTTTGTTGTTATTTTTTCTAGGGCATTAAAATAGTTTCTTGGGAGTCTGATTAGTATAGCACTAAATAAATAGATTAGTTTAGGGAGTATTGTCATCTTAATTATATTCACTCGGCCTATCCAAGAGCACTTAATATTTTTCCAAGTATTTAAATCTGACTTTATTTTTGTGGCAAGTGTTTCCTAATTTTGCTCATATAATTCCTGACTTTCCTTTGGTAGATATAGTCCCAAATATTTTATACTATTGACAGTTATTTTGAATGGAATTTCTCTTTGTATCTCATGCTCTTGGATTGTTTTGGTAATGTATAAAGATGCTAAGGATTTATGTGGATTTATTTTGTATTCTGCAACTTTGCTAAAGTTCTGAATTATTTCTAATAGCTTTTTAGCAGAGTCTTTGTGGTTCTCTAAGTATATCATCATGTCATCTGCAAAGAGTGATAGTTTGATTTCTTCATTACCTACTCTAATTCCTTGAATATCTTTTTTCGGCTCTTATTGCTGAGGCTAGCGTTTCTAGTACTATATTGAATAGTAGTGGGCAACCTTGTTTCACTCCTGATCTTACAAGGTAAGGTTCCAGTTTATCACCATTACATATGGTGTTTACTGACGGTTTTAAATATATGCTCCTTATTATTTTAAGGAATAGTCCATTTATTCCTATACTCTCAAGAGTTTTTAGAAGGAATGGATGTTGGATTTTATCAAATGCTTTTTCTGCATCTATTGAAATGATCATATGGTTTTTGTTAATTTGGTTATTGATATAGATGATTATCCTAATAGTTTTCCTAATATTGAACCAGCCCTGCATTCCTGGTATAAATCCCACTTGGTCATAGTGTATTATCCTGGGGATGATTTTCTGTAGTCTTTTTGCTAATATTTTATTTAAGATTTTAGTATCAATATTCATCATGGAGATTGGTCTATAATTTTCTTTCTCAGTTTTCAGGCTACCTGGTTTAGGTATCAGTACCATGTCTGTGTAATAAAAGTAATTTGGTAGGATTCCTTCAATTCCTATTTTTTCAAATAGTTTATATAGCATTGGAGTTAGTTGTTCTTCAAATGTTTGGTAGAATTCACATGTAAATCCATCTGGTCCTGGGGATTTTTTTGTAGGGAGTTGGTTAATAGCTTGTTCTATTTCTTTTTCTGAAATTGGAGTATTTAGACTATTTACTTCTTCCTCTGTTAATCTGGGTAAACTATATTTTTGAAGGTATTCTTCCATTTCATTTAAGTTATCGAATTTATTGGCATAAAGTTGAGCAAAGTAGCTCCTAACTATTGTTCTAATTTCCTCTTCATTAGTGGTGAGTTCTCCCTTTTTCATTTTCAAGACTAACAATTTGCTTTTCCTCTTTCCTTTTTTTTAATCAGATTTACTAAGGGTTTGTGGATTTTGTTGGTTTTTTCATAGAACCAACTCTTAGTTTTATTAATTAATTCAATATATTTTTTACTTGCAATTTTATTAATCTTACCTTTTATTTTTAGTATTTCAAGTTTCATGTTTGTATGGGGTTTTTAAATTTGTTCCTTTTCTAGAAATTTTAGTCTTAAGCACAATTCATTGACCCTCTCTTTCTCTATTTTATGCAAGTAGGCCTCTAGAGATATAAAACTTCCTTTTATTACTGCTTTGGCTGTATCCAACACATTTTGGTATGATGTCTCATTATTGTCATTTTCTTGGGTGAAGTTATTAATTATACATATGATTTCCTGTTTTACCCGATCATTCTTTATTATAAGATTATTTATTTTCCAATTATTTTTTGGTCTATTTTCTCCTGGCTTTTTATTAAATGTAATTCTCATTGCATTGTGGTCTGAAAAGGATGCATTTACTATTTATGGTTTGCTGCATTTGATTTTGAGGTTTTTGCGTCCTAGTATATGATCAATTTTTGTAAAGGTTCCATGTACTGCTGAGAAGAAAGTATACTCCTTTCTGTCTCCATTTAGCTTTTGCCAAAGATCTATCATATCAAACTTTTCTAGTATTCTATTTACCTCTTTGACTTCTTTCTTATTTATTTTGTGGTTTGATTTAGCTAATTCTGAGAGTGTAAGGTTGAGATCTCCCACTATTATAGTTTTGCTGTCTATTTCTTTTTGCAGCTCTCTTAATTTCTCTTTGAAGAATTTAGCTGCTACACCACTTGGTGAGTATATGTTTAATATTGATACTGCTTCATTTTGATGCTACCCTTTAGCAGGATATAATGTCCTTCCTTATCTCTTTTAATTAGATCAATTTTTTTGTTTTTGCTTGATCTGAGATGAGGATGGTTACCCCTGCTTTTTTGGCTTTGCCTGAAGCATAGTAGATTCTACTCCACCCTTTTACTTTTATTTTGAATGTATCATCCTGTTTCAGGTGTGTTTCCTGTAAACAACATATAGTAGGATTCTGGCTTTTAATCCAGTCTGTTAATTGCTTCCTCTTTATGAGGGAGTTTACCACAGTCACATTTATGTGTAGAATGACTAATTCTATATTGCTTGCCATTCTGTTAACCCCTGCTTATGCTTTTCTCTTTTCCTTCCCTCTTACCCCCCTACTCAGCATTAAACTGGTGATTACCATGTGCTTTTCACAGCCCTCCCTATTCAGTATCCCCCCTACCTTAAAGTTTCTCTTCCTATTTTACCCCTTTTTCTCACAATTTTTGTATTGCCTTCCCATTAGCTTACTCCTTCCCTCTCACTTTTCAATGAAGTGGAAGAAGTTTCACCATAAATCGAATATGTCTATTGATACACACTATGTTCATTTCCCTCCTTTCTTTCTCTCAGATATAATAGGTTACCTTTGCCTCTTCATGAGATGTAGTACCACTACTTTTACCCTTTTTTATGATATAATTTCCTTTCCTCCTCTAGTTTCTGGGACAAATTATACATGTGTTCTTTACATATATTTATGGCAGAAATATAGTTCTCAAGATTTCTTTTTACCTTTTTAGAAATCTCTTGATTTCTGTATTTGAAGATCAAACATTTTGTGTAGGTCTGGTTTTTTCATCAAGAATAGATGGAGTTCATTTATTTTGTTAAATGTTCATCTTCTTCCCTGGAAAATGATGCTCATTTTTGCTGGGTATGTTATTCTTGGCTGCATACCAAGTTCCTTAGCCTTTTAGAATATCATTTTCCAGGCCCTGTGTTCCTTTACCGTGGACGCTGCTAGATCCTGGGTTATCCTTATTGTGGCTCCTCCATATCTGAGTTGCTTTTTTCTAGCAACTTCCAGTATTTTTTCCTTCGTCTGATGGTTTTTCAACTTGGCCATTTATTGGCATTTTGATTTTAGGGTCCCTTTCAGTAGGTGATTGATGAATTTTTTCAATGTCTATTTTACCCTCTGTTTCCAAAACGTCTAGGCAGTTCTCTTTGATAATTTCCTGAAAAATAGTGTCCAGGCTCTTTTTTTCCTCATATTTTTCAGGGAGTCCGATTATTCTCAAATTGTCTCTCCTGGATCTATTTTCCAGGTCTATTGTCTTTCCAATAAGGTACTTGACATTCTTTTCAATTCTTTCATTTTTATGGTTTTGCTTGACTACTTCTTGGTTTCTCCTTGAGTCATTCATTTCTACTTATTCGAGTCTAGTTTTCAATGATGTATTTTCTTCACTCACTTTTTTTATATCTTTTTGTAATTGTCCAATTGAATTTTTAAGTGAGTTATTTTCTTCTATGGAATTCTTTTGCATTTCATCCATTTTATTTTTTAGAGGGCTGTTTTCTTTTTCCAGCTCACTAATTTTATTTCTCAATGATTTGTTTTCTTTATCCACTCTGTCTTTACATGCATGGAATGTCTTCTCCAGGCTCTCTTGCCATGCTTCCCCTTCCTTTTCCCATTTCTCTTCTGCCTCTCTTGTGAGAGCCTTTTTGATTTCTTCTATGAGATTCTTTTGTATTGAGGAGCAGCTCATATCCCCCTTAGGGGATTGCTCTGGAGACAATCTGCTTTTAGTCTTCCCAGTATTTGAAGTCTGCTCTCTCTACATACAGAAGCTGTCAATGGTTAGAGCCCTTTTGAATTTTTTGTTCATTTTATCAGACTGGGAATTGAAGAAAACAAATTGACAAGAGAAACAATTGGTCTGTTTTTTGGGGGGTGGATGGGGCTGGATGGTGTCCCCGAGCTTCCTCTACAGACTGCAGGGAGACAGTAGCAAGGCACTAACAGGAGAGATGGCTGTGCTGCATCTGTGCTCTGAGGCTCTGAGAATGCGCTGAGTCACTCAGGGTGTGGGTGTGGGTGGCTGAGTCCCAAGGGACACTAGCTTTCCAGGGTTTTATTCTTCATCTCTGGTGATTACACCTTTCTGCTGCTCCTGGCTTGCTTCCAAGATGGAACATCCACACTGCGGTAAAAGTGTTTTCACAGAAACGGAAGAGATCTCACCCCTCTTCCCTCCGCTCTGAGCTGTGTGATCTGCCTGTCTTATTCTCACTGCCTGCGCTCAGTCTGTACCCCGTCTATTCGACCCTCCCCCAAGCAAACACAGACCTTCTCTGGCAAATTTCAAGGATGTCTTCTGTTGGTGATTATTTGTGGGTTTCTTTTCTGGTCAAGCATTTAATCCGGGGCTTGTCATGAAGTAAGTCTTGAGAGAAAACGTGGAGCTCAAACAGTTGTCTGCCTCCATGCTGCCATCTTGGCCAGAAGTCCCTCAAATCTTTAATTTTATTCAAATCTAAAGGTTTATATTTTCTCCTTTTTTTACCTACATAGTCAATCCCTTCAATCACAGGATGTGATCTATAAAATCACTTATATCCTGTCCTTCTCTCTTAGCCTTAATCAATACTTTTTCTAATCTTGTCATTGGCTGCTTCACAGGTGATTCTGTTTGTGTTTCTGCCTCTTATCCTCCTCCTTCTTCCTCCACCCCTGAAGGTGGAATTGATGTGGGCCTGTCAATAATCTGCTCTCTAGGTGGGGTTGAAGCTTCTTCAAGAGAATCAGACTCATCACACCCTAATTCCTCATTTAAATCCCCTTGCCCTCAAGATCTTGATCTTTCTTTTTTCCTCACACTTCCTCCTCTGTTCATTTTTAAAACTTTTTCTTCTCCTATAACTTGCTCGATAGTTTAAGTATAATTGAACTATATTGTATATGTAAAATACCTCTGTGCAAATTGAATGAGGTCCATTTTTTGCGTGAAATTCTTTCAATTGAAGTCCCACTAGCTTCCAGTTATCTACATTTAATTTTTCTTCCTCTAAGAACCAAGGGTATGTGCATTTTAATGTACCCATGAGTTTAGCAATCTGTACCCATGTTACAAGTAAACTCTGCTCCTCAATTATCTTAATTATACTCTCTATAACACCACTCCTGGGTGAGGCTGGAGCTGAGGCTGGAGCTGAATCGGGGAGGTGAGGGAATGTCTTTAGCTGACATCTTCCCCATTACAGCTATAATAGATTGCTGGTTTAGCCCTTAACAATATTCAATTTAATGTGTATTTTTAAGATGTTTTTTGACAGATCAACTTCATATATTGTTGTCTTTTTTTCCTTTTTATTGAAGGATTGTGTTTGTTAAGTTCATAATCTAAAGGATTTTTAAAATCAGTTGTTGAGCATTGATGAGAATAAGAATAATGTGTTAATTTAAGATGACCCTGAACTATTAATAGAAGGGAGTACCTTTCCCAGTACAAAAATTTAGTGACCTAGGCATTTAAATGAAGTAGAAATTACCCTATAGACCTCAGAAATAAGAAGTACCTAGGTCCAGATTTGATGATTCAAAGCTTTATAGGAGAATTTCCCAGGTTACTAACAGATTTGTCAGATTACTATAGCTAGTTTTTCAAGTTATTATTACTAATATAATTACGATATTAATATATAGAGTCAAATTATAACAAATAGACACAATGTAGCCCTTAATCTATCAATAAAATCTAGGCAGAAATTGAAAATATGTAGTTATAGGACTAATGAAAAATGACAAATAATATGTAGACACCTCTGATAGGAGTGGTATTTGAGAATGCCTGCAAAGATTAGCATAAGAAAAAAAAAATGTTTACATATATACCAATCTCTCTGGCTTACTGTAAATCCCACTCAGAATCTACCCTTTAGGAGACTCCTTCCCCAACCACTGAATTCTCTTTCTTTCTTAAATGATTTCTTATTAATCCTGTACACATCTTGCTGTCTATATATTTTTTAATATATTGTTTTTGCAACTGAATTGAATGTACCTTGAGGACAGGAACTATCATTTGCCTCTTTTTATATATTCAGTATTTAGTCTAATTTCTGACATACATCAGGAAATTAATCAAAGTTTATTAATTGATTGATATACACTTGATGGGGGAGGAGAAACAAGAAAAGGATTGCACAATATATACATTCTACAATAATTTATACAATAATTTATTCAGGAAGAATTTTACTTCTTCTAAATTACTCTATGTCTTAGAATAATAGAGCAATCAGGAATTAGTTGGAGACATGAATTAGAATCAGAAACTCCAAAGAGCCAAACTCTGAACTTTATTACTAGATAATCAGCACACATATACCTTGTAGCAGCAAAAAATCTTTAATGGGGTCCAATTTCTCTCTGTCGTCATCTGTAACCTGTAACTATTGTCTCCAGAAGCTGCCGATTGCTCTCTGGGAGGAGATCTGCTGTGTCAACTCAAATCTCTGGGACAGATTCTTCTTCCTGTAGAGAATCATTGTCTCCAGACAGTTGCCATTAACTCTCATCCAGAGAAGTGATTTCCCTTCCTGCAGAGAGCTGCCTCAAGTCTGGTCTAGAGCAGAGACTCACTTTTTTCCTCCAGTGCTGCCCTCTTTATCCTCCCAGAGAATGGGTGTGGGATAATGCAAGGGCTTCTGGGAAGAACCACTTCAACCAATGAACTTGCTCCTCCCAAGCACACAAGCTCTTTCCCAGGAATTCACAAGTCAAACTCCCAGGAAAGGCCAGAACTAGAAAATTGTCAAGTACTGACTTAGCACTTAGTAAGAACCTAACAGTCACCCACAAAGGCAGTCAGAGGATTAGAGAATACTATTTACTACCTTTGAATGAATAGTTAATTTGGTAAATACTTTCATATTCACATTGGTGGTATAGGAAACACTGCAAATCTAGAAAATATCTTGGAATTAGGAATTGGCTTTGTGGAGTGAAAAAGGTTAGTCACCATTACCTTAACCCTAAATACAAAGCAATTCAGCCCAATCATCTAAATTGGAGTCCTTCATTTCCTTCTCTCTGGGATATTGAAGTTTTAAAATTTTCACTCCTTTACATGTTGCACCTTTTCTATTACATCTCAGGAAGCTAGGTGGTACAGTGGATAAATGACTGGACCTGGAGTCAAAAAGAGCTGGATTCAAATCAGTCTTAAACATTACAAAATTATTTAACTTCTATCTGCCTCAGTCTCTTCAACTATAAATGAGAATAAAAATAACACCATACAGGATTGTTTTAAAGATAAAATGAGAAAATATTTGTAAAGCATTTAGCATAATGCCTGGCACATAGTAGGCATTTAATAAATGCTTACTATCTTCTTCTTATGTAACTCCTTTAATATTTAATTTAAATTTCATTAATGTACAGTACTGCAATGTATACAGGGAATCTTATCAAATGAAAAATCTCAGACATAGAAAGACTAAGGAACTTAGAAACATAATACAATTTAACAGAAGAATATGGACCAGAAATCAAGCCTACTCTATGATCTTCACAACATACTTCAATATATTATATTAACAGTTCTCAGGTATTTATAAGATATAAAAATGTTATTATTGGTTACATATAAATGATATAGTGGACAAAGTGCTAGACTTAAAATCAAGATGAATTTAAATCTTGCTTCAGGTATTTTACCATTCAGCTGCCTTTTCTTTATCTATACAGTAGATATAATAATAACAGCTATTTCACAGAGTTCTTTTGAAAATCAACTAAAATATGTAAAATGTTTTACAAACCTTAAAATTCTTTTTTTTAAAATAATTTTTTATTATATATTTTTTATAATATTATCCCTTGTATTCCATAACCTTCATATACCATAATTTACCCAACCATTCTCCAACTGATGGACATCCATTCATCTTCCAGTTTCTAGCTACAACAAAAAGAGCTGCCACAAACATTTTGGCACATATATGTCTCTTTCCGCTCTTTAGTATTTCTTTGGGATATAAGCCCAGTAGTAGCGCTGCTGGGTCAAAGGGTATGCACAGTTTGATAACTTTTTGGGCATAGTTCCAAATAATGAATTTTTATCCCTAATGTTGGTATCTTTGGGTTTTCGCTCTACCTGGTTTAGGTATCAGTACCATGTCTGTGTCATAAAAGGAGTTTGGTAGGACTCCTTCATCCCCTATTTTTTCAAATAATTTATATAACATTGGGGCTAATTGTTCTTATCTCTTTTAATTAGATCAACTTCTGCTTTTGCTTGATCTGAGATAAGGATAGCTACCCCTGCTTTTTTGGCTTTACCTGAAGCATAATAGATTCTGCTCCAATCTTTTACCTTTACTCTGTATGTATCTCCCAGCTTTAAGTGTGTTTCTTGTAGACAATTATGTTCCGTGGTGTTCTTTTTTTAGGGTCTATTTCAGAAGGAGTTCGATGAATTCTTTCCACATCTACTTTCCCTTCTGTTTCTATTATCTCTGGACAGCTCTCTTTGATGATTTCTTGTAAAATAGAATCTAGGCTCTTTTTTTGGAGATAGTTTTCTGGAAATCCAATGATCCGCAGATTATCTCTCCTAGATCTATTTTCCAGGTCTATAGATTTTCCCAGTAAGTATTTGACGTTGTTCTCCAGCTTCTCATTTTTTTTGTTTGACTGATTCTTGGGTTCTCTGTGAATCATTCATTTCTATTTGTTCCATCCTGACTTTTAAGGAGTTATTTTCTTCTTTCACAATTTTTAGTTCTTTTTGCTCTTATTAATTTGATTATTTGTAAATGCCCAATTTCGTTTTTTCTTCAAACTCCCTTTACTTTTTAATAGTGTCTTCTAGGAGAGAGTTATGTGATGGGGGGCAGGAATCATTCCCCTTTAGGTTGTTATCTGCTGAATCTTTGCTGTTAACTTCCTCGGGGTTGGATACCCGCTCTTTCTCTGTGTAGAAGGAATCTATGGTTTTTCTGGCTTTTTTGTTCATATTTAAAAAATCTTTTGGGGTCTGTCCCTGGGGTAGGAATTTATTTATTTACTTCTTTACCAGCTTCCTCCCAGACCGGATGGATGCAGCGGTTCTTGAGCCTGAGCTAAGATATAGCTCTAGGATAGAGTTCCCCACCCCCTCCCTGGAAGTGCCTCAGAGGTGACTAGCACTGCTGTGCCTTGAGGGCGTTGTGTTCTAGCGGCTTCCCTGACTTTTGAGATTGAAGTAAAGAAGGCACAAAGGCCAGCCTATGCTTCCTGGTGGGGCGTGGATGTCTGCAGCAGGTGACGTGAAAAGCCCCTGCGCTCAAACTGGAAGTGTCTGCCAGAAACCGTGGTCCCTAGTTCAAAGGTTCTGCTTCTCTGGGACTTCCTGGAGCTGAGTTCCACACCTGAGTTCCACCCACTCCAGCTAAGCTAGGCAGTGTGTGTTGCCTTGGGCCATTTCCGCCCACTTGTCAATCTCTTTAACTAGTCTCAGGTGGGAGCTAGAGGCCACACCCAACGTGCCGAGATCTGCTGAGTCACCCCCCGGACCTGGGAAAATCTAATCTATCTGAATTTTTAAAGTGTTTAGATTTCCCTTCTGAACTGCTATATTATAAGCAGAGAAGAGCTAACAGCCTGTGCCAGATTCCTTTATCTCAGTGGATTCTCTGATCCCAGAGCCCTTCCCAGCGCAATCGGCGCAGTATGCTAGCACCCAGCCATCTGTTCTGGCCTCTCTTCTTCCTCCCCTGGGGACTGACCTTTTCTGTTGAAACTCCAGATTCTCTTCAGCTGGTAAGTCGTGCTTCCAGTCCTTGTGGTATCTATCAGTCCAGAGCTATTTCTGAGGCTATTTATCTAATTGGTTGTGAGGGAGTAAGGATGTTATTTTGCATTCTCCAAATACTTTTTAACTATCTCCATTTCAAGTAGGTTTATTTTCTCTTTTCTCTTCCATTCCCCCTTTTTTGCCAAGATTTTTCAACAATAATAATTCCTTTTTCATGATACTTTTAAAACTAGGACACATATTTGTTTTTCTTTGCCATTTACACAACATCACAAAATTCTTCACATTCCAATCTTTTTATCTTAAATGTTTTATTTCTCCTTATTACACATTAAAAGGAATTTTCAAACTTAAAAAAAAAAGTTTTGAGTTCCATATTCTATTCCTTCTCCCATCTCTCCCTTCCTTTCATTCTTCTTGACAAGAATAGAAGGAAGGAAGGAAGCAAGGAAGGAAGGGAGAGAAGGAGGAAGAGAGAGAGGGAGGTAAAGAAGAAGGAGGAAAGGAAAGAAGGAAGAAAGGAAGGAAAGAAGGAAAGAAGGGAAGAAGGTAGGACAGAAGGAAGGAAATCATTCAGTTTGTATTCAGATAGTATTAGTTCTATGAAGATAACCAGTTAACTTCATCATATGTCCTTTGAGATTGTTTTAGAATAATGGATTGCTGAGAATGGCTAATTTATTCATAATTCTTCATTGTATAACATCATTATTACCAATATACAACACCCTCCTTATTCTGTTGACTCTTATTTGCATCAGTTCATGTAAGTTTTTCTAGGTTTTTTTGAATTCACTCTGCACAATAATATTTCACAATCATTTATCAAAGCTTGTTTATCCATTCCCCAGTTGAGGGCCATTCCCACTATTTCTAATTCTTTGCCATTAAATAATTACTATAAATAATTTTGTCCAGATAGGACTCCCATATACATATCTTTATTCCATTGGACAGACTTAGCAATGCTATTGCTAGATCAAACAGAATGCATCATTTTATAGCCCTTTGAGGACAGTTCCATATCATTCTGAAGTATGGTTGTGTCAATTCCCAAGTTCACTAACAAGGTTTTGATGTTCAAGTTTGCCCAGATTTTTCCCAACATTATTTTGCTTCTGTGATATACTACCCAAACTAATACATGTGAGTTGCTATCTCAGAGTTCTTTTAATTATAATTTCTCTAATCAATAATGCTTTAGAAATTTTTTCATATGACTATAGACAGCTTTGATTTCTTTGAAAACTACCTCTTCAATCAATTCTTAATAAAAACACTATACAGCATAGGAGTAAATGAAGTTTTCCTTTAAATAATAAGCAGCAACTATCTAAAACCATCAATAACATATAATTCTATATGTATAAGTAAGAATCATTCCCAATAAAATTAGAGGTGCAACAAGGATTCCAATAATCACCACTATTATTCATTATTGTACCAGAAATGTGGTTCTAGCAATAAGAAAATAAAAAGAAATCAAAGAATTAGAATAGGCAATGAGGAGATAAAACTTCCACTCTTTGCAGATGATATGATAGTATAATTAAAGAATCCTTGAGATTCATCCAAAAACCTATTTCCTTTAGCAAATATTCAGGATATAACATAAACCCACACAAATCATGAGCATTTCTACATGTTATGACAAAGTACAGCAGCAAGAGTTAGAGAAATTTCATTTAAAATAGTTGTAGACAAAATAAAATATTTGTGTATTTATTTGCCAAGACAAACCCAGGAACAATATGAATACAATTACAAACATTTTTCACAAAAGTAAATAAGATCTAAACAATTGCTCATTGTTTGGGTAAGTAATATCTAAACCCATTGCTCATTGGTAAGCTGAGCTAATATAATAAAAATGACAATTCTACCCCAATTGGTCTACTTGTTTAGTGCCATATCAATCAAACTTCCAACAATTATTTTAAAGAGATAGAAGAAATAATATAAAAGTTCACATGGAAGAATAAAAGGTCAAGAATCTTGAGGGAATTAATGAAAAAAAAATACAAAGGATAGTGACCTAGTAGTAGCAGACCTCAAATTTTATTATAAAGTAACAGTAACCAAGATCATTAGTTACTGAAGTGGATTGGAATCCCTTTAAGAAACTGTATTTCCTATTGATCTGTATTTCCTTTCAGATTCCCAGCCCCTCCTAGCTGAGGCATATCCACCCCAGACAAGTTGTCTTTCCAGGATGACAGAGGCTTTGATTCAATTACAAATCCTGCTCAAAAAGCACCCCTTTGAATTCCAATAGGACATCCGGGTTTGTCCCAGCCCCCATTCTGATTTTCTTGGGTTCTCCCAGCCCCCAGGTTCTGATCTGCTTGGGCTTCTCAACCCTCACCAAGACACCCAATATAATAAGCTTCCATCAACTAAAGTATTTGCACATGGATCTCGGCAGCTCTCTTTACTGCCAGGACTTTCTGTCCACTGAGAACTGCATTCTCAGTGCAAAACTCCATTTTCCATAAATGTACCACTATAGAAGTTAGTCTCATGGTAAAATTATTTCCATCTAACAGTAAACTTTCATTTTGCAGCTAATATTCAGGAATGAGTGAATTCTTTCATTCCTAAAACCTGCGGCCAATTTAAAGGGGATTCTTTTTTTTTTTTTATTAATAATTTTTTATTATATATATATATATATATTTTTATAATATTATCCCTTGCATTCATTTTTCCAAACTATCCCCCCCTCCCTCTACTCCCTCCCCCCAACGACAGGCAATCCCATACATCTTACATGTACTACAATATAGTCTAGATACAATACATGTGTGTGAATATCATTTTCTTGTTGCACAATAAACTTTAGATTCCGAAGGTACATGCAACCTGGGCAGACAGATATTAGTGCTAACAATTTACATTCACTTCCCAGTGTTTCTTCTCTGGGTGTAGCTACCTCTGTCCATCATTGATCAACTGGAAGTGAGTTGGTTTTTCTTTATGTTGAAGATTTCCACTTCCATCAGAATACATCCTCATACAGTATTGTTGTTGAAGTGTACAGGGATCTTCTGGTTCTGCTCATTTCACTCAGCATCAGTTGATTTAAGTCTCTCCAGGCCTCTCTGTATTCCTCCTGCTGGTATTTTCTTACAGAGCAATAATATTCCATAACCTTCATATACCATAATTTACCCAACCATTCTCCAACTGATGGACATCCATTCATCTTCCAGTTTCTAGCTACAACAAAAAGAGCTGCCACAAACATTTTGGCACATATATGTCTCTTTCCGCTATTTAGTATTTCTTTGGGATATAATCCCAGTAGTAGCACTGCTGGGTCAAAGGGTATGCACAGTTTGATAACTTTTTGGGCATAATTCCAGATTGCTCTACAGAATGGCTGGATTCTTTCGCAACTCCACCAGCAATGTATTAGTGTCCCAGTTTCCCCACATCCCCTCCAACATTCATCATTATTTGTTCCTGTCATCTTAGCCAATCTGACAGGTGTGTAGTGGTATCTCAGAGTTGTCTTAATTTGCATTTCTCTGATCAGTAGTGATTTGGAACACTCTTTCATGTGAGTGGATACAGTTTCAATTTCTTCCTCTGAGAATTGTCTGTTCATATCCTTTCACCATTTATCAATTGGAGAATGGTTCGGTTTCTTATAAATTAGGGTCAGTTCTCTATATATTTTGGAAATGAGACCTTTGTCAGAACCTTTATTTTTAAAAATATTTTCCCAATTTGTTACTTCCCTTCTAATCTTGTTTGCATTAGTATTATTTGTACAGAAACTTTTTAGTTTGATGTAATCAAAATCTTCTATTTTGTGATCAATAATGATCTCTAGTTCTCCTCTGGTCATAAATTCCTTCCTCCTCCACAAGTCTGAGAGGTAGATTATCCTCTGTTCCTCTAATCTATTTATTGTCTCCCTCTTTATGCCTAAATCATGGACCCATTTTGATCTTATCTTGGTATATGGTGTTAAGTGTGGATCCATATCTAATTTCTGCCATACTAATTTCCAGTTTTCCCAACAGTTTTTTCCGAATAATGAATTTTTATCCCTAATGTTGGTATCTTTGGGTTTGTCAAAGATTAGGTTGCTATATATGTATCTTTTTTGTCCTTTGTATCTAATCTGTTCCACTGATCTACCGGTCTATTTCTTAGCCAATACCAAATGGTTTTGGTGACTGCTGCTATATAATATAGCTTTAGATCAGGTACACTTAGACCACCTTCCTCTGAGGTTTTTTTCATTAGTTCCCTTGCAGTTCTCGACCTTTTATTCTTCCATATGAATTTTGTTGTTGTTTTTTCTAGGTCATTGAAATAGTTTCTTGGGAGTCTGATTGGTATAGCACTAAATAGATAGATTAGTTTGGGGAGTATTGTCATCTTTATTATATTCGCTCGGCCTATCCAAGAGCACTGAATGTCTTTCCAATTATTTAAATCTGATTTTATTTTTGTGGCAAGTGTTTTGTAATTTTTCTCATATAATTCCTGACTTTTCTTTGGTAGATGGATTCCCAAAGACTTTATCCTTCAACATTTGTTTGGAATGGAATTTCTCTTTGTATCTCTTGCTGTTGCATTTTGTTAGTGATATATAAAAATGCCGAGGATTTATGTGGATTTATTTTGTATGCTGCCACTTTGCTGAAATTTTGAATTATTTCTAGTAGCTTGTTAGCAGAGTCTTTGGGGTTCTCTAAGTATACCATCATGTCATCTGCAAAAAGTAATAGTTTAATTTCCTCATTTCCTACTCTAATTCCTTGAATCTCTTTCTCGGCTCTTATTGCCGAGGCTAGTGTTTCTAGTACTATATTGAATAGTAATGGTGATAGTGGGCAACCTTGTTTCACTCCTGATCTTACTGGGAAAGGTTGCAGTTTATTTCTATTGCATATTATGCTTACTGAAGGTCTTAAATATATGCTCCTGATTATTCTAAGGAATAGTCCATTTATTCCTATACTCTCAAGAGTTTTTAGTAGGAATGGATGTTGGATTTTGTCAAATGCTTTTTCTGCATCTATTGAGATGATCATATGGTTCTTATTAATTTGATTATTAATATGGTCAATTATATTAATAGTTTTCCTAATATTAAACCAGCCCCGCATTCCTGGAATAAATCCTACTTGATCATAGTGTATTATCCTGGAGATGATTTTCTGAAGTCTTTTTGCTAATATCTTATTTAAGATTTTAGCATCAATATTCATTAAGGAGATTGGTCTATAATTTTCTTTCTCAGTTTTCGATCTACCTGGTTTAGGTATCAGTACCATGTCTGTGTCATAAAAGGAGTTTGGTAGGACTCCTTCATCCCCTATTTTTTCAAATAATTTATATAACACTGGGGCTAATTGTTCTTTAAATGTTTGGTAGAATTCACATGTGAATCCATCTGGCCCTGGGGATTTTTTCCTGGGGAGTTGATTAATAGCTTGTTCTATTTCTTTTTCTGAAATGGGACTATTTAAGCAATTTATCTCCTCCTCTGTTAATCTAGGGAGCCTATATTTTTGGAGGAAGTCATCCATTTCACTTAAGTTCTCAAATTTATTGGCATAAAGTTGGGCAAAGTAACTCATTATTTCTCTAATTTCCTCTTCATTGGTGGAAAGATCCCCCTTTTCATTTGTAAGACAATCAATTTGATTTTCCTCTTTCTTTTTTTTGATCAAATTTACCAAAGGTTTATCTATTTTATTGGCTTTTTCATAAAACCAACTCTTGGTTTTATTTATTAATTCAATAGTTTTTTTTACTTTCAATATTATTGATTTCTCCTTTTAATTTTTGTATTTCAAGTTTAATTTTTGGTGGGGGTTTATAATTTGGTCTTTTTCTAGCCTTTTGAGTTGTAAGCCCAATTCGTTAATCTTCTCTTTCTCTATTTTCTTCAAATAAGCCTCTAAAGATATAAAATTTCCCCTTATTACTGCTTTAGCTGCATCCCAAAGATTTTGATATGATGTCTCATCATTGTCATTATCTTGGGTGAAATTGTTAATTGTTTCTATAATTTGCTCTTTCACCCAGTCATTCTTTAAGATGAGATTATTCAGTTTCCAATTACTTTTTGGTCTATTTACCCCTAACTTTTTACTGAATGTAGCTTTTATTGCATTGTGATCTGAGAAGAAGGCATTTATTATTTCTGCCTTCCTACATTTAATTTAATTTTGAGATCTTTATGTCCTAATATATGGTCTATTTTTGTATAGGATCCATGAACTGCTGAGAAGAAAGTATATTCCTTTCTATTGCCATTCAGTTTTCTCCAAAGGTCTATCATATCTAGTTTTTCTAATGTTCTATTTACTTTTTTAATTTCTTTCTTGTTTGTTTTGTGGTTTGATTTGTCTAAATCTGAGAGTGCAAGGTTGAGATCTCCCACTATTATAGTTTTACTGTCTATTTCTTCTTGCAGTTCTCTTAACTTTTCCTTTAGAAATTTAGATGCTATACCACTTGGTGCATATATGTTTAGTATTGATATGGCTTCATTATTTATGCTACCTTTCAGCAGGATATAGTTTCCTTCCTTATCTTTTTTAACGAGATCTACTTCTGCTTTTGCTTGATCTGAGATAAGGATAGCTACCCCTGCTTTTTTGGCTTTACCTGAAGCATAATAGGCTCTGTTCCAACCTTTTACCTTTACTCTGTATGTATCTCCCTGCTTTAAGTGTGTTTCCTGTAGACAACATATTGTAGGGTTCTGCTTTTTGATCCAATCTGCTATCCGTCTCCGTTTGATGGGATCGTTCATCCCATTTACATTTAAAGTTAAAATTACTAATTCTGTATTTCCTGCCATCACATTAAACCCAGATTATGCTTTTTCCCTTGACCCCCCTGATCCCCCTCCCCGATATTTAATTTACAGACCCCCCTTGTGACACACAACCCTCCCTTTTTTTTTTAGTATCCCTCCCCCCTCCCTCCAAGTCCCTTCACTTATTCTCCTTTTCCTTTTCCCTTTTCCTCTCCCCCCTTTTAATGAGGTGAGAGAAAATTCTCTGAAAAACAGATATGTTAATTATTTACTCTTTGAACCTCTCCTGATGAGAGTAAGAATCACACAATGATTCTCCCCCTCACTAAGTTCCCTCAGATATGGTGTATTTTCTATGCCTCTTCCTGGGATGTAGTTTCCCTCTTTTTATCATTCCTTCCCCTTTTTCTGAACTGACCTCCTTCCCTTTACTACACCCCCCTTTTTTTCTTTTATATCAGTAAAATCAAATTATCCTTGAGTACTTTTTATATACCCACAAAAGAGTTACAGTTCTCAAGGGTTCTGTGTACCTTTTTCTGTTTCTCTTCAGTCTTGTGGATTTAGATCAAATTTTTTGTTTAAGTCTGGGTTTTTTCTTAGAAACATATAGAATTCCTCTGTTTCATTGAATGACCATCTTCTTCCATTGAAAAAGATGCTAAACTTAGCTGGGTAGTTCATTCTTGGTTGCAGTCCTTGATCTTTTGCCTTACGGAATATCAGGTTCCAGGTCCTTCTATCTTTTAATGTGGAGGCAGCCAGATCTTGGGTGACCCTTATTGTGGCACCTTGGTATTTAAATTGTTTTTTTCTAGCTGCTTGCAGGATTTTCTCCTTTGTGTGGTAATTCTGCAGCTTAGCCACAATATTCCGTGGTGTTCTTTTTTTAGGGTCTATTTCAGAAGGAGTTCGATGAATTCTTTCAACATCTACTTTCCCCTCTGTTTCTATTATCTCTGGACAGTTCTCTTTGATAATTTCCTGTAAAATAGAATCTAGGCTCTTTTTTTGGTCATAGTTTTCTGGAAGTCCAATGATCCGCAGATTATCTCTCCTAGATCTATTTTCCAGGTCTATAGATTTTCCCAGTAAGTATTTGACGTTGTTCTCCAGCTTCTCATTTTTTTTGTTTTGTTTGACTGATTCTGGGGTTCTCTGTGAATCATTCATTTCTATTTGTTCCATCCTGACTTTTAAGGAGTTATTTTCTTCTTTCACAGTTCTTAGTTCTTTTTGTAAAAGCCCAATTTCGTTTTTAAATGAATTATTTTGCTCTATTGAATTTTTTTCCATTTCCCTAATTTTTTTTTTGAGAATTATTTTCTTTTTCCAATTCAGAAATTCTATTTTCTTGAGACTTTTTAATTTTTTCAAATTCAGAAATCCTACTTTCCTGTGTTTTTTTAACCTTTTCTAATTCATAAATTTTGTTTCCCTGCATCTCCTGTGAATTCTTTATTTTTTCCAACAATAACGTTGTTATTCTCTATCATAGCTTCCCTTTCCTTTCCCCATTTTTCTTCAAACTCCCTTAATTTTTTAATAGTGTCTTCTAGGAGAGAGTTATGTGATGGGGGGCAGGAATCGTTCCCCTTTAGGTTGTTATCTGCTGACTCACTGCTGTTAACTCCTCGGGGTTGGATACCCGCTCTTTCTCTGTGTAGAAGGAATCTATAGTTTTTCTGGCTTTTTTGTTCATAATTTAAAAATCTTTTGGGGTCTGTCCCCGGGGTAGGAAATTATTTATTTACTTCTTTACCAGCTTCCTCCCAGACCGGATGGATGCAGTGGCTCCTGCACCTGAGCTAAGATAGAGCTCTGGGAGAGAGTTCCCCACCCCTTCCCTGGAAGTGCCTCAGAGGTGATTAGCACTGCTGTGCCCCGAGGTCGCTGCGTTTTAGCGGCTTCCCTGAGGTTGAGACTGAACAGTAAAGGCGGCACAAAGCCTAGCCTATGCGTCCCGGTGGGGCGTGGATGTCTGCAGCAGGTGACGTGAAAAGCCCCTGCGCTCAAACTGGAAGTGTCTGCCAGAAACCGTGGTCCCTAGTTCAAAGGTTCTGCTTCTCTGGGACTTCCTGGAGCTGAGTTCCACTCCCTCCAGCTAAGCTAGGCAGTGTGTGTTGCCTTGGGCCGTATCCACCCCCTTGTCAATCTCTTCACTATTCTCAGGAGGTAGCTGAGGCCACACCCCCTGGTGCCGAGATCTGCTGAGTCACCCCCAGGATCCGGGGAAAATCTAATCTATCTGAGTTTTTAAGGTATTTTAGCTTTCTCTTCTGAACTGCTAAATAATTAGCAGAGAAGAGCTAACAGCCTGTGCCAGATTCCTTTATCTCAGTGGCTTCTCTGATCCCAGAGCCCTTCCCAGCGTGATTGGCAGAGTATGCTAGCACCCAGCCATCTGTGCTGGCCTCTCTTCTTCCTCCCCTGGGAACTGACCTTTTCTGTTGAAACTCCAGATTCTCTTCAGCTGGTAAGTCGTGCTTCCAGTCCTTGTGGTATCTATCAGTCCTGGGCTTATTCTGAGGCTTAATTTATCTAATTGGTTGTGAGGGAGTGAGGACGTTCACAGAGTCGTGTGTTTCTTCTCCGCCATCTTGGCTCCGCCCCCAATTTAAAGGGGATTCTTAATAACTCTCTTATAGCCACTAATCTCTAGACCACCAGGAATCTAGACCACTCTAAACCTCATCAGTACTAATCAAAATAGAATGTTGGATCATGGAATAGGTAAGATATATATGACACAATGATTAATGACTATAGTAACTGAGATTTTGATAAATCCCAAAACTCCAGCTTCTGAGTTGAGCCTTTTTGTCCCCTTTACAACCCCTTCCCATTCTCTTACTTTCATATGTCGTTCTAAATTTAGAAGACTTCTATACTCTTCTAAATATATAATGTATATGTACTTGTGTGTGTGTATACATACATACATACATACATACACATAATTGATCCCCAATAAGAGTAATGTTCCAACTTGTCTCTTTTTAAAAATGAAGGGTTTCAAGGTAATTCTAATAGACTTAGGAATGGAAAATGCCATATGTATCCAGAAAGAGAGAGAAATAATTTGACTGAAAGTGTATTAAAGCATACTGTTTTCAACTTTTTAGGGGCTTTTTCCCCTTTTGGTCTGATTTTATTTGTGCAACATGATAAATATGGAAAGGTTTTTAAATGATTCTATGTGTGTAACCTATCTCAGATCACTTTCTGTCTTGGGTATAGCATGGACAACTAAGGAAAGAAGGGGAAAAATTGGAATTCAAATTCTTAGAAAAAGTGATTATTAAAAATTATCTTTACATGTATTTGGAAAAAAATAAACTAATATTGGGAAAAAATCTGTTCATATCTTTTAATTATTTATTAGTTGGGTACTAACATATCTTTATAAATTTGACTAATTTCTCTATATATTTGAGTAATTAGGCCTTTTCAGAGATACTTGTTATTTTCTTTGGTCCTAAGTACTTTCCTTATACATAGTTCTGACAAATAAACTGTCCCATGCTCTCCTAATTTACTTATGGAATCGCTCTTTATGTGTGAATTATGTACTATTTTTATTGTAAGATGTTGGTTTATAATTAGTTTCTGCCATATTCATATTCTAATCAAAGTGTGATATTATCTGACACTATTATAATTCAGTCACTTTGGAAGAAGACTAAATATGTGATTGTATTGATGTAAACATCTCCCAGAGAGGAACTTACCTCTACAGATATGATTAGCAGTTTTTTGGTAACTTCAATAATGGGGAAGTAACACAATCACTCAAAGAATAAATTACTTTCTAAGCACCACATAATAAATATGTAGCTGAAGTCAAACTTGAATCCAGTACTTTCTGATTCAGAGCAGCTAAAAACTCAACTGTTCTATACTTTCTTCAAAAGCCATGTTAAGAAAGTTTTGTATGTTTTGTGTGGGGGAAGTAGCAGTTATTAGCATTAATAATAAAGGCATGACTAAATTTTGCTTCCTCAAATCATTTTCTCTTTCAGTTTTGACACTTAGCAGTTAATTGAAAACACCCATGAGAAGACATTTAGCAGTATTCAAATATCTCATAGAAGACATTTTTCTTTGTTTGTCCCAAATGGCAAAGACTCCACAATCCTGTCTCTGCTCAATTTCTAAGCTTCATTACATTTGCCTTTGAGAAAACTTGAATCAATCACTTTAAGATCTTCAAATTTAAATATTGTCACCTGAAATGTAATGAAGTGCAATTTAACATCATGGTTACAGATTTGGGTATTTTTTCTTATATTTAAATACCCATGGTACTATCTTTGAGTATATATGCAAGCAGTTACCTTTTCTACTTAAAATAATGCAATCTGATTTATATAAGAGAAATATGTGTGACTATATGACACATATTTGTGATAAATCCATAAGATAAATATATGTTTATACATAATACAAAACAGATGAATGACAAAAAACTCATGTGAATTACAACAAATAATTATTTAAGTACTAGTAAATATGGAATAACTATGCATTAATTACATCACATTATTTAAATTTCTTTTATGTAACTTCACCAGCACTGAGAATGTTAAATCAAAATAACCAGGATCAATGAGAAATAAGATCTCTTTCTGTATGCAGCTGTTGAAAAATTATTTCCCTTGGGGAAAAAACAAGCAATGCTGAATAATTGCAGTGTGATCAAGAAACCAATGAATACAATTAGGGTTAGCAAGCCCAAGGAATATTGATGATATCTTTGATTCTTTCTTATAACTTCAAGATTCTTGTGACCTTGATGATGTTTGGCAATATCTGTTTCCTGCAATACTCAAAATACCTCTTTGGGATGTGCATTTCCCAGAAAAATTTAAAATATGTATGTCTCATGAACAAAAATCATGTTGTCTTAATTGGTTTTTATGTAATTAATAAAATTATGGGTGTCTCATTGAGATTCCTAATATTTAGTCTTGTGAGTTTTTACTAATTCTATTTTGTTACAACTATAGAGGGGGAAATGAACAACATAAAACATCAGGTTTAGGTAATTGCTTTAGATGAAGAAATGTGCATTTTAGAGAAATTACATGATTTGTCCAAACTTCAGATGAACCTACATTCTCTGACTTCAAAGTCCAGTCCAGTGCTATTTGCAGTGTGTTATGTATTATAGGATAGATTTAAAAAATAAAACTTTATAGTAGTTTGTTTTCAACCTTCTATAAAATTTGAAAATCTCAGTAGTTCTTAGTTCATATACACTAAAACTTAAGAGTTTGATAGTCAGGAAATTGATAATTTGCTAAACATTTACTATATGGCAGATGCTGTACTCAAATTAATAAGGGCAACACATGCCCTCTACCCTCAATATGCTCCTATTGATTGAGTTTAATTCTCCATATAGTACCTACTTCACTATTTTATTTTATTTTATTTTATTTTTTTGTGTAACACATCTTTATGTTAAATCTTCTTTTTCTTTTTTTATTAATTTTTATAATATTTTTGACAGTACATATGCATAGGCAATTTTTTTGCAACATTATCCCTTGTGCTCCCTTCTGTTCTGATTTTTTCCCCTCCTTCCCTCCACCCCCTCCCCTAGATGACAGGCATTCCCATACATATTAAATATCTTATAGTATATCGTAGCTACAATATATATGTGCAGAACCAAATTTTGTTGTTGTTGTTGTTGCAAAGGAAGAATTGTATTCAAAAGGTACACTCTTTTATTTTAAAATCAGTGCTGGGGTAAACAGAAAACTCCCTGAAAATTCCCTTGGTGTTCAGGCTTACATTATTAAAAATAAACTTTTTTTTTTTTACCCCAGAAAATTTGTAAATCAAGATGTCATAGTCTCTGACAAGAACAGTATATTAGGATAGTTGGTATTTCTCTGAATCAGACAGAACTTTTCTGACTCATATATTTTGAACTGGAAGGGATCTTTGAGTTCTGTTAGCCTAATCATTTCATTGTACAGATGAAGAAACTGAGACTCATAATAAGTGATTTGATAGGAAGTGGCAAAAAGGGATTTGGAACTATTTCTTCTAACTGCTAATGCAACATCCTTTTCACTTCATTGTGTGCTACTTTCCCTTCATTTATAATAGAATAAAAAAAATTCAGCCTGAGATCATTCCAATGATCTATTTCATTCTAATAGTGATGCAAGAGGATGTTTTCTGGCAAGGTCATGGTAATTACTTCCCATGGTATCAATATCAAATACTTTTAAGTGTGTTCTCAACATCCTTGTTTTCCTTGTTATGGATATGTCCATTACATATAACAAGACATCCAGCTGATAATAAGAAAAACTAGGTTCATTCTTTGCATATGATATGATGGTATACTTAGAGAACCCCAAAGACTCTTCTAAAAGCCTATTAGAAATAATTCAGAACTTTAGCAAAGTTGCAGGATACAAAATAAATCCACATAAATCCTTAGCATTTTTATACATTATACATTTTATACATTACACATTCCAACAGCCAGAGATACAAAAAGAAATTCCATTAAAATAACGGTGGATAGTATAAAATATTTGGGAATATATCTACCAAAGGAAAGTCAGGAATTATATGAGCAAAATTACATAACACTTGCCACAAAAATAAAGTCAGATTTAAATAATTGGAAAAGTATTAAGTGCTGTTAGATAGGCCGAGCTAATATAATCAAGATGATAATACTCCCTCAACTAATCTATTTATTTAGTGCCATACCAATCAGACTCCCAAGAAACTATTTTAATGATCTAGAAAAAATAACAACAAAATTCATATGGAAGAACAAAAGGTCAAGAATTTTAAGGGAATTAATGAAAAAAAATAAAATAACGGTGGCCTAGCTGTACCTGATTTAGAACTATATTATAAAGCAGCAGTCACCAAACCCATTTGGTATTGGCTAAGAAATAGACTAGTTGATCAGTGGAATAGATTAGGTTCACAAGGCAAGATAGTGAATAAAAACAGCAATCTAGTGTTTGACAAACCCAAAGATCCAAACTTTTGGGATAAGAATTCATTATTTCACAAAAACTGCTGGGAAAACTGGAAATTAGTATGGCAGAAACTAGACTTAGACCCACACTTAACATCACATACTAAGATAAGATCAAAATGGGTCCAAGATTTAGGCATAAAGAATGAGATCATAAATAAATTAGAGGGACATAGGATAGTTTACCTCTCAGACTTGTGGAGGAGGAAGGAATTTGTGTCCAAAGGAGAACTAGAGATCATTATTGATCACAAAATAGAAAATTTTGATTACATCAAATTAAAAAGCTTTTTTACAAACAAAACTAATGCAAACAAGATTAGAAGGGAAGTAACAAATTGGGAAAGCATTTTTACATTAAAGGTTCTGATAAAGGCCTCATCTCCAAAATATACAGAGAATTGACTCTAATTTATAAGAAATCAAGCCATTCTCCAATTGATAAATGGTTAAAGGATATGAACAGACAATTTTCAGATGATGCAATTAAAACTATTTCCACTCATATGAAAGAGTGTTCCAAATCACTATTGATCAAAGAAATGCAAATTAAGACAACTCTGAGATATCATTACACACCTACCAGATTGTCTAAGGTGACAGGAACAAATAATGATGAATGTTGGAGAAGATGTGGGAAAACTGGGACACTGATGCATTGTTGGTGGAGTTGTGAAAGAATCCAACCATTCTGGAGAGCAATCTGGAATTAAGTTATCAAACTGTGCATATCCTTTGATCTAGCAGTGCTACTACTGGGCTTATTTCCCAAGGAAATACTAAAGAAGGGAAAGGGACCTGTATGTGCCAAACTGTTTGTGGCAGCCCTTTTTGTAGTGTCTAGAAATTGGAAAATGAATTGATGTCCAGCAATTGGAGAATGTTTGGGTAAATTATGGCATATGAATGTTATGGAATATTATTGTTCTGTAAGAAATGACCAGCAGGATGAATACAGAGAGGCTTGGAGAGACTTAAATCAACTGATGCTGAGTGAAATGAGCAGAATTAGGAGATCATTATGTACTTCAACAACAATACTATATGAGTATGTATTCTGATGGATGTGGATATCTTCAAGATAGAGAAGAGCTAATCCAATTTCAATTGATCAATAATGGACAGAATCAGCTACACCCAGAGAAGGAACACTGGGAAATGAGTGTAAACTGTTAGCATTTTTTGTTTTTCTCCCCAGGTTATTTTTACCTTCCAGAATCCAATTCTTCCTTTGCAACAACAACAACAACAACAACAACAACAAAAAAAAAAATTGGTTCTGCACATATATATTGTACCAAGATATACTATAAGATATTTAATATGTATGGGAATGCCTGCCATCTAGGGGAGGTGGTGGAGGGAAGGAGGAGAAAATTCGGAACAGAAGGGAGTACAAGGGATAATGTAAAAAATTACTTATGCATATGTACTATCAAAAATGCTATAATTAATAAATTACATATAATTATAAATTATATATAATATAATAAATTATATATAATAATATATATAAAACGTATATTAATATAATATATAATAAAATATAATTAATAAAAATTTCTTTAAAAAATTGAACTGTGATACTAGTTACAGATAATACCAGGGGAATATAAAATAGGGGTGTCTTGCCAGGAATATGAGATAAAATATACTCCACTTTTTGAGCATATTAGAATGTTGAGGGAGAAATACAGCTACCCTGACACTGAGAGAATCAGACTAAAATACTTCTTAAACTTCTATTTATGTATTCATTTGTCCTATGCCATATTTTTCTCATAATTGTTTCATAACATATTTTAAAATATAAATATAGCCCTAATATTTTAGCTACTAGTTTTCATGTAAATTTGTATATGCTATTATCCTTTTTAAAAGATATTTGTGATATTTTGATTATTACTTCATTATATATAGGAATTATATACAGTTATATTAATTACTATACATTTATCTATTATGTAATTATGTATTAGGTTTTATGATAGAGGATATAATTATATACCAATGCATACATACACACATATAAATATATACATGGAATATTATTTAAAAAAAAAGAAAAGAAAAAGAAAAACTATGTTGATGTGGCCAGTTTCTCACTTCTCTGAGGTTTGTCTGCTAAACAGAGTTTATCTTTCAGGTGCTTGTGTCTGAAATAATTGTTGAGATAATTTTAGTTCAGTTCCTTATTTATAGGCTTCTTAGCTTTTATCCTTAAACTAAATTCTTCTGTGTCCCCTAATTTTCTGGCTCCTCTCTGGGTTCTCTGTACTTTTCTACCATCCACCAATCCACAGCCTTCTCAGTATGGAAGATTCTTCTCTTATGATTCCCTCTTCCCATTATTGATCTCCTTCTTGAATGGGATTTGGAAACCTTTTTTCTGCCAATGGCCATTTGGATATTTATAAACATCATATATACAGGTAGCAATCCTGATCTTAGATTAAGCAAAAGCAAAAATAAATCTAATTAAAAGAGATAAGGAAAGAAACTACATCATCCTTTAAGGTACCATAGATAATGAAGTAATACCAATACTAAACATATATGTACCAAGTGATAAAGCATCCAAATTCCTAGAAGAGATGTTAAGTGACCTGCCAGAAGAATTAGATACTAAAACAATATTAGTGGGAAATTTCAACCTTGCTTTCTCAGAACTATGCAAAATTGAACCACAGAATAAATAAGAAAGTAGTTAAGAAGGTAAATAGAACTTTAGAAAAGTTAGGTATGACAGATGTTTGGAGAAAATTAAATGATAATAGAAAGGAGTACATATTTTTCTGAGCAGCATGTGGAACCTAGACAAAAATTAGCCATGTATCAGGGTTCAAACACCTCAAAATCAAATGCAGAAATGTAGAAATAGGAAATGTATCTTTTTAAAGATTGTGATGCAATAAAAATTACATGTAATAAAGGGCCAAGGAAACTAGATCAAAATTAATGGGAAACTAAATAATCTGATCCTGCAAAATAAGTGGGTGGAACAACAAATCATAGACACAATTGAAAATTTCATCCAAGAGAATGACAATAATGAGACAACATGCCAAAATTTATGAGATGCAGCCTTAGGGAAAGTTTTATATCTCTAGATGCTTACTTACATAAAATAAAGAAAAAAAAAGATCAATGAATTGGGCATGCAAACTAAAAAAAAAAGCTAGAAAAACAACAAATTAAATCCCAATTAAATATTGTTTGAAATTCTGAAAAAAGGAGAAATTAATAAAATTGAAAGTTAAAAAAAACACTATTGAAAAAATAAACAGAAATAAGAGTTGGCTTTATGGAAAAACCAACAAAATAGATAAACCTTTGGTTAATTTGATTAGAAAAAGGGAAAAAGAAAATCAAATTGTTAGTATCAAAAATGGAAAGTGAAGAGGAAATTAGTAGCTATTTTGTCCAACTGTATGCCAATAAATATGATAATCTAAGTGAAATGCATGAATACTTACAAAAATACAGGTTGTCCAGATTAACAAAGGAGGAAATAAATTATTTAAATAGTCCTGTTTTGGAAAAAGTAATTGAACATACTATTAATCAGCTCCCTAAAATAAGTGCCTAGGTTAACTATAGTTAATTCACTCTTCTCCCAAATTCTCCGCAATGTCTCGATGTGAAAACTTTTGTCCTTCTACTAATCAACTGCCTTTTTATGGCTCCTCTGAGCTTTAAATATAAGCACTTTTAAATCTCCATTTGTCTGTCTCTGTCTCTCTATTTTTTCTGTCTCTTTGTGTTTTTTTAAACTATAACTTTTTATATACAAAACATTTGCATGGGTAATTTTTCTTTTTTTAAAATTTTTAATTAATTAATTATTTTTTACAAAAAATTTATGCATAGGTAATTTTTCAGCATTGACAATTGCAAAACCTTTGTTCTAACTTTTCCTCCCCTTCCCCCCACCCCTTCTCCCAGATGGCAAGTTGACCAATAAATGTTAAATATGTTAAAGTATAAGTTAAATACCATATATGTATACATGTCCAAACAGTTATTTTGCTATACAAAAAGAATCACACTTTGAAATAGTGTACAATTAGCCTGTGAAGGAAATCAAAAATGTAGGCAGATAAAAATAGAGGGATTGGGAATTCTATGTAGTTGTTCATAGTCAACTCCCAGAGTTCTTTTGCTGGATGTAGCTGGTTCAGTTCATTACTGCTCTATTGGAACTGATTTGGTTCATCTCATTGTTGAAGTGGGCCTGGTCTGTCAGAATTGATCATCATATATTATTGTTGTTGAAGCATATAATGATCTCCTGGTCCTGTTCATTTCACTCAGCATCAATTCATGTAAGTTTCTCCTGGCCTTTTTGAAATCATCCTGTTGGTCATTTCTTACAGAAAAATAATATTCCATAATATTTATATACACAATTTATTTAGCCATTCTCCAATTGATGGGCATCTACTCAGTTTCCAGTTTCTAACCAAAAATGGCTGCTACAAACATTCTTGCACATATGGGTCCCTTGCCCTTCTTTAAAATCTCTTTTGGGATATAAGGGATGGGTAATTTTTCAACTTTGAACCTCGCACAAACCTCTGCTTCAACTTTTCCCCTTCTTCCCTCCATCCCCTCCCCAGATGGCAGGTAACTCCATACATGTTAAATATGTTAAAGTATATGTTAAATAGAATATGTATAATGATCTTCTGGTTCTGCTCATTTCTCTTAGCATCAGTTCATACGTCACTCCAAGCCTCTTTGGATTCATCTTGTTGGTCATTTCTTATAGAACAATAATATTCTATAACATTCATATACCAAAATTTATTCAGCCATTCTTCAATTGATGGCCATCCATTCAATTTCTAGTTTCTATCCACTACAAAAAGAGCAGCCACAAACATTTTTGCACATCCTGGTTTTTTTTTTCCCTTTCTTTAATATGTCTTTGGGATATAAGACCAGTAGTAAAACTGCTAGATCAAAGCGTATGCACAGTTTGATAACTTTTTGAATATAGTTCAAAATTGCTGTCCACAAGGGTTGGATCCGTTCACAACTCATTCTACAATACATCAGTTTCTATTTTCCCACATCCTTCCAACATTTGTCATTATCTTTTCCTGTCATCTTAGCCAATCATAATTTGCATCTCTCTGATCAATAATAATTTGAAATACCTTTTCATATGACTAGAAAATGTTTCGATTTCCTCATACGAAAACTGTCTCTTCATATACTTTGACTATCAATTGGAGAATGACTTGATTTCTTATAATTAAATTAAATTCTCTATTTTGGAGATGAGGCCTTTATCAGAACCTTTAGCTGTGAAAATGTTTTCCCAGTTTATTATTTCCATTCTAATTTTGTCCACATGAGTTTTATTTGTACAAATATTATTTTTTAAAAACTTAATATAATCAAAATTTTCTATTTTGTGATCAGTAATGACCTCTAGTTCTTTGGTCACAAATTTCTTCCTCCTCCACAGGTCTGAGAGGTAAATGACCCTATGTTCTTCTAATTTATTTGTAATCTCATTCTTGATACTTAGATCGTGAACCCATTTTGATCTTATGGTGTATGATATTAAGTATGGGCCAATACCTAGTTTCTGCCATATTTCTTTCCAATTTTCCCAGCAATTTTTGTCAAATAATGCTTGTAATATAACTTTTTATACCTAAATCATGTAGCCATATAGATCTTATCTTGGTATGTGGTGTTAAGTGTGGATGGAGTCCTAATTTTTTTTTTCTGTAAAGGGCAGGAACTTTGGAGAAATATACTTAAGGCTCAGTATGATTGATTTAATCCTAAAACAAGGAGTTAAGTCAGTGGAATTAAGATAATGATTCTCTAGTATACATGCACTTAGTACTTAGTATAGTTCTACAAGTTGATACCTATTCTACAAGATTGACACCTATGATGATGTACTTATAAGAGAGTATATAAGAGTTAAGAGATCTTGGAGGAGAAACTTCAAGATAGAGACAGTCCTGGTGGCTCTCTTGCCTCCTGAATTCCTCCACTGAAACCAAGGCCAATTCTAGAGGACCTCCAGACCAGCATCAGGTAAAGGAGAGATAGACTGTGGAGGAGATAATAAAGACTTTGGAATTTATTCCTGACCATTCCTGTGGTTATTGTTCTGCTGAGACCAAGGCTGGTCTTGAGACCTTCAGAAAGCTAACCAGAATATTATTTTTTCCCTACTAGTTTCCAATTGTCTCATCACATTTTTGTCAAATAGTGATTTCTTATCCCAAAAGTTGGGGTCTTCAGGTTTGTCAAACACTAGATTGCTGTAGTTATTGAGTATTTTGTTTTGTGAGCCTAACCTATTCCATCAATCAACTAGTCTATTTCTTAGACAATACCAAATGTTTTTGGTGACCATTGTTTATAATATAGTTTTATATCAGGTACAGCTAGGCCACCTTCATTTGATTTTTTTTTTCATTAATTCCCTTGAAATGCTTGACCTTTTGTCCTTCCAGATGAATTTTATTATTTTTTCTAAGTCATTAAAATAGGTTCTTGGGACTCTGATTTGTATAGCACTTTTTAAAAAAAAGATTATTTTAGGTAGTATTGTCATCTTTATTATATTCCCTTGACCTATCCAGGAGCACTTAATATTTTTTCCAGTTATTTAGAGATGACTTTATTTGTGTGGAAAGTGTTTTGTAGTTTTGCTCATATAGTTCCTGACTTTCCCTTCCCAAATATTTTATGCTATTGACAGTTATTTTAAATGAAATTTCTCTTATTGTTGGATTTTGTTAGTGATGTATAAAAGTACTGAAGTTTTATGTGGATTTATTTTGTATCTTTCAACTTTGCTAAATTTATGGATTATTCCTAATAGCTTTTTAGTAGAATCTTTGGGGAATCTCTAAGTATACGATCATATGATCTGCAAAGAGTAATAATTTGGTTTCCTCATTATCTATTCTAATTCCTTTAAATTTTTTTTCATCTTCTATTGCCAAAGTTAGCATTTTGAATACAATATTGAATAGTAAAGGTGATAGTGGGCACCCTTGTTTCAGGGAATGGTCCTGATGGTCTTAAATAGATGCTATTGACTATTTTAAGAAAAAGTCCACTTATTCCTACACTCTAGTGTTTTTAATAGGAATGTATGTTGAACTTTATCAAATGCTTTTTCAGCATCTATTGAGATGATCATATGGTTTTTGTTAATTTGATTATTGATATAGTTAATTGTGCTAATAGTTTTCCTAATATTGAACTAGCCCTGCGTTCCTAGTATAAATCCTACTTGGTCATGGTGTATTTTTCTGCAGATGATTTTCTGTAATCGTTTTGCTAATATTTTACTTAAGAATTTTGCAATGATGTTCATTAGGGAGATTGTTCTGTAATTTTTTTTTCTCTGTTTTTGTCCTGCCTGGTTTAAGTATCAGTAGCATGTCTATGTTATAAAAGAAATTTGGTAGGACTCCTTCATTCCCTATTTTTTCAAAAAATTTATAAAGCATTGTAATTAATTGTTCTTTAAATGTTTGGCAGAATTTGCATGTAAATCCATCTGGTACTGGGGATTTTTTTAGGGAGATTAATAGTTTGTTCTATTTCTTTTTCTAAAATAGGACTATTTAACCAATTTATTTATTTCTCTATCAATCTGGGCAACCTATATTTTTGAAGATATTCATCCATTTCATTTATCAAATTTATTGGCATAAAGTTGGGCAAAGTAAATCCTAAATATTGCTCTAATTTCCTCTTCATTAATGGAAATTTCTCTCTTTTCATTTTTAAGACTAACAATTTGATTTTTCTCTTTCCTTTTTCTAATCTAATTTACCAAGGGTTTATTTATTTTGTTTTTTTTTTTCATAAAATCAATTTTTAGTTTTATTTATTAATTCAATAGTTTTTTTTTAATTTTCAATTATATTGATCTCTCATTTTATTTTTAGAATTTCCAGTTTAGTTTTTGATTGGGGGATTTTTGCAATTTTTCTAACTTTGTTAGTTGTAAGCCTAATTCATTGGTTTTCTCTTTCTCTGTTTTGTGCAAGTAAGCCTCTAGAGATATAAAATTTCTCCTTATTACCACCTTGGCTGCATCCCACACATTTTGGTATATTGTCTCATTATTGTCATTCTTTTGGGTGAAATTAATTGTGTCTATGATTTGTTGTTTCATTCAATCATTCTTTAGGATGAGATTATTTACTTTTTAGTCTATTTTTGCCTGGCTTTTTGTTGAATATAATTTATATTTTATCATGGTCTAAGAAGGGTGCATTTACTGTTTCTGCCTTCCTACATTTGAATAATATATGGATCAATTTTTTATACATTCCATGAACTGCTGAGAAAAAACTGTACTCCTTTCTATCTCCATTCAGTTTTTTTTTTTTTCCCAAAGAATGATCATACCTAAATTTTCTAGTGTTCTATTTACGTCTTTAACTTCTTTCTTACTTATTTTGTGGTTTGATTTATCTTATTCTGAGAGTGCAAGGTTGAGATCTCCCACTATTTCAGTTTTGCTATTTATTTCTTCTTGCAAGTCTCTTAACTTCTCTTTTAAGAATTTAGATGCTATACCACTTGTTGCACATATATTTAGTATTGATATTGCTTCATTCTATGTTACCCTTTAGCAAGAAATAGTTTCCTTCTTTATCTCTTTTAATTTGATTGATTTTTGCTTTTGTTTGATCTGAAATCAGGATGGCTACCCCTGCTTTTTTTGGCTTCACCTGAAGCATAGTAGATTCTGCTCCACCCTTTTACTTTTATTTTGATTGTATCACCCTGTTTCAGGTGTGTTTCCTGTAAACAACATATTGGAGGATTCTAGCTTTTAGTCCAGTTTGCTCAATACTTCTGCTTTATGAGTTTACCCCATTCACATTTATTTATTTATTATTTATTTAGTAAATAAATAATATATGAGTATATAAATATATAAATAAATATAAACACATTTATTATTTATTAATGCTACTAATTCTGTATTTCCTGCCATCTTATTATCCCCAAATTGTTCTTTTCAATTTCCTTTCCATCTAACCCCCTTCTCCAGTATTAGACTTATGAGCACCACTTGCCTCACACAGCCCCTCCCTCTTTAGAATCCTTCCCTACTCCTTGAAGTCCCTCCCCCTTTTCTTCAACCTTGTCCTTACCATTTCTGTATTCCCTTCTATTTACCCTACTCCTTCCCCTTTCATTTTTCCTCTCCCACTTTTCAATGAGGTGGGAGAAGTTTCTATGTAAACCAAATATGTCTAATATTTTCTCTTTGAGCCAAATCTGATGAAAGTAAGATTTACATTACATTCATCCATCTCCCTTCATTCCCTCAGATATAATAGGTTTACTTTGACTGATCATGAGACATACTTTCCCTCTTTTTACCTCCACTTTTCCCTTTTTCTGGTAAAATTTCCTTTCCACCTCTAGGTCCTTTTTTATATTATAACAATAAAGTCAATTATACATGTACTCTTTATGTATACACATAACAGAAATACATTTCTCAAGAGTTCTTTTTACCTTTTTATGCTTATTTTGAGTCCTATATCTGGAGGTCAAACTTTTTTGTTTAGCTCTGGTTTTTTCATCAGAAATACATGGAATTCACCTATTTCATTAAATGTCCATCTTCTTCCCTGGAAGTAAATACTCAGTTTGGCTAGGTAAGTTATTCTTCGCTGCATACCAAGTTCTTTTGTCTTTTGGTATGTCAGATTCTAGGCCCTTTGATCCTTTATTATGGAAAGTGCTAGATCATGAGTGATCCTTATTGTGGCTCCTCAGTTTTTGAATTATTTCTTTCTGGCTACTTGTAGTATTTTTCCTCTGATACTTCTGAAATTTAGCCACAATTTTTCTTGGAGTTTTGATTTTCTGATCTCTTTCAATAGGTAATTAATGAGTTATTTCAAAGTTTATTTAACTTATATTTCTATAACATTTGGGCAGTTCTCTTTGATGATTTCCTGAAAAATAGTGTCTAGGCTCTTTTTTTCATCATGACTTTCAGGGAGTCCAATAATCCTTAGATTATCTCTCCTAGATCTGTTTTCTAGGTCTGTTATTTTCCCAAGTAGGTATTTAAATTTTTTTTCTATTTTTTTGTTTTTATTTTTGTTTTGTTTTGCTTGACTGATTCTTGGTGTCTCCTCAAGTCATTCATTTCCATTTGTTCAAGTCTGATTTTTAATGAATTATTCTCTTCATTTACTTTTTTATTTATTTTTGTAATTGTCCAATTGAGTTTTTAAATAATTTTTTTTGTTCTATGATTTTTTTCCATTTCACCATTTTTAAAATTAATTTTATAATTATAACTTTTTTTGGACAGTACATATGCATAGGTATTTTTTTTTTTTTTTGCTAAATTATCTCTTGTACTCCCTTCTGTTCCGAAATTTTCCCCTCCTTCCCTCCACACCCTCCCCTAGATGGCAGGCATTCCCATACATATTAAATATCTTATCGTATATTCTAGGTACAATATATATGTGCAGAACCGAATTTTGTTGTTGTTGTTGCAAAGGAAGAATTGTATTCGGAAGGTAAAAATAATGTGGGAAGAAAAACAAAACAAAACAAAAATACTCACAGTTTACACTCATTTCCCAGTGTTCCTTCTCTGGGTGTAGCTGATTCTGTCCATCATTGATCAATTGGAATTGGATTAGCTCTTCTCTATCTTGAAGATATCCACATCCATCAGAATACATCTTCATATAGTATTGTTGTTGAAGTGTATAATGATCACCTAGTTCTGCCCGTTTCACTCAGCATCAGTTGATGTAAGACTCTCCAAGCCTCACTGTATTCCTCCTGTTCATCATTTCTTACAGAAAAATAAATATTCCATAACATTCATATGCCATAATTTACCCAAATATTCTCCAATTGATGGACATCCATTCATTTTCCAGTTTCTAGCCACTACAAAAAGGGCTGCCACAAACATTTTGGCACATACAGGTCCCTTTCCCTTCTTTAGTATTTCCTTGGGATATAAGCCCAGTAGTAGCACTGCTAGGTCAAAGGGTATGCACATTTTGATAACTTTTTGGGCATAATTCCAGATTATTCTTCAGAATGGTTGCATTCTTTCACAACTCCACCAACAATGCATTAGTGTCCTAGTTTTCCCACAGCCCCTCCAACATTCATCATTATTAGTTCCTGTCATCCTTAGCCAATCTGGCAGGTATGTAGTGGTATCTCAGAGTTGTCTTAATTTGCATTTCTCTGATCAGTAGTGATTTGGAACACTCTTTCATATGAGTGGAGATAGTTTCAATTTCATCATATGAAAACTGTTCATAACCTTTGATCATTTATCAATTGGAGAATGGCTTGATTTCTTATAAATTAGAGTCAATTCTCTGTATATTTTGGAGATGAGGCCTTTATCAGAACCTTTAATGTAAAAATGCTTTCCCAATTTGTTACTTCCCTTCTAATCTTGTTTGCATTAGTTTTGTTTGTAAAAAAGATTTTTAATTTGATGTAATCAAAATTTTCTATTTTGTGATCAATAATGATATATAGTTCTCCTTTGGACACAAATTCCTTCCTCCCCCACAAGTCTGAAAGGTAAATTATCCTATGTCCCTCTAATTTATTCATGATCTCATTCTTTATGCCTAAATCTTGGACTCACTTTGGTCTTATCTTAGTATGTGGTATTAAATGTGGGTCCATGCCCAGTTTCTGCCATACTAATTTCCAGTTTTCCCAGCAGTTTTTGTCAAATAATGAATTCTTTTCCCAAAAGTTGGGATCTTTGGGTTTGTCAAACACTAGATTGCTGTTTTTATTCACTATCTTGCCTTGTGAACCTAACCTATTCCATTGATCAACTAGTCTATTTCTTAGCCAATATCAAATGGTTTTGGTGACTGCTGCTTTATAATATAGTTTCAGATCAGGTACAGCTAGACCACCTTCATTTTTTTTTTCATTACTTCCCTTGAAATTCTCGACCTTTTGTTGTTCCATATGAATTGTTATTCTTTTCTAGGTCATTAAAATAGTTTCTTGGGAGTCTGATTAGTATAGCACTAAATAAATAGATTAGTTTAGGGAGTATTGTCATCTTAATTATATTCACTCGGCCTATCCAAGAACACTCAATGTCTTTCCAATTATTTAAATCTGATTTTATTTTTGTGGCAACTGTTTCCTAATTTTGCTCATATAATTCCTGACTTTCCTTTGGTAGATATAGTCCCAAATATTTTATACTATTGACAGTTATTTTGAATGGAAGTTCTCTTTGTATCTCTTGCTCTTGGATTGTTTTGGTAATGTATAAAAATGCTGAGGATTTATGTGGATTTATTTTGTATTCTGCAACTTTGCTAAAGTTCTGAATTATTTCTAATAGGCTTTTAGCAGAGTCTTTGTGGTTCTCTAAGTATATCATCATGTCATCTGCAAAGAGTGATAGTTTGATTTCCTCATTTCCTAGTCTAATTCCTTGAATCTCTTTCTCGGCTCTTATTGACGAGGCTAGCATTTCTAGTACTATATTGAATAGTAATGGTGATAGTGGGCAACTTTTTTTCACTCCTGATCTTACAGGGAAAGGTTCCAGTTTATCGCCATTACATATGATGTTTACTGGCGGTTTTAAATACATCCTTATTATTTTAAGGAATAGTCCATTTATTCCTATACTCTCAAGTGTTTTTAGTAGGAATGGATGTTGAATTTTATCAAATGCTTTTTCCTGCATCTATTGAGATGATCATATGGTTTTTATTAATTTGATTATCAATATGGTCAATTATACTAATAGTTTTCCTAATATTAAACCAACCCTGCATTCCTGGTATAAATCCTACTTGATAATAATATATTATACTGGGGATGATTTTCTGAAGTGTTTTTGCTAATAAGACCAATTCATTGACCCTCTCTCTATTTTATGCAAGTAGGCCTCTAGAGATATAAAACTTCCTTTTTATACTGCTTTGGCTGTTTCCCACACATTTTGGTATGATGTCTCATTATTGTCATTTTCTTGGGTGAAGTTATTAATTATGTCTATGATTTCCTGTTTCACCCAATCATTCTTTAATATAAGATTATTTAGTTTCCAATTATTTTTTGGCTTTTTATTAAATGTAATTTTCATTGCATTGTAGTCTGAAAAGGATGCATTTACTATTTCTGCCTTACTGCATTTGATTTTGAGGTTTTTATGTCCTAGTATATGATCAATTTTTGTATAGGTTTCATGAACTGCTGAGAAGAAAGTATACTCTTTTCTGTCTCCATTTAGCTTTCGCCAAAGATCTATCATATCAAACTTTTCTAGTATTTTAGTATTCTAGTATTTTTCTATTATTCTATTTACCTCTTTGACTTCTTTCTTATTTATTTTGTGGTTTGATTTATCTAATTCTGAGAGTGCAAGGTTGAGATATCCCACTATTATAGTTTTGCTGTCTATTTCTTTTTGTAGCTCTCTTAATTTCTCTTTTAAGAATTTAGATGCTTGCACCACTTGGTGCATATATGTTTAATACTGATACTGCTTCATTATCTATGCTACCTTTTAGCAGGATATAATGCCTTTCCTTATCTCTTTTAATTTGACCAAATTTTGTTTTTGCTTGATCTGAGATGAGGATGGCTACCCCTGCTTTTTTGGCTTCACCTGAAGCATAGTAGATTCTGTTCCACCCTTTTAGTTTTATTTTGAATGTATCACCCTGTTTCAGGTGTGCTTCTTGTAAACAACATATAATTACTAAAACTCTCAGTATTCTCTCAAAGGCTCAAAGCAACTTCCCATGCAGTCTCTGACCCAGAAAAAGAGAGCACTTTACACCTTCCCTCTGCAATTACCACCCCACAAATATCTTTTCTACCTTTATAATTGGCTGCATCTTGCCCAGATTTTTGTTGCTGTCAAGTATAATTGTACTAGTCACTGTCTCACTAACTTTAGTACTTGGCTATCATTCTTCTTAAGTTCAATTGCATTTCCTTCAAAACATTAGCCTCAAAGTTATTAAAACTTTGAAGTTCCAATGGCTTAATACTATGGCAACCATACACTGGAAATGTTGTACCCTAAATGGTCATACCAATCTGAGCAACTAAATTTTGACTAGATTTTTATTACAACTATTGCAAAGCCTTGCCAAGTAACTATTTAGGCCAAATAATTTCATCTAAAGTAAAGAACAGATTAATAAGAATAAATGAGAACTCCTAGGTATTTGAATTGTGAAATGGCAAAAAGAATAGTTTAGCTTTAGTTTATTAAAAAAACTAGAAAGGCAGTATGCCATAGTGGACAGAATTGGTCTCAGAATCAGGAAGATTCGTGTTTTATGAGTCTCTTGAATTTTGTGTTTGTAGATTAAAATTTCTGTTTAGTTCTGATTTTTTTCAATAGAAATGATTAAAAACCCCTTACTTCATTGAAGCTCTATCTCCTCCCCTTAAAGATGATGCTTAGTCTTGCTGGGTAGTTAATTCTTGGTTGCAATCCCAGGTCCTGGGTCAGAATTGCTTTGACTGCTGTTCATTGATATTTGGATTGCTTTTGTCTGGCAATTTGTGATATTGTTTCCTTGAAATTATAGTTTTGGAGTTCTGAAACATGTTTCTTGGAGTTTTCCTTGTAAGCTCTCTTTCCAAAGGTGATTGATGGATTCTTTTAATGAGTATGATCCCTTCTGTTTCTAGAATATTGGGGATGTTTTCCTTGATAATCTCTTGTAGAATGCTATCCAGGCTCTTTTGTTGCTCATGCCCTTCAGCCAATAATTTTTAAATTGTGTCTCTGGATTTATTTTCCAAGTCGGCTATTTTGCCAATGAGGTATTTCACATATCTTCCATTTTTTTTTCATTCTTTTTAATGTGTTTGACTGATTCTTGCTGTCTCACAAAGTCATTAGCTTTCATTTACCCTATTCTAGTTCTTAATGTGTAATTTTCTTTAGTTATCTTTTGTATCTCTTTTTTCCATTTTCTTTATTCTACTGTTTAAGCAGTTATTTTCTTCAGACAATATTTTCCTTCCTTTTTCAAACTATTGACTCTCTCATGCATACCTCTCATTTTTTTCTGTTTTTTCTTCTCTCTTTTATTTGCCGTTTGAAATCTTTTATGAGCATTTTCAATAATTATGACCAATTTATAGAAGAATTGCATATGTTTAACATGTTGGGTTACTTGCCTTCTAGGGGAGAGTATGGGGAGGAAGGGAAGGGGAAAAAAAGTTGGAACATAGGGTTTTGCAAAAGTGCATATTGAAAATTATTCATGCACATGTTTTGAAAATAAAAAGCTTTAATTTAAAATAAATTGAATGTAAAATTATGAGTAAATGCAAATCTACATGAATGGAGGGAGTTTTATAGCAATGAAATAATTAATATTTTAAGGAGAAAGGTCTATTAGCACCCTAGTATTGAATTGTGTAGTTAGTTTCCAGAAAATAATAAGATTTAGAACCAGATGAATGTGTTTTAGAGAATATGGCCCAGAGAAACAAATACTATGTCTGAAGCCAGAACAGTAAATTTGATATTTATTATTTTTATAATCTTGGGTCTTATACTTTGTCTTTCTGGGTCTTGGTTTCATCACCTATAAAATAAGACTATTTAATTAGTTTCACCTATCAGGTCCCTTTCCAATTCAATGATTTCCATAATATATTCAAGAAAACTTCCAGTTCTTCAGTAAATTCATGCTGAACATTCTCTTTTCATGAATGTAATTTTTATACTGTTATCACTGAGATATAAATTTATTTTTGAAATCTCAGTTAGCATCCATCTAAATGGTAGAGAAAAGCTTGCCAAAATCTGTCCCTAAGATGATTATGGAAAAATTACCAGCTTTTGGATACATTATAGATTATATCTTATATCACCTGGGAAAGGTTATACATTTAACACCAAGTTGTTTTTTTTTTTTTTTTTTGTTTGCTTGTTTTGTTTTTACTTTTCAGCAAGTTGCACGGTTCCTTTCATATGCTATTTGAGAGATAGAGACCAATAAATAATGAAATACATAATTGTTTGAAAATATGATGAGCAATAACAAGTTTTGAATCTCTGGAATATGCCTTAAAATGTAAAAAAGAAGAGCTTTTGGCCCAAAATGGAATATAACTAAAAAAGTTTGGGAAAAATATATTTTCTTAGTCATGCAAATATAACTGAGTTTTACAAATACATGAAAGAAAATGAATGTATATATTCCCACCAAGCTACAATGTTGCAACAAAAGTTTATCTGCAAAAATTGAGAATAGATAAAAATCCACAAAAGGACTAATTTAAACTCATGGCCTCAGATGTTTACATATTATGAGAAATAAATAAATACTCATGTAAAGTGACAAATGTGAGCTCAGAGTTATTATTAAAACAGTTTTTAATTTTATTTACCCCAGATGTGTGTGTGTGTGTGTATGTATTTATTGTGTGTGTGTGTATATTTATTTATTTTACGTATTTCCTTATGAATCATGTTGGGAAAGATAAATCAGAACAAAAGGGAAAACAACAAAAGAAAAATAAAGAGAAGAAAAAAGTGAACATAGTATGTACTGTTTTGCATACAGTTTCTATAGGTCTCTCTCTAGATATGGATGGCATTTTCCATCCAACATTTACTGTGATTGGCTTGGATCAATGAACTCCTGAGAAGAAGCAAATTTTTCTTCTTTATTAAAGTTTTCCATATTTCCATCATAAATGACTTTAATTTACATCATCTGAAATTTTCTTTGCATATCCTTTGACCATTTATCAATTGGGGAAAGACTTGTATTTGTATAAATTGTCACTATACAGTTCTCTATATAGTTTATAAATAAGATCTTTATCAAAAACACTGTCTATTGGGGGGAGCAGCTAGATGGCACAGTGGATAGAGCACCAGCCCTGAAATCAGGAGGACCAGAAGTCAAGTCTGGTATCAGACACTTAAAACTTCCTAGTGGTGTGATCCTGGGCAAGTCACAACCCCACATGCCTCAGGAAAAAAAAAAAAAACACTAGTTATAAAGAGAATATTTTGATAAAAATGAATAGACTAAAACATGGAGTCAAATCTAGTAAAATAAAATTTAATAGAGATAAATATAAATTCTTACACAGATTAAAAAAAAAAATTCAAAAATACAAGATTCTGGAGGGATGGATAAAGAACAGTTACTATGAAGAGATCTGGAGAACACAAGTGAATGTAAGTGCAACATGACTCCACAGTAATGTTGAAGAGATTATAACTCAAGCATCAATTATATTAGCTGACTCCTGAGGACTCTTTTATCTCTGATGTGTTCTAATTCTGTGAATAGAAACTCTTTCTGATTAGAAAGCTGTTAAATGTTTTCTTAAAAGAGTGGATCTCAAAGTTTATTTTTTGGGAAGTGGATTTTGGTTTTGCTCAAGGCACCCTTTTCTTTTTTCTTTCTTTCTTTCTTTCTTTCTTTCTTTCTTTCTTTCTTTCTTTCTTTCTTTCTTTCTTTCTTTCTTTCTTTCTTTCTTTCTTTCTTTCTTTCTTTCTTTCTTTCTTTCTTTCTTTCTTTCTCTTTTTTTTAATGTAAGGAAACACAGACAATATTAATAGAGTTTAGAGTCTTTTACATGTTATTGTGAAAGTAAATTTCATACACTTCACCAAACACCAGGTAGGGCCTAGCAGTAAACTTCTTGATATCTGTTATCTTAGAATGATCAAATATTAGAGATGTAAGGGAACTTAAGAACTACTTAGTTCATATTTTTCTGGATAAAGAAATCAGGGGCCTTGTAAGTTAAAGTAATTAAAGTGGATTGGTTAAGATAATAAAATAAGTCAAAGAGAAAAATTTGGGCTACAATTTAAGTCTCCTAATTTTCAATCTAATCCTCTTTCTCCTATGACATGAGTTTTGCTTTATATCTCATATCCTCAAAATCTTGATCAAAATAAGTCTTCATCAACATAATTGGGGAATTTTAGCCCTATACAAAAAATTAAGCTGAAAAATGTTACAATGTTAAGAATCAAGCTCCTGAATATTAAAGAAATGGGCTACATATCAATGTTTAACTCCTCCTTCCAATTCTAATGAAGTAAGTCACTACAATTCACCATTGTCATTTATATAATGAATAGCTTTGTGTCTTCATTTTTATTACTCTGCCATTTCTAAATGTCAGTAAACTATTAAGAGATTATCTCCTTGCCCAGTGATTATGATGATACTATTTTTTGTTTCTACAACTTTTGAAAACTGAAATCAAGATTAGATGCAAATTAGTGCCAATTGAGCTTACTTTCCAGAAATTCAAGCAGGAACTGTGAAATGACTGTGAAAAGGGAATATTTATTCTTTCTGACTCATGGCATCACGTTGCTGTTTTCAGGTAGAGAAAAAAATATAATCTTTCCAATTACAGTTGTATGGCTAATTTTTATAAGCTTCAAAGAAGTTTTAGAGGCATTCAAATCAGGAAAGAGAAGGTTTCCTTTCTTAGCCCTCATCTTTTTCACAATATATGACATATATTTCCTACCATATTTTGTTATGTATAGAACTGCAGCAATCATTGGTTCCTCCATAGGGATTTTATTGTTTATCATGTCATGTAAGTCAGGCACAGACTGGAAAGAAAGTATTTGCTACTTCCAAAGAATATGAGTGATAATGGCAATTGAGAGAAACATTGGGAGAAACAAAAGAAAATCTAATTTCACTGTATTCAGTGGCACATGGGCCACATTTGTATTGAGGAAAATATCACCATAGGAAAAATACACATATATAAAAGAATCAGTAGGATCACCTCCCCATTTTTTCTGCTTTTGAGACTTCCACCAATGAAGATATGAATTATCATTTGTGAAAATGGGTATTCTCATCATTTGAGGCAAATAATGCTGAGAAATTATGTCTTATCACAGATGGTGGTCCATTAAAAACCCTAACAATAAAGAAGGAAAAAGAGATGAGACACTTCAAAAAAAACTTTATGTAGCTTATACATAATTTATAATTTATGTAGCTGCTGTGCTATATTAGTATTTTTTTTGGTAACTCAGTGAAAGAAAGAAAGCAGTACTATATTGCTGTTAAAACAAAAAATAGATATGAGTTAATCACAGGTTAAGACATATGCATTCCACTGTTAGATGGAACCTCAAGTTGTAAAACCTCATTTTAAGAAGTTTACTTAGAAATGCAAGGCATCATGTAAATTTAATGATATGCTATGATTCATCCGAACTTGTCAAATGGCCCCAAGCAGCAATAATCAACTTTTCAATGTCAGACTCATTTACTCCACGAAGAATCCTGAAATAACCATTCTCTCCCCATGACTTTCCCCAGGAATTGGCAGCAATCTGCAAAAAAACAGAAGTGTAATTATTCAGATAGGTTATTTGTAAACTGCTACAATCCTACATGTAAAAACAGAACACTTAAATATAATTTGCTGGTTAGAAAAAAATGTAGTAAAATAAGTATTTATAAAGCATTATGTCTATTATAATTTTCATCATTCATAATTTTATTCATTTGGACCCAGTGATACAACAAAATTCTGGTTGTAGCCTTTATTTTAATAATGTGGTAGAGTCATCTAGTAACAGGTATTTTCTCTTGTATTCCCCAATATTTACTGATCTACTTATTTTGCTCAATTGCCATGAGTATATATGCCTGTGTAGATGATGATAAATGAACAAACAAAACATCTAGTTGTAGTCTCATTTTGCAAAAAAGTAAAAGCAAGATATATCCCTTGGGCAAGGTCTGGGTATAGTGTGAACACATTCATACCTCTTAGGAAATTCTAAATTTGCCTTCATATTCCTATAATTTTTCTTATAGAGTGGGTACAATAGGGAAAATCAAAACTAACTGGAGTCTGGGCTTGCTAAGTACCAATTATTTGTTCTATATATCAGGTGATTGTGTTAAACAATAGATGACTTGGGAAATTTTATTTTCAAAATCTCATTATAATATTTGTAGTCTTTCAAGAGTAATTCAGACGTAATAAATATGACTAATTCAGAACTTAATTCTGGTATATAATATTAATATATTGTTTCTAGTATAGAATGAACATTCAATTATCTAGAAATAAGACAATTGCAAAGTTTATGACAACAGTTTTAAATTATATGATCCTTTAGGTTTCTAATCATTCAAGAATATTAGGAAATCGGATAAATATCATACATAAACTAACATATAACAGAAAGAATAAGGAAAGAGGCAAGAATTTTACAAAAAGTTCAGAATCCACAATTTTACAAGTATGAGAACTCCTTCAACTAATCTGAGAAGAATGTTTCCTTTGTTTAGTTCGACTTTAGTAGAATAATAAATTTAATCACATTTTAAAATATGACACACCTTCTGAAGGCTGCGAAATTCCATTAACATTGTAAACATGTAAGTAAAATACAAGTAAAAATCAAAAAGAATGAAAAACTTACATTCAGACAAAAAAAATTTTGGTGTGGGGAAGTTGAGGGTAAAATGCTTAAAATCATTAAATTTTAATTGTACTGCTTTGCATCATTAATTTCTTTGAAAATTCCCTTCTGAATTTCGTTTTTATGTTTCTACCAATTATATATATAAACGATTTTGACATCCATTTTAAAGTTTGGAGTACAAAATTCTCTTCAGTAATTGAAAAGTCAAGCAATTTAAAACATTTATACATGAAACACATATTTCATATGAGACATGCCATGAAAAAAAAACATAAGCAATTAAAAAACAAGAAAAAAATTAAAAATTTATTTTCAATCAGCATCCAGACTAAATCAGTTCTTTCTCTGAAGGTGAATATCATTTTTATCATAAGCCTTTCAGAATTGTCTCACACCATTATATTGCCACGAATTGTAAAGTTTTTCATACTTGACACTACAACATTTTTGTTCGTGTGTACAATGTTCTCTTGGTTCTGCTCACTTTGCTTTGCATCAGTTCATGTAAACCTTTTCAGTTTTTTTTTCCTGAAATCTACCTACTTATCTTTTCATGTAGCACAATGATGGTTCATTAGAATAATATATCACAATGTGTTCAGTATTCCTAACTGATGGGCATCCCCTCAATGTCCAGTTTTTTTGCCAACCAAAAAAGAGCTGGTATAAATATTTTTGTTCAATAGATTCTTTTCCTTTGATTTCTTTGGAGTATGAATTCAATAGTGGAATTACTGAGTCAAAGGATATGTTGGGCTTTTTTGCCATTTAGATATAATTCCAAAGTGGTATCCAAAATTATCTGCTCAAAGTGCTCCAAAATTATTCAGTGTGAAGTGAAGTCCATTAATGTCCTAGTTTCCCCAAATCTCCTTCAAAACTGGTCCTTTTGCTTTTCTGTTATATTAGCCACTCTAATAGGTATGAACTTAGATGACTTAGAGATATTTTAATTTGTATTTATCTAATAAAAGCCACATAGAGCAGTTTTTATGACTATAGATCACTGATTTTTTTATTATTAAAACATTTTTATTTACAAAGCATATATTTGGGTAATTTTTTCAACACTGACCTTTGCATAACCTTTTGTTTCAAATTTTCCCCTTCTCCTCCCAACCCCATCCCCTAGCTGGCAGATAATCCAATACATGTTAAATATGTTGAAATATATATTAGATCCAATACATACATATATAGTTATCTTGTTGCACAAGAAAAATCAGATCAAGAAGGAAGAAAAAGAAAAACTGAGAAAGAAAACAAAATGCAAGCAAATAACAACAGAGAAAGTGAGAATGCTATGTTGTGTCCCCACTCTGATCCCATGGTTCTCTCTCTGGATATAGATGGCTCCTTGCATTATAGTACAAGTGGAACTGTTTTGAATCATCTCAGTGTTGAAGAGACCCATGTTTGTCAGAAGGGATTGTCATATGATCTTGTTATTGCTGTGTATAATGATCTCCTGATTCTGATCATTTCATTTAGCGTTAGTTCATGTAGGTCTCTCCAAGCCTCTCTGAAATTATTCTGCTGGTTGTTTCTTGCAGAAAAATAGTATTCCATAGCATTCATATACCATAATTTATTCAGCCATTCTTCAATTGATGGGCATCCACCCAGTTTCCAGATTCTAGCCACTACAAAGAGGGGTGCCATAAACATTTTTGCACATGTTTTCCCTCCCTTAAGATGTTTTTGGATATAAGCCCAGTAGAAATACTGTTTGATCCAAGGATATGCACATTTTGATAACTTTTTGGGAATAATTGCAAACTGCTCTCCAGAATGGTTGGATCCATTTACCTACCCACAATGTTATCAGTGTTGCAGTCTTCCCACATCCCCTCAACATTCATCATTATCTTTTCCTGTCATCTTAACCAATCTGACAGGTATGTAATGGTATCTCAGAATTGTCTTAATTTGCATTTCTCTGATCAATAGTGATTTGGAGCACCTTTTCATGGGGCTACAAATAGATTCAATGCCTTCATCCTTTGACCATTTATCAATTGGAGAATGGCTTGAACTATTATAAATTTGAGTTAATTCTCTACATATTTTAGAAATGAGGCCTTTATCAGATCCTTTGGATATAAAAATGTTACATGTGAAAATGTTAATTATTGCTTCCCTTTTAATCTTGTCTGCATTAGTTTATTTTGTACAAAAACTTTTAAGTTAATATAATCAAAAGTATCTATTCTATAATCAATAATGGTCTCTAGTTCTTCTTTGGTCACAAATTCTTCCTCTTCCAAAAATCTGAGAGGTAAACTATGCTCTTTTAATTTGTTTATAATATCATTCTTTATGTCTAGATCATAAACCCATGTTGATCTTATTTTGCTATGTGATGTTAGGTGGAGGTCTATGCCTACTTTCTGCCATGTCTTTTTTCCAATTTTCCCAGCAGTTTTTGTCAAATAGTGAATCTTACACCAGAAGCTGGGACCTTCGGGTTTGTCAAATACTAGATTGTTATAGTCATTTGCTATTTTGTTTTGTGAACCTAACCTATTGCACTGATCAATTTCTCTATTTCTTAGCCAGATCAAATGGTTTGATGACTACTGCTTTATAATATAGTTTTAGATCTGGTACAGCTAGAGCATCTTTATTTATTTTATTTCCATTAATTTCTCTGAAATACTTAATCTTTTATTCTTCCAGATGAATTTTGTTGTTACTTTATTCTAATTCAGTAAAAGTTTCTTGGGACTTTGATTGGTATAGCACTAAATAAATAGATTAGTTTAGGCAGTATTGTCATCTTTATTATATTCGCTCAGCCTATCCACAAGCAGTTGGTATTTTTCCAATTGCCTAAATCTGAATTTATTTGTGTGGAAACTGTTTTGCAATTTTGCTTACATAGTTTGTGACTTTCTCTTGGCAGATAAATTCCCAAATATTTTATATTATCAACAGTTAATTTAAATGGAATTTCTCTTTGTATCTCTTGCTGTTGGATTTTGTTAGTGATGTATAAGAATGCTGATGATTTATGTGGATGTTTTATTTTGTATCCTGCAACTTTGCTAAAGTTGTGGATTATTTCTAATAGTTTTAAAATTGATTCTCTGGGTTCTCTATGTATACCATCATATCACCTGAAAAGAGTGACTATTTGGTTTTCCTTTTCTCATTACCTGCTCTAATTCCTTTAATCTCTTTTTTTCTTCTCTTATTGCCAAAGCTAGCATTTCTAATACAAAATTGAATAGCAGTGTTATAGTGGGCAACCTTGTTTCACCCCTGAGCTTATTGGGAATGGTTCTAATTTACCCCCATTACATATGATGCTTACTGATGGTTTGAATAGATACTACTGACTAATTTAAGGAAAAGTCCATTTATTCCTAGAGTCTCTAGTGTTTTTACCAGGAATGGGTGTAGGATTTCTGCATCTATTGACATAATCGTGTTTTTTGTTAATTTGGTTATTGATATAGTCAATTATGCTAATAATTTCCCTAATGTTGAACCACCCTGCATTCCTGGTATAAATCCTACTTCTTCGTGATGTATTATCCTGGGGATGATTTTCTATACTTTCTTTGCTAATATTTTATTTGAGATTTTTGTATCAATATTCATTAGGGAGATTGGTCTATAATTTTCTTTCTTTGTTTTTGTCCTAACTGTTTTAGATATCAGTACCATGTCTATGCCATAAAAGGAATTTGGTAGAAGTGTTTCATTCCCTATTTTTTTAAAATAGTTTATGTAGTATTGGAGTTAATTGTTCTATAAAAGTTTAGTAGAATTTACATGAAAATCCATCTGGTCCTGAGGATTTTTCTTAGGGAATTGATTAATACCTTGTTCTATTTCTTTTTCTAAAATGGGACTGTTTAACCACTTTATTTCCTCTTTTGTTAATCTGGGAAGTCTATATTTTTGAAAGTATTCCTCCATTTTGCTTAGGCTGTCAAATTTATTGGCATACATTTCAGCAAAATAACTCCTGATAATTGTTCTAGTTTTCTCTTCATTGGTGGATAGTTCTTCTTTTTCATTTTTGAGAGTAACAATTTTATTTTCCTCTTTCCTTTTTCTAATCAAATTTACTAAAGGTTTATCTATTTTGTTAGTTTTTTCATAAAACAAACTTTTAGTTTCATTTATTCATTCAATTTTATTTTTACTTTCAATTTTACTGATCTCTCCTTTTATTTTTAGAATTTCAAGTTTGATCTTTGATTGGGTTTTTAAAATTTGTTCTTTTTCTAGTTTTTTTTTTTTTAGTTGCAAGCCCTTATTGACCTTATCTTTCTCTATTTTATGCAAGTAAGCATCTACAAATATAAAATTTCTCTCCTTATCACCACTTTGGCTGCATCCCACAAATTTTGGTATGCAATCTCATTATTGTCATTCTCTTGGATGAAATTATTGATTTTGTCTATGATTTGCTATTTCACCCATTCATTTTTTAGGATGAAATTATTTAGTTTCCAATTTCTTTTTGGTCTATTTTCCCCTTGTCCTTTATTTAATATTGCATTGTGATATGAAAAAAAATGCATTTACTATTTCTGCCTTTCTTCATTTGATTTTGAGGTCTTCATGTCCTAATATATGATCAATTTTTGTATAGGTTCTATGAACTACTGAGGAAAAAGTATACTCCTTTGTATTTCCATTCAATTTTCTCCAAAGATCTATCATATCTAGCTTTTTCTGGTATTCTATTTATCTCTTTAATTTCTTTCTTGTTTATTTTGTGGTTTGATTTATCTCATTCTGAGAGAGCAAGGTTGAGATCTCCCACTATTATACTTTTGCTGTTGATTTCTTCTTACAACTCTTTTAACTTCTTTAGGAATTTAGATATTACACAATTAATGCTCATATTTTTTTTTACATTTTTATAGCTTTTTATATACAAAACATAGGCATGTGTAATTTTTCAACACTGAGGCTTACATAAACTTCTGTCCCAATTTTTCCCCTCCTTTCCTCCACCCCCTCTCCTAGAGGGCAAGTAGTCTCATACATATTAAATATGTTAAAGTATATGTTAAATACAATATATGTATATAGATTTATATAGTTATCTTGCCACACAGGAAAGACTAGATTTAGAATGAAGGTAAAAGTAACCTGACAAGAAAAAAACAAAAAAGCAAACAAATAATAACAGAAAGAGTGTAAATGCTATGGTGTGGTCCATACTCATTTCCCAGTGTTTTATCTCTGCGTGTAGCTGGTTCTGCTGATTACAGATCAATTGGAACTGATTTGGATCCTCTCATTGTTGAAGAGAACCATGAACATCAGAATTGATCATCATGTAGTATTGTTGTATAATGATCTCCTGGTTCTGTTCATTTCACTTAATCAGTTCATGTAAGCCTCTCTGTATTCACCGTGCTGGTCATTTCTTACCGAACAATAATATTCCATAACATTTATATACCACAATTTATTCAGCCATTCCCCAATTGGTGGGCATTCATTCAATTTCCAGTTTCTAGCCGCTATGAAAAAGGCTGCACGGACATTTTTTGAAAATAGTGGGTGCCTTTCTCTTCTTTAACATCACTTTGGGATATAAACCTAGTATTAATACTGCTGGATCAAAGGGTATGTACAGTTTGATAACTTTTAGAGTATACTTCCAAACTGCTCCCCAGAATGGTTAGATCCATTTAAAACTCCACTAACAATGCAACAGTTTTGCAGTTTTCCCATATCCCCTCCAACATTCATCATTACCTTTTTCTGTCATCTTAGCCAATCTGACAAGTTTGTAGTGGTATCTCAGAGCTTTCTTAATTTGCATTTCTCTAATCAATAATGATTTGGAACACCTTTTTATATGACTAGAAATAGTTACAATTTCTTCATCCGAAAATTGTCTGTTCAAATCCTTTGATCATTTATCAATTGGAGAATGGCTTGATTTCTTATACCTTAAAGTCAGTTCTCTATATATTTTGGAGATAAGGTCTTTATCAGAACTTTAGCTGTAAAAATATTGTCCCAGTTTATTGCTTCCCTTCTAATCTTGTTTGCATTAGTTTTGTTTGTACAAAAGCTTTTTTTATTTAATATAATCAAAATTTTCTAATTCCTTCCTCCTCCATGTGTCTGAGAGGTAAACTATCCTTTGTTGTATAATTTATTTATTATCTCAGTCTTTATGCCTAGATCATGGGTTTGATCTTATCTTGGTGTATGGTGTTAGGTGTGGGTCAATCTCTTGTTTATGCCATACTAATTTCCAATTTAAACAGTAATTTTTATCAAATAATGAATTCTTATCCCAAAAGGTGGGGTCTTTGGGTTTGTCAATACTAGACTGCTATAGTTATTGAATATTTTTTCTTGTAAAACTATCCTAGTCCACTGATCAACTAGTCTATTTCTTAGCCAATACCAAATGGTTTTGGTGACCATTGCTTTTTAATACAGTTTTAGATCAGGTACAGCTAGGGCACTTTCATTTGATTTTTTTTTCATTAGTTCTCTTGAAATTCTTGACCTTTTGTTCTTTCAGATGAATTTTATTGTTATTTTTTCTAGATCTTTAGGATAGTTTCTTGGGAGTCTGATTAGTATAGCACTAAATAAATAGATTAGTTTATGTAGTATTGCCATGTTTGTTATATTAGCTTGGCCTATCCAGGAGCAACTTAATATTTTTCCACTTGTTTAGACCTGACTTCATTTGTGTGGAAAGTGTTTTGTAATTTTGCTCATATAGTCCCTGAGTTTCCCTTGGCAAATAGATTTTCAAATATTTAATAATATAGGCAATTATTTTTAATGGAATTCCTCTTTGTCTCTCTTACTGTTAGATTTTGTTAGTCATATAAAAATTCCTGAGGATTTATGTGGATTTGTTTTGTATCCTGCAATTTTGCTAAAGTGGTGGATTATTTCTAGTAACTTTTTTAGTAGAATCTTTGGGGTTCTCTAAGTATACCTTTATATGATCTGCAAAGAGTGATAAGTTGTTTTCCTCATTACCTACTATAATTTCTTTAATTTCTTTTTTATCTCTTATTGCCAAAGCTAACATTTCTAACACAATACTGAATAATAATGTTGATAGTGGGCAACTTAGTTTTACTCCTGATTTTATTGGTAATGGTTCCAGTTTATCACCATTACATATGATGCTTACTGATGGTTTTAAATATATATTACTATTTTAAGTAAAAGTCCATTTGTTCCTATACTCTCTAGTGTTTTTTTTTTTTTTTAATAAGAATGGGTGTTGGATTTTTTCAAATGCTTTTTCTGCATCTATTGAGAGAATCATATGGTTTTTGTTAATTTGATTATTGATATAGTTAATTATGCTAATAGTTTTCCTAATATTGAGCCAGCCCTAGTATAAATCCTATTTGGTCATGGGATATTATTCTAGAGATGATTTTCTGTAATCTTTTTTGCTAATATTTTATTTAAGACTTTTGCATTGATGTTCATTAGGGAGGTTGGTCTATAATTTTCTTCGTCTGTTTTCATTCTACCTGTTTTAAGTATCAGTATCATATCTGTGTCATAAAAGGAATTTGATAGAATTCCTTCATTCCCTTTTTTTCAAATAGTTTATATAGTATTGGAGTTAATTTTTCTTTAAATGTTTGGTAGAATTCATATATAAATTCATCTGATTCTGGAGATTTTTTTCTTAGGGAGTTGATTAATAGATTGTTCTATTTCTTTTTCCAAAATGGGACTGTTTAATCAATTTACTTCTTCCACTGTTAATCTTGGCAAGCTGTATTTTTGAAGGTATTCACCGATTTCTTTTAAGTTATCAATTTATTGGCATACAATTGGGCAAAGTAATTCCTAATTATTGCTCTAATTTCCTCTTTATCAGTGAACATTTCTCCCTTTTCATTTTTAAGACTAATAATTTGATTTTCCTCTTTCCTTTTTCTAATCAAATTTACCAAGGGTTTTTCTATTGTGTTCAGTTTTTCATGAAAACAACCTTTATTTTTATTTATTAATAGTTTTTTATTTTCAATTTTATTAATCTCTCCTTTTATTTTTAAAATTTCAACTTTAATTTTTGATTGGTGGTTTTTAATTTATTCTTTTCTTGCTTTTTTTAGTTGCAAGCCTAATTCAATGATTTTCTTTTTCTTTATTTTGTGCAAGTAGGCCTCTAAAGATATAAAATTTTTCCTTGTTACTCCTTTAACTACATCCCACATATTTTGGTATATTGTCTCATTATTGTCATTCTCTTGGGTAAAATTATTACTTGTGTCTATGATTTGCTGTTTCACCCAATCATTCTTTAGGATGAGATTATTTAGTTTCCTATTACTTTTTCATCTATTTTCCCCTGGCTTTTCATTGAATGTAATTTTTATTGCATTGTGATCTGAAAAGGGTGCATTTACTGTTTCTGCCTTTCTTCATTTGAATTTGAGGTCTTTATATCTTAATATATGGTCATTTTTTGTATAGGTTCTATGACCTGCTGAGAAGAAAGTGTAGTCCTTTCTTAATCCATTCAGTTTTCTCCAAAGATCTATCATACCTAACTTTTCTAGTGTTCTATTTACTTCTTTAACATCTTTCTTTCTTTTTTTCTTTTTTTTTTGTGGTTTGATTTATCTATTTTTAAGAGTTCCAGGTTGAGATCTCCCACTGTTATAGTTTTGCTGTCTATTTCTTCTTGCAGCTCTCTTATACATATATGTTTAATATTGATATTGCTTCATAATCTATATTACCCTTTAATAAGATATGGTTTCCTTCCTTATATCTTTTAATTAGATCAATTTTTGCTTTTCCCTGATCTGAGATCAGGTTGGCTACCCTTGCTTTTCTTCTCTTCTTCTTCTTTTACTTCACCGGAAGCATAATAGATTCTGCTCCAGGCTTTTACCTTTACTCTGTATGTATTGCTCTGCTTTAAATGTGTTTCTTGTAAACAACATATGTAGAATTCTGGCATTTAATCCAGTCTGTTATTTGCTTACATTTTATGGGAGAGTTCACCCCATTTACATTTAAAGTTGTTAAAGTTAAAAACTAGTAATTCTGTATTTGCTACCATTTTATTAACCCCAAACTATATTTTTCTTTTTCCTTTTTCTCTTTCCCCTCCTCCTCAGTATTTTACTTATGAGCACTACTTGCCTCAAGCACTCTTCCCCATTTAGAAACCTCCCCCTTTCTTATTCTTTTCCCCTATTATTTCTCGTTTCCCTTCTATTTTCCCTACCCTTCCCTTTTTCCCTTTCCCCTCTTACTTTTTCTAAAAGATGAGAAATGTTTCTTGGTGAAACCAATTATATCTAATATTCTTTCTTTAGGCCAAATCTGATGAAAGTAAGATTCACACAATATCCACCACCCTCCCTTCCTTCCCTCAATTGTAATTTTTCTTTGCCTCTTACTGAGATATAATTGCCTCACTTTCCCCTTTTATTCTGTTACAATCCCCTTTCCATTTCTAGTTTCTTTTTTTATATTATAACAGTCAAATCAGATTATACATGTACTCTCAATGTATACCCATAACAGAGATCCAGTTATCAAGAGAGTTTTTTTTTTCTTTTTACCTTTTTATGCTTCTCTTGAGTTCTATATTAGAGGTAATTTTTTTTGTTTAATTCTGTTCTTTTCATCTAAAATAAATGGAATTTACCTGATTCATTGAATGTACATTTTCTTCTATAGAAAAAAAAAAGTTCAGGTTAGCAGAGCAATTTATTCTTGGATGCATTTCAAATTCCTTTGCCTTTCAGAATATCAGGTTCCAGACCCTTTGATTCTTTAAAGTGGAAGCTGCTAGGTCATGAGTAATCCTTATTGTGGCTCTTTGGCATTTGAATTGTTTCTTTCTGCTTGTTTGTAATATTTTTTCCTTGGTCCAATAGTTTGCAAATTTAGTCATTATATTCTTTGTTGTTTTAATTTTGGGGTTTCTTTCAGGTGCTATTTGTGAATTTTTTCAAAGGTCATTTTACCTTTTGGTTCTGTGATATCTGGGCACTTCTCTTTGATGATTCCCTGAAAGATAGTGTCTAGGCTCTTTTTTTCATTATTTGTTTCAGGGAGTCCAATAATCTTTACATTGTCTCTCCTAGATCTATTTTCCAGGTTGCTTGTTTTCCCAGTTGGGTATTACAGATAAATATATATATATATATATATATATATATTTTTCTTTTTTGGGTTTTGCTTCACTGATTTTTGTTGTCTTGTTCAGTTATTCATTTCCATTTTCAATTTTGAATTTTAGTTAATTATTTTCTTAATTTACATTTTTACTTCTCTTTGTATTTGTCAAATTGAATGTTTAAATGAGTTGTTTTTGTTCTATGGAAATTTTTTTTTCCCTATTACACAAATTCTGTTTTTTAAGGAGTTATTTTCTTTTTCTGTTTCCCCATTACACAAATTTTGTTTTTAAGGAGATATTTTCTTTTTCTATTTCACAAATTCTGTTTTTTAAGTAGTTATTTTCTTTTTCTGTTTCACAAATTCTGTTTTTCTGGGAGTTTCTTTTTTCCATTATATCAAATCTATCTTTTAATGAGTTATATGCTTTTCCCACTTCACTGTCTATTTTGTAATGGATTTTCTTTAGATAGTTTGTGTTGCCTTTTCCAAATCCTCTTGCAAAGTTTTCATTTTTCCCCATTTTTCTACTAGCTCTTTTAAGATCCTTTTAATTTCTTTTAGGAGAGCCTTGTTTGATAGGGACTAAGGTATATCACTTTCTGTGGCTTCATCTGGAGATAATTCTAACTCCAGTAAGAAAAGCTTTCCAAAAGTTATGTTATTACATCACATGGATGATATTTTGGAGTGTGTACCTGAGGAGCAAATGTTAGAAGCATGTCTACAACTTACATATAGCTCCAGAAAAACATTTAAAGGCATAATCCTTTTCAATATTTAGAACATGAAGTATATCCTAAGGTGCTTACAGCACAAAAGCTTTCTTTAAGAATAGAGAAATTGAACATCTTAAATGACTTTCAGAAATTGATAGGAGATATCCAATGGATGCATCCAGTATTAGGCTTAACTAGCTATCAATTACAGCCATTATATGACATTTTAAAGGGAGACACTGGTCTAAATTCATCATGCCAGCTTACAAAAGAAGTCAGTGTGCTTTGAAAGAGGTTGAATTGGTTTTATCCAATGTGGTTGAAAGAATCACTCAGAAAGCCTTGGGAATATCAGTTTTTGCTACAAAAGATGCACCCACAGCAGTCCTTCATCAAGGACACAGTGTGATACAGTGGGTGAACCTCTTAGCACAACCAGACCAAAGCCTGACTCCTTCCTTATCCAGTGCTTGTAGCTACAATCTTATTAAAGGCCATTAACCAAGTAGTATAATTATCTGGGGTAAGACTTGACAGGATATACAAATTTACACTAATGCACAAATTAATGTATGCTGTGAAATCATTCCAAAGTGGCAAATTTTGTTGGCCACAGCTCCAAAATTTATATTCAGATCTCCAATAAAGATAACCTGGCTATTACATAATTGGCAATGGATTTTTGAAGAAAAGGTTTCTAAGCTTCCTCTTAAAGGACCAACTATTTTTACAGATGTATGCAAACATAATATTTGTGTTGTGTACCCTCAAGACTTAACTATAAAGAGAGTAGTTGGAACTCCTTTTCATTCCATCCAGCAAAATGAATTTTATGCAATCATGCTAACTCTTGCTTATTATCCAGGAGATGTAAATATAATATCTGATTCAACTTATTCAGTAGATGTGGTACAAAGAATTATCATAGCCAAAATAAAATTGGTAGCTTCTAATATATATCAGCTCTTTAAGGAACTTCAAGAGGAAGTATTAAAGCATCAAGGTAAGATTTATATCTTGCATATCCACTCTCATAGTGGACTTCCAGATCCTATTTTTATGGAAATTAAAAGGCAGATCACCTTCTAACCATGTTAGCCAATACTCCTTTATTTCAGCAGAGAATCTCTGACTGAATCTCATTCTACATATTATCAGGTTGTTCAAGCTTTACATTGACAATTCGGGATAATAAAAAAGGAAGCTTGGAACATAGTAAAAGCCTGTACAGCTTGCCTTCCTTTCCAAGATCCTTCCTTTCCAAGAGCCTATGCTCCCTTCAGGGAAGAACCCTTATGGTTGAGACCTAATAAAATTTGGTAAATGGATGTGACCCATTATAAAATCTTTTGGTCCTCTGTCTTTATCCATGTTGTAGTAGACACCTTTTCAGGCTTTACTTTTGCAATACCAGCAGCAAAAGAGACAGCCTGAGTGGTTACTGAAGTCCTTATACAAGCTTTTGCAATTGTGGGTGTGCTACAAGCAATAAAAACAGATAATGGATCTGCATATACTTCTAAACATTTTGCACTTTTGTGTACAGTATCAGATTTTACACACCCCTTTCATACCTTTAAATCCTCAAGAACAGGCAACAGTAGAAAGGAGAAACAGAGACATCAAGAAACTCCTCCAAAAACAAAAGAAAGAAGGAGCCATAGGTAACCCTAGAGAACTCCTAAATTTAGCTCTCTACACTATTAATTTTTGATTTTTGACAAAGATGCACTGACTCCAGCTTACAGGTTTTATAACCCACTGGAAGAGCAGTGTCCATGACAAGCAGCTCTGCCATCTTTAATCACCAGGTGATGTGAAGAGATCAAGAAAGTGGTGAATGGAAGGGACTAGATAGTGTTACTGCTTGTGGGAGAGGGTTTGCTTGTATCTATCTCTACAGATGGAGAAGGAATCAGATGAGTGCTCATAAGCCATATTCGCCTTGTCCATCAGAGATATGGAGCAGACCCCTAAAACAAGGAAAAATACCCAAGAAACATCTGATGGTTCCATCTCTATGTGCCACTGAAAGAGCATGGCTGTTAACCCAATGTGTATGGCAAATGACTCATGAACATCAAAAATTATTGATGAGATTGTTAAAGGACTTTAAAACCTGGAGGTATCATTGGTTTCCTTGATACATGAAGTATTGGACAATAGATTGTTTTTGGACTATTTCTTGACTGCTGAAGGAGATGTATGTGTGATTGTTATTTATATACCCTCCTTCTAAGATTTATGGACATGTATATTTCCTCATATTGATTCACATTGTTATATCACTACTAGCCTGTGTTATATTACTATGTGCTTGTGTAATTTCCATGCTGATGGATTTATGTATATCTATTTCAAGTAAAACAAATGAAAGTGGAAGATGTAGAGGGCCACAGATAGTGGAAGAACTGTGAGTGAGGTATAAGACCCTTCAGTCCAGAGGAAACCTGCCAAAAATATCTGGGTTGACTCGCCATATTTCCCTATGGACTTTCTCACCTCCTTCCCAGAGAAGTCAGGCAGGGTATGACCACCTGTGTTGTACTTGAAGCAAGGATACTTACAGCATGGTGCTTACTCAGTGTGATTGATGAAATAATGATTCTCTGGTTCACACATAGTGTGATGTAATGATGTAATCACTCTAGTTAACATATAATTAGTGTGATGTAATGATGTAATCATACTAAGGAATTTAAGGGATGAGAGGACTGTAGACAATATCTCATATCTCAGACTTAAATATCAGACTTGGACTCAGGCACAAATACAGTAAAGACAGAGAAGACAATGATAGAAACAGAGATTTCCCTTGGTGAGTCTTCTGCTTTCATCACTCCTCCGCCTAAGGCCAAGGCTCATCCAGAGTTCCTCAAAAGAGCTAGTCCAGACATTGCATCTTTCCATCTATATACACATATGAGTTTGAAAATGTTTGTTTTATTATATTTATAGTACGAAATATTATTTAGCTCTTTTCACTTTACTTTGTATTCATTTAATATGACACTTCCTGTGTTTCTCTGAAATCATATTGTTTTTGTTGTTTAATTTTTCTCAAAAAATTAAATAGGATATTACTTAGAAGACTATGTCTTTTTCACTCTATTTCATAACTATGGATTCTAAAAGACACAGTGGTGGTAAGTATAGAGAACACTTAAGAAGAGCAGGAGAAGGAGAGAAAACACAATTATAGATGCATACTATATGCCAGGAACATTATAAATATCTCAATGTAAACTTTAACTTTTAAAATTTCAATCTGGGGGGCGGAGCCAAGATGGCGGAGAGGAAACACACGACTCAGTGAACGTCCTCACTCCCTCACAACCAATTAGATAAATTAAGTCTCAAAATTAGCTCAGGACTGATAGATACCACAAGGACTGGAAGCACGACTTACCAGCTGAAGAGAATCTGGAGTTTCAACAGGAAAGGTCAGTTCTCAGGGGAGGAATAAGAAAGACCAGCACAGACGGTGGGGTAGGGGCACACTGCGCCCATTGTGCTGGGAAGGGCTCTGGGATCAGAGAAGCCACTGAGGTAAAGGAATCTGGCACAGGCTGTTAACTCTTCTCTGCTAATTATTTAGCAGTTCAGAAGAGAAAGCCAAAATATTTTAAAACTCAGATTAGATTTTCCCCGGACCCTGGGGGTGACTCAGGCACAGATCTCGGCACCAGGGGGTGTGGCCTCAGCTCCCTCCTGAGAATAGTTAAGAGACTGACAAGTGGGTGGATACGGCCCAAGGCAACACACACTGCCTAGCTTAGCTGGAGGGAGTGGAACTCAGCTCCAGGAAGTCCCAGAGAAGCGGAACCTTTGAACTAGGGACCGCGGTTTCTGGCAGACACTTCCAGTTTGAGCACAGGGGCTTCTCACGTCACCTGCTGCAGACACCCACTCCCCACCCGGACACATAGGCTGGGCTTCTTGCTGTCTTCACTATTCTACGCCCTCGAAGCACAGTAGTGCTAATCACCTCTGAGGCACTCCCAGGGAGAGGGTGGGGAACTCTCTCCCAGAGCTCTCTCTTAGCTCGGGCGCAGGGGCCGCTGCATCCATCCGGTCTGGGAGGAAGCTGGTAAAGAAGTAAATAATTTCCTACCCCAGAGACAGACCCCAAAAGATTTTTTTTTAAGTATGAGCAAAAAAGCTAGAAAAACCATAGATTCCTTCTATACAGAGAAAGAGCGGGTGTCCAACCCCGAGGAAGTTGACAGCAGAGAATCAGATAACAACCTAAAGGGGAACGATTCCTGCCTCCCATCACATAACTCTCTCCTAGAAGAAGCTCTTAAGAAATTGAGGGAGATCGAAGAAAAATGGGGAAAAGAAAGGGAAGTTATGATAGAGAATAACAATGTCCTGAAATTGGAGTTGGAAAAAATAAAGAATTCACAGGAGATGCAGGGAAACAAAATTAGTGAATTAGAAAAGGTTAAAAAAACACAGGAAAGTAGGATTTCTGAATTGGAAAAGATAAAAAAGTCTCAAGAAAATAGAATTTCTGAATTGGAAAAAGAAAATAATTCTCAAAAAAAAAAAAATTAGGGAAATGGAAAAAAACTCAATAGAGCAAAATAATTCATTTAAAAACGAAATTGGGCATTTACAAAAAGAACTAAAAACTGTGAAAGAAGAAAATAACTCCTTAAAAGTCAGGATGGAACAAATAGAAATGAATGATTCACAGAGAACCCAAGAATCAGTCAAACAAAACAAAAAAAATGAGAAGCTGGAGAACAACGTCAAATACTTACTGGGAAAATCTATAGACCTGGAAAATAGATCTAGGAGAGATAATCTGCGGATTATTGGACTTCCAGAAAACTATGACCAAAAAAAGAGCCTAGATTCTATTTTACAGGAAATTATCAAAGAGAACTGTCCAGAGATAATAGAAACAGAAGGGAAAGTAGATGTGGAAAGAATTCATCGAACTCCTTCTGAAATAGACCCTAAAAAAAGAACACCACGGAATATTGTGGCTAAGCTGCAGAATTACCACACAAAGGAGAAAATCCTGCAAGCAGCTAGAAAAAAACAATTTAAATACCAAGGTGCCACAATAAGGGTCACCCAAGATCTGGCTGCCTCCACATTAAAAGATAGAAGGGCCTGGAACCTGATATTCCGAAAGGCAAAAGATCAAGGACTGCAACCAAGAATGAACTACCCAGCTAAGTTTAGCATCTTTTTCCATGGAAGAAGATGGTCATTCAATGAAACAGAGGAATTCTATATGTTTCTAAGAAAAAAACCAGACTTAAACAAAAAATTTGATCTACATCCACAAGACTGAAGAGAAACAGAAAAAGGTACACAGAACCCTTGAGAACTGTAACTTTGTTGTGGGTATATAAAAAATACTCAAGGATAATTTGATTTTACTGATATAAAAGAAAAAAAGGGGGGTGTGGTAAAGGGAAGGAGGTCGGTTCAGAAAAAGGGGAAGGAGTGATAAAAAGAGGGAAACTACATCCCAGGAAGAGACATAGAAAATACACCATATCTGAGGGAACTTAGTGAGGGGGAGAATCATTGTGTGAATCTTACTCTCATCAGAAGAGGCTCAAAGAGTAAATAATTGTCATATTTGTTTTTCAGAGAATTCTCTCTCACCTCATTAAAAGGGGGGAGAGGAAAAGGGGAAAGGAAAAGGAGAATAAGTGAAGGGACTTGGAGGGAGGGGGGAGGGATCCTAAAAAAAAAAAAAAAAAAAAAAAAAAAAGAGGGAGGGTTGCGCGTCACAAGGGGGGTCTGTAAATTAAATATCAGGGAGGGGGATCAGGGGGGTCAAGGGAAAAAAGTATAATCTGGGGATAATACGATGGCAGGAAATACAGAATTAGTAATTTTAACTGTAAATGTAAATGGGATGAACGATCCCATCAAACGGAGACGGATAGCAGATTGGATCAAAAAGCAGAACCCTACAATATGTTGTCTACAGGAAACACACTTAAAGCAGGGAGATACATACAGAGTAAAGGTAAAAGGTTGGAACAGAGCTTATTATGCTTCAGGTAAAGCCAAAAAAGCAGGGGTAGCTATCCTTATCTCAGATCAAGCAAAAGCAGAAGTAGATCTCGTTAAAAAAGATAAGGAAGGAAATTATATCCTGCTGAAAGGTAGCATAAATAATGAAGCCATATCAATACTAAACATATATGCACCAAGTGGTATAGCATCTAACTTTCTAAAGGAAAAGTTAAGAGAACTGCAAGAAGAAATAGACAGTAAAACTATAATAGTGGGAGATCTCAACCTTGCACTCTCAGATTTAGACAAATCAAACCACAAAACAAATAAGAAAGAAATTAAAAAAGTAAATAGAACATTAGAAAAACTAGGTATGATAGACCTTTGGAGAAAACTGAATGGCAATAGGAAGGAATATACTTTCTTCTCAGCAGTTCATGGATCCTATACAAAAATTGACCATATATTAGGACATAAAGATCTCAAAATTAAATGTAGGAAGGCAGAAATAATAAATGCCTTCTTCTCAGATCACAATGCAATAAAAGCTACATTCAGTCAAAAGTTAGGGGTAAATAGACCAAAAAGTAATTGGAAACTGAATAATCTCATCTTAAAGAATGACTGGGTGAAAGAGCAAATTATAGAAACAATTAACAATTTCACCCAAGATAATGATAATGATGAGACATCATATCAAAATCTTTGGGATGCAGCTAAAGCAGTAATAAGGGGAAATTTTATATCTTTAGAGGCTTATTTGAAGAAAATTGAGAAAGAGAAGATTAACGAATTGGGCTTACAACTTAAAAGGCTAGAAAAAGACCAAATTATAAACCCCCAACCAAAAATTAAACTCGAAATACAAAAATTAAAAGGAGAAATCAATAAAATTGAAAGTAAAAAAACTATTGAATTAATAAATAAAACCAAGAGTTGGTTTTATGAAAAAGCCAATAAAATAGATAAACCTTTGGTAAATTTGATCAAAAAAAAGAAAGAGGAAAATCAAATTGATAGTCTTACAAATGAAAAGGGGGATCTTTCCACCAATGAAGAGGAAATTAGAGAAATAATAAGGGGTTACTTTGCCCAACTTTATGCCAATAAATTTGATAACTTAAGTGAAATGGATAACTTTCTCCAAAAATATAGGCTCCCTAGATTAACAGAGGAGGAGATAAATTGCTTAAATAGTCCCATTTCAGAAAAAGAAATAGAACAAGCTATTAATCAACTCCCCAGGAAAAAATCCCCAGGGCCAGATGGATTCACATGTGAATTCTACCAAACATTTAAAGAACAATTAGCCCCAATGTTATATAAATTATTTGAAAAAATAGGGGATGAAGGAGTCCTATCAAACTCCTTTTATGACACAGACATGGTACTGATACCTAAACCTGGTAGATCGAAAACTGAGAAAGAAAATTATAGACCAATCTCCTTAATGAATATTGATGCTAAAATCTTAAATAAGATATTAGCAAAAAGACTTCAGAAAATCATCTCCAAGATAATACACTATGATCAAGTAGGATTTATTCCAGGAATGCAGGGCTGGTTTAATATTAGGAAAACTATTAATATAATTGACCATATTAATAATCAAATTAATAAGAACCATATGATCATCTCAATAGATGCAGAAAAAGCATTTGACAAAATCCAACATCCATTCCTACTAAAAACTCTTGAGAGTATAGGAATAAATGGATTATTCCTTAGAATAATCAGGAGTATATATTTAAGACCGTCAGTAAGCATAATATGCAATAGAAATAAACTGCAACCTTTCCCAGTAAGATCAGGAGTGAAACAAGGTTGCCCACTATCACCATTACTATTCAATATAGTACTAGAAATGCTAGCCTCGGCAATAAGAGCCGAGAAAGAGATTCAAGGAATTAGAGTAGGAAATGAGGAAATCAAACTATCACTTTTTGCAGATGACATGATGGTATACTTAGAGAACCCCAAAGACTCTGCTAAAAAGCTACTAGAAATAATTCAAAATTTCAGCAAAGTGGCAGGATACAAAATAAATCCACATAAATCCTCGGCATTTTTATATATCACTAACAAAATGCAACAGCAAGAGATACAAAGAGAAATTCCATTCCAAACAAATGTTGAGAGTATAAAATATTTGGGAATCCATCTACCAAAGAAAAGTCAGGAATTATATGAGAAAAATTACAAAACACTTGCCACAAAAATAAAATCAGATTTAAATAATTGGAAAGACATTCAGTGCTCTTGGATAGGCCGAGCGAATATAATAAAGATGACAATACTCCCCAAACTAATCCATTTATTTAGTGCTATACCAATCAGACTCCCAAGAAACTATTTTAATGACCTAGAAAAAATAACAACAAAATTCATATGGAAGAATAAAAGGTCAAGAATTGCAAGGGAACTAATGAAAAAAAACTCAGAGGAAGGTGGTCTAAGTGTACCTGATCTAAAGCTATATTATATAGCAGCAGTCACCAAAACCATTTGGTATTGGCTACGAAATAGACCGGTAGATCAGTGGAACAGATTAGATACAAAGGACAAAAAAGGGTACATCTATAGCAATCTAATCTTTGACAAACCCAAAGATTCCAACATTAGGGATAAAAATTCATTATTCGGAAAAAACTGTTGGGAAAACTGGAAATTAGTATGGCAGAAATTAGATATGGATCCACACTTAACACCATATACCAAGATAAGATCAAAGTGGGTCCATGATTTAGGCATAAAGAGGGAGATAATAAATAGATTAGAGGAACAGAGGATAATCTACTTCTCAGACTTGTGGAGGAGGAAGGAATTTATGACCAGAGGAGAACTAGAGATCATTATTGATCACAAAATAGAAGATTTTGATTACATCAAACTAAAAAGTTTCTGTACAAATAATACTAATGCAAACAAGATTAGAAGGGAAGTAACAAATTGGGAAAATATTTTTAAAAACAAAGGTTCTGACAAAGGTCTCATTTCCAAAATATATAGAGAACTGACCCTAATTTATAAGAAACCGAACCATTCTCCAATTGATAAATGGTCAAAGGATATGAACAGACAATTCTCAGAGGAAGAAATTGAAACTATATCCACTCACATGAAAGAGTGTTCCAAATCACTACTGATCAGAGAAATGCAAATTAAGACCACTCTGAGATACCACTACACACCTGTCAGATTGGCTAAGATGACAGGAACAAATAATGACAAATGTTGGAGGGGATGTGGGGAAACTGGGACACTAATACATTGCTGGTGGAGTTGTGAAAGAATCCAGCCATTCTGGAGAGCAATCTGGAATTATGCCCAAAAAGTTATCAAACTGTGCATACCCTTTGACCCAGCAGCGCTACTACTGGGATTATATCCCAAAGAAATACTAAAGAGCGGAAAGAGACATATATGTACCAAAATGTTTGTGGCAGCTCTTTTTGTTGTAGCTAGAAACTGGAGGATGAATGGATGTCCATCAGTTGGAGAATGGTTGGGTAAATTGTGGTATATGAAGGTTATGGAATATTATTGCTCGGTAAGAAATGACCAGCAGGAGGAATATAGAGAGGCCTGGAGAGACTTAAATCAACTGATGCTGAGTGAAATGAGCAGAACCAGAAGATCACTGTACACTTCAACAACAATACTGTATGAGGATGTATTCTGATGGAAGTGGAAATCTTCAACATAAAGAAGATCCAGCTCACTTCCAGTTGATCAATGATGGACAGAGGTAGCTGCACCTAGAGAAGAAACACTGGGAGGGGAATGAAAATTGTTAGCACTAATATCTGTCTGCCCAGGTTGCATGTACCTTCGGATTCTAATGTTTATTGTGCAACAAGAAAATGATATTCGCACACATGTATTGTACCTAGACTATATTGTAACACATGTAAAATGTATGGTATTGCCTGTCGTCGGGGGGAGGGAATAGAGGGAGGGGGGGGTAAATTGGAAAAATGAATACAAGGGATAATATTATAAAAAAAATATATATATATATAATAAAAAAAAAAAAAGAAAATTCCTCTGCATATGAAAAAAAAAAAATTTCAATCTAAACTTCTATGAGGGAGATCTTTTTGGAAGTTTTATTTTATTTGGACTATCTAGTCCACACTTTTTATAAAGAATTCACATATTAAAAATTACTAATAGAGATAATGTTAATCTAGTGATCATAGATCAAGATTAAATCATTTCTACTTTTGAAAAATAAAGATAGTATTGATTTGGCAGTAGAATTCTAATTGAATAGGATGAATCAATAAGAATAGTTATGTCCTAGCATCAATCATTGTGACCCAGCTCAGTTGGATAAAAGTAGAAAAAGGGAGCATACTTAAATAGAGAACAAAATACATAGATGATAGTAAGAATGAACAGGAAAGCAGAAAAACTAATCTTCAAATCACAGAGTATTATGCAGAAAATGTTTTTGAATCAGAAACTCATCGTCATAATTCTATAATACATGAAAAATATTAAATGAACAACAAAATGATACCTGCAAAAGTTTTCATTATCCACTCATCATTATGCACCTAAGATATTTGTGGTTGGGAGAGTATTTCCCATGAAGGAAATTTTCTTTGTATTGTCTCCCAAAAGCTTGAATGTTGGCTTAGTAGTATGACAGTATCACCAAAAAATATATATTACTTAAAATGAATGTGCTTTTCATAGGCATATCTTCAAATTAACTAAGGATTTTATGTTGTTGTTATAAGGTGATGACTAATGGTGACACTATGTATTAAAAATAATTTTTATGACAAGAATTGGAAATTGAGTGGACACCAGTCAATTAAACAATGGCTCGACAACTTGTGGTATATGAATATAATAGAATATTATTGTTCTATAAGAAATGATAAGCTGGCAGATTTCAGAAAAACCAGGAGAGATTTACATGAACTCATGCTGATTGAAGTGAGTAGATCCAGGAGAACACTGTACACGGAAAGAGCAACATTGTCTTATGATCAAGTATGATAGACTTAGCAAGATAGTTCTAAGAAACTTATGATGGAAAATACTGATATCCAGAGAATAAAATATGGAGTCTGAATGTAAATCAAAATATATTGTTTTCACTTTGTCTTTCTTTTTTTCTTTCTAATTTTTTCCTCTTTTGTTTTGATTCTTCTTTTACAACATGGGCTATTGTTGGCATATGTTTAATATGGTTGTACATGTATAATCTTATTTCCAATTGCTTTCTGTCTTAGGGAGGGAAGACAGAGAGTGACAAAGAAAATTTTGGAACCCAAAAGCTTACAAAAATGAATGTTCAGAACTATCTTTCCATATAATTGGAAAAAATTAAAACACTATTTAGAGAGGGGGGAAAAAACTTCTATATCAAAACAAAAGGTATTAAAAAATTAAGACTATAATTCTCCTTATGAGTGGTAGAAGAATGAGAGAGAGCAAGATGGGGAAAAAAGGCAGCCATGTAGATACAATGCCAATGCTGGCAAAACCTGCAGAGGAAATTGCAATAGTAAGAGATGTCAGCCTACATCCTTCAGCACTAAGTACTATATACTCTGGACAATAACTTTTGTGCCATGAAAAACCACCAATAAACTATATAGTGATTCTCTCTTGTATCTAGCAGGAAGTAAGCATTCTCAAAAATGTTATTTAGAAGAAAAATAAATCCCATAGGGTTTTTCTGTGAGGGTATGAAGTTACCCTTCTCCATTATTTTAAAGACTCAGGGAGTAAGTAGGAAATGATGTTCCATTATCTCCTTGCAGACGTGTTGAGGGTGATTCATTTAAGAATGAACTCCATGGGTTTTCAATACTTGATTCATTCTTTTTATACTGCCTTGCTATTGCATTTCATGATATGTTTTTAATAAATATGTGTGAGAATAATATTAAATGCTATTTTTTAAGTGTTGTTGTTATTTTTTTTAACCTAAGGAGTAAAAGTGAAGGAAACCATTAATATAAATTAATGAGTATGATGGATTCTGTGCTAGAGAAACATCAAAATCATGACCTTGTTTCAGTTACTTACAAAAGTAAGTCAGCAGATAAATAAAAGTGTTTTTCTTATGTTCTAATTGAAAATTAATTGGAAATGTTTACATACCCAAAATTTTTCTTTTCTTCCTTGTGCTCCTCTGAGTACTCCCCATCTAGATAAAGGATTTTTCAAAAAAAAAAGAAAAAGAAAAGAAAAGGAAGAACTGTTAGACTTCTTAAAACTTAATGAGTAGTATGCATCCTAAAATAACAAGTTTTTGAATTTTTCAATTTTTTTAAGTCCTGTATAACCTTATGACTCTCCCCATTTTCTTCCAAAGATCTCCTCGTAGTGAATCTCAAAAAATTATTACATTTATCAGAATGAATTATTTCCAAATTATGGTCAATTCACCAAATATTCATTTACTAGCTAGATGGCTAAGCTACCTGGAGTCAGGAAGAGTTGAATTCAAACATGGCATCAGACTTTCATTAGTTGTCTGGACAAATAATTTAACCAATATGACATTTGGTAAATCAATAACAGCATTGGATTTGTTTTGTTTTTCATGAAATGATTGACCTCAAATCAGCAACCTCCAATATCACGTATATCTTTTAATCTGTGATCATAAGAAGTCATATTTTCCATATAATAGCACCTTTTCATAGGCACTGCACAATTCTTTAATAATAAACCTTATATTCGTAGATGTACTTGCAAAAAGGAAGAATATATATATATATATATATATATATATATATATATATATATATATATATTTGTGGTTTATGATGTATGTATACATGTATGTGAGTGCATTTATATAAGTGTGTGTATATATGTAAATATTATTTTTAAGGTCCTGTACATTTTTACCATTTTATTTCTAATATCCAAAAACTTTCCTTTAGACATAATTATGTTGGATTAAAGTATTGACTATCCTCATATAAAACTAAATTATCCCTAGATATATAGCATATTCTCACACTTTAACTTGATATGAATTAATTTCAACAAGAGAGAAGTATCTGTGCCATATGTTTAATAGATCAGGGTCAAGTGGTTTCCTAGGAAGGATACACTTTCCAGGATGGCCTTGAACATCAATGGGCTAACATGCCAATATTTTTGAATTGTGTTTTTTTGGGGAAGGAATAAAAGGCTAGATAATTGAAGGGAATGTGGGAGGATCCTAAGAGGTAATTTATGTCAATGGCATATAGAACATGAACTTGACTGTGTGAGTTGGACATCTTTTCCACTTTGTCTTTATTTGTCTGACTAGATGATTAAGCATAATTCTTGGGTAACATGAGTCCAGGCTTGAAAATAACCTTATGAATGTAACAAGTATGGAAGTTTTGGAGCCTACTAAATCAGAGCTGAACAGTAGCCTTGGTAAGAATTTCAGGGAAATATCCCAATGCTTTTGGAGAAGATGCAAACTTGGCCTGGTACTAGAAATTATTTGTAGAGTCAAAATATAATTTACAATTGCTAATTATCAACTCAAAAACTAAAATACAGGTACTTTTAAAAGTATCAATCTAATATTATATTTGTTGTTAATGTTATCACATTTTAATTTTTCTTACAATTAATATGCACATGTAAATGTCTTCTTTTTTATTTTTTATAAATTTTTTAATAAAATGTCTGTCCTATGCTTGATTTATATTACTCATTGTCTAATATATATTATAACCTACCATTTCTTTTACTTACCCTTTTTGGGAAGCCTAAATGTTAGCCCGTCTTAACTTTAAATAATATGTTCCTGGAATTCCAGGGTCAGTGTTCAAAGATACAATGATTATCATAAAAAGTAACACATTTTCCATATTCTTGAAGTCCAGGGTTTCCAAGACTGAATAGAGTCTGAACAGTGTATGTGGGTGAAGAACATAAGGATGTCCTGGTGGAAATGAAATTATCACAATACCCCAAATGCTACAGATAGAGAAGTTTTACATATGAATGTTTTTGTGTGTGGATGTACATACATATACATATATATGTACATATATATGTATACATACATATAAAATTATGACATACCTAAAATATAGTACAAACTATATGTATATTTTAGTACACACAAATAGACACATAGATACATAGATAGATAATGTTCTAAAAATTGGCAGTTAATTGTTACTTTTCTTGTTCTTATTGCTCTGGGTTGCAGTCTCAGGGTGAAGAAGAGTAAACCCAGAGGGGTAGGGGCTCTTGTCTTAGTTTCAAGGAAGAGTACTTGAGGTCATTTGCTAGGGCATATGAACACTGGTCTACATTGGAGTTAAAAAAAAAAAAAAAAAAAAAAGCACTGGTACTTGGAGTTATAGGAGAAAAGTGACCTGACTTACAAGGAACAAAAACACTTTGGGCCACAGGCAAAGATCACAGTTAAGGGATAGTGAAGAGTAGCTATGGAGGGTCCTCAAAAAACAGAGTACAGACTAGTTCCTCAGATCAAAACACCTTGAAAGAACTGAAAACTTTTAGACTCCCTTCCCCTCCACCACTTCCTTGAACAAGCTCTGAAAACAGTAGCACAAAACCCCCGAAATTTGGGATAGTATCCCCTTCACCTAAGCAGCAGAACAAATCTTTAAAATAAAGTTTGATTTTTTTAAAAGTCTGAGAAAAATGGGTAAACAACAAAAAAAGAATTTGACTATAGAAAGCTACTATGATGAAGAAAAGATTAAGAAAAAAACTCAGGGAAAATAACATAAAACCAAACCTCTGAACAGAGTCTGATGAAATGAACACTTTCCAGCTCAAGAAAGAGGAAGAACTTCAAAAATGGTCAGTCTCACTGGAGTAAAATGGGTGTTCAGCTCAGTTCAGATGGTGTACAGGAAAGTCAATAAGAGGGTCTAAATCACAGCAGATCAGCAGCTGAGGCCCTTAATCCCAGCTCCTTGAGGAACAGATTGGTGGACCAGACTCAAGTCCCAGCTCAGAAAGCAAATTTCCAGCTAGGGAAACTAAGCAGTTTTTTGGAGAGACCAGATGGAGCTATTTCTTTCTTGTGCTCCTGCTCTCCTATTACTTCCACTGAGAGGATGACTGAATAAAGACAGAACATCTGCACCTCCTGGTTGATCTGTCTCTGTGGGATCTGGGTTAGTTCCCAAAGATTGGTAAGTGTGGCATAGCCGTGCCACTGATGGGTGGGCAGTTAGAGTAGCTCTGTGAGGCTACTAGATTTCAATCATTTCAATGGGAAAAAATATATAACTAAAGAGAAAATTTGATCTCCAAATAAAGGACTCAAGAGAAGCATAAAAAAGTAAACATGGGGAGAAATTACATATCTATATCTATATATGTAATTATAGATATATAGTTAAATGTTAAACTATTTCCATTCCTAAATCAGAAAATGATATCTGTAATTCCTGAAAACTGTAAAACTGTATCTTTTATTGAGGCAGTTAGAGGGTATATACATGAATGGAGAGTGTAGGTATGAATGGACTTATGTGATGATAGCAGAGAAAAAGATATTAAGGGATGGAAAAAAAAAAGATTGTACTAGGAGAAGAGGAAAGAAGTGATAAAATGGTACAAAGTAGATAACATGAAGAGGCATAAAACTTTTATTACAATAGAGGGAAAGATGAAAGAGGGGTGAGTATTATCTGAAGCTTAATATCATCAGTTGTAGCTCAAACAGGAAACAACAATTACTCAATTGGGTATAAAAATTTAGCTTGCTCTATAAGGACATACCAAGAGAAAGAGAAAAGAAAAAGGCAAGATAGAAGGTAGGGCAGAACTACTGGGAAAAAAGAGTAAGAGAAGTGAGGAGAGATGATAGAAAGGAAGGCAGCTTGAGAGCAGAGTGAGATAAAAACAAAACACTACTAAAGAGGGACAAGGCTCAAAGAGAAAATAAACATGTACAAGGGGGAAAAAAAACTAGCATGGAGAGAAATACAGAATTGGTAATCATAACTTTATCTCTGAATTGGATACAAGTCTCTTATAAAATGGAAGTAAGTAATAGAGAGAATTGAAAAACAAGTATATTAAAAAACAAAATAATACAATATGTTATTTGCAGGAAACACATTTGAAACAGAGATAAATACAGAGTACAGCTAAAAGACTGGAACAGACTTTATTTTGCTTCAGCTGAAGTATAAAAAAAAAGCGGGGAAAGCAATTCTGATCTTACATAAAGCAAAAATAAAAAATACATGTAATTAAAAGAGATAAGGAAGGAAACTATATCTTGTTAAAGGGTACCAAAAACAATGAATTGATATTATATGTATATGTACCAAGTGGTAGGGCATCCAAATTTTTAGAGAAATTTAGCCAGTTGTAGGAAGAAATAGACAGAAAAACTACATTAGTGGGGGACCTCAAACTCCCTCTTTCGTAATTGGATAAATTTATACACTAAATGAACAAAAAAGAAACTAATGAGTTTAATAGAATTCTAGAAAACTTAGATATATATCTCTGGAGAAAATTGAATAAAGACAAAAAGGAATGCAGTTTTTCCTCAGCAATACATGGCACTTACACAAAAATTGACCATATATTAGTCATGGTCATTAGTCATTAGTCAATTTCAATCAAATACAGACAGGCAAAAATAGGAAATGCTTCATTTTCAGATCACAATACAATAAAATTATATTCAGTAAAGGGCCAGGAAAAGATAAAAATCAATTGCAAATCAATCTAATTCTTCAGACTATATGATCAAACAACAGAAGATGATAAAGCCATACCTATATGTTACATAAGTTTGTCTTTTATAAAGTAAATGTACAAAGCACTAACTCCATTTTAGAGAAAATTAATAGAAACAAGTAATAAAGAAACAGCACCAAAGCCAAACAGTTTAGAATATATCGATATTATCTATCTCAGGGGAAAATAAATATAATAAGCAACTATTAGAGCTTTTAAAAGTACATTTGGTGCTCATTCCAAAGTATGAAGAAGCATTTTTATTCTAAACAAAACTTAAGGGGAAAAGGAAATAGTAAGAAAATGTGAGAATAAATCAGAGAAAAAAAATTATTTTGCTAAATTTGGGAATCTGGTATTGAACTTCTGATGATTATTTGCAAAAAAAAGTCCATTCATAAAAGTAATTTTTGCAATGTAGCACTATTAATTAATGAGAGGAAAATAAAGAAAGAAACATGATTTTTTGCTAAAAAGGAACAATTCACCATGAATCTACTGTTAAAACTAATGAAAATATACTTATAGAAAATTTTACATATTTTCTACAATGCTATTATTTCAGTTGTCTCCTTAGAGTATACCTAGAACTAGTACTATGGGAGGTATGGGAGAAGAATAATGAGGAAAAAATTTTCATAGACATATAAAATTCAAAATTGTTGGATTTTTAATAAATGTTTATGTGAAAAAATTCTTCAAAACATTATACTAGATTTATGAGATAAATTTTCTTTAAAAAACCTCAGAAGACAATAAAATTAAAATAGTTACATGAAAATTTTCAAAGAAAAATGTGAATTTAACACAACTTCCCACTCTAAATATAATGAATGGAAGATTTTTTAAAAGATTTTTTAAAAACAAATAGAGAATAAATTGGGAAAAAGAAAGAGGAATTTAAGAAAATTTGAAAAGATTGCTAGCATGGTAAAAGACACACACATGGAAAAAAAAATTGAAGAAAATAATACCTTTTTTAAGTAAAAGGGGCCCAAAAGTTCACTAAAGAGAAAATAAAATTTGTGAAGTGGAAAAAAAATGTACAAAAGTCTACTGAAGAAAATAATTCCTCAAAAATTAGAATTGAGCAAGTGAAAGTTAATAATTCTATGAGACATCAATAAATAGTAAAACAAACTCAAAAGAATGAAAAAAGGTAGAAAACATGTGACATCTCATTGTTGAAAAAAGACAAAACTTAACCAGAAAATAGGTCAAAGGGAAATAATTTAAGAATTGTTAGACTACTTGAAAGCTAATAAAAAAGCCCTAGTAATGACTTCAAAAAATTTATCCAGAAAAAAATTTGTTTTCTTTATTATTTTTTTCTCTTTGTGATCCAATTTTTATTGTGCAGCCTGATAATTGTGGGAATATGTATAGAAGAATTGCACAGGTTAACATATATTAGATTACTTAGCCCCAATGCTATATAAACTATTTGAAAAAATGGGTAATAAAGGAATCCTACCAAATTCTTTGGTAGTACATAGTACTGATACCTAAATCAGGTAGTTGAAAACAGAGAAGAAAAATTACAGATTAATCTCCCTAATGAATATTGATACTAAAGTATTAAATAAAATATTAGTAAAAAGACTATAGAATATCATTCCCAATTTAATACACCATGACCAAGTAGGATTTACACCAGGAATGCAGGGGTAGTTCAATATTAGGAAAAGTAATAGTATAATTGACCACATCAGTAACCACATTAACAAAAAACATATAATCATCTCACTAGATGCTGAAAAAGCATTTGATAAAATCCAACATCCATTCCTATTAAAAAACACTTGGAAGTATAGAAATAAATGGACTTTTTTCTTAAAATGGTATCTACTTAAAACCATCAGTAAGCATCATATGCAATAGTTATAAACTGGAACCATTCCCCAAAAATCAGGAGTGAAATAAGGTTACCCACTATCACCATTACTATTGAATATTGTGTTAGAAATGCTAGCTTTGGCAATAAGAGATGAAAAAAGAGATTAAAGGAATTAGAATAGGTAATGAGAAAACGAAATTATCACTCTTTGCTGATGATATGATAGTATATTTGGAGAACCCTAGAGATTCTAGTAAAAATCTATTAGAAATAATCCACAACTTTAGCAAGGTTGCAGGATACAAAATAAATCCACATAAGTCATCAGCATTTTAATACATCACTAACAAAATCCAACAGCAAGAAATATAAAGAGAAATTCCATTTAAAATAACTGTCAATAATATAAAATATAAAATATTTGGGAATCTATCTGCCAAGGGAAAAATCAGGAATTATAAGAACAAAATTACTTTACACACACACACACACACACACACACACACACACACACACACACAAAAATCAGATCTAAACAATTGGGGGGAAAAAAATTAAGTGCTCCTGGATAGGTCGAGCGAATATAATAAAGATGACAATACTCACTCAACTAAATTAAATATTTAGTGCTATACCAATCAGACTCCCAAGAAACTATTTTAATGATCTAGAAAAAAATACAATAAAATTCATCTGGAAGAACAAAAGGTCAAGAATTTCAAGGGAGCTAATGAAAAAAAAAAAAAAATCAAATGAAGGTGGCCTAGCTGTACCTGATCTAAAACTATATTACAAAGCAGTGGTCACCAAAACTATTTGGTTTTGTCTAAGAAATAGTTTAAGTGATCAGTTGAATAGGTTAAGTTCACGGGACAAAATATTCAATAACTATAACAATCTAGTGTTTGACAAACTCAAAGACCCCAGCTTTTGGGATAAGAATGCACTATTTGACAAAAAGTCAACAAGATTATAAATAAATTAGAAGAATATAGTATAGTTTACATCTCAGACCTGTGGAAGAGGAAGGAATTTGTTACCAAAGAAGAACTAGATATCATTATTGATCACAAAATAGAAAATTTTGATTATTCCAAGTTAAAAAACTTTTGTACAAACAAAATTAATGGAGACAAGAATAAAAGGGAAGCAATAAACGGGGAAAACATCTTTATAGTTAAAGGTTCTAATAAAGCCTCCTTTCAAAATATATAGAGAATTGACTCAAATTTGTGAGAAATCAAGCCATTCTCCAGTTGATAAATGATCAAAGAATATGAGTAGACAATTCTCAGATGAAGAAAATGAAACTATTTATACTCATATAAAAAAGTGTTCCAAAAAATTATGGATCAAAGAAATGCAAATTAAGACAGCTCTAAGGTACAACTACACACCTCTCAGATTGGCTAAGATAGCAGAAAAAGATATTGATGAATGTTGGGGGCAATTTGGGGAAACTGAGACACTGATGCTTTGTTGGTGGAATTGTGAACAGATCCAACCATTCTAGAGAGCAATTTGGAATTATGCTCAAAAAGTTACCAAACAGTGTATACCCTTTCATCCCGCAGTTTTACTACTGGGCCTATATCCCAAGGAGACATTAAAGAGGGGAAAGGGACCTGTATGTGCCAAAATGTTTGTGGCAGTTCTTTTTGTAGTGGCTAGAAACTGGAAAATGAATGGATGCCCATCAATTGGAGAATGGTTGGGTAAATTATGGTATATGAATGTTATGGAAGATTATTATTCTGTAAGAAATGGCCAGCAGGAGGAATACAGAGAGGCTTGGAGAGACATACATGAACTGACGCTAAATGAAATGAGCAGAACCAGGAGATCATTATACACTTCAACAACAATACTATACGAGGATCAATTCTGATGAAGTGGCTTTCTTTAATAATGAGAGAATCCAAATCAGTTCCAATTTATCAGTAATAAACAGAACCAGCTACACCCAGCAAAATGGGAAATGAGTGTGGTCCACACATAGCATTTACACTCTTTCAGGTATTGGTTGCTTGAATTTTTGTTTTTCTTCCCAGATTATTTTTACTTTTTTCTAAATCTGATTTTTCTTGTGTAGTAAGACAACTGTATATACACACATATATTTATAGTTATACACACACACATAAATATATTGTGTTTAACATATACCTTTACATATTTAACATGTTTGTGACTACCTGCTATCTAGGGAAGGGGATAGAGGGAATGAGGGAAAAAGTTGGAACAGAAGTTTTTTCAGGGGTCAATGTTGAAAAATTGCCCATGCATGTGTTTTCTCAATAAAAAAGGTATAATTAAAAAAGAAAATTATTTTGCATGGAATTTCTCTTTGTGTCTCTTGCTGCTGATCATTCCTGGTAATATATACAAATGCTGAGGATTTATTTGGATTTATTTTGTATCCTGCAACTTTGCTAAAGTTGTGAATTGTTTCTGGTAGTTTTTCAGTTGATTCTCTAGGATTCTATAAGTATAGCATCATATCATCTGCACAGGGTGATAATTTGGTTTATTCATTATACACTCTAATTCCTTTAATTTCTTTTTCTTCTCTTATTGCCAAAACTAAAATTGCTAATACAATATTGAATAGTTATGGTGATAGTGAGAAAACTTGTTTCACCCCTTATTGTGTGATGGTTCTAGTTTTTCCCCATTACATATGATTCTTGCTGGTGATTTTAAATAGATGCTACTGATCATTTTATTTATTTATTTATTTATTTATTTATTTTTTATTTTTATTTTTATTTTTTAATTTTATTTATAAATTTTTGACAATATATATGCATGAGCAATTCCTTTCTTTTACAGCACCATCCTTTGCATTCATTCCCCCAGACTATCCCCTCCCTCCCTCCACCCCGCCCTCGACGACAGGCAATCCCATACATCTTACATGTGTTACAATATAACCTAGATACAATATATGTGAGTAAATACCATTTTCTTTTTGCATTTTAAGTATTAGATTCCGAAGGTATAAGTAACCTGGGTAGATAGACAGTAGTGCTAACAATTTACATTCACTTCCCAGTGTTCCTTCTCTGGGTGTAGTTGTTTCTGTCCATCATTGATCAACTGGAAGTGAGTTGGATTTTCTTTATGTTGAAGATTTCCACTTCCATCAGAATATATCTTCATACAGCATTGAAGTGTGCAGCGATCTTCTGGTTCTATTCATTTCACTCAGCATCAGTTGATGTAAGTCTCTCCAAGCCTCTCTGTATTCCTCCTGCTGATCATTTCTTACAGAGCAATAATATTCCATAACCTTCATATACCATAATTTACTCAACCATTCTCCAATTGATGGATATCCATTCATCTTACAGTTTCTAGCCACTACGAAAAGAGCTGCCACAAACATTTTGGCACACACAGGTCCCTTTCCCCTCCTCAGTATTTCTTTGGGATATAAGCCCAATAGCAGCAATACTGGATCAAAGGATATGTACAATTTGATAACTTTTTGAGCATAGTTCCAAATTGCTCTCCAGAATGGCTGGATTCTTTCACAACTCCACCAACAATGTATTAGTGTCCCAGTTTTCCCACATCTCCTCCAACATTCATCATTATTTTTTCCTGTCATCTTAGCCAATCTGACAGGTGTGTAGTGGTATCTCAAAGTTGTCTTAATTTGCATTTCTCTGATCAGTAGTGATTTGGAACACTCTTTCATATGAGTGGATATAATTTCAATTTCATCATCTGAGAATTATCTGTTCATATCCTTTCACCATTTATCAATTGGAGAATGGTTTGATTTCTTATAAATTAGGGTCAGTTCTCTATATATTCTGGAAATGAGACCTTTATCAGAACCTTTAACTTTAAAAATATTTTCCCAATTTGTTACTTCCCTTCTAATCTTGTTTGCATTAGTATTGTTTGTACAGAAACTTTTTAGTTTGATGTAATCAAAATCTTCTATTTTGTGATCAATAATGATCTCTAGTTCTCCTCTGGTCATAAATTCCTTCCTCCTCCATAGGTCTGAGAGATAGACTATTCTCTGTTCTCTAATGTATTTATGATCTCATTCTTTATGCCTAAATCATGGACCCATTTTGATCTTATCTTGGTATATGGTGTTAAGTGTGGATCCATATCTAATTTCTGCAATACTGTTTTCCAGTTTTCCCAACAGTTTTTTTTTTTCCAAATAATGAATTCTTATCTCTAACATTGGTATCTTTGGGTTTGTCAAAGACTAGATTGCTTTAGATGTACCCTTTTTTTCCTTGTATCTAATCTGTTCCACTGATTGACTGGTCTATTTCTTAGCCAATACGAAATGGTTTTGGTGACTGCTACTATATAATATAGCTTTAGACCAGGTACACCTAGACCACCTTCATCTGACATTTTTTTCATTAGTTCCCTTGCAATTCTCGACCTTTTATTCTTCCATATGAATTTTGTTGTTATTTTTTCTAGGTCATTAAAATAGTTTCTTGGGAGTCTGATTGGTATAGCACTAAATAAGTAGATTAGTTTGGGGAGTATTGTCATCTTTATTATATTCGCTCGGCCTATCCAAGAACACTGAATGTCTTTCCAATTATTTAAATCTGACTTTATTTTTGTGGCAAGTGTTTTGTAATTTTTCTCATATAATTCCTGATTTTCCTTTGGTAGATGGATTCCCAAATATTTTATACTCTCAACATTTGTTTGGAATGGAATTTCTCTTTGTATCTCTTGCTGTTGCATTTTGTTGGTGGTATATAAAAATGGTGATAATTTATGTGGATTTATTTTGTATCCTGCCACTTTGCTAAAATTCTGAATTATTTCTAATAGCTTTTTAGCAGAGTATTTGAGGTTCTCTAAGTATACCATTATGTCATCTGTAAAGAGTGATAGTTTGATTTCCTCATTTCCTACTCTAATTCCTTGAATCTCTTTCTCAGCTCTTATTGCCGAGGCTAGCATTTCTAGTACTATATTGAATAGTAATGGTGATAGTGGGCAATCTTGTTTCACTCCTGATCTTACTGGAAAAAGTTCCAGTTTATTTCTATTGTACATTATGCTTACTGACGGTCGTAAATATATGTTCCTGACTATTCTAATAGTCCATTTATTCTCAAGCATTTTTAGTAGGAATGGATGTTGGATTTTATCAAATGCTTTTTCTGCATCTATTGAGATGATCATGTGGTTTTTATTAATTTGATTATTAATATGGTCATATACTAATAGTTTTCCTAATATTAAACCAGCCCTGCATTCCTGGTATAAATCCCACTTGATCATGATGTATTATCCTGGGAATGATTTTATGGAGTCTTTTTGCTAATATCTTATTTAAGATTTTAGCATCAATATTCATTAAGGAAATTGGTCTATAATTTTCTTTCTCAGTTTTCGATCGACCTGGTTTAGGTATCAGTACCATGTCTGTGTCATAAAAGGAGTTTGGTAGGACTCCTTCATCCCCTATTTTTTCAAATAGTTTATATAACATTGGGGCTAATTGTTCTTTAAATGTTTGGTAGAATTCACATGTAAATCCATCTGGTCCTGGGGATTTTTTCCTGGGGAGTTGATTAATAGCTTGTTCTATTTTATTTTATTTTTTTCTGAAATGGGACTATTTAAGCAATTTATCTCATCTTCTGTTAATCTAGGAAGCCTATATTTTTGGAGGAAGTCATACATTTCATTTAAGTTATCAAATGTATTGGCATAAAGTTGGGCAAAGTAACTCCTTATTATTTCTCTAATTTCCTCTTCATTATTGGAAAGATCCCCCTTTTCATTTGTAAGACTAACAATTTGATTTTCCTCTTTCCTTTTTCTGATCAGATTTACCAAACGTTTATCTATTTTATTGGCTTTTTCATAAAACCAACTCTTGGTTTTCTTTATTAATTCAATAGTTTTTTTTTTTTTTTTTTTTACTTTCAATATTATTGATTTCTCCTTTTAATTTTCATATTTCAAGTTTGATTTTTGGTTGGGGGTTTTTAATTTGGTCTTTTTCTAGCTTTTTAAGTTGCAGGCCCAATTTGTTAATCTTCTCTTTCTCTATTTTGTTCAAATAAGCCTCTTAAGATATAAAATTTCCCCTTATTACCTCTTTAGCTGCATCCCTCAGATTTTGGTCATTTTCTTGGGTGAAATTATTAATTGTTTCTATAATTTGCTGTTTCACCCAGTCATTCTTTAAGATGAGATTGTTCACTTTCCAATTACTTTTTGGTCTATTTATCCCTAACTTCTTACTAAATGTAGCTTTTATTGCATTGTGATCTGAGAAGAAGGCATTTATTATTTCTGCCTTCCTACACTTAATTTTGAGATCTTTATGTCCTAATATATGGTCAATTTTTGTATAGGATCCATGAACTGCTGAGAAGAAAGTATATTCCTTTCCATCGCCATTCAGTTTTCTCCAAAGGTCTATCATATCTAGTTTTTCTAATGTTCTATTTACTTTTTAAATTTCTTTCTTATTTGTTTTGTGGTTTGATTTGTCTAAATCTGAGAGTGCAAGATTGAGATCTCTCACTATTATAGTTTTACTGTCTATTTCTTCTTGCAACTCTCTTAACTTTTCCTTTAGAAAGTTAGATGCTATACCACTTGGTGCATATATGTTTAGTATTGATATGGCTTCATTGTTTATGCTACCTTTTAGCAGGATATAATTTCCTTCCTTATCTCTTTTAATTAGATCAACTTCTGCTTTTGCTTGATCTGAGATAAGGATAGCTACCCCTGCTTTTTTGGCTTTACCTGAAGCATAATAGATTCTGCTCCAACCTTTTACCTTTACTCTGTATGTATCTCCCTGCTTTAAGTGTGTTTCCTGTAAACAACATATTGTAGGATTCTGACTTTTGATCCAGTCTGCTAATCGTCTCCGTTTGATGGGAGAGTTCATCCCATTCACATTTACACTTAAAATTACTAATTCTGTATTTCCTGCCATCATATTATCCCCAGATTATGCTTTTTCCCTTGACCTCCCTGTACCCCTTCCCCAATATTTAATTTATAGACCCCACTTGTGACATGCAGCCCTCCCTTTTTTAGTATCCCTCCCCCCCTCCTTCCAAGTCCCTTCCCTTAATTCCCTTTTCCTTTTCCCTTTTCTCCTCCCCCCTTTTAATGAGGTGAAAGAGAATTCTCTGAAAAAAAAATATGTCAATTATTTACTCTTTGAGCCTCTTCTGATGAAAATAAGATTCATACAATGTTTCACCCCCTCTCAAAATTCCCTCAGATGTGGTATATTTTTCTATGCCTCTTCCTGGGATGTTATTTCCCTCTTTTTATCACTCCTTCCCCTTTTTCTGATACTATCCCCTTCCCTTTCTACCCCCCCTTTTTTATATCAGTAAAATCAAATTATCCATGCGGACTTTCTATATATCCACAACAGAGATACAGTTTTCAAGAGTTCTGTTTACCTTTTTCTGTTTCTCTTCAGTCTTGTGGATGTAGATCAAATTTTTTAAGTCTGTTTTTTTTTTTCTTAGAAACAAATGGAATTCCTCTGTTTCATTGAATGACCATCTTCTTCCATGGAAGAAAATACTAAACTTAGCTGGGTAGTTTATTCTTGGTTGCAATCCTTGATCTTTTGCCTTTCGGAATATCAGGTACCAGGCCCTTCGATCTTTTAATGTGGAGGCAGCCAGATCTTGAGTGACCCTTATTGTGGCCCCTTGATATTTGAATTTCTTTTTTCTATCTGCTTGCAATATTCTTTCCTTTGTGTGGTAATTATGCAGCATAGACACAATGTTCTGTGGAGTTCTTTTTTTAGGGTCTTTTTCAGAAGGTGTTCTATGAATTCTTTCCACACCTAATTTCCCTTCTGTTTCTATTATCTCTGGACAGCTCTCTTTGATGATTTCTTGTAAAATAGAATCTAGGCTCTTTTTTTGGTCATAGTTTTCGGGAAGTCCAATGATCCTCAGATTATCTCTCCTAGATCTATTTTCCAGGTCTATACATTTTCCCAGTAAGTATTTGATGTTATTCTCCAACTTTCCATTTTTTTTTTTTTTTGTTTGACTGGTTCTTGGGTTCTCAATGAATCATTCATTTCTATTTGTTCCATCCTGATTTTTAATGAATTATTTTCTTCATTCACATCTTTTAGTTCTTTTTTTATATGCCCAATTGAGTTTTTAAATGAATTATTTTGTTCTATTGAATTTTTTTAAAGAATTATTTTCTTTTTCCAATTCAGAAATCCTACTTTCTTGAGACTATTTTATCTTTTCCAAATCAGAAATCCTACTTTCCTATGGTTTTTTAACCTTTTCTAATTCACATGTTTTGTTTCCCTGAATCGCCTGTGAATTCTTTATTTTTTCCAACTCAAATTTCAGAACATTGTTATTCTGTATCATAGCTTCTCTTTCCTTTCCCCATTTTTCTTCAAACTCTCTTAATATTTTAATAGTCTCTTCTAGGAGAGAGTTATGTGATGGGGGGCAGGTATCATTCCCCTTTAGACTGTTATCTGATGACTCTCTGCTATTAACTTCCTTGGGGTTGGATACCTGCTCTTTCTCTGTGTAGAAGGAATCAATAGTTCTCTTTAGCTTTTTACTCATATTTAAAAAATATTTTGGGGTCAGTTCTTGGGGTAAGAAATTATTTATTTATTTCTTTGCCAGCTTTTTCCCAGACCAGATGGATGCAGCGGCTCCTGTGCCTGAGCTAAAAGAGAATTCTGGGAGAGAGTTCACCTCCCCCTCCCTGGAAATGCCTCATGGGTGATTAGTATGGCTGTGGCTGTGCTATGAGGGTTGCCCAGTGGAGGACCCCACTGTGTGTCCTAGAGACTTTCCTGAGGTTTAAGACTGAACAGTAAAGGCAACACAAAGCCCAGCCACTACATCCTGTGGGGCGTGGATATCAGCAGCTGATGTGAAAAGCCCTTGCGCTCAAACTGGAAGTGTCTGCCCAGAAACCGCAGTCCCTATTTCCAAGGTTCCGCTTCTCTGGGACTTCAGTTGCTGAATTCCACAGCCTCCAGCCAAGCCAGGTACTATGTGAATAGTATATTGCTTTGGGCTGTGTCCCCGCTTTTCAATCTCTTAACTACCCCAAGGTGAAACCCTGGACAGGAGATGAAGGCTTCACTGCTGTGCCAAGATCTGTTAGGTCACTTCTGGATTGGGGTGGTTGTAGGATCTGGCTTTATATTTTTAAAGTGGCTTGATTTCTCTTCTGGACTGCTGTTTTATAAGCAGAGAAGAGCTAACAGCCTGTGCCAGATTCTTCTATCTCAGTGGCTTCTCTGATCCCAGAGTTCTTCCTAGCTTGATCGGCACAGTATGCTAGCACCTAACCCTGTCTGTGCTGGCATTTTTTTTTCCTCCCCTGGGAACCGACCTTTTCTGTTGAAACTCCAGATTCTCTTCAGCTGGTAAGTCGTGCTTCCAGTCCTTGTGGTTTCTATCAGTCTAGCGTTATTTTTGAGGCTGATTTAACTAATTGGTATTGAGGGAAGAAAGGAGCTCACAAAAATCATGTGTATCTTTTCCACCATCTTGGCTCTGCCCTCCACTACTGATCATTTTAAGGAAAAGTCCATGTATTTCCATACTCTCAAGTGTTTTTAATAGAAATGGGTATTGGATTTAATCAAATGCTTTATCTGCATCTCCCGAGATAATCATAGTTTTCTTTTTTCTTAATTTTGTTATTGATATAATCAATAACGTTAATAATTTTCATAATATTGAATCAGTCCTACATCCCTAGTCATAGTGTATTATCCTGGGATGATTTTCTGCAATCTCTTTGCTAATATTTTGTTTAAGGTTTTTGCACCAATATTCATTAGGTAAATTGGCCTATAATTTTCTTTCTCTCTTTTCACCCTACATCGTTTAGCTCTCAGCACCATATCTCTGTCATGAAAGGAATTTGGTAATACTCCTTCTTTCCCTATTTTTTTCAAATAATTTATATAGTATTGGAATTAATTGTTTTTTAAATGCTTGGTAGAATACACATGTAAATCCATCTGGCTATGGATTTTTTTATTAGGAAAATTGATTAATAACTTGTTCTATTTCTTTTTTCTAAAATGGGATTACTTAAATAATTTATTTCTTCTTATGTTAACCTGGGCTATCTATATTTTTGTACTTATTCCTCCATTTCACTTAAATCATCAAATTTATTGGCATATAGTTGGACAAAATAACTCCTAATTATTGCTCTACTTTCCTCTTCATTAGAGGAAAGTTCTTCCTTTTCATTTTTAAGACTAAAATTGACTTTTTTCTTTCCTTTTTCTAATCAAATTAAAGGTTTATCTACTTCATTTTTTTCCCATGAAACCAACTCAGTATCATATTTTAATTGTATAGTTTTCTTACTTTCAATTTTATTAATCTTTCTTTTTATTTTTAGAATTTCAAATTTGATATTTAATTGAGGATTTATAATTTGTTCTTTTTCTAGCTTTTTTTAGTTATAAGCCCAACTCATTGATCATCTCTTTCTCTATTTTATGCAAGCAAGCATGTAGAATTATAAAATTTCCCCTTATAACTATTTTGGCTGCATTCCACAAATTTTGGTATGTTATCTAAAATATTGAATGTATCTATGATTTGTTGTTTTATCCAATAATTCTTTAGGATTAGATTATTTAGTTTCTCATTTCTTTTTGGTCTTTTTTTCTCCTGTTCTTTTGTTTGCACTTGATTTTTATTGCATCATGATTTTAAAAAATGCATTTACTATTTCTGCCTTTGTGCATTTGATTTTGAAGGTTTTATGCCTTAATACATGGTCAATTATTGTATAGGTTTCATGAACCACTGAGAAAAAAAAATGTTCTCTTTTCTGTCTCCATTCAAATTTCTCCAATGATCTATCACACCTAATTTTTCTAACATTTTGTTTACCTCCATAACTTATTTCTTATTTATTTTGTGGTTTGATTTATCTAATTCTGAGAGAATAAGGTTGAGATCCCCCACTAGTATAGTTTTGCTGTCTAATTCTTCTTGCAGTTCTCAACTATACCTCTAGGAATTTGGATGTTATACCACTTGATGCATATATGTTTAGTATTGACACTCATTCATAATCTATGATAATCTTTAGTGAGATATAGTTGCTTTTCTTATCTCTTTTCATTAGATCTATTTTTAGCTTTTGCTTGATCTGAGATCAGGTTTTCTATACCTGATTTTTGTTTTTTACTTTAGCTAAATCATAATAATTCTGCTCCAACCTTTTATCTTTACTATGTAGTATCACTCTGCTTTAAATGCGTTTCTAGTAAAAAAAAAAAAAAAAAAAAAAAAAAAAGAAAAAAAAAACATAGTGTAGGATTCTAGTTTTGAAAACAAACAAACAAACAAACAAAAAAACCCAAAACGAAAAAAAAACATAGTGTAGGATTCTAGTTTTGAATCTAGTCTGCTATCCACTTCTTTTTATGGAAGAATTCACCCCATTCACATTCACAGAGAAAATAACTAATCTTATAGAAATAATTATTTCTTGCCATCTTATTTACCCCAAGTTATGCTTTTTCCCCCCTATTCCTATTTCCCTACTCTTATTTTGCTTCTTATAACCACCTCCCTCAGACAGCCCCACCCTTTAGAGCCTCTCACCCTTTCTTAGACTTTTCCCTACTACTTCTGTTTTCCCTTCTATAAGCCTGCCTCTTTATTTTCCCCCTTTCCCTCACATTTCCCTATTGGGTAAGATAAGTTTCTCTCTGAAACTAAATATGTCTGATATTCTTTCTCTCTTTGAGCCAAATCTGATGACAGTATGATTCACACAAAGTTCATGCCCCTCCCTTCTTTCCCTCAATTATAATGGGTCTTCTTTGCCTCTTCATGAGATATATATAATTCCTCTCATTTAACCTCCATTCTACTCCTTTTTTCCAGTACATTTCCCTTTCTAACTCTACTTTGTTTTTTATATTATTATAATATGAACAAATTATACCTACGCTTTCTAAGTATACCCTAACAGAAATGTAGTTCTCAAGAGTTCTTTCTTTTTTACCTGTTTATGCTTCTCTTCAGTTCTATATTTGGAGATCAAATTTTTTTGTTCAGCTCTGGCATTTTCATCATAAATAAATTAAATGCACCTATATCATTGAATGTTCATCTTCCTCTGAAAAATAATGCTCAATTTAGCTGATTAGTTTAATCTTGGCTGTAGTCCAAGTTTCTTTGCCTTTCAGAATATATGATTCCTGGCCCTCCAATCCATGAAGATGGATGCTCCTAAGTCCTAGGAAATCCTAATTGTGGCTCCTTGGCATTTGTATTGTTTATTTCTGTCTGCCTGCAATATTTTTTCCTTTATCTGATAATTCTGAAATTTAGCTACTATATTCATTGGAGTTTTCATTTTGGACATCTTTTAAGAGATGATTGATGAATTATTTTAATGGCTACTTTACCTTCTGAAAGTTCTAAGATATTAGGGCAGCTCTTTATGATTTCCTGAAAGATTATGTCTACGTTCTTTTTTTCATCATGGCTTCCAGTAATCTTTAGATTGTCTTTCCTAGATCTATTTACCAAGTTAGTTGTTTTTCCATGGAGGTATTCCAATTTTTCTTCTATTTTTTTAATTTTTCTTTTTTTTGGGTTATATTTGACTGATTCTTTAAGTCTTATTGAGTCATTCTTCCATTTATTCAATCCTAATTTTTATTGTATTATTTTCTTCAGTTACCTTTTTTAGCTCCTTTTGTATTTGACCAATTCAATTGTTTTGTTCATTGCATTTTTTTTCCATTTCACAAATTATGTTTTTCAATGAATTGGCATCTTTTTTATATCTATTTTGAAAGGACTTATATGCTTTTCCCGTTTCATCATATCTATTTTAAAGGAATTTCTTCAGATAATTACTGTTTTACCTTTTCCATACTCTCTTGCAAAAATCTCATTTACTTTCCCCATTTCTCTTCTAATTCTTTTCAAAGATCCTTTGTGAAATCTTCCAAGAAAGCCTTGTGAAATGGGGACAAGTACATATCTCCCTTTGGGGCTTCATCTGGAGTCTATTTGCCTTTAGGAACCTGAGGGTTTGAGGTCTATTCTCTCTCTCCATAAAAGTTGTCTATGGTCAGAGTTCTTTTTGCTTTGTTATATTTTTAAGTTTTGAGATCTGCTCTTAAGGTAACAATTGCTTTAGTTTGTCCTGAGGTCAGTGTTTCTGACTGACTTCTATTGCTGCATAATCCCAGCCATGTCCCAAATTTTTCCAGAGCTCTGTTGCTTACAATTTGCCTTTTGTATTTTCCTTGGAGGTGATTTTACAGCAAATCTGTTAAACCACCTGCTTGCAATCAGGACAGAGTAGCTTAAGAGTCTTACAAAAGATTCCCCAGTATTTGGACACTGTAATTCTCTGGCTCCCTGCCCCTAGCTCCTTGTCCTAGGCTCCCTATGCTGCAGTTTGACCTTAGCAGACTGTCCCCTGCTCAGTTAAAACAGACCTGTTATGAAGTTCTTCCAAAGTATCTTCTTTTGGAAATGTATTGTACTCCAAATATTTGTGGGTTCTGTCACTCCAGGACCAGTTCAGTGGCTTACTCTACTGTTGATTTGGGAGAAGGTCACGGAAAGCCATGTCTACTCTATACTACCTTGGCTCTATCCCTTATATTATTTTCAAAATCCATTTTGAGCTCTTCCATGGCCTAAGCCCAATTTTTATTTTTCTTAGAGGCTTTGAATGTAAGAGCTTTGACTTTGTTATTATCTTTTGAATGTGTGTTTTGATTTTCCTTGTCACCATATTAACGTTCAGTGATCATAAATCTTTTCTGTTGTCTGCTCATTTTCCTAGCTTATCCTTTGGCTTTAACTCTTTCTTTAAGTAGAGCTTTGTTTCCAGTGTAGAGGGTGCATTGTTCCAAGCTTCAGGAGTTTTATGCAGCTCTTTTCAGAGATCCTTCTGCAAACCTGGCCACAAGCACTGTTTTCTGTCCTGGAGATATTTGAAGTGTCCCTGTCCCACTGCAGCTGTATGATCTAGTATGCTAAAGCAACAGAGTCCTACAGTTCTGATGCTGGGGGTGGGGAAGGGACTGTACTGGAATAACCTGTGTGAAACTGTTAGGGGCCTTGTTGAAGGCTTAGCTTGAGAAAATGAGAAAATACCAAGCTGGGTTAGTCAGGGTCAATGATCATAGTCTTAGTTTGATGGAAAACAGGCCCTGAATACATGCACAATGAGATGTATAAGTAAGAACACCAGTTCTGCTTGTACCCCTTTTTATTCAGTGCTGTTATCCATCAACCTAATAAGCTGACCCTGCACTAACTCAGCTTAGTATTTTCTCAATTTTTCAGGAAAACTTCAATAAGGCCCCTAATATGAAACTACATACTGGACTCTCATCCTGGTACCACAGACCAACTCTGCTAACCTTCAAATCCTCCCTGGTGTTTCTAGACAGAGAATACTGAAACTATCTAGTACTGATGCAGATTCAGAAGTTCTGCCATGCTGACAGTGGGATTTGGATTGGGGCCAGGCTTGAACTGGGGTCTAAAGCTGGATCTAGTGCCAGAGACTGGGCTGGGACTGTGCTGTGATGGCTTGTGCTGGGATTATGCACTGGACACCCACCATGGTTCCACAGACATTTCCTGCTGATCTTCTAAGTCCTCTCTGTGATGAAAAGTCTGGATGCTACCAGTACTGCTGCTGATTCAGAGGTCATGCTGGGTTTGGAGCTGGGTCAAGGTCTAGGTCCGGGGCAGGGGCTGTACTTGCATGGTCTGAACCAGGATTGCATGCTGGACTCCCACACTGTTGTCACACACCTTCTTTACTAAGTTTCCTTCAACTAGAAAACATTATTCTCCATCTTTTGCGGTGTTCTGATGTTCTAAAATTTGTTTAGAGACATTATTAAAGTAATCTGGGTGGTTTGGGGGAGAGGTTGGGCAAATTCCCGCCTTTATTCTGACATCTTGGTTCTGCCCTCCATCCCATATTCTTTTCCATAGTCAGTCTTTGAAAAGAAAATGTATTGCAAGTTTCTCTGATAAAGACTTATTTCTGCAGCAAAAAAAGGCTTATTTCTTAAATATATAGAGAACTGAGTTTAAATATAGAAATAAGTTGCATTTCTCAATGGATAAATGGTCAAAAAATATGAACAGGTAAATGTAAGATGAAGTAATCAAGCTCTTTATAGTCATAAGAAAAATGTCCAAATTTGCTATTGATTAGAGAAATGCAAATTAAAACCAATTCTGAATTACCATCCCACACTTATCAGATTAGTTAATATGACAGAAAAGGAAAATGACAAATTTTGGAAAGTATGTAGGAAAACTGATACACTAATGCACTGTTGCTGAAGTTGTATACTGATTGGCCATTCTGTAGAACTATCTGGAAATATACTCCAAAGGCTATAAAGCTATATATCCTTTGACCAATTAATACCATTATTAGGTTTATATCACAAATAACAAATAAAAGTATATACCAAAAAAATTTACAGCACTCTGTAGTTGGTGGCAGAAAATTAGACATTGAGGCAATGTCCATCAGTTGGGGAGTAGCTGAGCAATATTTTACATATGATTGTGATAGAATAATGTTATGCTATAACAAAGGACAAAACAGGATGCTCTCAGATAAATCTAGATAGGCTTACAAAAACTTTTTCAAAGTGAAACAAGCAGAACTAGGGGGACATTATACATTGTAACAATATTATTTTATTATCAGTTGTGAATGACTTAGCTATTCTCAGCAATGCAATGATTCAAGATACTTCTGGAATAATGCTGTCTATATCCAAAGGAAAAAACTGAAGGAGTATTAATGGAGGTCAAAGCAAGTGTTTTTCTTTATTTTTCCTAGAGGGGTTTGTCTGTTTTCTTTCTCCACATGACTAACATGAAAATATGTTTTGCATGACTACACATGTATAACCCACTCAAATTGCTTGACTTCTCAAAGAGGGGGAAGGAAGAAAGAGGAATGAAGAATATCTGAAACTCAAAAAATATTTTCAAAAGACTTTTTAAATTTCTTTTTATATATACTTGGGAGAAAACAAATAAATTTTTCTGGAAGGTTCCTACATTACACAGTGTGATCATGTCCACTAATGCATTGTTGAGAGTACACAGGAAATTTCTGGTAATTGCATGACTGTGACTGAGTTGAACAAACTCTCCTGAAACCATACCCCCTCTCTAAGATTTATAAAATCAAGGTGATAATTCTTATTACTCCTTTGCACTTTTCTTTTACTTTCTATAGTTTAAAACATAGACAAGTAAATTACAGAGAAGTCTTGATCATGGGTGGAGCTAAATCTACATAATCCTAATGACAGTAACTTCATGTGGCTATTTTAAAACAGATAGGAGTTACATCTTCTTACAAAATGCCTTAGAAGGCTAATCTTTATAATTAATCTTTCCAAGGCACTGAGGTCTTTTTTACAGAAGAACAAGGCAGAAGTAGACATTTGCATGACTACTTAGTCTGTGTGTGTGTCTATTTGTATTTGCATATGCGTATAGCTGTGGAGTGTGGGGAATGTTACATGGATAACCACATTTCAAAGTTCCTATATTCAACTTTTCAGGAATTTAAATTCATGATAGATAAAATGATTTCCTGATGTAGTGTGCTTCTTGCAGAAAAAAGATGTTTTCCAATGTATAGTATTTATTACATAGCTCTTTTTTTTTTTGAAGTCTGAACTGAAAATTCATCATTTTCTATTGAATTCTTGAGCTGTATACATGGATTTTTTTTTTGTATTTTTGCATTTAAGTCCAAAATGAATTTAAAAAAAAAAAAAAAAAAAAAAAAAAAGATGTTGTTTTCTTTTTTTACATTGTTCCTGACCAGTATTCTAGTTGTAGAACAATCAATTCATTATTAATACAGAGGGTAATTCTTAAGGATCAAGTCATATTTGATTTCTGGGAAGAAAACCAAATGACAAGGTGAAACTACAAGTATGAGAGGGTATCTGTAGGAACCTGTGGGAAAGCCAGTGATCTTCCTGAATGTAATAAGATGGCCCTAGTAAAATAATCAATTTCCATTGCTTCCTGATTGGATTTGATGATCTATTTGATGGCCATTATATCTATTATTAGGATTATGTAAAATCCATAATATCTTCTGCATTTTCTTTGGGCAAAATGAAGGTTGGTTTCTCTAAACAGATTTCTGTCTTTAGTGCCCATATTATTCTGAGATCAACATATTCACATTTTTAAGAAAGCTATATAAATCAGCCATAAGTGATATTTTAATATTTTCAAGGAACCACTTCAGTCATGGGCAATAAGACAAAAAAGGTATTGATTTTGTTGTTATTAACCTCCTGAAGATCAGAAATTTTTAGTACTGAGTCCTGGGTACTTAAAGCCCCTATGTCAGGTGATAGATAGACAGATGGACACAGAGACATAGATGTAGATATGTTCACGTCATACTTAAATCTTCTCATAGAATAATTTTTCTAATTATAGAGAATTTTAGGTTCTGCTAAGTATTTTCCTCATAATATTAACCCTTTTTATTACCTCTCTTTTATAGGTGAAGAAAGTGAAGTCCCAGAGAATGGAAGAGCTTCTACAGATTTCTGCTGCCTCATTATTGAAAAATCAGCTTCTTTAGATATTTAGAGGGAAGTGACACCTTCTTATAAAGGAAATACCAAAACGTTCAGATAGGCACCTTTCTTTTTTCTGTGTGGCTAAGACAATTTCTGAAAATCTTTGGAAAATAAGATATTTAAATCATCATCTTCCAATTTTTTATTTTTATACAGATGCTGATGTTTATCAGCATATCCCAAGATGTTACTTTAGGATCATACAAGTGATGTGTGAGGAAAGTCATAATTTTTATTTTATAAATCTGTCAGCCCCTTGGGTTTGGTTATAAATGATATTTAAACAAAAAAAAAGTTCTCTTTAGCACCATTTTTAATAAGACCAGTCATCTTATCGACATTGTAGACCTTCAGCATTCAAATGGTTATAAACTTTCATTAAATGATACCCAAACAAATTATTCAAGACAGTCTTCTGGTTGTGGGAGAGGTAAACAGAACTGTAGTAATTTAATTCAGGCCCACATTACCTTTTGCTTGAACTTTTATAAGAGCCTCTCAAGATGGTCTTCCTGTCTTCATTTCTCCCTTTAATCCATCTCCCACAATCTGACAGAATAACCTTCATAACCATGTTGTTTCCTTGCTGAAACAGCATCATTGGCCCTATATTGTTCATTACCTAGTGAAAGCCTGGAGTGGGAAATTAATCCAGGGGTTCTGACTCCAAATTTGGTATTCTAAAAATTTCTTAGTCAAAATTTCAACAATCTATCTCCCACCTTTCAAGCTTTATTTCATATTTTTCATCTTAATGTACAGTGTTCTAGGTATATTCCAGAATTCTCTGTTCTCACTATGAACTCTCACTAAGAATAGGCTTCAAATGTTCTCAAGTCCAGTTTGAGTCTTTTGGGAGTGAAGCCAAGATGGTGGAGTGAAGTCAGGAAGCTGCTCAAGTCCTCTCAGTCTCCCTCCAAAACTATATGAAACCAAGCCTCTGAACAGTAATATGACAGAATATAACAACTCTGTTGCTCAAAATAGATTGGAAGAACTTCAAAAATGATCAGTCTCACAGGAGTGAAAGGGTTATTCAGCACAGCTCAGACAGAGTATGGGAAAGAGAGTAAGGGAGTTTAATCACAGCACATGAGCAACTCAGTCATGGATCAGTAGCAGAACAAATTAGTAAGGTTGTCCCTAGACCCAGCTCAGAAAATAAATTCTTGCAAACTGGCCTGGAAAAAAATCAGATAAAACTACCCCCTGCAAAGACAAGAAGCTTTTGTGCTCAAAGTCAAGGCTGAGAGCTGCATAAGAAGCTTGAGACATAACCCCCTTTATTTCGGGAGCAGAGCAACAACAAAAAAGTTTAAAAAAAAAAAAAAAAAAGAGGAAACACCAAAAGAAGAGAAAAGAAAACGAGTAAGAAACAGAAAAAAGTCTTGTCTATAGAAACCTACTATGGTGACAAGGAAGTCCAAAACAACAACTCAGATGAGGACAAAATGTCCACAGAGGATGACTGAAAGAGTGATATGAATTGGTCTCAAGACCAATTAGGTTTCTTGCAAGTGGTCATAAAAGACTTTACAAGGCAAATAAAAGAGATATAATAAAAAATGAGAAAATAAAAGAAAAGTAAGCAAGAGAATTAACAGCTTGGAAAAGGAATACAATTTTCTAAAAATAAAATTGGTCATTTGGAACTATGCTCAAAAGGTTATCAAACTATCCATACCCTTTGATACAGCAGTGTTGATACTGGGTTTGTATCTCAAAGAGATCTTAAAAAAAGGGAAAGGGACCTGTATGTGCAAGAATGTTTGTGGCTGCCCTCTTTGTGGTGGCCAGAAACTGGAAACTATGTGGATGGCCATCAATTGGAGATTGGCTGAATAAATTGTGATATATGAATATTATGGAATATTATTGTTCTGTAAGAAATGACCAACAAGATGATTTCAGAAAGGCCTGGAGAGATTTATATAAACTGATGCTGAGTGAAATGAGCAGGACCACGAGATCATTATATACTTCAACAACAATGCTATATGATGATCAATTCTGATAGATGTGGCCATTTTCACCAATGAGATGAACTAAATCAGTTTCAATAGAGCAGTAATGAACAGAACACCCAGCAAAAGAACTCTAGGAGATGATTATGAACCGCTACATAAAATTTCCAATCCCTCTAAATCTGTCTGCCTGCATTTTGGATTTCCTTCACAGGCTAATTGTACACTATTTCAAAGTCTGATTCTTTTTGTACAGCAAAACAACTGTTTGGTGATCTATACATATATTGTATTTAATTTATACTCTAACATATTTAACATGTATTCATCAACCTGCCATCTGGTGGGGAAGGAAAAATTAGAACAAAAGATTTGGCAATTGTCAATGTTGTAAAATTATCCATGCATATATCTGGAAAATAAAAACTATTAAAAATAATAAAATAAAATAAAATTGGTCAATCCAAAAAATTCACTGAGTAAAACATCTTCAAAAGTAGAATTAATCAAATGGAAAAAGAGATACAAAAATTAACTGAAGAAAATCATACATTACAAATTATAATGGAGCAAACGAAATGACTCAGAAAAAGAATCAGACAAAGAAAAAAGAATGAAAAATTGGAAGAAAACGTAAAATATCTCATTGGGAAAAGAGCTGACATATAAAATACATACAAAAGAAACAATTTAAAAATTATTGGTATATCTGAAGGCCATGACCACAAGAGAGAGAGAAAGAAAGAGATAGATAGATAGAGAGAGAGAGAGAGAGAGAGAGAGAGAGAGAGAGAGAGAGAGAGAGAGAGAGAGACTAGAAAGCACCCTTTTGGACATCATCAAGAAAACTGCCTCAATATTCTAGGAATAGAGGGGTAAATAATCATTAGAAGAATGCACCAATCACTTTTAGAAAGAGATTGCACAAGGAAAACTCCAAGGAACATACCTGCAAAACTCAATAACAAGGGTCTCAAGGCAAAAAATGTTTCAAGCTTCCAGACAAAAAACAATTTAAACATCAAGGAATAATAGTCAGGATTACCCAGGATGTGGCAGCTTGTACAATAAAGTATAATAGGGCTTGGAATACTATGTTATGGAAGGCAAATGACCTGGGGTTACACCTAAAAATTAACTACCCAGTGAGACTGAGCATCATCTTTTAGGAGAGGTGATAGATCTTCAATGAAGTAAGACATTTTCAATCAGTTTTATTGGGGAATTAAAAAAAAAAAAAAACAGAACTAAACAGAAAATTTATAAAAAGTTATCAAGAAAAGCATAGAAAGCTAAACAGAAGAAAATATATAGTATTTAAAGGTTAAACTGTTTACAACCCTAGATGGGAAAATGATATCTATAACTCTTGACAACTGTATGTGTTACTGGGACAGAGGGGAGCATCATATGAATAGAGGGTGTGGTTGTGAAGGGACTCTGATGTGATGATATAAAAAAAAGACAATAAGAAGTGGAAAAAAGGAAGAAGAGGAAAGGGGAGGTATAATGGGACAAATTATATCATATGAAGAGGCACAAAATATTTCTTAAAATGGAAAGAATAAAGTAGGGGGATGAGCATTGTCTGAAGCTTGATCTCATCAATTTTGGCTCTAAGAAGAAATAACTTAATCATTCAGTTAGGTTAGAGAAAGAAGAAAAAGGAAAGAAAAGGGAGGGGTACATGGAGGGTAGAAACACTAAGAAAAAAGATAAGAGAAGTAAGGAGGGTGATAAAAGGTAAGGTAATGGGTGGAGTGGGTAAAAAAAAACACTAAGAGAAGGAGAAGGGATTATAGGACATAAGGTAGTGGGATAAGAAAAAAATACTATTGAGGACAGGGTGGAAAGAGAAAGCTAAAGTATATACATTGGAGAAAATAAGATGGAAGGAAATGCAGAGGTGGTAATCATAATTGTGAATGGGAATGGGACAAACTATACCATAAAATGGAATAGCAGAGTGGATTAAAAACAGAAGTTTACAATATGTTTTTAGGAAGAAACAAATTTGACACAGAGAGATATATACAGAGTAAAGGTAAAAGGCTAAAACATAATTTATTATGTTTCAGCTGAAGTTAAAAAAAAAAAAAAGCTGGTGTAGCAAATCTGATCTCAGATAAACAAAAAGTAAAAAGAGATCTTATTAAAGAGAGAAGCAAGGAAAGTACAACTTGATAAACTGACCATAAACAATGAAGTAGTAACTATATTAAACAGTATATACCCCAAGTGGTAGAGCTTGCAAAAAAGAAAATATTAAACCTGTTATAGGAAGAAATAGACAGCAAAACTATATTAGTGGTGAACCTCATTCTTCTCTTCTCAGAATCAGATATATCTAACCACAAAATGAAAACAAAGAAACCAGGGAGGTTAATAGGATGCTGGAAAACTGGTTTGATAAGACTCTAGAAAAAACTGAAAAAGTACAGAAAGGAATATACATTTTTTTTTTCTTGGCAGTACATGGCATCTACATAAAAATTGAATTATTAGGCTTTAAAAATCTCATAATCAAATGCAGAAAGGCAGAAAGAATAAATGCTTCCTTTTCAGACCACTAAATATAATTTATTTAATTATATTTAATTATAGTATATAATTATATTTAATAAAGAGTCAGGGAAAGATAGACTATAAACAAATTGGAAATTAAACTATGTAATTCTTGAAAATTAATGCTCAACAACATATCCAAGAAACAATTCATAATTTCACCCAAGAGATTGACAATAATGTGACAACACACCAAAACCTGTGGGACACAGCCAAAGAAGTTCTTAGGGGATATTTTGAATCTCAAAAAATCTACATGAATAAAATAGAAAAAGAGGATATCAATAAATTGGACATGAAACTAAAAAAAGCTAGAAAAAAAGCAAATTTATAAAGCCCAATTAAATACCAAATTAGAAATTCTGAAACTCAAATAAGAGATTAATGAAATTGAAACTAAGAAAACTATTCAATTAATTAATAAAACTAAGAGTTGGTTTTATGGAAAAGCCAACAAAATAGATAAGCTTTTGGTTAATTTGATTAGAAAAAGGAAAGAAAAAAAAATCAAATCACCAGCATCAAAAATAAAAGGAATGAATTTACCACTAATGAAAAAGAAATGAAAGCAATAATAAGGAGCTATTTTGTCCAATCGTATGGCAGCAAATTTGATAAGCTAACTGAAATGGATGAATATTTACAAGAATATAAATTACTCAGAATGATAGAAAAATAAATATATTGTATAAATAGTCCCATTTCAGAAAAAATAGATTAAATAAACCATCAATGAATTCCCCAAGAAAAAAATCTTCTGAGTCAAATGGATCTGCAAGTGAATTCTGCCAAACATTTAAAGAACACAATTCTAAAACAATGCAAACTGTTTGGAAAAACAGTTCAAGAGGAGTACTGCCGAATTCTTCTATAATACAAATATGGTACTGATAACTACACCAAGAAAAGTAAAAAAAATATATATATATATATGTGTGTGTGTGTGTGTGTGTGTGTGTGTGTGTGTGTGTTTGTGTGTGTGTGTGTGTGTGTGTATTACAGACCAATCTGCCTAATGAATATTAATTTAGAAATTTTAAGTAAAATATTAGCAAAAATAGAGCAGCATTCAAGCAGAATAATGCAGTATGACCAAGTGGGATTTATATCAAGAATGCCAGGCTTCTTCAATATCAGGAAAATCACAAGCAAAAGCAGTTGATATCATCAATAATAAAACTAACAGAAATCATATGATGATCTCAATATATGCAGAAAAAGCTTTTGATGAAATTCAGTTCCCACTCTTATTAAAAACACTAGAGAACAGAGGGATAAAATAAGCTTTCCTTAAAATAATAAGTAGTATCTATATAAAACTAATAGCAAGCATCATTTCTAATGGAAAGACTCTGCATTCCCAATAAGATCAGGGGTGAAATAAAGGTGCCCATTATCACCACTATTACTCAGTATTGTACTAGAAATGTTAGCTTAAGGGGCACATAAGTGGCGCAGGGGATAGAGCACCAGCCTGACATCAGTAGGACCTGAGTTCCAATTTGACCTCACACACTTTACACTTCCTAGCTGTGTGACCTGGGAAAGTCACTTAATCCCAATTGCCTCAGAAGAAAGCAAGCAAGCAAGCAAGAAAAGAAATGTTAGCTACAGAAATAAAACAGGAAAAAAGAAATTAAAGGAATTAGAATAGGCAATGAAGACATAAAGCTATCACTTTTTGCAGATGATATGATGATATACTTAGAGAATCCTAATCATGCAAAAACCTACTTGAAACAATTCACACCTTTACCATATTTGCAAGATATAAAATAAACCCACACTAATGATTAGCATTTCAATATATTACTAGCAAAGCCCAGCAGCAAGAGATAGAGACATTCCATTTAAAATAACTATAAAAAAATAAAACATTTGAGTGTCTAGTTATAAAGACAAATCCAGGAACTATATGAAAACAATTACAAAACCCTTCTCACACAAATACAGTCAGATCTAAATAATTGGAAAAATATCAATTGCTCATGTGTAGGCTAAACTAATATTAAAAAAATGACAATTCTGCCTAAAGTGGTCTATTTAGTCTATTTGTTCAGTGTCATACCAACCAAAGTGCCAAAATAGTATTTTATAGAAAAAGAAAAAAAAATAACTAAATTCATTTGGAAGAACAAAAGGTTAAGAATATCAAGGAAATTAATAAAAAATACAAAGGATGGTGGTTTAACAGGACTAGACATAAAACTTATAAAGCAGCAGTCATCAAAATCATTTGGTACTAGTTAAGAAACAGAGTGGTAGACCAATGAAATAGATTAGATACAAACAACATAATAATCAATACCTATAGTAATGTAGTATTTCATAAATCTCCAACTTCAACTTCTAAGATAAGAACTCATTATTTGACAAAAATTGCTGGGAAAACTGGAAAAGAACATGTCAGAAACTCAGCATAGACCTACATCTCATAACCCAAAACAAAATAAGCTAAAAATCAGTACATGACTTGGGCATAAATAGTGATACTATAAGCAAATTAGGACAACAAGGGATAATTTACCTATCAGATTTTTTGGAGAAGGGAGGAATTTATGACCAAAGAACTAGAGATATTATGAAAAACAAAGTGGACAACTCTGATTACATTAAATTTAAAAAATTTTGCAAAAACAAAACGAACAGAAACAAGATTAAAAGGGAAGTAAAAAGCTGTGAAAAAAAATTTACAGCCAATGTTTCTGATAAAGTTCTTATTTCTAAACTATATAAAGCACTCTGTCAATTTTATAAGAATACAAATCACTCCCCAATTGAAAAAAAAAATGATCAAAGGGTATAAACAGATAATTTTTAGGTAATGAAATTAAAGCCATTTCTAGTCATAAGAAAAAAATGCTTTAAATCACTCTTGATTAGAGAAATGCAAATTAAAGCAATTCTGAGTACTACCTCACACTTCTCATATTGGCTAAGATAACAGCAAAAAGTTTTGATAAAAATTGAATGTAATGTGGGAAAACTGGGAAACTAATGCATTGTTGATGGAATTGTGAAATGATCCAACCATTCCAGAGAGTAATCTGGAACTATTTCCAAAAGGCTATCAAATTGTGCATACTCTTTGGCACAGCAATACCATTACTGGATATGTATCCCAAGGAAATCATAAAGGAGGGAAGAGGACCCACATGGGCAAAAATGTTTGTAACAGCTCTTTTTATGATAGCAAGGAATTTGACAAGGAATAGATGCCCATCAGTTGGAGAACAGCTGAACAAGTTATATAATATCAAGGTAATGGAATGGTATTATTCTATAAAAATGATAAACAATCTGATTTTAGAAGGACCTGGAAAGATTTATACAAACTGACAGTGAGCAAAATAAACAGAGCCAGAAATACATTGTACACAAAAACAGCAAGAATGGGTGACGATCAACTATGAAAGACTTGGTTCTTCTCAGTGGTTCAGTAATCTAGCACAATCCCATAGATAGAAACTAACTGGATAGAAAGTGTTATCTGCATCCAGAAAAAGAATTATGGCGATTAAATGTAAATCAATATATTCAATTTTCAATTATTTTTATATTTTGTTTTTCTCTCCCATGGCTTTCCCCTTTTTTTTCTGATTTTTCTCCCCAATATGATTCAGAAAGCAATGTGTATTTAAAATAAACATTTTACAGAATCCAGTTGTTCAGTGTATGAGCATTTATTACCTACAAACTGGCAAATAAAATAAAGAGTTAATGTATTGTTTTGTTGATTTATAAATGTAAGAAATCATTGCAGAAAATGTTAATAAAGTAGAATGAAGTTTAAAATGCTGTGCTTTATGGAAAGTCAGTTTTTAAATACTTATTAGCATGTCCCTGCAAATCTATGCTTAACTTTCAATCTAGTATGCTTCCTTCTCCTATCTACCTGATAATATATTCTTCTTTCTTCTAGACAAAACTCCATAGATCTCAACTCCCCAGATACTTTTCAGATAAATACATAACCATGCTCCCCTTATCTTATATAGCTGCTTATTTAAAGTTTCAGCATATTTAAAAGACAGATATGTATCTGAAAAATAATTAGAGGAATTATTTATATCCTTTCACAAACTCCAAATGGAGAGAGAAGTGTCATGCTTCACCATAGAGGCAGTTGCACAATTGTTAGTTTAAAAGATCTGCATGAAATGGCCAACAATTGCCATCTATCTGAGGAATTTAAAAGTTTCCCTACAAGTCTCAAGTTTTTTCTTTTTCCTACATTTATTTTCTTTTTTGATCCTGAGTCAGCAATCATATATAACAAAGGACAGCTTATGTAGCACATAGACATCAGACTCACTTCCTATTCTCAAAATCAGATGCCCTAAGACATAGTTGAAATTATTTAGTTTCATAGAGCCACTATTTTCCTTTTTAGTAACATGTAGAATTCATAAAGTCATGCTGCTGGGTCTCTGCTTGAAAGAAATAAAAATGCCAATATTTAAAATAATGCAATAAGAAAATTTTATAATTATGCATAAAACAGAGAGACTTTACTTGGCAATGATATTTTTTCTTGATTCATCTCATTCCTGAATTTTTCTATTATTAAATATCACAATACCCAAGAATCTAAAGTACTAAACATATGTATAGATGAATAGATATAAAGATAGATACATATTGATAAATAGATGATTTAGATAGGTAGATGAATAGATAAATATATACATGTATGTAGATGATATATCATATATATACATACTATATATGTACAAATGCACACATATATATTTATACATGTTTATGTAAATAAACTCTCTAAAATGTATACTCTTTCTTGTATAGTTTATATATGTGTATTTATATATGTGTGTATTTGTATATATACACATATGTAGATGTATGTGTATGTAGAGATAGTTACATACATCTGTACATGCATGCCCGAAAGAATATTCATTTTAAAGTCAGAAGTTATGGGTTCAAATTCTACTTGCACCACTGACTACCAATATGACCTTGGGTAAGTCACTTAAATTTTTGATGATTTATTTTTCTTAACAGCAAAATAAAGTAGACCCAGATACTTTTCAAAGTCCCTGTCATTTCTATAGCTACGATTTTTTTATATATATGCAAAAAATTATATAATTATGTTACTGGTTATTATACTGTCCAAAGTGTTGTCTCCTTACAAGCAAAAAGTATTCTAGGGAATATGAAGATGTAATCTTGTACATTTACACATTTGCTCTTAGCATAATTCTTTCTGATCTATTCCAAGAAATATTATACACAGACATGTATTAGATAACATGGAAATGTAGCCTCCATTTATATTATTTCTGATATATCTATGCTATGTCTATTTTAATATCTGAAATCTAATTATAAGAGGAGGGAAATATTAGAACTTACTTTCATGCTGAAAATAAGTTTATTTCCATTTGGTCCAAGAGACCCTGTTCAAAGGATTTTATGGGTCTAAATTTGATGAAAATAATAATAATAGTAATAGTCACTGGACACTTCAAAATTTCCAGTTATATTAGCAGCTCTTTTGATTCTCTATAAGACGTTTCATTCTCTAATACCTTTCAATCAGAAAAAGTCTGCCACATGTTATGTTAGTAGATCCAATATAAAGAAAAGTTTCTAATAAGTGAATAACCTGGAAAGTTTTGTACTATCTACATGGACAGGAAATTCTGAAGGATAAGAGGGAACAGATATATAAGGGAGACTGATATGGAACTCCAGTTATTCTTATTAAGGAAATGAAAGTACAGTAGAAAAAGAAAAAGAAATCACTATGTGAGTTGTGACAATAACAAAGAAATGATTACTAGGCATACAGAGATTTGCTTTTAGAGCTAAGATTGAAGATGAAATCAGCTTCCCATATACCTGTACTTAAAAGATAAATGTAGTGAGGATGATATAAAGATAAACATGCTTTTTTTGTCTTTTGATTTTTTTTTCTGGTACTGATAGCACTTTCATTCCAAAAATTCTTAAAATTGCCTATTGCATAGGACAGAATTGCAAATGAAGGGGAGTTATGTAAAAATTTTCATTATAAGAAAATTTCTGTCAAAGTTGAGTAAAAATAGATTCCACAACAGAGGGAAAAGAAGTCAAAGTGTCTGTCATTGTGTATTTTTTTTTTTTTTTCTATTGAACTGGGCTTCAGTCAGCTAGATTCTCATAGAATCTAATGTCAGGTATTTCTACTGTTGTGCAGAAGAAAGGGAGTTAAAATTGTTTACTATTGATTCAACATTCCTATCATTAATTTAAAAGATGTATCATATTTCAGGAGAGAGAAAATTAGCATAACATCAAAAGTTGTCAATGGTATGCATGATTCATGCTTTAGTAGGAATCACTAATTGAGTAATTTCAGGTTATCATTGTTTTACTATTATTAAAATGCCTCTGTGAATATAAAAACAAAGGCTTTTTTTTTCTACCATCAACTCCCTCTGGATACATATCTTAAAAGATGTTTTCTGGATTTAAGGGAATGAAAATTTTAAAAATGTATTTAGCATAATGTCAAATCATTTTTGAAAATGAAAGATTCATCAGAGCAGATAGGCAACATGGCATAATATATAAATGGAATAACTCTGTTTTTTGTATGAATTAAATGAATAACTCTGATCAAGTCACTTCATCTCTCCATATAAGGTAATTCTTTAAGTCTAAAAGAGGCTAATGTGCATTGTCCAAGGGGGTTTCCACATCAGAAGTTCCCTATGCCAATTAATAAAGGAATAGATCTAATTTCCCATTGTGCATCACCCCTCAAAAAATCACAAAAATTTATATGAGCCCATTGTGATATGTCCAGATAAAATTAAGGAGAGTCAAATTAACTATCCATACCAATATCATTTTTGTACAAATCTATTCCAAGAAGATGAAAACTTTCCAGAATTATTATTTTAGGATCTGTCATAAATGTACTTTGACATCTACACTTCTTTGAGCATGAATTTTCAAACATCCATATGGTTATAGGCAGAATTTTCAGCCATTCTTTGTTAAGGATCACATGTAAGTATTCAGTGGAAACCAAGAACAATTAATTGAACAATTCCCTTCATTTTTATTCTTCTTTTATAAGTAAAATATGTATAAATGAAGACAAACATTAAACAGTTTATATGAATGGAAAATATGTTCATATTCACTTTAATATTGAATAAAATAATGTTATATAAATAAGAAATGTTTTTATTGGTTCAATAACTTTTTAGCACCTATGCTCAATGCAGTTTTAGATGTAAAAAAGATACGAAATTCTATGACTTTTGGAAAATCATTTACCTTAGAATAACAATATTTATGATCTGTAAAATCATCGTATAAGAGACAGTTTGCCCAACTACAAAATAATTATATAGAAGACAAAGGAAATAATGTGAAAAAATTACAACTTTTTTTCCAACTAACTCTAATGATGATAACTACAATGCCTTATTATGTTGTGCAAGATATGATTGGCTCCCACTGAAGATGAGTTTACACTCAACAGAAAGAGAAGAGGCATGTATACAAATTCCTAAGCAAAGTAGTATAACTCAGATTTCTTCTGCCACTAGCTCATTCATCCATGTCTCACATGAAGAAGGGTACCCTTCTCTTTGAGAAAACAAATAATCCCATTCTGTCTCATCTACTCTTGAAGACTGTTCACTCTATCATCCCCATTTTGTATATAGTCTTCAATTTCTCCTTTTATATTGTCTGCTTCTCTATATTTACAATAAACATACCCAACTTTTCCCAATCATGATAAAAAAATATTACTTGATCCATTAATACCGGATAGCTATTATCCTAAATTTCTGTTCCACTCTTTGGCTAAACTTCTGGAAAAGACTTTCTTCAATCTCTACGTTCATTTCCTTTCCATCTATTCTCTTCTTAATTCTCTGTTCTGCCATCATAAAACTGAAACTGCTCCCTCCAAATTTACCAATGATCACTTTACTGCAAAATTGAATGACTTTTTTTCAATCTTCATTTTTTCTTAACCTCTCTAAAGCCTTTGACCCCTTTCTTGAAGTTCTTTTCTCTAACTTATTGCAACAGTGCTCTCTGTATGGTTTTCTCTTTATCTAACCACTCCTCAAATGTCTTTGCTGGATTTTCATTTAGGTATAGCCCATTAACATCAATTGTTCTCTAAAGTTCTATCTTCGTTCTCTGTCTCTAATCTTGCTGGAACTCTGTCTTCCCAGAAATCAGCTGGAGTCAGGATAATCAAAAGTCTTTATTCTTGGTCTTTTGTGGTTGTGGTCAGGGAATTAGATCTAGCAATCTCCACACCACCTTCCTCTCTCTCCACCACCAGGAGAATGCCTCAATTTCCTCCTCCTACTCTACCCACACATTTCACTTCCTCTCCTTTGTCCAGACTCCTGATCCAGCCAGCACCGAATAGTTGGGGAGGGTCATCCTTCAAACATGTTAATAGAGAATTGTCCAATTGGCAATTAGTCTCATGTGCTCCATTATCCAAGTACATTTGCTCAGTTCTAGCCCTTTACATAACCTCTTTATATTCTTTTACTTGGTGATCTTATCATCTCCAAGGGATTCAATTACCATCTCTATACATATGGTACTCAGATCTATTTACCTCTAGGTCTTTATTTACTCCAGTATCATATTTCATATTATCTATTCAATATCTTAAATTAGATTTTCCATAGATATCTACATATCCAAAACTGAATTATTTTTTTCCCATTATGATCTCTTCCTTTTCTTGTTTCTTTATGTCTGTGAAAGGAACCATCAAGTTACTCAGATCTGTCACTTAGTTGTCATTTTTAATCCATCATATTCTCATACTTCACCTGGATTAAGTTATGATTACCCTTCATACCATCTCTCCTGTATGGCTCTTCTCTTCTTTCAATGACACTATCTTAGTGTTAGTACAAATCACCTCATAACTGGACAATGAAAGGAGCCTTCTGATTTATATTTCTGCCTAAATCTCTCCCCATTTCAGTCTATCTTCCACTAAGCTGGCAAATTGATCTTCCTAAATAGAAGTCTGACACAGATGCCTCTTCTTTAAATAAAGTCCAGTGGCTCTGGCCTACAGAACCAAAAATAAAATCTTCTATTTATCTTTTAAATCCTTTCATGACTGGGCTTGGCTTTCACCTTATTGTCTAGGCTTCTTGAACCTTATTCCCTTCCTTGCATTTGAGAGCAGTGATACTTGCTTCCTTCGTTTTCCTTAAATATAAAATTCTATAACTTTATTTGGAGAATTTCACCTAGTTTTACCTCATGCATGGGGCACTCTCCATCCTTAACTCCACACTCTGTTTTCTATAATTTGCTCTGTTTTCTATAATTTGCTTCAATTCTTGACCTAAAGTCCCATCTTCTGCAAGAACTTTTCTCATACATCAGTTTTAATGCCTTCTCTCTGAGATTATCATCTATAAATACCATTTTTACAGCAGTTTTCATGTTACCTCAATCATCAGACTGAGTTTCTTAAGAGCAAGAACTGCTTCTTGCCTTTATTTGTACCCTCAGTACTTAGCACATTGCCTGACTCTTAACAAGTTCTTAAAAAGTTACTGACTTGTCTTAAATTGATAAATATAAATAATAGAAATAGAAATAAGTATGACTAATAGAAACTATTTCTTTTAATAAGAAACTAAGTCACATAAGTCCCATAGATGGTAAGAAGAGAAAGAAAGGAATAGTTACTTCCATTTGAAATAATCAAGAAACACATCTGATATGACATTTGAAATAAAACTTAAAGTGAAATTTTGAATAAAGATGAAAAGGACTCTCCATTAGACAAAATAGTATGAGGAGGGAATTTATAATATGCATTCTGGATATGGAATGGTCTATGGTAGTTAGGGCAATGGGGTTCATGTTGGAAAATGGGACCAAGGGTTCAAAAGTTGATGGAAAGAATCAAATACTTTGAAGGACTTAAAAAGATATTTGGGTTGTAGTCAGTAAGAAACAGGGAATCACCTTAGCTTTTTGAGCAGAGAAGAGACATACTCAAAGAATTAGAATCTATTTAAAGACCTATCCAATGGTAGCTTGAAGGGGGAAAGTCTGAAGGTAGAAATTTTGGTTATGTCCCTATTGGGAACAGTATTTATACCCTATTTAGATTATTTGAGTCTACTAGTTTTACTGGCAATGTGTAAATCCAAGCAGTCATTAATTGTATTTCATTAAAATCTGGTGATGGTAGAAAATAACTTATCAGTAGTTTTTGAAAATCACACTAGGAGTTGTTGCCTGACAAAGGAAACTATCCTATTATCATCTGTAAAATTAGATTTTATGCATCCTTTTGCATCTGTTATAGATTAAGCTTGGCCTGACTTTTTCTCTACTCTCATTGAAATATCAGATAATTTCCTACATTTTATTGTCTCAACAGAGGAGACTGTGCAAATTGCCATAGCAATATAAGCCTTGAAACAACTTTAAGTTCATTCATCCATCAGAGCCATCACATGGATTATACCCAAGAGGGGTGGGAGAAGTCTTTGATACTGGATTTTTCACTAGAAATTCTGTACCATATATTTTCTCCATGTTTGTGTAATAAATAGAGTTTGAATTTCCTAGGTTTGCCATATTTCTTTGAGGTAGCAATCAATATGCAAACTGCACATGCAAGTAGAAAGCTTAGAAGACATGTTTTTTAATGTACAAAGGCAATTTAATTTCTAATATTGCAAATATTAAACATTATAAATCATATAGTTAAGAATTCTAGAGGAAGTAGTCTCAATAATTTTTAAGTCTAAAAGGATCCTGAAATTAGGAAAATTTACAAATAGATATAGATATCACATAATGGAATAAACAATAAACAAGCAATATAGAGAAATATAGAGAAGGATTTAAGAAAAATATAATAAAAATGAATTTTCAAAATCTGTAGTCCCAAAGATGAGCATAAATCGTGAGTGAGTGAGAAAGGAAAACAATGGAAATTTTTTGAGAAATAAGGAATCAGTGAATATAGCAGGAAAAGGACATCTTTAGCCCTCTTGTAATCCTCAGAGGCACAAATATTTCATTGTACCAAGGAAAAAGTTATTATTATCACATTCTGGGCCACTAGGATCATTTCTTTAACTACTTAATCTTTTCATGGAAGTCTCCCAATTAAAGAATGAGCATGTCTTTCCATTTGAATTTACATAACCTTATAAGGATAAAATCAAGTGGTTTGACTCTTATGAAACAAATAATTAGCTTCATGTAACTCAAGTTGTGCTCTGATGACTTAGAAAAATTCAATTTCACATTTGATAAAGTATTGCTTATCTCCTCATTTTGTTTCATTTCTCCTTAAAGTTCATATTACCCTTTTCCCTTTACAAGGGATCATCATGCTCATTCTAAATTTAAATGTTTTAAGGGTATTAATATGATAAGTTTAATGGTACCATTATTAGTGTATTTCTCTAAAAAGAATTAGTACCCAATACAGGACGTATGATCAAAAATAATAAAGTTATTTGTTCAAATATTTTTGTAGCAAAATCACATTGCATTTTCACTTCCACAAGCTAGTGAGAATATTGGAATCTGAGAACTACAATAAAACACAGAGATTGATCTGGAGCAGATTTCGAATTTGTGCTGGGTTTCAGGAAAAGTAAGGAAATTCTCTCTGTGAAATAAATAACCTTAATCTTGATGACAATGAAGAATGATAGAATGTGAAGCCAAAAATAGTATTACAGCAGATTCTTAATCTCAAAGCATAATTCTAGCATAATTTGAACTATATTCTAGAATAAATTGAACTATATATCCAGAAGTTTAAAATTCCTTTTGATGTGTATGCTAAAGAGAATGTCTAAGAATCATGGCTATCATGATACATGGGAATAGAAGATAACCTAACAGTACTCATATGATAGATAAGTATATGTAGAGTAATATGCAGATTGCTACCTTTGTTCCTTTGAAATCAAAAATCCAGGTGGACAAAAATAGAGGAATTGGGAAATCTATGTAATGGTCCATAGTCATCTCCCAGAGTTCTTTCTCTGGGTGTAGCTGGTTCAATTCATTACTGCTCTATTGTAATTGATTTGGTTCATCTCATTGTTGAAGATAGCCACATACATCAGAATTGATCATCATATAGTATTGTTGTTGAAGTATATAATGATGTCTTGGTCCTGCTCATTTCACTAAGCATCAGTTAATGTAAGTCTCTTTCTGAAATCATCCTGTTGGTCATTTCTTACAGAACAATAATATCCCATAATATTCTTATACCACAATTTATTCAGCCATTCTCCAATTGATGGGCATCCACTCAGTTTCCAGTTTCTGGCCACTACCAAGAGGGCTGCCACAAACATTCTTGCACATACAGGTCCCTTTCCTTCTTTAAGATCTCTTCGGAATATAAGCCCAGTAGTAACACTGCTGATCAAAGAGTATTCACATTTTGATAACTTTTTGAGCATAGTAGAGAAAAAAAAAAAAGTTGTTTTTTTTTTTTTTTTTAAAAGAATACTTCTCTGGGAAGGAGTAGGAGAATGATACAGTGAGAAATATACTTAAAATATTAAGATATCTATAAAGTCAAAGTTTTAAAAGATGAGAAGGGTTTGAAGAAGGATAAAGAATTTATTTTATTTAGTTGAAGAAAAGAATTGAGTTAGCAGCCTCCACAAATGAGGAGTAACTAATACTCTTTTACTATATAGAAAGAAGTAATTAAATTCATAGTTTCTTTCTTTATCCATTTTATTTCTCTTATTTTTCTCATCAAGTGTGCAATTTCCAAAAAAATAATTTCCAGTTCTAATCTCTTTTCTGAACAATATTATCAACCAACTAGTGAATGCATCTACTGAAGTATTCTGTGGCCCTCAAACTCAACATTTCTAAAACAGAACTCATGCTATTTCCTGAAAATTAATTGTTATTCCATTTTTTTCAGTTTCTTTTGAGAGTGTCTATAATGTTTATAACCATAGAATAATCCATGATTCTCCATATTCCAGTTAGTTGTAGTCTTTTATACTCTTTCTACATGACACCTCTCACCTATGGAGAGGTTCCCTTTTCTGCATGCCAAAATTATTTCAACCCTTTTTATCTAGACAAGGATTGAAGCCTGGACTACCATAATAGCCTCCTAAACAGCTTCACTGATTCAAATATCTCTCCAATTTATCCTCCAAACACTTAACAAAAGAGCATTACTACAACAATTCAGATATACTGAGATACTGAGAAGTAAACTAATAAAACCTTACTTTAGAAATACATAGAAAATAAATATCAATAGATTTTTCTTACAAAAGCCTAACCAAACCTGCATGTTAAAGAGTAAAATTTTATTAATATTTTTGTCATCATAGAACATAAAATTTTCTCTCTGTTCTCTCTTCCAGAAAGTAGAATTGCATTTTTAAAGATGATTTACATTCTTCCTTGAACATTTATTGATTATATGTCTTTGAGCTTCCATTTTCTCATTTGTAAATATAGATAACGATTCTTTTATTATCTACCACACAAGATTATTGTGAAAATAAAATAAAATAATACATTTAAAAATGATCAATTTTACAGCATTGACAATTGCCAAACCTTTTGATCTAATTTTTCCTCTCCTTCCCCCCACTCCCTCCCCCAGATGGCAGGTTGACTGATACATGTTACATATGTTAAAGTATAAATTAAATACAATATATGTATACATGTCCAAACAGTTATTTTGCTGTACAAAAAGAATTGGACTTTGAAATAGTGTACAATTGGGGCTGGGGCGACTGAGCAGGCTCTATGGCTGCTGCGGCAGCAGCGACGGTCAGAAACTGAGCCGTTCCCCCAGCGACCGGCCGCTTCTTTGAGGCCTCCTATCGCCCCTTTGATCCGCAGGCGTTGGGGCTGAGTCCTAAGCAGGCGCCTGACAAACTTCTCGGACATGAAAGGATGAGGATGCAAGGTCCCCCAGGAGATACTGCTCACACTCCTGGCGGGACTGAAGCAGCTGGAGGAGCGGCCTCCAAGTCCTGGACCTAGGCCTCGGCTTTGGGGATAGCTCCTCAGAGGAGCCCGGGCTGCATGCTGAGCCCTTCCTGCAGTTGGCGGGCGCCACCTCCGCCTCCCCCATTCTCGGCATAGGGATGGGCTCGTGGGTGATCCCGTGGAGGCATGGCGGGCTGTAGCTGGTGCAGATCATGACCTTCTTTTACCTCCTGGTGGACGACCCCTACATGATGGCACGGATCGCCTGCGCCAATGTGCTGAGTGATCTTTATTCATGGGCATTACTGAATGTGATAACATGCTGATGCTCTTCAGTGTCAGCCAAAAGATGAATCAGGACGAACAAGAGAAAATCATACCTCTTATGATCAAAGGCTTCAGGGACACCTCTGAGGAAGGGGGCACGTCAGTGACGGTAGGGCAGACTGTGATAAGCCCTTGGATCATCATTGGAGGGGTCGCCGCTGTGGTCTACCAGCCTAATGAGATCATCATGCCAGGCAGCACCATCCCTGGGGATGTGCTGGTGCTGACTCAAGTGGCCGTCAATGCCCACCAGTGGCTGGACAACCCAGAGCGGTGGAACAAAATCCGACTGGTGGTAATCAGGGAAAATGTCGAATTAGCTTACCAAGAAGCCATGTTCAGTATGGCCACGCTGAGTAGAACTACGGCTGAGTTAATGCACATTTACAATGCTTACTCTGCCACAGATGTCACCGGCTTTGGAATCCTGGGACATGCCCAGAACCTTGCAAAGCAGCAAAGAAGCCAAGTATCCTTTGTGATTCATAATCTTCCAATCATCACCAAGATGGCCGCTATTAGCAAGGCCAGTGGGCGGTTTGGCCGTCTGCAGGGAACATCTTCGGAAACCTCTGGGGGCTTACTGATCTGTCTGCCCCGGAAGCACGCGGCTCGCTTCTGTGCCGAGCTCAGGTCCCCTAAGTATGGCGAGGGCCACCAGGCCTGGATTATCAGCATTGTGGAGAAAGGGAACCAGACAGCGCTCATCATCGACAAGCCCGGGATTATTGAAGTTGTACCACGGGGAGTTACCCATCCCAACAATTCCCATTCTAGCCTCGAGTCTAGTTCATGAGATGGCAAAGCAGCTTTCATCTGGACCTTAAACACTTTTGGACACAATCATGGATCGTTTTAAAGGACTACTTACTATTTTGAGGAAGGAGAAATTTCCAAAGAAACTTGTTTGAATGGTAAAGTTACCCTATTAGGGTGACTCTGATCAATGAACCAGTTAAGGAAAACAGCTGCTTTTGTGCTTGTTTCAATGTCATAAATTATATTTTAAATGTTTTCTACTCTCTTGATGGGTTTGCATTCTCTTCTATAGGAGAGAAGCAGTGTAACTTTATTTCTCCTTCCAGCAGCAAGATGAAGCTGTTAACAATTTGAGGATTTTTTCTTAAACTTGTGATTAGAGAGATTGCTTGGTTGATTATATTCATACACAGGAAATTATAGATTATTTATTGAAGGTGAAGGATGCATTGAAAAGAACTTAGATCACAAACAAATAAGCCTACAACAAAAACTTTCAAACCTGTAATTATAGGATGGTATTATCTGGAATTATTTATTGGACTTTTTTTTTTTTTTCTTGAAGTGTTGGCTCTTCCAGACCCTGGCCAAGAAGTGAGCAGCTTGTCCAGAGATTGGGCAGTAATGACTTGAAGCCATTCTGCTAGCCCAGCCTTTTATTTATGATGCTTCTCCCATAAAATCCAGTTAAGGATTGGAAGAAGCTGAGCAAAACCTCAGAGCCTAGGCTTTGGTGTCACTAAAATGTGTAATTTCAAATTGTCAATTCCTGGTCACTCAACTAAAAAATGTTAATTTTCAGATCTCAATAAACAATTGAAAAAAATAAATTAAAAAAAAAAAAAAAAGAGATAGTGTACAATTAACCTGTGAAGGAAATCAGAAATGCAGGTGGACAAAAATAGAGGAATTAGGAATTCTATGTAGTGGTTCATAGTCATCTCCCAGAGTTCTTTCTTTGGATGTAGCTGGTTCAATTAATTACTACTCTATTGGAACTGATTTGTTTCATCTCATTGTTGAAGATGGCCACATCAGAATTGATCATCATATTGTAGTTGAAGTATATAATGATCTCTTGGTCCTGCTCATTTCTCTCAGCATCAGTTCATGTAAGTCTCTCCAGGCCTTTCTGAAATCATCCTACTGGTCATTTCTTACAGAACAATAATATCCCATAATATTCATATACCACAATTTATTCAGCCAATCTATGGGCATTCACTCAGTTTCCAGTTTCTGGCCACTACAAAGAGGGCTGCCACATTCTTGCACGTACAGGTCTCTTTCCCTTCTTTAAGATCTCTTTGGGATATAGGCCCAGTAGTAACACTGCTGGGTCAAAAGATATGCACAGTTTGATAACTTTTTGAGCATAGTTCCAACTTGCTCTCCAGTATGGCTGGATAATACGAGAAACTTTTAAGAGCTTTGTTAGAACTGTAAATTGTCTGAAAATGATGATTTCTACCAAGATCTCCACCTGTCATCAGTAAATTATTTAATATTTATTTAAGTGCATACATTCTCCTTGTTTAATGAATATAACAAATAAGACCTAGAGATTTCTTGAAGTACCTAAAGCAGAATTTTAATTTAATATCCCTGTACAAATTTTGACTGTTTTTTCAGTTGCATTTGATAGGTTATGCACAATGATTTATAAGAATTTTTTTGTTTGTTTGTTTTTATATAGACCTGAAGCCCCTAATTGGTGAAATTTGCTATTAAGATAAAATCTTTTGGGATTGTAACTAATATTGTTTTGATTTTCCAATTTGGATATGATTGCCTGACAGTCATTAAGCCAGTGATCTACCACCTGAAAGAAATATGCCATAAATTACTCAGAAGGATGTCTTGCAGGTAGATGTCTTATCTGGGCAAGAGTTGAGAGGACAACTTTAGCCTCTGCTTAAGATGGGATCCTGTTGACTTAGTTTTCCAGTTCTGTTTCTTTGCTTTCTATCTGATTATTCCTGAGTCTGGCTATGAGGTAGAAACCGTATGATTGGCTGTATGATTGGTTGTCAGAGCTAAGGATGCTTTATCCTGCCATGTGTGTGCTCTCAGATTGAGGCCCTGAGAAATCAGTTTTGACTGATTGTATTATGTTATAATCATGTCCCTGATTTTTTCTCTTATAAACAAATTTCTGTAATCAAGCAAGTGGTCAGTGGAAGATATGAGGTATAATAGAAATATGTAGATGATATCTTGATCTCCAACCCAGCCCTGGAGGCTTCTCTGGCTGCAGTCATAAAACCATCAACTCTCTTGCTTTCTGAGCTAGAGTTTCTTTGTCTAAAGGCCCAATTTGCTTATGATTTTGGGCCACCTCCTACTCCCTTTTGCTTAGTCAAAGAGAAAGCAGACAATCTTAGCATGCCCTGGTCAGGCCAAGGTTTTTAGGACCCTGAAAGATAAACTAATCTCTTGCCCTAGTTTTATCTCTACCTAAACCCTTTTACATTGTACACTGATGGAAGGTGAAGTCAGGTCCTAGAGGTCTCTGGAATCCCATGCTAGACCCCTTCTTTACTTCTCAAAGAAACTTGGTGTTATTGGGGTGGCCCTGCCACAGATCTTCTAATTGAGGAAGCTCCTAAACTCATCCTGGGCCAATGGTTGGAGATTCTGGCTCCTACCAGGTTCGAAAATTTTTTACCTATATCAGAGTTTAGAATTGGGTAAAGGAATAAGAATGAACATTTATGCTGACTCTTAACATGTTTTGTATGCCTCATGGGGCTATATGGAAAGAAAGGGGATTTTGACAGCCAAACATTCCCCCATCAAGTACACAGGGGAACAATTAGTGCAAGCTTTGCATAGACCTAGAGATGTTCTGCTGTTTCATAAAAGAAGGGGATTCACTTCAGGCCAAGAAAACTAGGCTTACAGGTTCAGCTGCCCATGCTAGTGCATGTTTGCTCCTGACCATGGCATCTTTAATTCCCCAACTTTGACTCCTACATCCCTCATATAGCTCCCAAGCAAGTAAATTCTGAAAGGACTGTTTGAAAGGCCAACACATATGCTCCCTTGCAGAAGCTTCAAACTGCTTTCGGTTTTGTTAATACCTGCACTAATTGAGTAAAAGCCTTCTCTTATAAAACTGAAAAGGCTCTAGGGTTTTTGCTAAAGGAAATCATATTCACTTAAGGCCACAATATTCCACTGCCCCTACACCTTTGAGGAAACAAAAGCTGTTTGGATGAGAGGTACTAATGATAGCCTCAGCTGCCTCTGGGTGGAGTTCCTGGTTACTGTCTGTAGTAAATTCCATATTAACTCCACTTTTGTTTATTCTTTCTCTTTTGCTCATATTTGCTTCTTGCATTTTTAATCTACTTGTGAGAGTTGTTTCTTCCAGACTCTAAGCCATGAAATTTCAACTATTTGGTCAACCTGAAATCCTCTGATACCTAATGCTGCTGATGTCACCTACAAGTCACTTATCTCCCTCCTCTGTCTGGACCTCACTGGGCAGAGCCAGCTCTATACCCCTTATCAGCCTGAAGCAGCTCCAGAAGATGAGACCTTAGTCCCTCTGTCCCAAATGAACTTGGGTCTGGACTGCTTGAGGTAGGAAAGATGTGACAATGGCCCTGAGGCACCTGGGCATCCACAGTGCTGTAGTTCTATGGATAACTGGCTGCCAGATATCAATCTGTTAGTCTGTGATGCCTGGATTTCTAAAATAGATAATGAGAGTTGGTGGAAGCCAGGTCTGTGGTTTCTGCTCATTGCTTTAAGCAGCAATATCCTATCATGCTCTTGTGTATGCACTTAATCACTAGAATATTTCAAGATTTCTTAGGTAAAATGGATCCTGAAAGTTTTCATTGGTTCTAAATGGTAGAGGGTGGGTTACAGTTGATACTGAAGAGAGAGATGACCCTAAAGGCCTAGATAACAAGAATGTATTAGTGGAAGAAATATATCAGTATTTGTGTGAGAAACCTTCAAACATATGAAAAAGAGAAAGGAATGAATGGGACCAGGTGAAAATTTCTCAAAAAGTCTTTGGGATGGAATGAGTCAGACCATCGGCCTAAGTATTATGTGATACCTATTCTCAGAGGGCTGTAGGGCAGGAAAGGTCAGATCCTAGGCCTAAGATTCAGGAAGTTACATGACCTACAGGAAGTAGACAACCTTGCTGACCATTGATAAATGGTTACTTCCTTTTTAGTCAATGTAATGAACCTAAGTCTTTTACTATTTAACCAAATTCGCTATTTCTGGCTGGTTAGACCAGGCATAATCTTGGGAGATGGGAGCTGAAGGGCTCTGGGTCTGCATAGCTGGTGTGTTTGGGCCTCTCCTTGCAAGGACTGAATAAATGCTCCCTGTTTATATCTGAAGAGACCTCTGAGAAATCAATTTAGGTTAGGAAATCTAGCAAGACGGAGATACATAAAAGTCATCAAAAATATAATTTTTAGAAGCTATTCAGAAGATAGAAACAAGTCAGTGCTGGAAGATGAAAACAAGAGTGTGCTAAAGTCCTATAAGAATAGTGTCAAGGGTGCTAAAGTTCAGCATAAGCATAGGTTGTTGAAGAAATCTAAAGATTAAAAAAACAGGAGACTTTATCATCAAATAATAAAATTATTTGATAATAAGAATAAGAGGACAATAAAAAAAAAAAAAACACCTTAGAACCAGTAGTTGAGATTGATGAAAACTGATCAGGAAAACATCAACCTGTTCAACTCTTGTTTACTTCTCATTTTCTCTGTTAAGAAAGTTGGACTGAAAAAACAGAACAACAAAATGACTCATGGGAAGATAAAACTAAGATTATATCGATTTAGAACTGAAAAGAATCTTGTTCAAAGCTCTCATTTTACATGTAAGGAAATTGAAACTAGAAAATTCATGACTAGGGTAAAAATGCATAAAAATAGAAGGGATTTGAAGATAACACCTCTGGCTTCACACTCAGCACTCTTTTCCAATGAATCATTCTAAAATAAAAATTAATCATCTATCTTTTATGAGTTTGTCACCTGGCGCAGATGAATTCCAGTACTGAAAGTTTTGGCAAGTTTTGACAATGCTGTGCCAATATTAAAGAAAGGGATGAGTAGTAAGTGTCCTACAAGACTAAAGAAGAAAAGGGAAAAGAATGATTTGATGAATTGTACTTCAATTCCCAGAAATCTTCTAAAATATAAATTAAAAGAGAAGACTAATGTACATCTAGTAAATGAAATAGTCTAAAAGAGCTAACATGGTTTTATCAAAAACAAGTCCTGTCAAAAAAACCAAATGTGATTTGTTTTCTAGAGTTACTAAATTGGTAGATCATAAGAATGTTACAGTTAAAATAGTCCTAAAGTTTAGCAAAATATTTAATGGAATCTCCTAGAATTTAATATAATAAGTGGTTCATTAATTCAGCACTCAATAAACACTTGTTGACTTGAGGAAAACATGGAGAGGTATATTGTGTGATAATTCAGAGATTCAGTATCTAGTAGTCTTTAGCATCTAACAAAAGGTCCAGCACATAGTAGATATTTAATGTGTTTATTAAATTGAATTGAATTAAATGTAGAACTGATTAAACGTTTAGACCCCAAAAGTGATCATTAATTATTTGTGTCAACTTGAAAGGAGTTCTTCAGTAAAATGTTCTCAAAGAATCTGTGCTTAGACCTGTTAATTTGCACATTTTTTTTTCACTAACTTGAACATTGTTGATATGCTTATCACATTTGCAAAAGATGGAATGCTGGTAACAAAAGATGACTCACTGGACAACAGTAAGAGCTTTCAACATGACTTTAACAGTCTAGATCATCAGCCTGTGTCTGATAAAAGTTTTAATTAGAATAAAAGCAAAGTCTTTATTTGCACTTTAAAAAAAAAAGCCCACCCCACAAGTATGAGAGAGGGAAAAAATAGCTAGAAGACCAGTTGTCTGAAAAATAAAATAAAATTTGGAATTTTAGTGGACTGCAAGCTTACGAGTCAGCTTTGAGATTTCAAATCCAAGAGAGGCAATGCAAAATTAAACTTCAGTGAGAGTCATAGTGTTCAGGACTAAGGGATAGGTAACAATCCCACTTTACCTTATTCTAGTATGAACATATCTATACTAGATTTACTATAAGTATGCAGCTTTTGACATGACTTCCTAATATCTAAAATGAAGGTTTTGTACCAAATAAATTCAATGGTCCTTTGTACTTCTGAGTACCACGATTTCATGATTTTTAAGGTTTCTTCCAAACACACAACTATAATTCCAAATAAGAATGGTATGCTGAGCAAACTTCATATGATAACTCTTTTCTTCATGAACTAATAAGACTTATTGTGACAGATTTAAAAGCTACTTCATGGGAAAGTCAGATTCTAGCAAGGGACACTGACTTATTTGAGCCCTTGGAATATTTCTTTAAATTCAATGAAACATCATCTTCCTATGTGTCTTAATTACAAAATTAGCAGTTATTAAAGAAATAAATTAAATTACCACTGAACTCTAATGCTTCAGTGAACTAAACATTAGCCAAGTTGTCTGGAATAATTCAAAAACAACCCAATTCATTCCCAGGGAGTAGTTCACCCACTGAAAGAATTGGCCTCATTAAATGCTAATTGGATATACCAAATTAAAAAAAAAAAAAAGTCCCACTTCTCTAAGAGCTAAGTGAGGGGCATGGGGAGGGGCGGGGGAAGAATTCTTGCTATATAAGCCAAAATAAAAATTAGATGAAGTTGGCCAGACTAATTAAATATAAAAATAATGGCATTTCATCCAAGACTTCCTACATGTCTTTGTTTGGTAGTAAAAAACAAAAAGCAAAATAGCATGAGAGTGGATAAGGAGCTAACCTCTGAGAAGACCTGGATTCAAGGCCTATCTCTCATCTATGTGTGCAGCATGATCTTGGACAAATCACTTACTTTTCTATGGTCCAAACAATTATATAAGTTGAAAACAAGTAGAGAAAATTTCCAGCTTAGTAGTTACTTATATTGATTGAACAACATTTAGTTTAAAAACAAAGGCCTAAGAATATAACAGGCCCTAATAATAAAATTAACTTGTCATTTTCAGTTCATTAATATAGGCTCCATAGTAAGGTCAAATTTCAAGTATTCTATTTATGGTAAAATAAAGTGAAATTAATCATCTGGCCATATGAAGATCTCCTCTGTAAAGGAAGTAGATGAAGAGGAATGAAATTAATATTAGGATAGTCTGAGGAAAAAATAAGTAAACTGAGATGAAGTAAAGGATTTGAGTGAAAACAATAAAGCAAAATAAAGAAAGTTATATCATTTTTCCTGATGAAGGAACTTGACATCCAGACTTAGAGTATAAAGTAATTAGGGAAACTCCAGAAGGTTTTAGGGCATACACTATTTAAACTAGAAGAATAGGTAAAGGAGTAAAAAAAAAAAAAAAAAAAAAAAATGCCATCTCCATTCATCTCCACTTAGATCATCTCTTTCATTAAAAAATTGACACTGAAAAATCTGACTCCACCCCCTAGAACCACCCTAGACTTTGGTAGTACAGCTTTGCCTTTATCTTGTTCAGTTCCAATAAATGAAAACATGAGTTCCTTGAGGACAGAAATTGTTTTGCCTGCTTATCTTTGTATCCCTTGGGCTTAGTACAGTGCCAGTCATATATGTAAGTATGTGGTTTATGTATCTGTCTGTCTATCTAGCTATCACCTATCATCTCTCTATCTACATATATATCACCTATCTATCTGTCCATCTAGTTAGTATCTATCTATCTCCACATTGAGGTAGAAGTGGTACAGCCAATCCTAGACTAATACTATGGTGAAAGGATCAGGAAAGATTATTTTATACTAATTTCCTGAAGAAATAAATAGCGGAGTGTCATAGAATTTGTGATAATGAGAATGCTGATGTAAAAAGTAAAAATTAATGAATATGAATTCAAAATACCTCCTCTCCTCCATATTACTTGCATGCTCTGAAGTGAAAGTTGAATGAAAAGAAGAGGTTTAATAATGTGGCTTTGCAAAATCCAATTTGATTTGGCTGCAAGAAACCTTACCAAGAACCTCACAAGAAATACTTTAGAGACTGGACACAGGTGGGGAGAGGAATGATCTAGACTAGACCTTTTGAATAGGTTGCCACAGCAACCAAAAAGATTATTTGATCTTCTATTTCTAAGAAGGAATCATTTTCTTGCAGCTGTATTATTGCATGTCTAAAATTAATCTGATGATGTGAGATTATGTGAGCCTAGTGACCAGAATTACCAAAGAAAATCCTACTCTCATACACTTTTTCTTTTGAAGATGGTATTTCTTTCTAATCACTCCCTTGAGTACTGCCCTTTGAAGAAATGTTTCTTTTCAACTAGCTATGGAAAAATAATGAGAAGAGGAAATTTCCAAAGCCCCATATTCCAAATCACACCAAGCTCTCAATAGTCATTCCCAGACAAAGCTGCTGGCTCATTTGCCTTGAAATGTGAAGTTTCAATCTGTTTCTCTGATCTGGAAAGTTAGGAAAAATATAAATCAATAATATTATTTCCACAACTCAAGACTCTCCATCCTATCCCAGGGGAAAAATTATCATGAAATATATCTCTCATTTGTTAAAATTTTCTCCCAGGTATTCTCTCCTCCAAAACTGCTACAAGGACTCACCAAGATTTTTATCATTATGGTAAACTATTTATCATAGTTGGTGACAGAGTAAACAGAAAACTAAGAAAACTCTTAAAATTAGATATTCAGAGAGTAGGCATACCTTTTCTAAGAAGAGAGAAGAAAAAAGTGGAGGAGAGTCATCTCTTCTGACCAAATCATTCTAGCAAACTCAGCAAATATCTCTTCTATGAATTTAAGCATGGACTTGATCACATAGCCCCAATCATAATATTTTGTCTCTAAATTTCCTGGGTAATTTAGGTTCCTGATATCATTAATATTTGGCACAAAGTAATATATGCTTATGAACCTGCTTTCACCCTGGCACCCAAACACTCAGGCTGCCACACCTATGCATGATGGTTCCTGGTTTCAGTCTCTATAGTCTTTCTTAGTATAGAAAAGGTTAGGTAATGATTTTATCCTTCAATTTCTATACCATCAGTATAGAGTTAGGACAAACTATTAGAAAGCTAAGCAAGGGAATGATGGTAGGTTTATCTCTTGACCAAAAGACATCCATCTTTAGTGTCTTATTTCCTTGGCAACCCCAATGAGGTATACAAATGTTTTTTTTTTTTTTTCTTTCTTTTTATTTGAACATACATTAAAACAAAAATATTTATTTATATACTATGACATTATATAAAGTAAATGAGCATCAATATATTTTGAGATGTATCTGGCACTCAGTCTCCCCATATTTTCCAATCTTTCTTGTACTTTGTACTTATTGATAGCACTCAAAAAAGTACTTGTATCCCAGTACCACTCTCTGTGCCAATTTCTTATTCTTCCCTCATTCACACAGGCCTAATATTAAACATCCACTCAAGCAAATCCTCGTTTATGTTCTGGATGGATTTTAAAATGAAAGGAAATCATGGGGTGGACAAGGTTCATCTTTCCCATTATATAATGATCTAGATAATAATAACTAAACAATTAAAAAGTCTTCTTTAAGTACTTACCTACTAAGTGCCAGGAATTATGTTAGATATTGAAGATAGGAAGACACAAATGAAATAGTCCCTGTATTTAAGGAACTTATCTTCTGCTGGGGAAAACAACCTATATAGGTGAACGTGTATGTATACAAACATACATATACGTATATGTTCACATGTGTATATTCAGAACTAGTTCCCCTAGATGACTCAGTAGATAGATTGCTGGGTCTAAAAAGAATCAAATCCAATCTCAGATACTTACTAACAGTGTAATTCTGGGTAAGTCACTTAACTTCTGCCTTAATTCACAGAAGAAGAAATGGCAGAATATTGCAGTATTTTTGCCAAGAAAACATCATGGAGAGTATTGGTGTGCTCTGGTCACAAAGTGTGGACACAAATGAATAACAACAACAGTCATTAGATTTGAGGGGTATACAGAATGGTTTCATGTAGAAAGCAGCAGCATTTGGCCTGTATCTTAAAGGAAACAAAGGATTTTCACAGGTAGAGATGAGATGGGATTTCTTTACTGACAGAAAATATCCAGTACAAAGGCAAAATCACTATAAAGGAATTCTCTGTGAGCAATAGCATAAAGTCTAGTTAGATTTTTAGTATAGAGACTTGGAAGATGAATGATATATAATGAAATTAGGTGGGAAAAGTGAGTAAAAGGAAAACATTGATGCTTGTAGGATTGTCCATGGTAGCTGCTTAATAAATGCTTATTGGTTAATTTATTGTGGAAATAGCAACGCTAACCTACAGAGTTTTTTACAGTTTGACCTAATAATGTCTTAAATATCCTACATAATCCTCATCAACATTCCTGTTAGGTAGGTATAATGTTGTCTTCTTGAAAACAAGGCTCTTTTCACAAAGTTTCTGCCATAGACCAATACTGAAAATAAATTGAAATCCTATTTTTTGGATGAGAAATATGTTTCTGGGAAAGGTAAAAGGACTTGTCTAAGTTTATATATGCCAGTGGAAAAGTTAAAGTTAAATACATGTCATCTGACTCAACCACTTTCAATACAACAAACTGTTGGATGTTATTATTCATTGAAATATCAAAGATTTCTGGACTCCTTTGACACATTGTTATGCTCTCATATAAAAGATATGTTCTGTAGTACAGTTGAACAGACCATTGGTGATAGAGTCGAAAGAGCAGAATTCAAATCATACCTTTGGTGCTTTACTATCTTTGTGACTTTGCCCAAAGCACAACCTCTCTGAACTCCAGTTTTCATCAGAATGGGGATTGGAATAAATGGCCTCTGAGATCCCTTCTATCTCTAAGATATATGATTTGTAATTTTCATTTACAGATTCAATTCCCCAGGGGCATACAATAATGCCATGAGTTGTTTTTTTCAGAAGCATTTATAGAATACCCATACCAATTTGACTTACCCAGTGAGTTTGACTGCATGAGTGCGTAGATTTTGATATTTTTCTGATTCATCCTTTATGCTGTTGACATGTCTATATATCCCTGACTTGTAATGGAAGAAATCCTCATGTACTTGCATTATTGCTAAAAGAAAAGTCAACAATATAATTGGCAATTTAAAAAATACTGTGGTCTTTTCCCAAGAAAATCTCTGAATGTTTTCCCTGAGATTCCAACTTTAAAAGGAATACAGAATGGAACTCAATATTATTTTTAATTTAATTAGTTGTGATTTTCCTTATCCTTCTATAACAATATTATAGTGATATTTATAATATTATTTATGTACACATTATGTTTATTAAACCCATCTAATTTAGATCAAAGAAAATAAAATATTACTAGAAACTGAACCTCAAGTCCTTTCATATTGGGCAAGTGATTGCTTTTTCTCTTTTAACCCTGTTCTCCACCACAAGCCTATAAAAGCTCCAATTAAACCTGCAATGAAGGGTGAACCTCACAAAAGAGATTTAAAGTAATTGTTTTTAATCCTCCAACAGATATAAACCTTGGCAAGTCTGAATGAAGGGCTGTATCTTGGAGTAGGGACATGATGCCAAGATTGTATTCTTCAAATACTTAGGAAAGAAGCCAATGACAGTATTGTTTTTTTTTTCTTTTTTTAAGAATAAAGCATTCATAATATGCAAAAATGAGCTCTGATTATCTCTTTCTGATATTATTGGTTTATCTATTAAGGACATGAAGGGCTTTCAAATTCCTTACAAAAGCCAACATCCCTTTAAAATTGCATAGGAAATTTTTACCGTGTTCAATATATATCAGATTGCTTGCCATCCAGGGAAGAGGGTGAGAGGAAGGGGAAGAAAATTGGAAGACAAGGTTTTGCAAGTGTCATTGTTGAATTAAAAAATTATCCATGCATATATTTTGAACAATAAAAAGCTTGGGGGCAGCTAGGTGGCACAGTGGATAGAGCACCAGCCCTGAATTCAGGAGGATCTGAGTTCAAATCTGGTCTCAGACACTTAACACTTCCTACCTGTGTGACCCTGGGCAAGTCACTTATCCCCAGCCTCAGGGAAAAAAAAAGTAAAATAAAAAGCTTTAATAAAAAAAATGAAACAAAATTTCACAGGACTACAGGCAAAGGAAATAGAAACTATGTAAATTGTTGGACTATAAATTTGAAATGCATTTCAATACTTATGAAGCCTTGATTCTACTGTTCAAGTCACTTTTCAATCATGTCCAATTCTTCATAACTTCATTTGGGACTTTCTTGACAAAGATACTGCAGGGATTTGTCATTTCCTTTTTTAGTTCATTTTATGTAAAACTATTAAGAGTCTGAGAACAGATTTTGAACTCATGAAGTTCCAAATTCCAAGTTTAGTGCTCTATTCACTTGCTCTACCTAGTTGTCCTATAATCAAATCAACTTTATGATAAGAAATGTGGCATAATAGAACAAAAACAGAAAAAGAAGGAAAAAAAGAAATTTGATGATAATTCTATAGTATATTTTAATAGAATAGAGAGTTGTGCTTAGTACATTTTCAGTTTTGTGTACAATCATCTTTTTCTTGTACTGTTATAAAAAATGTGTGTTTTAAATCCATAAATTTAAAAGAATAGAAAAGAAAAAGAAATGATACTAGAATGGAAGAAAGGAAGCCTAAGTTAAAATTCTATCTCTGGCATTTACTGCCTGAGTAAACTTGGACAAGACATCATTCCAACTTTCTAAGCCCCTGTTTTCCTCCTCTTTAAAATGAGAGCACTAAACTAGATGTTTTCTAAAGAGAGATTATTTTTCTAGATTTAAAATTATTATCCTATGATCTTAACATCATTAGGGGACCATAGAATCTGAGATTTGGAAGGGATCTCAGAACTCATATACTTGATGCTGTATCTTACAGTGAAGTAGCCCCTCTATAGTATACCAACAATTGATGATCCAATCTCTGTGTTAGGACCACTAATAATAAGGAACCTATCATCCTCCTAGACAGAATACCCTACTTTCAGATAGTGTTAGTAAGAAATTTTTCCTTTTTGAACCAAGAGCTACTCCTATAATATTCATACTCTGTTCCTATATCTGCCCTCAGAGACCAAGCAGAACAAGGCTAATCCTCATTCTATATGAAAGTTTAGATCAATCTAGATTTGAAAGAAAGAACAGAGGGGAAAATGTTTGTGGTTATGTAATCATCCCTGAACCTGTGCAATGCAGCAATGTCAGAAGCATTACATTTTAGATATCCTCCTCCTTTCTAATTTTTTTTTCTGATAATACTCATACTGTCTCAAATGAAGACAATTCTCTTTTATCTTCTATTAACAATATATACATAATATTGAAAGAATTTACAGTACTGTAGTGCTTATAGCTTTTTGTCATCTTATCACCTTTACCTCTTTTAAATTCTATAGAATGTGAAATAAGATGATTCTTGAAAATACAAGAATATAGAAGAATTCAAGTCATATTATTTATTTAAAATTATCTTGTTTTTCATATCCTCTTGTTCCACTGAAGGGGGAAAATCAGCTCTACATTGGACTAAGCAATAAAAACCAGACAATCAGATTGCATCTCCAGCAGAATGAGTCAACCAGCACTTATCCATTTATAAAAATGTGAAGATATTGCCAAAACTGTTTCTCTTCTATAGAAATATTCAGTCCTGTAGCACTTATGACTCACCTCCTTTTGTAAATATCATGAATGTTACATGTTCTCCTGTTTGGCTAAAAAACCTTCACTTAAAACAGGGTTCTTTCACAGAGACTCCTTGAATTTACTATTTTAAATGTTTGGAACTATTTTAATATAATTGGTTTCCTTTGCAATCCCATAAATTTTATGTCTAACTCTTAAAATATTATTTTGAAATGGTGTCCATAAGCTTGCCCAGAAAGCCAAAGAGGCCTTGCCAGGGAAAAACTGATTAAGCAACCCCTAAAGTAATATGAATGGTATAGCAGGACAATTAATTTAAAGGAGTCCCCCAATTTTCTACATCAAGTAGAAAGAGGTCTTTTGTAAAGATGAGGACAAAAAATATGAATTACATCCAAAGGTCCAAAGTTTCTTGAACTGATTGAAGTTGACAGATAATAATACACTGGACTGGGGACCTGAGTCAAAATAAAAATGTTGCTATTGTATGACCATAAATTATATCACCTCAGGCAAGTCAGTTAACATCTCCAAGCTATTTTCCCCAATGAAAATGAATCTATAAGTTATTTATTTTTTAAAAAATCAATACATTTCAGTTTACCTTTTCCAATATTTTTTTCCAATTTGTGTAATTCCAATGACTTTTTTTTTTGAAATATTCTGAACAAAATTGAATCTAGAACATTCAATGACTGCATAGAATTGACTGTTAAAAATATGTAATGCCGAGAAACAAGCAGCATAAAATAATGGAGAACTATTCAGCCTTTACATAAGGAGGACCTGGATTGAAAGACCTATCTCTGACATGAACTGCTAGTGTAACCTTAGATTAACCACTTGAACTCTTAGTGTCCCAGGAAACTCTCTGAGATTAGATGTTACAGAGGTGTCTCTACATAGGTAAATTGAGCTTCCACTCAAAATTTCCTTGTGCTAGGAAATCCATAGGTCAAGTCCCTAGTCTCTTAACAACAAAATGCGTGCTCCTCCCTTCTCCTTTAAAAAGCTAAATTAAATGTTACCCTTGAGTGTCTTTCAAGATCTCATCCTATATCTTGTCTTCTTTTCTCAATAGTGTCCTAGAAAAGCTTTGCAGTCTAACTAAATACTTCCTTGAGCCACTGAAATTTCTTTCTTCAAAGTTGCAAATCCCTTCTATTCTTTTTTTTGGAATTTTCATTTATTTTATTTTAATTAATGTATTCAAAACCAGCATTTCCATTACATATTTTTAAATGACTGCCCATGAAGCTGCAAATATTTTATGTATGACTTGCTATTCCTTTTATATATATAATAAAGTTATCATGTAAATTTCTTTTATTTTTATTGCCTTTCCAGCCTCACTTGAGATGGCTACCATTAGATACAAATATGTATGTAGATGTTTTCACATCTCATGGGTTTCTTTCAATCCTCATCTTTCCTGATTTCTTCTCAGCCTTAATCTCTATTGACCATGCATTATTCCAGACATTTTCCTCCCCTGTCTTTCCAGTAATTTTTTTCTCTTTATCCTTCCCCAAGTGTCCCCCAACTCCTCCTCAGGCTCTCTTGATGACTTGTATTCAAAATCTTGCTAATTGTGGTTGTGTCCCCAAGGCTCTACTCCAGTCCCTTTTCTCTTCCCACTCAGTGAGAATTCTCTTTGTGAATTTATCAGGTCACCTGTATTTAATCATCATTTCTATGCAAATGTCTCACAGATCTAGCCTTAATCACTTCTCTTTGCATTCCACATATTTCTATCTGTTAGACATTTCAAACATAATACCATTCATGCCTAGAATTGCTCTTTACCTCTGCCTCTCACAATGGTTGAAATCCTTAAAAGTTCTTTTCATATATAACCTCCTATAGGAATGTTTCTCTAATACCTCCATCTGCTTAAGTTCAGTATTATATTGTATATGATTTTCATTTACACATTTATTTATATATTTATACATGTGTATTTATGCATGATAGGCTTAATTCAACTTCATTTTCCTCTCCAAATCAGAGAAAATTTATTTGGAGTCACCATAGTCATGGAATTAATTAAAGGGAAAGAGGGACCATTTATACTCTGTATTCATTTACTCAGATTTGCCAAAAATTACTAAATTAGCTAGCAAGGAGAATTTTCATCTGTTTAGAATCTTTTTGCAACTATAATAAGGTTTAATTCTCCAAACTATATTAGCCATTCCAACTATTTGATGCCTACTAATTTATCTCTTTGTCCTTCAAAATTTGCTGTGATGCCAAATGTAGTAGTAAGAATAGTTTACTCTTCCAGGGACTTGGGATATGACACAGAAATTTGAGAGTAGAAAGGTGAACAGAATAATTATTAACCCATCAATCAATCAAACAACAAGCATTCATTATGTATCTTTTAATGTTCTAGGCACTACACTAGGACCTAGGGACATAAATACAAAGAGTTAGACAATTCTTACTGCCCATGAACTACATTTGGCACAAATATAGTGTGTTCTGTATCTTTGGCAAATTTCTGTTATGTAAAAATTTACCAATAAATGGAAATTGAAGGAAGGTGCAGAAGAGGTATCTATCAAAGGACACAGATATTAAAATAGAAAACAATAAAACTATTTTTAAAAAAAATTCTTTGTTAGAAGTTAATTTTTTTAAAAAAGAAAGAAAGAGGGGGTGAGGGTGGGGAAAAGTTTTAATGTCATAGGAACTTCAGAGAAGAAAACCAAAAAGTCAACCTAAGGTAACAGGCAGAAAAAGAAACACTGCAAACATAATAATTACTGATAACTTTTTTTTTTCAAATGGACACAACCTTTGTTATCTATCTCATTTGAGTACAATTCATAAAAATATTGCTTCTAGATCTGGAGCACTTTCCTGCACATTTAAAATTGAAGATCTTTTCTCCCATAAGGAACTTTATCTGAAATTTTTACACAAAAGAAATAAATGTCATATTATTCTTTGCTTTCATCACTAACCTTGTACTGGCCCATTCTGCATGATTTCTTTCATTATTTCCGTTTCCTGGAAGGAAACAAGAAAGTAAAAGTCAACATTATTTCCACTGAGAACTATTTGCTATAGAAAAAAAAAAAAAGTGAAATCTTGCAGCACAGGGTAAATCAAATAGAGATTGATATTGTTTGCTAATAATTTATAATTGAATATGCTTTGGAAATCAGATCAGCAGAATTTTAGAGTAGGAAGGGAACTAGTCCAATCCCTAGCTGAACAAGAATCATCTAATGAAATACTATGTGTAAAGCATCTTCAAACTTTAATGTGTTACATAAACATCAATTATCACTACTAATATCACACATGGGCATGTCCTCCAACTTTTGTTTGAAGAGTTTTATAGCGGGGAGAGGAGAAGATCCCTTATCTCTCAAGGCAATCTGTGCCTCTTAAGGATAGTATTAATTGTTAGGAAGTTTTGCCTTTCAACAAGATTTAATTTTTCTCTGCAAATTCACAGGATCCAAGGACATGAAATTTAGTTTAAAGATTAAATTAAATAATTTAACTTTGATTGCCATCTCCATTTTCCATGATGAAGAAATAAAGAGAGGAGTAGATTTACCAAAGGTCACATAAGGTTAAATGACAGAGGATTTGAACCCAGAACTTCTGATTTTGAATCTAGTAATTTGCCAAAATTTTAATTAGATTTATTCATTATTCATAGTTTTGCCTCATTGAACCAAGGAGAATACATACAATTTCCCTATCATATTAGAGTTCTTCTAGATATTTGAAAATAGTTATCATATCTTAAGTTTTATTTTTTCCAATCCAAACATATATTGCATCAATAGATTCTCATTTGATGTAAAGTTAAGACTTCTTAACATTCTGATTGCCATTTTCTAAACACTCTCTAATCTGTCAATATGTTTTCTAAATATTCTGTCCAGAGCTCAATATATTTACTTCCAATATAGATGGAACCAGGCCAAAGCAGAAACAAAAAAGACTATACTATCACTACCTTATGTCTTAGTTATTACTCCTCTCAATGAAGCCAAATAAAAATTTCATTTCATTTATTCATTCAATTCACTCAACAAACTTTTTTTTAAATTATGTATTTAAAATAATTATAAAATAAAAAGAAGACAAATAGAAAAAGAATAAAAAAATTTTCATGTGCCTAGCAAAACATCAAGGTTCAAAATTTATAACAATAAATTTCCATTTCAAGAAAGTGTATATAATAATTGAAGACATTATAACCATGACTGTCTATCTTTTCTTCCTTGTAGATTTTCTTATTCTTTCTGCTGTGCCTTCTTTACTTTAGTCCTTCTTTTTACTTTCATTCTTCCCTACTCTTCTACTAAGCAGATTACAGTTAAATATGGATATATCGTCCCTATTTAGCCTATTCCTTAAATGAATAGGTTTTGAGAACCACCAACCCTTCTCCCCTATCTAATCTTTCTGTGTTGGTTCTTGTTATCACACCTCACTCATATAACATAATTACTATTTTTACTCTCTTCCAAGGTTGTTTTGTTTATTAGAGTAACATGACAAGTTCAATCTTTCTTTTGGATTAGGTAATTACATATATAATTATATGTAACATATATGTATAACATATATATTATATATTATATATATAATATATATGTATAATATATATATATAATATATATGTATTAGGTAATTACATATATAATTACCTAATTTCTTTTGTAATTAGGTAATTACATATGTCTATGCTAGATATTTTGTTTATATTATAAACTAATTATATATATATATATATATATGTTAATATATATATATATATATATATATTATATATAAGCCAATTAGCCAAATACATTATAAAACATAAATATTTTGTTCTTATTAAATCTCTTGAAATTCATCTTTGATGTGGTTTATTTAAGAAAAGGTTTATTTAAGAAAAACTCCTAAAAAAATCTGATAGTTCATTGAATGTCCCCTTTTTCATTCAATATTATACTTCATTTTGCTGGATATAATGTGTCTGGCTACAGGCCTAATTTTTTTAATGTCAGCATATAACATGTTGATTGTCAATGTATATAATATTCCATGACCTGTGGTCTTTATTGTAGCTGCTGATAAATCCTGTACAATTCTGATTGTAGCTTCAACATATTTGAATTGTTTATTTATTTATTTGTTTCTTGTAAAATTTTCTCTTTGGTCTGGGATTTTCAAAATTTAGCAATAAAATTTCTATATGTTTTCCTTATAGGATGTCTTTGAGTTTATATTTCTCCTTTCCTCTCTTGTTCCATCACTTAAGAACAATTTTCTTTGATTATTTCTTGTATTATCATATCAAGGTTTTTGGTCATAGCTTTCAAGTAGATCATTCATTTTTTTTTTATTATTTTCTCTTTTTGATTTGTTCTTCTGATGTTGTTTTTCTTATATTTCACATTTGCTTCTATTTTCTCATTCTTTATATTTTCTATTGTTATAGCTTCACTGGTTTCCCCTTGTCCAATTTTAATTTTTAAGGAATCATTTTCTTCTTTAAGACTCTGGATCTCCTTTTCTATTTGCCTGACCTTCTTTTCATAATCTTGACTCCCCAAGCATCCTGGAGGTGACAGTTACTGTGGTTCTGGTTGAGGCTCCTTCATAACTGAGCTAGTTTACTGTTTCTGGGTAGATAGCCTGAAATGATTTTCACTTTATGCCCATTAAATCTGGGTCTTAGGATCTTTCCTCCCTTCTTCTCAGGTAGTCCCAGGAATATTGTTCTGCCCCAAGTTTTACTTGTTTTTTCATTGGTTTATTGCTCCCTGAGGTGCAATTTTGTTCTGTTTGTGGGGGAAATTTGGAGAGTTTGGAATTTTCTGACCTATACCACCATTTTATCAGAATCCTCTCCTTTAAAAAAAAAAAAAAAAAAAAAAAAAAAAACCATATTGAGTCTGTAGTCCACAAAATCTTTCAGGCATTTTCTAAAATGAAGTATCTAACTACATCTTCTCATTTATTTTTAATTCATGTATCTTATTAGACATAGAAGTTACATGTAAGATTTCTACTTATACCTATTAAATATATTTTTATATTTTATTCATTGATTTTGCTTTTAACATTCATTTTTGTAAACATTTTCTATTCCTTCTACCCCTTCCCCATCCATTGAGAAAGTAAGCAATATGATAGCAATTATACATGTGAAGACAAGTAAAACATTTCCATATTAGCCATGCTATTTGCTAAAAAAAAAAAAAAAAAAAAAAAAAAAAAAAAAAGCAAGAAAAATAGAGTGAAAACATTATGCTTCAGTCTGCACACAGAGTTCATCAGCTCTCTCTCTGGAGGTGAATAGTATTTTTTATCATGGGCCCTTTGGAATTGTCTTAGATACTTATTTTAATCATACCTATGTCTTTTATAGTTAATCCTTATTATAATATTGCTGTTATTAGGCACATTACAATCCCGATTCCAATAACTTTACTTGGAATGACTTCATATAAGCTTTCCCAGTATTTCTGAAATGATCATGGTTGTCATTTCTTTTAGCACAATAGTATTTCATTGCTCATATGCCACAACATATTCAGCCAGTTCCCTAATTGATGGGCATTCAATTAAAATCCAATTAATTGGCATTTCAAAAAGAGCTGATATAAATATTTTTATACAGTAAGCCATTTCCTTTTGTCTTTGATGTCTTTGGGACCTGGACTTAGTATTTATAGGGAAAAGAATATGTCCTGTTTTATAACCCTTTGGATTGAATCTTTTGGTTTAAGCAGTTCACAAGTTTATCAACAGTGAATTAGTGTGTACCTATTTATGCACATTACCTTCAATATTTTTAATTTTCTTTTTCTGTCATGTTAGTCAATTAGATAAGTATGATATGGTTCTTCAAGGCTGTTTAATTTGTAGCTCTAATCAATAATGAGTTAGAACATTTTTTTTATGTGACTATTAATAGTTATGATTTTTTCTTCTGAAAAATTCTGTCCATATCTTTTAACCATTTATCAGTTGGTGAATAGTTCTTATTTTTATAAATTTGGCTCATTTTCCTAATATTTAAGAGAACCTTACCAAAGAAACTAGGTATAATTTCCCCCAAAAGTTTCCTGTATTCCTTATAATTTTGACTTCTTAGGATTTATTTGTGAAAAAAAATATTATTAAGCTTTTATATATAAATGAAGGGGGTTGAGGTCCCTTTAAGCTAGGATCTTTTGATTCACAAATCCTGGTCAAAAATCACCCTTTTGAATTCCAATGATATCCGGGCTTTTCCCAGCCCCCACCAGATCTGAGCTGGCTTGAGTTTTCCCAGCCCCCCACTATCTGCTCAGGTTTCCCAACCCCCCACAGTTTCTTCCTTATCTAAGAACTCATTGAATTCTATTCAATGCTAACCCTGGCCCAAACCAGCCAGGAGCCTGGGACTCCACCCACTTTCAAATTATAAAAAAGGAGCTCTGGGGCCCAGTCTCTTTGCAGGACACCCCCCCAAATATGGTATCCTTCCAGCCATGTAAGGGTTCCTGTCCACCCGGTGACCACCTCTGGCCCTGATTACCTTTACGCTTACTTCCAAACACCAAATATACCTTTTTTATCAATCTAGGTTTTCGGGCTTGTAAATTCCTTTACAGGGGACTCTGCGCCATCACTGACTATCCTTGTGCCGATACAAAAGGGTTCCCCTTTCCTAACTCTCATCATTAACATTATCCATTTTACTTCTTATGATCTTCCTTATCTCTATTTTGTTCATAAATGTGTTCTTTTATCCATATCTATGGATAATTTCTCCATATTTCCCTAATTTAGTTATAATATCCCCCTTTATGTCTAAATTATCCATTTTGACCTTATTTTGAGTTGTGGTATGATATGTACCTTTTTTGCATAGTTTCTGCCCAATAAAATCCCACTTTTTTGTTATTTTTTATCTTAGCTTTGGAAAATGATTCTTTGATAATTTGGTATGGCATTGAATGAATAAAATTAACTTAGAATTGTCATTTTATTATATTTGCTCAGCCTACTTATGACCAATTAATATTTCCCCAAATATTTCAGATCTGTTTTTGTTTGTGTAAAAAGTATTTTATAATTGCATTCATGGAGTTCCTAAGTGTTTTCTATTGTTTAAGTTATTTGAATTGAAATTTGTCTTTCTATCTCTTGCTGCAGGGCTTTGTTGGGAATATATAGAAAGGCAGATAGTTTATTTCATATCCTGTGACTACTAAATTGTTAGTTTTTATACACTTTATAAATTCTCTACACATTCCTAAAGTTATTTACACATTCTATCATATCATCTTCAAAGAATTATAGTTTTGTTACCTAACTGCTCATTTGTTTTCCTTTAATTTATTTTTTCTTGTCTTATCACCATAGTTAACATTTGCAATACAATATTGCATAACAATTAACAATGATCAACATTCTTATTTCATTCCTGATATTACTGGGAAAGCTTCTAACATATGCCCATTACAGATAATGCTTCCTTTTGGATTTAGAGAAATAAAACATCAATTTAAGAAAGGACCTACTTATCTCTATGCTTTCTAATGGTGTTGCAATAGGAATAAAATAAGAAACAGAAAGACAGCCCTTTCCATCAAGATGTTTACAATTTACAGGGAATAACAATACATCAAAATGCAATTGGTCTTGAATTCAGATCTTCTTGATTCCTGATTTAGCTCTATGCCAGGCTCTTCATCTTCTTTCCAAATTCTGTATCTATTCCCTCTTTCTCTCTAGGTGATATATGCTAGTTCTTTTTCTGTCTCTCCTGAGCTTCATTCAAATTCTCTACAACTTAATTTGCCCTTTCAGTTTCTGAATTTTTTCACAATAACTATATCTTCTAATATATACTTACCTTACCACCTTTTCACTTTTTTACCTATTCACTTTTGAATAAATTATGCTCTCTCCAGAAATGGTCTACTTGTGAGCATCATGCCATAATGTCTCAATGATTTTAGAAAAAAACCTTTAGGAAAAAACTTTCAAACACCTTTTCCTTCTCTTCAGAAGGAAGTCATGTTCAGCCTCCAAGTACCGTTTTCACATTTTACATTCAAATTTATATTTTAATGAATCTATTTTCATGGGTGAGGATATTCTAATAAGGAGCTAGGTAGTAGAGGGGATATAGGGAATGACTTCAAGTCAAGGAGGGTTGAGTTTGAATTATGCCTCTGATACTTATTAGCAGTTCACATTGCCTCTTTTATCCTCACTCCTCTATACAATGAGGATTATAAAACCTTGTAATACCTACCAGAGGTAGGGTTCTTCTGAGCAAATAAAGAAACATATATGTAAAATACTTTACATAACTTAAAAGAAGTTTGTAAATATGAGCTAAAATTACTTGTTTTGTAAGTACAAGTCATCATCAAGAATTACATTTTTTTTTTCTGGTTCTTTTATGAGTGTATGGATGTCAACAACAGTAGGGCAACTCAGCTGTTTTCTTTCCCTCTCACTGTATGAGCAGCCCAATCATGTATATGTATGTATATGTGCATATATGCATTTTTTCATTTTTATAGTTGTTCCATTTTTATTGTAGTAAGTTTATTTTTTAATGCATATTGCTTTATGAGCCATATTGGGAGAGAAAAATCAAAGCAAATGGGAAAACCCACAGGGAAGATTAAAAAAAAAAAAAACAGAAAAGTAAACATAATATTTATTCATTTACATTCAAACTCCTTGGTTCTTTTTCTGAATGCAGATAGAATTTTCTCTTGAAAGTCTTTTGGGATTGCTTTGAATCACTGAACAACTGAGAAGAACCAAGCCTTTCATAGTTGATCATCACACATTCTTGCTGTTATGTTATTATGTTTTTGATTCCTACTTCTGCTTGTTTCACTCAGCATCAGTTCATGTAAATCTTTCCAGGCTTTTATATAATTAGCTTGTTCATCATTTTTATATAACAATAATATTACATTCTTTTCATGTACCATAACTTCAGCCATTCCTGAATTGATAGGCATCCATTCATTTTCCAATTCTTTGCTGTGTGAATATGTTTATATACACAAACACATATATAAACATTTATTTGAGCATATATAATGCATATATATTCCTCCATAACATCTTTTTTCATTCCTTCTGAAATCTAAGTCATTGTTTGTAGACTACATACACCCAGAATATGTCCTTCCCTTGACCTAAAGGTCACTTGTTATACATTTTTTCTGATATCATGTGTTCCATTATTCATTGCCACACAGCATCACTCAAGGTCATACCTCTGAGGAAATGTTATATAACCTTAACAAATGCACAGATCATATCTTATTTAATGAAAGTTTGAAAACTTTGATAATCTCCACAAAATACATTTTTTTTATTTTTTTATTTATAAACAATAATAGATAATGGAATCTTTCCTTTATAGCTTACTCAATTATGTAACTGAAGATATGTACTCTTGAGAAACATCTCACAATGTTATCTCAATGATAATCCTGATGCATGCAAAAATTAATCTTATGAATATTGTGCAAACTATGTATTTAATCAGAGGTCCAGCATAGAAGCCAGAAATGCTTCTCACCAGGAAGCTGGTTATAAAATTCATGAGATGAATATTCAGATTACTCTATGACCCAGCAAACATTAAAAAACTAAGTGATCTATAGTTCTGTGTAAATCCTTTTGATTCTTCAGTGATAGCAATGTAATGTGCTCAGAGAGTACAATGAATCATATTTTTTAGAATATCTACAAACATTCATTTTTACAGCTTTCAGGTTGCATGTTTGTCCAATAATGAACAAGTGAATCTAACATTGAAGGAACTGAATTGCATTGATTTTGAGTTTAACAATAAATAGTATTGAAATAAAAAGAAGATATTATAAATAATTTTGGTCAAGAAAGGAGAAAGCAATGGAAATTATATTGCAATTTATTTTAACTACCTGGATCTCCTGTACCTTCCCCATCCCCCAGCTTTTTTATGAGGAGAAAGCCACTCACAGATGACTTTCTAGTAAATTGCTCATTTAGCTTTAAAAAATAAATTGAAATTTATGTAGCAATTTAAAAATTTTAAGGAATTTTTCTCATTAATATTTTACAATAGTGGTTTGATGCTATCTTTTGAAATACCAGTGCCTTTTTTCTAGATGAAAAAACCAAAGTTCAGGGAACTTAAATGATTTATCTGAATCACATAACTAATAGTTCTAGTGAAAGGATTTGAACCCAACTTTTCTTTGCTTCTGGTCTAGTATTCTCTCTAATATCCAGCATTGTCTTTCATACACCATAATATAATTTAAACTTGTAGCATATAGTTAAAATATATTTATGTAACACTTCATAATTAAAAAGTACTTCCACAAACTTTTATTCCATTCTCAACTTTACAGAGAAGAAAACTAAAGTTCTGAATAAGCAACCTCTCCAAAATCACCTAACTAGTTAGTTGCAGAGACTAAATAAATCCAATTTTCTTTCCATCACTTCATTTCTACTGTTTCCAAAACTGTGTTCAACTATGGTATATTATTTTATTGAAAAAAGACCATTATCGTGAAAAGAACTAGAATGAAGTACTACTGCCATGAAAGCTCATGTGTAAAGGGTCAAGATTCGATAAGTAGACTCCAATATAATGAATGGAACTATGTGAGTGAATGAGATGGCCAAAAAAAAAAAAAAAAAAAAAAAAAAAAAAATCAGGATAAGAAGAAATGACCCATAGAACTGAAAAGGAGGAATTTTTTACATAATTAACCAAGCATCAGAACAACTAATATGGTAATGTGTCACAGAAAAAAAGAGAGTGCTAATGAGAAAGTGGTTAACAATATAAAATACTTGAGAAAGATAAAGAAGAGATGAGGAATGATAATGAAGCAAGTTCAATAGATGCCTTGTTAAGTGCTGACCATATGCAAGACCATAGGAATACAAGTTCCTAAACTCAAGGCACTTACTTTATACTAGAGGAAGTAAACATGTTCTATATACATATATATATATATATATATATATGTATATGTATATATATATACATATATATTATATATATATTATGTATATATATATTATATATATAATTTAGATATAATTTTTATAATTTATACAAAGTAAATATAAGATTAAAAAGAGTTCACATAAAAGGTGGAAGGGGGCAGAAGATCATATCCATGAATTATATACAGGCTGACTACCAGGAGGATTTGATTAGAATGAAGCACATTTGAATAGGAGATTTTGGACTTGCTCTATTAGTGTACAATTTACTTTTAATTGCAAATTTTCATTTATTTATTTATAAATATTCATAATACCCAGACATATTGAGTTTTATTGGTCAAAATTAAATTATGGTACTTCTATTTTTTACTTACATTGGAAGAGACTCTATATGGAGGAGAACATTGATATATTCTATTAGATTTCTCTATGTTGTTTGGACACGGTTTTGTGGCATGCCTTTTCCCCCGTCCATCAGATCGACTTGCCATGTTACAGCCATTGTTGTTGAAGAATTGGTCCTTAAAAAGTGGGTAGCATGCATGAGATACCAACCTAAGCAGATATAATAAAACAATTGGTTTTAAAGGTTTCTATGCATAAAATATAAAAATGTGCATTGCAAAATTTTACATATAGAAAAACCATATGCTGTTACTTGAAAATGTTATTTTCAGAACTCTAATGTGAATTATCAAGATTAATTATACCTTTGTCTTATCATCATGAAGAAGTCACTCAGTTTTTTTATGTGTACATATATCTATATGTATGTATGTGTATGTGTGCATATATACATAAATATTATGTGTATATGTGTATACTGAATCTGGACTTGAATTCAGTACCTACTGATGCCAAGTAAAATATTTTATCAACTGTACTGTCAAAGCACCTTCTATGAATTATCTAAAATCAGAGTTTCTTGGACATAAACTAATCAAACAGAATATGGGAGAATTTGGGCCCTTAAGAACAAATTGATGCCCAGAAGTTAAAAAAAAATGCCTAAATTAAATTAGCTGAGAAATAACCTCTAATAGGAATTCAGGTAAACACTTTCATTTTTACATTGGACAACTAGGTGGCACAATGGATAAAGTGTCACATCTAGAGTCAGAAAGAAAATGGCAAACCACTTCAATATCTTTCCCAAAAAAAGCCCAAATGGAGCCAAAAAAGATGTTATACATTACTTAAAGGACTCAAAAACAAGAACAACAAAATAGAAATATCATCATGATCCCTGCTGATGAAGAAAGTCATATATAAATTCATATGGCACTAATTTCTTCAATACCAATAGGACATAGATAATGTGATTTTTGAAAACCAAAAGGCATAGAGATATACTACTATCTCTGAAATGTCTCCCAACATATGTATCCCTCCACCTAGAGCATATAGACCAGGTTAGTCATTAGTGAATCATGGTGTAAAGAAGTCTTTAGTATTTTCAGATTGAATACTGTAGTAGCCCTTTAGCAGATTATCAATCAAATTAGAAATAGGAAACACTCAACCATGATAAATGTGAAACACAATATGAAGAGAAGTGCAGCCCAGTTTTGTCACATTAGCATTATCAAAAACAAAAATGGGCACATGGGTTTCTACTTGTGATGATGAAATAGATATTTAAAAAAAAAACAGCAGATAAATTAATCAGGTGTGAATCTGATTGTGTTAATAGACCTGAAGTATTGCAGATTTAAAGTTAGAAGGGATCTCAGAAGCTAGTTGATTTAAGTACCTCAATTTAAAGCTGAAGAAATTGAATCTTGGAAGTTTAAATGACTTTTCCAAGACAATGGACATGATTAAGACCCAGGATTTAAACCCCAGTCTTTTAAATCCTGTGGCAAGGCTCTTTCTATTATACACACTGAAAGGGTAAAATAGGTAAGGCATCTGAAAAGTGATACTAGAAAAAGGTCTGCAAATGTTTTTGCCCTGAGTTTTGCTACAAGAGGAACAATGTGTTCCCCTATATTTTGCTTTGGTAAGCTTGAAGCAAAGTACTGAGCCTAGAGTCTTGAAGACTGAGCTCAGACTTTAACTAGTTATGTGATTCTGGTCAGGTCATTTATCCTCTGCTTGCCTCACTTTCTATAACTTTAAAAAGGGAGATCATAACAGCATCTATTTCTTAGGATTGTTAGTTGTTGTGAGTCTCAAATGAGATAACATTTGCAAAGTACTTAGCATAGTTCTAGTCACATAGAAGGCATTTGATAAATATTTGTTTCTCTCTTTCTTGAAAGATGACATAAATGGAGAGGGATAAAAGTAAAATTGGGTGTGAGAAGAATAAAGGAAATTGTAGCTGGCTAGTGAAGAAGAAAGGAAGGAAGAAAAGGAGGAAGGGTAAGGAAATGAGATGGAAAGAAAGAGAGGGAAAAGAGGGAGTGAAGAGAAGGAAAAAAGAAAAGGGAGGAATCCAGAAGAAAGAGGAGACAAAAAAAAAGAATACTGGAGTCCTGGCAATGGAATAGAAATGAGACATCCTTATATCATTGTCCTTGTGGAATAAGGTATTAAAAGAAATGAAATCAGTCAATCAATTGATAACCATTTATTAGTGCCTACCTTTTATAAGGTTTTGTTCTAAGCACTAGGAAGTCAAAGAAAAGAAGGATGAAAGGACATTATTAAGAAAGAAATGATAAAATTTTAGAGTTAGAAGGGACTTTAGTGGCTATAGACTAAAAAAAAAACACAAACAAAAAAAGAGAGAAGAGGATACTTAGCTAGTGGTCACCCATATTCTCCTTGATGATCTTTCATAAGGAGGAAGTGACAACTTCTAAAGGCAGTTCATTCCACTTTTGAAAAGTTCAGTTAAGAAAATTTTGTTATTGTTGTTTTTGGGTTTTTTCCCCCCTCAGACACCAAGTCTAAAGCTGCCATTTATTACTTGAATCCACCACAACTTGATCTGCCTACTGAGATAGAACTAAATAAATCTAATCATTCCAATACTTTAAAATTAGTATTATTTTATCTTTGCTTCATCCCTTTTCTAGATTCCCTAAAATTATTTAACTAATCATAATATATCATGGATTCATAAGGTGTCTTCTCATCCTACTTACTGAGCTATAACCCCTCTCTACCTTATTATTGTCATTCCTAAAAGTTGGCATGAATACCTGAGCACAATACTCTAGATTCTGACCAGAACAGAGTACAACAGGATTGTCATCTCCTTATTCCTCTTAAGGCAATCTTAGATAACATAAACTTTTTTTGCTTGTCTTATCATATTTCTGATTTACACTGAGCTTGCAGTCCACAATCTATAAGCTCAATTGTTTGTTTTTATACTAATTTCTAACTATGTCTATCTTGTACACTTGAAGTATTTTTTCTGCAACAAAATTATTTTATCAAATACTCCAAAATATCCCATTATAACAATATTTTTTTTATGTAGACTTGATCTTCTGTGTCAGCTATCCTTACCATCTTTGTGTCAAATGCAAATTTGACAAGAATACCAACTATGTTTTTTTTTTTCCTCTAAGTCAATGACAAAAACACTAAATAGTATGGAATGACTATGTATACTAATAGGGGCTTCCTTACAAGATAACATGGAATCATTTAAGGATTACTTTTTGAGGATGGTCCTAAAAATAGTTAAAATTGTGCTATCTCCTCCCCACCCATCTCTGCAAATTCTATAAAAGAGCATGACTTACTTTATCAAATGATTCACTTTCTTATTAGATGATACTAAATAGAGAGTACTAGATCTGGGTCAGGAAGACCTAAATTTAAACATGGATGCCATGTTTTATGCCAACTGTATGATCTTGGACAAGTCACTTATCCTCTGCCTTATTTCCTGTCTTTACTCTACCATCTTGTCTCCACCGCCCTAACCCCCACCTCATTCCATTCCACACTCTTTCTTAATTTCCTTAACTACAAAATAGCAATACAAAAAAATAGCACCTATCTCCCATGGTTGTTGAGAAGAAATGAAATAATATTTGTAAAGCATTTAACACACTGCCTGGAACAAAATGGGAACTAAGTAAATGTTTGTTTTCTTCTGTAGTCTAGGTAAAACTGTATTTGTGACATTTCCCTGACCTCTATAGTTGTCACTTTATAAAAAAAATTATATTTAGTCAGAATGATCTGTCCTTGATGATGTCAAGCTTACCTTAAGATCAAATTATGTTTAAAATTTCCATTTCCAAATGATCTCTCACCCTACCTACAATAGCCTTTTCTAAAATGTAGCCAAAATTGTAAATGAAGATGATTGGCACATACTTTTCAGCATCTAGTTTTTTACCTTTTTGTGTGTAGGTAAAAATGAGAATCTTTCTTTGCCCTATTCTAATCTTAAGTTATCTCTTCCTTTCTCCAGGATCCTTCATATATTACCAATACTGGATCGGAACTGATATTGACAAATACCTGAACCTATAGTTCACATGGGTCAAGTGATTTGAATTTTTCTTTTTCTAAAGTTTTTTATTATTATATATATTTATTTATATATTATTATTATATATTTTTATTTATATATGCATAGATAATTTTTGCAACATTGATCCTTGAAAAACCTTTTGTTCCAAATTTTCCCCTACTTCCCCACACTCCCTCCTTTAGATGGCAGGTAGTCCAATACATGTAAAAATGTTAAATTATATGTCAAATCCAATATATGTATACATATTTATACAGTTATCTTGCTGCACAAGAAAAATCGGATCTAAAAAGAAAAGAAAAACCTGAGAAGGAAAACAAAAGTGCAAGCAAACAATAACAGAAAGAGTGAAAATGCTATGTGGTGGTCCACACTCGGTTCCCATAGTCCTCTCTCTGGGTATACATGGTTCTCTTCATTACTGGACAACTGGAACTGGTTTGAATCATCTCATTATTGAAGAGAGCCATGTCCATCAGAATTGATCATCATATAGTCTTGTTGCCATTTATAATGATCTCTTGGTTCTGCTCATTTCATTTAGCATCAGTTCATGTAAGTCTCCCTAGGCTTCTCTGAAAGTATCCTATTTGTCATTTCTTACAGAACAATAATATCCCAAACTATTCATATACCATAATTTATTCAGCCATTCTCCAATTGATGTGCATCCATTCAGTTTCCAATTTCTAGCCACTACAAAAAGAGTTGCCACAAATATTTTGCAAATGTGGGTCCTTTTCCCTCCTTTAAGATATCTTTGGGATACAAGCTCAGTAGTAACACCACTGGGTCAAATGATATCAGATTTTGATAACTTTTTGAGTATAGTTCCAAATTGCTCTTCAGAATGATTGGATTCATTCACTGTTCCACCAACAATATATCAGTGTCCCAGTTTTCCTACATCCTCTCCAACATTCATCATTATATTTTCCTGTCATTTCAGCCAATCTGAGAGGTGTGTAGTGGTATCTCAGAGTTTTCTTAATTTCCATTTCTCCGCTCAAGAGTGATTTGGAGCACCTTTTCATATGACTAGAAATAGTTTCAATTTCTTTGTCTGAAAACTGTCTGTTCATATACTTTGACCATTTATCAATTAGAAAATGGCTTGATTTCTTATATATATTTGAGTCAATTCTCTATACATTTTGGAAATGAGGCCTTTATCAGAACCTTTGAATGTAAAAATGTTTTCCCAGTTTATTGCTTCCTTTTCTAAATGAGCTGGAGAAAACAAAATAAAATGTGGAAAAACAAAATAAAAGTAATTTCTATTTCATTAACTCTGAGAAGGGCTGATTTCTCTCCTAAGATCCTCTTTTTCCCTCAATACAGCTAAATCATCAACAATAACAAAAATAATTCCTTTTTTGTCCTCAGCTTTTTTTTTTTTTGGCAACTTCTATTTATTTTGAGCTTTGACACTCTTGATATTTCTACAGGATCAAATCATGCTTTTAAATTCATCCTCTATTATTTTCTCTTCCTTCCATCTATTACTATTCACTGTAGCAACATTTATAAATTTTCAATTTATGATTATGTTATATACTTCTAGCATGTTATGTTACTATGTTACTATGTGCTTATGTAATTTATGTAATTATCTGTAATACTTCCCATATTGATGGATTTATGTTTCAAGGTCATTTATATAATTATCTGTAATACTTCCCATATTGATGGATTTATGTTTCAAGGTCATGACTGTCCTATGTTCTAAATCAAAAGAAAGGGGGAGATGTTAGGATTACTAAGTGAGAACTCAGGTTGTCTGGACAGTGACAAGATGACAATTCAGGTTTTCTGGACAATTACAAGGTGAGAACTCAGGTTGACTTGATAGAAGGAGCAAGCTCATTGGCTTAAGTGGTTCTTCCCAGAAGCCCTTGCATTATCCCATGCCCATTCTCTGGAAGGATAAAAGACACAATATTGGGCCTGGAGAGCAGATCGGCCTGGAGAAGGATAAGAGCTGGAGGAGATTCAGAGACAGGATTCAAGAAGAGGGTCTCTGCATTACATCAGGCCTGACGGGGCTCTCTGCAGGAAGGGAAGTCACTTCTCTGGACAAGAGTTAACAGCAACTGCCTGGAGACAACGGTTCACTACAGGAAGAAGAATCTGTCTGAGAGATTTGAGTAGACACAGCAGATCTCTTCCCAGAGAGTGATCCGGCAGCTTCTAGAGACGACAGCTCGCTACAATTGGCGCCCAACGTGGGGCAAGGACTTTTGCTTATCCTGACAAGAGGAGCTAGACCAGACCTTCACAATTTGGCGCCCAAACAGGGACAGACACAGTCCTGATTCCAGTGGAAAAGCTTCTGATCTAGATCTCAGTCTCTCTGACCCAGAACCGTGAGTAACGAGGAAACTTTGTTAAAGATTAAGTGAGAGTGCTAATAGATAAATAAGGAACTTAACTTGTTAAGGGCTAAACCAGGAATCTCTTATAGCTGAAATGGGGCAGATGTTAGCTATATTCAATCCCTGGACCTCAGCCGACTCAACCCCAGCCCCAGAAGCAACCTCAGCTCCACCCCCATTCAGGAGTGGTACTATAGAGAGTATAATCAACATAATTGAGGAGCAGAGTTTACTTGTAACCTGGGTACAGATTGCTAAACTCTTGGCTGCATTAAGACGCACATCCCCTTGGTTCTTAGAGGAAGAAAAGATAGATGTAGATAAATGGAAGCTAGTGGGGTATGAAATGAAAGAATTTCAAGCAAAAAATGGGCCTCGTTCAATTTCTGCAGAAGTATTTTATATCTACAACATAGTTCAATTAGCCTTAAACTATCAAGCAAGTTGTAGGAGAAGGAAAAGTTCTAAAAATGAACAGAGGAGGAAGTGTGAGGAAAAAAGGAAAGATCAAGATCTTTCCCTAGAGCAAGAGGATTTAAATGAGGAATTATGGTATGATTCTCTTGAAGAAGCTTCAACCCTGCCTAGAGAACAGATTATTGACAGGCCCACATCAACCCCACCTTCAGAGATGGAGGAAGAAAGAGGGGAAGAGGCAGAAACACAAACAGAATTGCCTGTGAAGAAGCCTAAGCCTATGACAAGATTAGAAAAAGCATTGGTTAAAGCTAAGAGAGAAGGACAGGATATAAGTGATTTTATACATGCATATCCTGTGATTGAAAATACTGACTCTGGAAGATGGCGGAGAAGAAACACACGACTCAGTGAACGTCCTCACTCCCTCACAACCAATTAGATAAATTAAGTCTCAGAATTAGCTCAGAACTGATAGATACCACAAGGACTGGAAGCACGACTTACCAGCTGAAGAGAATCTGGAGTTTCAACAGGAAAGGTCAGTTCTCAGGGGAGGAATAAGAAAGACCAGCACAGACGGTGGGGTAGGGGCACACTGCGCCCATTGCGCTGGGAGGGGCTCTGGGATCAGAGAAGCCACTGAGGTAAAGGAATCTGGCACAGGCTGTTAGCTCTTCTCTGCTAACTATTTAGCAGTTTAGAAGAGAAAGCCAAAATATTTTAAAACTCAGATTAGATTCCCCCCCCCCCACCCTGGGGGTGACTCAGCAGAGAATCTGCACCAGGGGGTGTGGCCTCAGCTACCTCCTGAGAATAGTTAAGAGACTGACAAGTGGGTGGATACGGCCCAAGGCAACACACACTGCCTAGCTTAGCTGGAGGGAGTGGAACTCAGCTCCAGGAAGTCCCAGAGAAGCGGAACCTTTGAACTAGGGACCGCGGTTTCTGGCAGACACTTCCAGTTTGAGCGCAGGGGCTTCTCACGTCACCTGCTGCAGACATCCACTCCCCACCCGGACACATAGACTGGGCTTCCTGCTGTCTTCACTATTCTACGCCCTGGAAGCACAGTAGTGCTAATCACCTCTGAGGCACTTCCAGGGAGGGGGTGGGGAACTCTCTCCCAGAGCTCTATCTTAGCTCGGGCGCAGGGGCCGCTGCATCCATCCGGTCTGGGAGGAAGCTGGTAAAGAAGTAAATAATTTCCTACCCCAGGGACAGACCCCAAAAGATTTTTTTTAAGTATGAGCAAAAAAGCTAGAAAAACTATAGATTCCTTCTATACAGAGAAAGAGCGGGTATCCAACCCCGAGGAAGTTAACAGCAAAGATTCAGAAGATAACAACCTAAAGGGGAATGATTCCTGCCCCCCATCACATAACTCTCTCCTAGAAGAAGCTCTTAAAAAATTGAGGGAGATCGAAGAAAAATGGGGAAAGGAAAGAGAAGTTATGATAGAGAATAACAATGTCCTGAAATTGGAGTTGGAAAAAATAAAGAATTCACAGGAGATGCAGGGAAACAAAATTAGTGAATTAGAAAAGGTTAAAAAAACACAGGAAAGTAGGATTTCTGAATTGGAAAAGATAAAAAAGTCTCAAGAAAATAGAATTTCTGAATTGGAAAAAGAAAATAATTCTCAAAAAAAAAATTAGGGAAATGGAAAAAAATTCAATAGAGCAAAATAACTCATTTAAAAACGAAATTGGGCATTTACAAAAAGAACTAAAAACTGTGAAAGAAGAAAATAACTCCTTAAAAGTCAGGATGGAACAAATAGAAATGAATGATTCACAGAGAACCCAAGAATCAGTCAAACAAAAAAAAAAAAAAATGAGAAGCTGGAGAACAACGTCAAATACTTACTGGGAAAATCTATAGACCTGGAAAATAGATCTAGGAGAGATAATCTGCGGATTATTGGACTTCCAGAAAACTATGACCAAAAAAAGAGCCTAGATTCTATTTTACAGGAAATTATCAAAGAGAACTGTCCAGAGATAATAGAAACAGAAGGGAAAGTAGATGTGGAAAGAATTCATCGAACTCCTTCTGAAATAGACCCTAAAAAAAGAACACCACGGAATATTGTGGCTAAGCTGCAGAATTACCACACAAAGGAGAAAATCCTGCAAGCAGCTAGAAAAAAACAATTTAAATACCAAGGTGCCACAATAAGGGTCACCCAAGATCTGGCTGCCTCCACATTAAAAGATAGAAGGGCCTGGAACCTGATATTCCGAAAGGCAAAAGATCAAGGACTGCAACCAAGAATGAACTACCCAGCTAAGTTTAGCATCTTTTTCCATGGAAGAAGATGGTCATTCAATGAAACAGAGGAATTCTATATGTTTCTAAGAAAAAAACCAGACTTAAACAAAAAATTTGATCTACATCCACAAGACTGAAGAGAAACAGAAAAAGGTACACAGAACCCTTGAGAACTGTAACTCTGTTGTGGGTATATAAAAAATACTCAAGGATAATTTGATTTTACTGATATAAAAGAAAAAAAGGGGGGTGTAGTAAAGGGAAGGAGGTCGGTTCAGAAAAAGGGGAAGGAGTGATAAAAAGAGGGAAACTACATCCCAGGAAGAGACATAGAAAATACACCATATCTGAGGGAACTTAGTGAGGGGGAGAATCATTGTGTGAATCTTACTCTCATCAGAAGAGGCTCAAAGAGTAAATAATTAACATATTTGTTTTTCAGAGAATTTTCTCTCACCTCATTAAAAGGGGGGAGAGGAAAAGGGGAAAGGAAAAGGAGAATAAGTGAAGGGACTTGGAGGGAGGGGGGAGGGATCCAAAAAAAAAGAGGGAGGGTTGTGCGGCACAAGGGGGGTCTGTAAATTAAATATCGGGGAGGGGGATCAGGGGGGTCAAGGGAAAAAAGCATAAGCTGGGGATAATACGATGGCAGGAAATACAGAATTAGTAATTTTAACTGTAAATGTAAATGGGATGAATGATCCCATCAAACGGAGACGGATAGTAGATTGGATCAAAAAGCAGAACCCTACAATATGTTGCCTGCAGGAAACACACTTAAAGCAGGGAGATACATACAGAGTAAAGGTAAAAGGTTGGAACAGAGCCTATTATGCTTCAGGTAAAGCCAAAAAAGCAGGGGTAGCTATCCTTATCTCAGATCAAGCAAAAGCAGAAGTAGATCTTGTTAAAAAAGATAAGGAAGGAAACTATATCCTGCTGAAAGGTAGCATAAATAATGAAGCCATATCAATACTAAACATATATGCACCAAGTGGTATAGCATCTAACTTTCTAAAGGAAAAGTTAGGAGAACTGCAAGAAGAAATAGACAGTAAAACTATAATAGTGGGAGATCTCAACCTTGCACTCTCAGATTTAGACAAATCAAACCACAAAACAAACAAGAAAGAAATTAAAAAAGTAAATAGAACATTAGAAAAACTAGGTATGATAGACCTTTGGAGAAAACTGAATGGCAATAGGAAGGAATATACTTTCTTCTCAGCAGTTCATGGATCCTATACAAAAATTGACCATATACTAGGACATAAAGATCTCAAAATTAAATGTAGGAAGGCAGAAATAATAAATGCCTTCTTCTCAGATCACAATGCAATAAAAGCTACATTCAGTAAAAAGTTAGGGGTAAATAGACCAAAAAGTAATTGGAAACTGAATAATCTCATCTTAAAGAATGACTGGGTGAAAGAGCAAATTATAGAAACAATTAATAATTTCACCCAAGATAATGATAATGATGAGACATCATATCAAAATCTTTGGGATGCAGCTAAAGCAGTAATAAGGGGAAATTTTATATCTTTAGAGGCTTATTTGAAGAAAATTGAGAAAGAGAAGATTAACGAATTGGGCTTACAACTTAAAAGGCTAGAAAAAGACCAAATTATAAACCCCCAACCAAAAATTAAACTCGAAATACAAAAATTAAAAGGAGAAATCAATAAAATTGAAAGTAAAAAAACTATTGAATTAATAAATAAAACCAAGAGTTGGTTTTATGAAAAAGCCAATAAAATAGATAAACCTTTGGTAAATTTGATCAAAAAAAAGAAAGAGGAAAATCAAATTGATAGTCTTACAAATGAAAAGGGGGATCTTTCCACCAATGAAGAGGAAATTAGAGAAATAATAAGGAGTTACTTTGCCCAACTTTATGCCAATAAATTTGATAACTTAAGTGAAATGGATGACTTCCTCCAAAAATATAGGCTCCCTAGATTAACAGAGGAGGAGATAAATTGCTTAAATAGTCCCATTTCAGAAAAAGAAATAGAACAAGCTATTAATCAACTCCCCAGGAAAAAATCCCCAGGGCCAGATGGATTCACATGTGAATTCTACCAAACATTTAAAGAACAATTAGCCCCAATGTTATATAAATTATTTGAAAAAATAGGGGATGAAGGAGTCCTATCAAACTCCTTTTATGACACAGACATGGTACTGATACCTAAACCTGGTAGATCGAAAACTGAGAAAGAAAATTATAGACCAATCTCCTTAATGAATATTGATGCTAAAATCTTAAATAAGATATTAGCAAAAAGACTTCAGAAAATCATCTCCAAGATAATACACTATGATCAAGTAGGATTTATTCCAGGAATGCAGGGCTGGTTTAATATTAGGAAAACTATTAATATAATTGACCATATTAATAATCAAATTAATAAGAACCATATGATCATCTCAATAGATGCAGAAAAAGCATTTGACAAAATCCAACATCCATTCCTACTAAAAACTCTTGAGAGTATAGGAATAAATGGATTATTCCTTAGAATAATCAGGAGTATATATTTAAGACCGTCAGTAAGCATAATATGCAATAGAAATAAACTGCAACCCTTCCCAGTAAGATCAGGAGTGAAACAAGGTTGCCCACTATCACCATTACTATTCAATATAGTACTAGAAACGCTAGCCTCGGCAATAAGAGCCGAGAAAGAGATTCAAGGAATTAGAGTAGGAAATGAGGAAATTAAACTATCACTTTTTGCAGATGACATGATGGTATACTTAGAGAACCCCAAAGACTCTGCTAAAAAGCTACTAGAAATAATTCAAAATTTCAGCAAAGTGGCAGGATACAAAATAAATCCACATAAATCCTCGGCATTTTTATATATCACTAACAAAATGCAACAGCAAGAGATACAAAGAGAAATTCCATTCCAAACAAATGTTGAGAGTATAAAATATTTGGGAATCCATCTACCAAAGAAAAGTCAGGAATTATATGAGAAAAATTACAAAACACTTGCCACAAAAATAAAATCAGATTTAAATAATTGGAAAGACATTCAGTGCTCTTGGATAGGCCGAGCGAATATAATAAAGATGACAATACTCCCCAAACTAATCTATTTATTTAGTGCTATACCAATCAGACTCCCAAGAAACTATTTTAATGACCTAGAAAAAATAACAACAAAATTCATATGGAAGAATAAAAGGTCAAGAATTGCAAGGGAACTAATGAAAAAAAAACTCAGAGGAAGGTGGTCTAAGTGTACCTGATCTAAAGCTATATTATATAGCAGCAGTCACCAAAACCATTTGGTATTGGCTAAGAAATAGACCGGTAGATCAGTGGAACAGATTAGATACAAAGGACAAAAAAGGGTACATCTATAGCAATCTAATCTTTGACAAACCCAAAGATTCCAACATTAGGGATAAAAATTCATTATTCGGAAAAAACTGTTGGGAAAACTGGAAATTAGTATGGCAGAAATTAGATATGGATCCACACTTAACACCATATACCAAGATAAGATCAAAATGGGTCCATGATTTAGGCATAAAGAGGGAGATAATAAATAGATTAGAGGAACAGAGGATAATCTACCTCTCAGACTTGTGGAGGAGGAAGGAATTTATGACCAGAGGAGAACTAGAGATCATTATTGATCACAAAATAGAAGATTTTGATTACATCAAACTAAAAAGTTTCTGTACAAATAATACTAATGCAAACAAGATTAGAAGGGAAGTAACAAATTGGGAAAATATTTTTAAAAACAAAGGTTCTGACAAAGGTCTCATTTCCAAAATATATAGAGAACTGACCATAATTTATAAGAAACCGAACCATTCTCCAATTGATAAATGGTCAAAGGATATGAACAGACAATTCTCAGAGGAAGAAATTGAAACTATATCCACTCACATGAAAGAGTGTTCCAAATCACTACTGATCAGAGAAATGCAAATTAAGACCATTCTGAGATACCACTACACACCTGTCAGATTGGCTAAGATGACAGGAACAAATAATGATAAATGTTGGAGGGGATGTGGGGAAATTGGGACACTAATACATTGCTGGTGGAGTTGTGAAAGAATCCAGCCATTCTGGAGAGCAATCTGGAATTATGCCCAAAAAGTTATCAAACTGTGCATACCCTTTGACCCAGCAGCGCTACTACTGGGATTATATCCCAAAGAAATACTAAAGAGTGGAAAGAAACATATATGTGCCAAAATGTTTGTGGCAGCTCTTTTTGTTGTAGCTAGAAACTGGAAGATGAATGGATGTCCATCAGTTGGAGAATGGTTGGGTAAATTGTGGTATATGAAGGTTATGGAATATTATTGCTCTGTAAGAAATGACCAGCAGGAGGAATACAGAGAGGGTTGGAGAGACTTAAATCAACTGATGCTGAGTGAAATGAGCAGAACCAGAAGATCACTGTATACTTCAACAACAATACTGTATGAGGATGTATTCTGATGGAAGTGGAAATCTTCAACATAAAGAAGATCCAACTCACTTCCAGTTGATCAATGATGGACAGAAATAATTATACCCAGAGAAGGAACACTGGGAAGCGAATGTAAATTGTTAGCACTAATATCTGTCTGCCCAGGTTGCATGTACCTTCGGATTCTAATGTTTATTGTGCAACAAGAAAATGATATTCACACACATGTATTGTACTTAGACTATATTGTAACACATGTAAAATGTATGGTATTACCTGTCGTCGGGGGGAGGGAATAGAGGGAGGGGGGGCAATTTGGAAAAATGAATACAAGGGATAATATTATAAAATATATATATAATTAAAAAAAAAAAAAAAAAGAAAATACTGACTCTGTAGGTAAAAAAAGGAGAAGATATGCACCTTTAGATTTGAATAAAATTAAGGATTTGAAAAAAGGTTGTACCCTTTATGGGGCTACATCAGCTTATGTCAAAATGTTACTAGATGGTTTGTCTTATGAAGTCCTAACCCCGAATGATTGGAAATCCATAGCAAGGACATGTCTGGAACCTGGAGAAAATTTATTATGGCTTGCGGAATTTCATGAATTATGTAAAATTCAAGTCAGATGCAATTTGGAAATAGGAGTTAACACACAATTCACTTTTGAGCACTTAGCTGGTGAAGGTCAGTATGGAGAGAATTCGGAACAGATTAATTATACCATGACAATATATGAACAAATTGCTAAGGCTGCAATAAAAGCTTGGGGTGTCCTTCCTGGACAGAAAGATCGTGGAGAGGCTTTCACTAAAATACAGCAAGGTCCCAATGAACCTTTTGCAGATTTTGTGGGACGTTTGCAAACTGCTGTCAAAAGAACTATTGGAGAAAATTCAGCTACAGAAATAATGACCAGACATCTGGCTAAGGAAAATGTCAATGAGATTTGCAAAAGAATTATATGGGGATTAGACAAAGATGCTCCTTTAGAGGAGATCATAAGACGCTGTGCTACAGTGGGAACAAATGCTTTTTACACCCGGACAATGATGAATGTGGAAAGACAGGGTCCCTCCTGGCAAGGGCCTTCTAGAGAAACTCGGCGATGTTTTCAATGTGGAAAAATTGGGCATCTAAGAGCTCAGTGTAGATATGGAGATACAGTGAGAAGACAGGGTGAGAGAAGACCTAAAACTCCATGTCCAAAATGTCACAAGGGCCTCCACTGGGCCTCTGAATGTAGATTGACCCAGGGAAATGGGATGAGGGGCCCAGGTCCAGGGCCCCAGGAAAAAAAGACTTGGGGCATGATGGCAGCTGATGTTACACCCAAAGAACCTTTAGAAGGCCAGGACTCTGATTTAATCAACCAGCAGAAAAGCAATCACATGGCAGAAAGGGATTACCTGATAAGTGAGTCAAAAGGCAATCAGATTGCAAAAATGGATTACACTTGGGGAGAATACAGGCCTTTTAAACCAACAGGGCTGTATCCAGTGCAAACAATTCCAATGTAATTGCCAGATGATGAGAAGAGATTTAGAAAGTAGTAAATAGAAAGTAATTAGATAAGTTAACTGCCTGGGGGAGAGGGTTTGCTTGTATTTCTTCAGCAGGAGAAGGAATCAGATGGGTGCCAACAAGTCGTATTTGCCTTGTCCATCAGAGAGAGACAGAAAAAGAAAAAGACCTCAAAATAAAGGAGAAGATCTAAGAAACATCTGACACTGAAAGAGCATGGATAATAAGAAGACTGTTAACTTTAAAACCAGCAGGAATCATTGGACTTCCTCACACAAGATGAGACTAATGGACAATGGACTTATGGACATTTATAAATTTTCAATTTATGATTATATTATATACTTCTAGCATGTGTTATGTTACTATGTTACTATGTGCTTATGTAATTTATGTAATTATCTGTAATACTTCCCATATTGATGGATTTATGTTTCAAGGTCATGACTGTCCTATGTTCTAAATCAAAAGAAAGGGGGAGATGTTAGGATTACTAAGTGAGAACTCAGGTTGTCTGGACAGTGACAAGGTGAGAATTCAGGTTTTCTGGACAATTACAAGGTGAGAACTCAGGTTGACTTGATAGAGGGGGCAAGCTCATTGGCTGGGGTGGTTCTTCCCAGAAGCCCTTGCATTATCCCACGCCCATTCTCTGGGAGGATAAAAGAGACAGCACTGGGCCCAGAGAGCAGATCGGCCTGGAGAAGGATAAGAGCTGGAGGAGATTCAGAGCCAGGATTCAAGAAGAAAGACTCTGCATTGCATCAGGCTTGACGGGGCTCTCTGCAGGAAGGGAAGTCACTTCTAAGGACAAGAGTTAACAGCAACTGCCTGGAGACAACGGTTCACTACAGGAAGAAGAATCTGTCTGAAAGATTTGAGTAGACACAGCAGATCTCTTCCCAGAGAGAGATCCGGCAGCTTCTGGAGACGACAGCTCGTTACAATTCACTGCTTTTTTTTTTTTCATCCTAATTAAGTATCCAAGAATCTACATTTGTCTCTTTGCACAATTCCCATTTTTCCCCTTATTGGGATTGTTTGTCTTAGTGTCTTCAGAGTTTCCCATCTTTCCTGAATTGCTAATATTAATCATTAAGGTTTTATCTATCCTTGTCTTTAACCTTTTAGAGTCTTCTTTTCCAAAATACAGAGCCAAGTATTTCTCTTTTCTATGTGATAAATATTCCTACTTCTACTGTCAGGGACCAGTTGTTACTGTTGTGGAGAATAAGACCCAGAACAAAATCATTAATACACACCAATAATTCATCACATGTTTTGCTTTTACTGGAAGACAATTCCAATGAGTATCTGGATAATTCAGGTTTCCCATCATTTTGTAGCATGTCTCTGTGTAGCCTTACCATTTGTTTTCTGAATTCCTATCTATTTGTTCTTTTTGTCCCAGTGGTTCATAATAGATTGCTATGATAAAAATCATTCCTGCTTCTTCCTCCATTGATCATAGATCAGATTAATACTAACCTCTTACACATTTTCTTGTTTCTTAAAAATAATAATAATGTATAAGAGGTGGAATCAATTGGCAGTCCCAAGGTGAAGAGAAGGCACAGTAAAGCAAAGAATCCTCCTCACAGTTTCAAGGCAGAAAAGAATGCTAGTGATCATTCACAGACCAGAGCACAAACCAGATCAATAGTAAACATACCTCTACTTATATCATACCAACTTAGAAGGTCTTAATTACAGGTCCCTATAAGTATCTCTGAAAAGTCTCACAAAACCCCTGAAGCTTGGAACAATGCACCTTTCAAACCAGAAACAGAGTCCTGCTCTAACAAAGGAATAAAAGTCAAGTAATAGGCTGGAAAATGAGCAAACAACAGAAAAAGATGTTAACCATAAAACCTTACCAGGAAGATCCAGACACATACACAGAAGATAACAGAATCGAGACTCCTACATCCAAGGCCTTCCAGAAAAATATGAATTGTTCTCAATTCAAAAAGAATTTTGAAAATCAAGTAAGAGAGATAGAGGAAAAATTGGAAATACAAATGAGAGTTATGAAAAGCAAGTCAACAGCTTGCTAAAGAGACACAAAAACATTAAAGAAAATAAAATCTTAGAAAGTAGGTTAGGTCAAATTATAAAGGATATACAAAAAGTCAGTGCCTTAAAAAAGCACAATTAGTCAAATGAAAGGAAAAGTGCAAAATTTACTGAAGAAAAAAACTCTGTAAAAAGTAGAATTGATTAAATGAGAAAAGAAATCCATTGAAGAAAATCCTTTAAAAGTAGAGTTGGACAAATGGAAAAGGAGGTACAAAAGCTCACTGAAGAAAGAAATTCCTTAAAAATTAGAATTGAGCAAATAAAAGGAGAATTGAGTGAACTTTACTCTCATCAGAATTGGCTCAAAGAGAAAATAAGATAAAGAAATTTACCTTACCATACAAGATGTTGATAGAGGAATAAGTTGAAGGGAGGGTAATGAGATGATAAAAGGAAAGGCAGGATATATTAGGGGAAAGGGTAATCAAAAGCAAAACACTTTTGAGAAGATTCATAATGAAAGGAGAGATAGGCTAGAATAAATGAGGGAAATACAATTAGTAATATATGAAACTAATTTTCTCAAACATAGAGAATTGAGTCAAATTTATAAAAATAAGATCCATTCCCTGGTTAAGAAATGATCAAAAGATAAGAACAATTTTCATATAAAATAATCATGACTATCTATAGCCATATGAAAAAATGCTCTAAGTAACTATTCATTGGAGAAATGCAAATCAAAACAAATCTGAAGTACTAGTACATATATATATTAGATTGGCCAATAAGACAGAAAAGGACAATGACAAATGTTGGAGGTCATGTCAAAAAAATATGATGCATCAAGGCATTCTTGGTGGAGTTGTGAAGTATTTCAAATATTCTGTAGAGCAATTTGGAACTGTGTCCAAAGGACTACAAAACTATGCATAATCTTTGACTGAGCAATATCATTGCCAGGTGAGTATCCCAAAAAAAAAGATTTTAAAAATAATCTAACAGATAAAGGAGCTATATATACAAAAAATATTTATAGCAGTTCTTTTTTCAGGAGGCAAAGAATTTGAAATTGTGGATATGCCCATCATTTGGAGAATAGTTGAATAAATTGTAGTATGTGATTATTTTAGAAATACTATTGTGCTATAAGAAATGATGAACAAGATGCTTTCAGAAAAATCTAGAAAAGGTTTTCATGATCTTATTCAAAAGGAAATGTACTACATACAGAGTAAAAACAACATTGTAAGATGATCAACTGTGAGTAACATAACTATTCTTAGCAATACAATGATGTAAGACAACTCTGAAGGATTTATAATGAAAAAAAAAATTTCCATCCATGCCCAGATAAAGAACTCACAATGTCTTGATTAACCACACAGATTGAAGGGTACTTTTTTTTTAAACTTTATTTTTCTTGAGATTTCTGGTGTTGTTGTTTGATTGGTTGGCTGATTGATTAGTTTGCTTTGATGGTTTTTGGTCTGTTTTCTTTCACAACATGACTATTAAAAATGTTTTGCATGACTACACATATATAAACTATATTGAATTGCTTGCATGTTCAATGATGGAGGTGCAAGGGGCAAAGGAAGAGAGAGAATCTGGAACTCAAAGTTTTAAAAATGAAAATTTAATTTTTTTTTCATACAACTTGAGGGAAATAAAATACTAAATAAATAAATAAAATACAAATTATGTATACCCATACAAAGCCATATTCTAGTCAAGAGCTTCATTGCAACATACTTCCATAGTTTTTATAGAGGAGAGAATTGACTATGTTCTTTAGAATACTAATTTTTCTTGTTTACTACCTAAACTTTAAATATTTGTGTATAGATACCTGAAATCCTGAAATTTATTACTCCTTAACTTTCTGGGGTTTAGTTTCAGTAAATTTGTGAATATCTCAAACGTGCTGCTCTAATTCACTACATCTATTCTCCCAGTTTCTTAAACTGTGAGCTTTGACCCCATATATTAATTCATAACTGAATGTGAGGGTTTTGAAATTATGATTTATTATCAATAAATATTTGATTTGTATATGTATTTTATGTACCATGAGTCATGTAAAAATTTTTTGAGCAAAAAGGAGTCTCAAATGAAAAAAAGTTTAAGAAGTATTGTTCTAGAACATTTACTGTAGTATATATAAATTGTCAATTTTCTACTTTCCTCAAGCTTTTTAATTTGGCTTTAGATTCTACTTGAAAAATACCAGGCAAATATATGCTTCCCAGTCTTTTTATGTACATTTGAACTCTAGCTAGGATCTTGTGATTCTTATATTTTAAGTTCTGACCAAGAAATCCAAATCACATTCTCAAATACTACCTTCTTAGCCAACTATGAGTTCCCCAAACCAGGTTTTTTTTTCTCTTCTGAATCCCTTGCTTTCATGAGGAGCCTTGAAGAAAACACCATCTGTGTCCAAATCACCTTCAATTTTTCATATGAGATGTCATAATCTTTGGCAATGTTTTCAAGATTCTATCCAAGAGGAACTTTCAAAGTAAATTCTACAACTTAACTTATTTCTTGTTCCTCCCTTGAACAGGGCAAATTTCTATGATTTTAGTTCCTTGTATTTCACAACAATATATATCTGCCCTATCTCTCCTTGACTTAGTGTTTCTCTATCTCCTTTGTCCTAAGAGAGAAATGAATTTTTTAATTAAGTAACAATCCTTTAACTAAGTGAATTTTGTGATAAAAGTAGTGTGTCTGACATAGTTCTTAATCTGCTGTCATAGGCCCTTGTGGTAAATATATGGGAGACAATGAACAAAAGTTACATAGACAGATATAGATGTGTTTCAATCTGCATTTTTAGAGGGAACCTCTATTTTAATTAGATTACAGATCCATTTAATAAGTGTCATTCACATACATCCAAAAGGTTTGCAAAGTGATTTACATATGCTATCTCTCATGTGATCCTTTTAACAATACCTAGGAAGTAGGGGTTGAGGCAAAGAGAAATTAAATTACTTGTCCTGAGTCACAAAGTTAGTAAATAAAATTTGATCCCAGGTCATCTTGTCTCCAAATTCAGTATCATATCCACTATACCACCTCTTTCAATAAATAAATATAGTTTTTAATACAAATTTTATCCCATAGCATACTAATAAAAATGCCTTGGAGTCCAAAGAGACCATGATGTTTAGACATTGGATATTAAATATATCCCCTGAAATATTAATATAAGTAAACATTTAATGTAATGTAAACACAACCCTATCTGGTTGAATTTTGATCTTTCCAACCATTATAATACATTATTAGACTACACCTACAAAGATTAGAATTGACCTTTAAACCTTCATCTAAAGAAAAATAAGCAGAACCAGTAAATCAATACTCATAATAATTATAGCAAATCAAAAGAAAACAGCAGAAATAAAAATTGAATGACTTGTAAGTGTAATGATCAAGCTCAATGCCAAAGAAGAAATACAAAAATAAACTTCTTTGTCAAGATAGGGGACTATGGTAGCATAACTCAAAACATATTATCATACATGATGGGCTTAATGGTTAATTTTAATATAAGATTGGTTAATTTAAAAAAAAGAAAATTATTGAATCAAAAATTAAAAGATGAATGTATCACATGAAAAGTAAATTAAAGCAACTGTTAGGAACTACTTTGTACCATTATATATTAATTAATTTGTCCTTGGTTTTTAGAAAGAGGAAGTGAGGAAGGCAGGCAAGCCACCACATGCCTCCTCAAAGATGATATCCTGAAATCTGGAGCTTAGAGCCTGAAGTCTTCCCTGCTGATTGTGACAATCCTCCCTTAGGATTACCTCACCACAATACATTCAGCCAGCACCAATCATGAGGAGAGCCATAACATCACATCATGTCACCATATTATTTAAGTAAATGTTTATAGAACCATTATCTCAAATTGAGTAGGTACTTAGCCTTAAGTAGCCTTAAATTCAAATATACCTTTTCAGAGTTCTAGCCCTCTGCAATCTTTGCAGTCCTCTATAATTTTTTTTATAAGTCTAGAGAAGTTTTTTTTTTTTTTTTAATTTGATGAGTTGTATTCTATCAACATGTATGGATTATTATCAAAAGCCAAGTATTTTTAAGACATGTCCAAATGAAATTTACTTACTTAATCTACTGACTTTCCAAAAACCTAAATGAAGATAACCAAGATTTTTGTGGCATTTTCTTTTTAAAGGTAAGCAACAATGACATTCCTCATAAATCCTCAAGCCATGTTAAAAAATCTTTAGAATTTCCATGACTTAAAATAGGAATGCATATATTCTTTAATTGGTATGGTCACAGTATAGCAAAATATAAATAAATATCACAGGATAGCAAACAAATTCTTGCAATAAATCATTAATCATACCTATTTAATTCAATTCAATTCAGCAGATATTGTCCTACATTCTTTCTGACACTGAGACAATACACTACAGTTGAAAATACCCTTTCTTTGGAATTAAGAGAAAATAGTTTAACTATTGTTCCAAATTTTGGTATATCAATGGACAAGTCATTCAACCTTTCCTCTTTGTTTTGTTTTGTTTTGTTTTGTTTTTCTTTTTATCAATAAAACAGAGAGATGCCTATAGTATTTATTTCTTAGAGGTATTTTAAGGATTAGATGTGTCAATATACTCAATGTGTTTTACAAATAGTGAAGAAGGCCTATATTAAAACTGGTTATTATAATAAATTCAATGTTTATGACAATCAGACTATTGCCCTTGGTCCTGAGGTAAATATAGTGTAAATGAGGTCCCTATCTTTGCAGATTTATACCCAATAATCAAATACATTTTTCAATATTTGATTACTAATTCTAACTCTAAATAGTTCCCATAAGAAACCTGAAAATACATTTTGAGCTGCTATTTACCCACGTTTTCTCAGGTACCACCAAGCTTTGTCAATGCTTCCTCCTTTGCATCCATGCCGATTTTTGACACAGCAAGAGATCAAATTCTGAGGGGATAGATTGTCTGTATAACGACCATTGGACTGAATTGCTATTCGATCAGCTGCCACACCTGATTGAAGTAAAGTATTGACTTGTTACAATATATAACCTTTTCATTCACATACATATATAATACATAATACCTTAACAATTGACTTTCCAACCTACTAAAATGTAATTAAATATATTGTTAATAGTCCAAAGTATCCCACACTAATGTGCACTGAGCCCAAATATTTAAAGAGTATACTTCAATGATTTTTTTTGCAGTATTTATAAGATATTAACTAACACAGTAATTTTTTGTTTGTTTCTCTTTATTTTTCTGCTAGGTTTTGTTCTTCTTTTTGTTTTGTTTTGTCATTACAAAATAGGAAAAAAGCAAAATAGAAAAAGAAATACAGAAAAGGAAAATTTAAAAAGACACACACACACACATGCACACACACACACACAAACCCTATAAAACATTTCCATATGTCGAACAGAACATTGGGGAGGATTCAAAATATATAATAAATTTCCATGTCAAGAAACCATATATAATAACAGAAAATATTATCTTCATGAGTGTCCATCTTTTATTTTTATTTTTATTTTTTTTTTGCTTCCTAATAGATTATTCTTTTTTTCTTCTTATTTTTCCCCCCACTTTCATCCACCCCAAGCAGGCTACAGTTAAGCACATACACACACACACACACACACACATGTGTGTGTGTGTATGTGCTTAACTGTATATATATATACACATATATATATGTGTGTGTTCATACCCATCCACATATATATATATGTTATGTGTGTGTGTTCATACCCATCCACATATACATATATCTATATATACACATACATACACTTAAACATGCATACATGCTGACATTTACTCACCCACACAAAAATACACACATACACATTTACATAAGCATATAAAACAATATGAATTTGGCTGAAATAATATAGATTTCTCTCTTGATTGAATCTTTAAGTTTGACTTTGTCTAAAATTATTGATTACTAGCCTTATTTTTTTTTTTCTGATAAATGTTACTCCTGATACCTATTGTGGTGTTTGCTTTTATCTCTTAATTCCTACACTTGCTAACTTTTCTAGTTTAATTCTGCTCCTTAACTTGCCTTGCTGTACTTAACCTCTCTCCACCCATGAATCCCTCCTTTATCTTACCCCTCCACCCTTTCCTCCCTTCTTTATCCCAATCCCACTAATCTACATACTTTATCTCATTCCTGCTAATCTAAACAACCCTTCTATATCCCACCTTATTCTATGCCACCTTTCCCCCCCTTTATCACTTTACTATTAATTTACAGGTTATTAATTAATCTATCCATCTTGTCTCACTGACACTCTACATATCCTATTATCCCTATGTTATCCTATTCTCTCTCCACTTCTTTCTTTATAGATTTTGGAAGATACTGTATCTTTCAGTGTGTGTGTGTGTGTGTGTGTGTGTGTGTGTGTGTGTGTGTGTGTATTATTCTCCATTTAATCGATTGCTGATGTGAGTAGATTTTCAGAACTACAAGCCCTCTATAGTATCAGTACTTCAGTATTGGCTCTTTCTATGCATCTTATTTGTATAACATAATTACTAATTTTACATTTTCCTAGATACTTTTGCTTTTTAGGAGCAGATCATACTCAACTCTGACCCAATTTTTCTTTTAAGCTACTTAATTGCTAATCTTAGTCTTAAACATATGGTAAAAACTTTCATATAAAAACATAAACAATTTATCCATATGAAATTAATCTTTGTATTGGCTCTGGGTTTGATTCAAAGTCCTGAGAATCTGCAATTCACTAAATATCCATTTTTTCATTCAATATTATGGACAACATTTTTGGTCATAGGTCCAGTTCTTTTGATTGCTTATATATATGATTCTAGGACCTGCCATCATTTTTTGTGGTTGCTGACAAATCCTATACCATTCTAATTGTAGCTCCAGCACATTTGAATTATTTTTGTCTTGTTTCTTGCAAATTTTCCTTTTTGATCTGGGGGTTTCAAAATTTAGCAATAACATTCCTATGTATTTTCCACAAAAGATCTCTTTGAGGTGGTGATCAATGGATTTTTTTTTTCTATTTCTACTTTCCCCTCATGTCTATCATTCTAGGATAATTTTCTTGGATTTTTTCTTGTATCATTGTGTCAAGATTCTTTTTTGGTCACAGTTTTCAGGTTGTCTAGTTATTTTATTTTCTCTTTTTGATCTTTGCTTCATATCTGTTGTTTTTCTTATGTTTCATTTTGTTTGAGTCTTCATTGTCTTCACCTTGCCTAATTCTAATTTTCAAGGAATTATTTTCTTCTTTAAGATTCTATATCTGCTTTTCTAGTTGGTTAACTTTTTTTTTTCCCTAATCTTCTTTTTCTTGAATTTTTAAAAAAATTTTTCTCAATTCTCTCACTTGATTTTTAGTCTTTTTAGTCTATGAGTTCTTCTATAAATTATTTCTGGTCAGGTAACTAATTTAACTACCTGGAGTAGAAGAGATACCTTTTTAACTTCACTGTCCTCCTCTGAAGATGAACTCTGGTCTTCTCTATTTCCATAGTAAGTTTCTTTTTTACCTAGTCCTTTGAGAAAGAGAGAGAGAGAGAGAGAGAGAGAGAGAGAGAGAGAGAGAGAGAGAGAGAGAGAGAGAGAGAGAGAGTGTGTGTGTGTGTGTGTGTGTGTGTGTGTGTGTGTGTGTGTGTACTACTAGTGTAAGTATTTCTAACTCTGGATTTTAGAGTATGATACCTCTAGCTTTACTTTAGCTCTCTTCTTTGACCTGAAATCTTAAACTAAAACCTCTGTCTTCTTTGAAGTGCCAGCAGCCAGCAACATCCCTATCTCACTGCTTCTAAACTGAGCGAGTGTGCTGGACCCTACTCTGTAATGTTCTGGTTAGTTTTCTGGAGGTCTTGGGATCAGCCGTCATTTCAGCAAAGTAATCACCACTAGAATAGCCAGGGATAAGTCCAAATTTTTTTATTATCTCCTTCAGAGTCTGTCTCTTTGCCTGGGGCTCTGGCTAGCTTTCTGGAGACCCTTTAGATGGGCTTTGGTCTCAGTGGGGAAGCAGGAACAGGTCAGTCACCAGGAAGTTGATGAAGATGAAATGTCTCTCTGAGTCTAAGAGCTTGAGTTCCAACCTCCAGTCCTCTGTCTTCTCTGAGTCTATCTCTTGTCTGACTCTGACTTCTTAAATACTCTATTACAAGTAAATCCAATAATCATACTTAGTATAAGCCAATCATTATATCACTAGGGAACCATTATTTGTTGTAAGATTAATTCAATCATACTGAACTAGAGAACTATTAATCACCAGGCCAAACTAGATGACCACTGTCTTATCAATTCCACTGAGTTAACACCTTGTTGTAAGAATCCTTGTTTCAAGTACACTTCTCCAGAGTTCTGGCTCTCTACACTTCTTATCCAGGGTCACCTCTTTGCAGTACAGCTGGACCTAGAATTGCTAATTAATAAAGGTTCCTTCAGTTTTGCCAGCCTCAGAGCCTTAAGTCCTCAAACTATCTATGGTTCCACCTAGCCCTGGAGTTTCCTACTTGAGATTTCTGTGGAGCTAGACTGAAGTTGTTTACATTCGTTAAAACTGGTCCTGAAGTATTTCATTGGGTCTTGTCCCAAGAGGATCTCTTGTTCTTTCCCTAGTTGTCTTTGTTGTTCATCAGTTTATGTTCACCCTGAGGCACATTTTTTTTCCTATTTGTCAGGAAAACTGGAGAGTTTGAAATTTTCTATCCTACTTCACCATCTTCTCAGAAACCTCCTGTTTGATTATTTTTTATGATATAGTTGAAATGTATTTTACCTTCTAAAAACAAATCATCCAGTCATTGAATTCATATAAGAAGCCTTAAAGAATGTATCGATCCATTTTCCCATATTGGTGCCAAATAATGCCATACTATGATTTTTTGCTGAACTATTTTGATAGTAAAGGTCTGTAAATATTGCATATTCCAACCAAACTGCTATATAAACATATCTGAGATTTATAGCATCGACTGAAACTTGAGAAGAAAGTAATCAAAAACATAAAGTCATAAAACATAAATATAAAAATATTCATAGCAAAACATTTTGTTTATAGCAGCAAAAACTTGGAACAAAATTGGGCTTCAATTGATTGAGGAATATATTAATAGAAAGAATTCAAAGAAGCATGGAAGACATAAATTGAATAGAGTGAAATCAAGAAGAGAGAGAAATGTACAAAATAATGAAGATATAAATTAAAATAACACTGATCAACATCTGATTTCTCATTAAATCCTGGTCCTAGAAAATTGATAGTGATACAGAATATCTCCATATAATTAGAGAGGTGGAGTCTTGAGAGACAGAATGTTATATATAATGAGAAGCATCATTGTTATATTAATTTTTTCTCCAAAACCATTTTTATTTGTTAGAGGAGTAAATTCAGAGAATGGAGAGATAGAGAAGAGGAAATGGAGACAGTGTGGTATTCTACATAGCATGCTGCACTTGGAACTAAGAAGATCTGAGTTCAATTCCAGTCCTTAGCATTGTTTGACTCAAGTTAAGTCATTTGCTCTGAAACTTGGTTTCTTCATATATTCAGTAATAGGTTCAAGCTCTATATATATGTGATCCCAGGAGTATTAAAAAATCAGAAGATTAAAAAAAATTAAAAAATTAAGAGCTATTCTCAAAAGATTCTCCTGATGTATATCAAGGAGAATTTACTATCATTTAGTATCATAGAATTAGAGCTATTTTCTCAGAAGGAGTATTCAATATTATTTAGTCTAATCTCTTTATTTTATAATTCAGAAAACTGAGACCCAAAGAGGTTGTGATCTTTTCAATTTCACAAAGGTACTAAGCAGAACAGATGGGGTTTGAACTGAGTTTCAAGTTCTATATAAATACGTGTACTTTTTTAAACTAGGCCACGCTTGTTCCCCTAACTTCCCTTGCTTTACATTGAGGCTTCACTTTGAAGTTTACCTTTTGGAACTTTCCTCTCTCATCTTCTTAATGGAGTTATAAAATTCTTTTGCCCAAAATTGCCTTTGTAGTCAGTCTACTCAAAATGCTCATGTTAGAAAAATCTTCATTTAAAAAAATTATACCTAAATATGGTTTTTATAGCTTCTATCCTCTTAAACTCCTCAATTCTTTTCACTGGGATTTGCCTTAGGTCACATAAGTATAAACAGCATTCAAAGTACCACTGTTATTCTTATATTCCAGTAACTCCTCATTCAATTTAAAATCCAATTTTAAAGTACCTCATTTAAAGTACTTCATTGCTTTGAAAGTAGAAAGTTCAGTACAAGGGTTCACAATCAACAAGGATTTTTTTTTTTTTTTTTTTTTTTTATAAATGATTTAAGGTTACCCTTTTTTTGGTCTAAAATTCAGTACTTTTCAATGAAATGCAGTTGAAGTCCATGGGTTTTCTCCTGTTTTCATACATATATATATATATATATATATATATATATATATATATATATATGTGTGTGTGTGTGTGTGTGTGTGTGTGTGTGTGTGTGTATGTGTATATATATACACATATATATATATACATATATAATTTACAGCAGAATATATCCCATCACTTATCCAGATATGTCTGCATCTCAGAGAGTATTTAGCTCAAATTTACATGTAATATTTAGAAAAAGAGAAGAGAGCAGAAGAATGACTCAATTCATTTGAAGTTGTTTTCATCTACCTGTTTTAAAAGCTTTATTGAGCATTATCCATGGGGCACATTTGCTTGTTATTTCTGTTTATTAGTTGCTGTCTAAAAATTTGCCCTATGTTGCTTGCTCATTCTTGCAAAAATCTTTACTGCATGAGTTTCTGCCATTCAGATTGAATTTAATTTGTCTTTGTAACTACTCACTTTTTGTCATCTTTTCTGAAAAGTCCCCTTTTGTCCTTTATCTCTTTATTTTTTGAATTTATTTTGATTTGTTTACATAATTATCTAAATCTATATGAAAAAACAGTATATTCTTATTATAACCTTATATCCTGCCTCAGATAATTACTAGCTCGATGATCCTGGTTAAATTACTTAATCATTCTGAGTCTGAGTTTCTTCATCTGTAAAATGAAGTTAACAATAGGACTTACCTCACAGAGTTGTTGTGAGAATCAAATGAGTTAAAATATGTAGAGTGCTTTGAAAACCTAAACGTGGCATATAAATGCTAACGGTAAATATAATGGTAAAATATTAATATGTATTAGTATAATACAACATAATATAATGCAAAATATGGTGTGGTGTAGTTTGGATAGATAACTGTTCTTAGAACTAGAATGTTGAGTTCAAATTCCACCTCTGACACCTATTCACTATGTGACTCTAGTAAATCTATTTAACTGCTTAGTACTCAACATACCTTTCCATAATAGTTATATTGCAGACACAGTGCTAGTTTGCTTTGAAAGAGGCCATTTCCACATCTGAGACTTCTCTATATCAATGAAATGAAAAGTCTAGGGCCCACCCACAATTTAATGCAGTATAATATAATGTAGTATAAAGATAATATATTGGACACCTAACATATTCATAGGAATCATCTCAATTAAGTGAAGATATTCATCTACTATCATAAAGCATTCAGGGGAATAGAATATCAGATAGATAAATGTAGTAAGGGAAAAAAAAAACATAAAGAAGGTAGGAAATGGTGCAGAATATAAGACAATTGATTCTATGTAGCTACAGGCAAATAGGAGATGGTGTAAACATGATCTTCCCAAAAAGTATCCCTGAAAAGGGATGGAAAGGTGTCAGAACTAATGATTAAATCTTACCAGAGATAAACACTGCTATTTTGACAATTTTGATAAGTAAAATATTTCTTTTAGGACTAAGGCCTTTTTGCAACCCAAAGGGTGACTAAAAAGTAATGTGACTTTAAAGTAATCACCTGAGATTGACTAATTACAATAATGTTGCCAATGCTAAGACTTCTACTGAGGGTTAAATTTGGCCTCTAAGGTCCTTTTCAGCTCTCAGTCTGTGATCCTAAGATTGTCCTCAGAGTTTGTGGGTCCATTCTTTGATTATACTTAATTCTAATACAGCTCATTCTTTGAAAGTGATTTTGATGTTTGAAAGTTGCTACAAAGGGTAGGTAGTCTAGGTGAGTAATATGATTTCCAGTGAAAAGAAATCATATGGTATAATTATAAAGAAATGAGATGTACCCATTTTGACCTTGTTTTGGTATACAATGTGAAATATAGGTCTATGCCGAGTTTCTAACATATTTTCCAGTTTTTCCAGAAATTTTTCTAAATATTAATATGACTGACATATAATGTAGATTTCTCTGTTGATTGAATCTTTGACTTTGTCTGAGATCAATGATTACTAGTCTTTTTTCTAATAAATTTTATTTCTGATTTTATCCACTTTAAGCATGCAAATCTTCATCAGGAATGATTTAGAATCTTAAAGATATACTCATTATTAAATTTTTAAAAAACAATAGATATTATCATTGTAATCTATTTAGCATTGGCACTGTAAATTTTCATAAGTCAAATGCTATGTAAAGGATCATGGGACCTGAGTTTGTTTTCAAAGTCTGTTACTAATTGTATTATTACTCTCTGTCTCAATTTCATTGTATATAAAATGAGATTGTATCAGATAATTGCTAAGGTTCCATCTAGTTCTCATACTATAAGGAATTTATAGAGAAGAGAATCAAAATAACAATATTACTTGCAGTGGAAAATGCCCAGGATGCAGCACAGTTTTTTTGATCCAAGGGGTCATGAGTCCATCCAGGCCACTTGTAGGAGGAGATAAAAAACTCTGGAAGATGGATCTCTGAAGGCGAACTGACCTAAAAAAAAAAGTATGGGTGAGACAGAACAAGAATACCAGTCCATCACAAGAACACATTGTCATAGATTAAAGCTTGAAGGGATCTTAGAGTTCAACTATTCCAACTCCTTCATTTAATAGTTAATTAGCCTGACACCTAGAAAGATGATTCTGCAAAGCCATACATATAATAAGAAGCAAAGCCTGGAGTTGAAACAAATCCTCTACATTTTGCTCTATTCTGCTTCTATATCCCAAGACAGGTACAATTAACATGGATTAGCTAGATGATGCAGTATATTAAACACCTAGCCTGGAGTCCAGGAAGACCTGAGTTTAAATTCATACTCAGACTCATACTTGGCCATGTGACCCTGGGCAAGTCATTTAACTCTGTTTGCATCAGTTTCTTCATTTGTAAAATGAGCTAGAGATGAAAGTAAGAAACTATTTTGGTGAATTTGCAAAAAAAAAAACCTTAAAAGGGATAAAATGTTGGCTATTGGGGTAGCTAGATGGCACAGTGGATAGAGCGCCAGCCCTAAAGTCAGGAGGACCTGAGTTCAAATTCAACCTTGACACTTAATACTTCTTAGCTGTGTGGCATGGGGCAAGTCACTTAATCCCAATTGCCTCAGGAAAAAAAAAAGTTGGATATTACTGAACAATAGCAAAATAATTACAGAATAAAAAAGAAATGTCTAGACAAAAAGTTTATTTCTTTAAAAAGTCCATTTTAAGTTGGAGATGGCTCAGTAAGAGTATCCAATTGCCAAGGAGAAATAATTAAAGCATTTTGTTGCTATTTTGTTTTGTTTTGTATTGGCTGGTTGATTTTTTTCCCTACCCTCTAGAAGTTAGTTAACTTGAGAAAGTGGTTTTGGCAATACTATGAAGGGTAAGTTGCAATAAACAAAACTGGAAATGGTAAGGAGAGAGATGAATGATGGTGGTAGTAATGGTGATTAACAATTACAGTCTAATGATATTTTATGCTTTACAACATTCATATAGTTCCCTAATGAATGCGAATTTTTTTTGTTAATTCATGATTTTTGAATGGCAAAACTAATCACGTCAATTTTTCAACCCAAATTTTTAAAGGTGACAAGATGGAGAGAGAGAAACAGAGAGACAAAAGAGACAGAGAGACAGGAACAGAGAAACAGACAAGGAGACAGATAGAGAGACAGAGAGAAAGACACAGAGACAGAAAGACAGAGACAGAGAGACAGTCAGAGACAAAGAGAGGTGAATAGATTATTGATAGATAGATGAATATAGATTTTAACAGCAAATGTTTATTAGTGATAATTTTTTGCAGTATGATAAAGGGAACTGATAGGGAGAGTGGTTATTTTGAGTTATTGTATAACAGTAATGCTTTTATCCCCCCTGATATTTCTATCATCCTAAATCAGAACTGCATTAATTAGAGAAGAAAATAAAATACTATTACTTAAATAATCCATCCTCCACAAAAGCAAGTATTTCCAAGGTTTAGCACATTTTTTTTTCTTTCTTCTAATCTGAGAGAAGGTTTTCTACATGATAATCCACGGATTGATTATTCCTGATTAATCTGAGAAGACCAGAAGAAAGACCCCAGGCTTGGAACCCTAAGCAATTTATCAGTTTGAGGGTTGACTATTGTACTTTGATAAATCAGTTTCCACCTCTCAAATCCTATTTAGGTTCTATAGTATTCATCTCACCATGGGCTTGATATTAACATGTGTTGACTCCATTCTGTTAAGTCCTTGAGGAAAAAACTGCAGCATCAGTAGTATACTATAAAAACATATTGCCCTAGGACACTATGTTCAGATTCATCATATCAAAGAGATGAAAGGAATCCCAGAAGTCAGTTAGTCCAAGTTCAACCTCTTACAGATGAGAAAACTGAAGTAGAGGAAATTTAAGTGACTTGTCCAAGATAATAGAAAGGCAGGATTAAACCCAGAACATCAGAGTCTAGAGCAAATAGCCTTTCTAATGTGTCAAAAGCTTTTTAAAATTACTTTTAATTTTAATAGTATCTATCCATTTATATAATTTCCTTTCTGAAATGGGAAATAAAGTAATATGAATTTAAATGAATGAGTTAGTTAAAACAAAAACTCAAAGATCTGTTTGTTTTAATCCAAATTATATTTTTAATTTGAATTTTCTGTAATGGTCCATGTTATGTACTGTTATTTTTATATAAATTATGTTTTTAATCTATATTTTCTGGAGTGGTCCATATTATGTATATTTTCAGAATGCAATAAGAAATATAAGATAGATGACTTTTTAATTTTTATTTGAAGGGTAACAAGTAGAATAGAAGCAAAATGTACATAAATTTGTTGCTATTTCTAAATTTTTCAAAATGTACGTGGGTACACATACATACCATAGATGTGAATGTGTGTGCATTTTATATAGATATAGAAACAGATAAAATGTCAGGACACTGCTCAAATCTCATAAAAATTACGTATTACAAGCATACATGTCAGATAACAGAAAAGAAAATTTAGGATGAAATTATTTGAAAATATGTACCTTCATAACAACTCCTGAGTTTGAGCTGCAATAGGAGAGAAAAAATATTTGTTTGTCTTCCTTGACAATGAAAGACATTAGTAACTGGATCTGTGTATTTAAACTACATCTACATGGATGATAATTGAAAAGGGGAAAAAAAGACTTTTAGTCAAATTGTTCATCATAAGATGTCACTTAAAATATGATGGATAAAGCCATTGAAACCAACCTCAGACACTTACCCAATTAGTAATCATAAGTAAATTCAATTAACTTCTTTGTGCCTCAGATTCTTTATTTGTGAAATAGGAAGTGTAATAACACTGCAGGGTTATTGTGAGGATTAAGTGAGATAGCATGTATAGTGGTTTTTTAAACTTAAATGGATGGTTATGTAAATATTTTATATGTGGAGAGAAGGACTTGTTAGTCCATTAACTAAGTTTAGCAACCAAGGAAGTCCACACTCACTTCATTATCAAAACACAGGAGGTACAATCATACACAAATTTCTATTTTTATTTATAAGTATCTGTAAAGCAAAATATCTGAGATAATTCATATGAAACACTTTGAAAATATTAAAATACTATGTAAACATTAGCTATTATTGCTGTTAATAGCTATTTTATATAGTACTCTAAGTTTTTTTTAGAGATTTTTATCTAATTTTTATCCTCAAAATAACACTAGAGGATAGAAGCTATTATTGTGCTCATTTTACCAAAGAGGAAACACTCAAAAGAAGTATGGGCTTGGATTTTATATATATATATAAATGTGTTAGATAAAATTATAGATAAGTTATTTAATAAATGAAGAAGAAATTGATGGATAGATAGATGAATAGATGGATAGGCAGAGCATTTTTAAGCACTTACAATGTGTCAGACAGTCAGCTAGTGGCATAGCTAAGAGAATACCAGGTCTGGAGTTAGGAAGACTTGTCATCCAGTGTTCAAATCTAGCCCCAGATACTTACAAGCTGTGTGACTCTGGACAAGTCCCTTAACTCTATTTGCCTTAGTTTCCTCCCATATAAAATGAGCTGGAAAAGGAAATAGAAAATCACTCCAGTATCTTTGCCAAATACACCCCAAATGAGATCACAAAGAGTCAGATATGATTGAAAACAAATGGACAATAACAAATATATCAGGCACAGTGCTAACTACCATGGATATATATCTAAACAGGAAGATAATACCTATCTGGAAGAAGTTTCTAATTGTGGAAGATAGCATTTAAAGGAAAGCTGGAAATCAAAGCAAATGGGTAAGGGAGTTGATGAGGAAGAAATGCAGGAGCAAGAGTGGTCTAGAACATTGAGTTGTGAATGAAGTGAAATATGACTGACAATGCTCCTGAAATAGTGATCCACAAAGATAAATTAGATAAAGTCAATAAATTAGAACTTTAAAGTGGAATTATCATGAGTATGATAAAATTGTTGATAAGAAAGAAAAGATGAAGTTTAAAGGTTGAGATATGAGTAAGCAAAGCATGGCTGGATTGTTTCATTAAAGATTACTCTGCCCAGAAATCATAAAGGAAAACTGCCCTGATATCTTAGAATCAGAAGGCAAAATAGCCATGGAAAGAATTCACCAATCACCTCCTGAAAGAGACCCTAAAATTAAAACTCCGAAGAATATCATGGCTAAATTTCAGAACTATTGCACCAAGGAAAAGATATTGCAAGCAGCCAGAAAGAACAATTTAAATGCTGAGGAGCCACAATCAGGATTACCCAGGACCTAGCAGTTTCCACTATAAAGGATCAAAGGGCCTGGAATCTAATAAGCCAAAAGGCAAAGGAACTTGGATTACAGACAAGAATAAACAATCCCAGTAAAATGAGCATTATCTTTCAGTGAAGAAGATGGACATTCAGTGATATAGGTGAATTTCATCTGTTTCTGATGAGCAGATCAGAACTGAACAAAAAATTTGATCTCCAAACACAGAATTCAAGAGAAGCATAAAAAGGTAAAAAAGAAAGACATTTTGAGAACTATATTGGGTATACTTAGAGAGTGCAGGTATAATTTGATTTTATTATGATAATATAAAAGTAACACAGCTATCAAGTAACAAAAATGGAACTTAAATTCCAGTCTTCCAAAGTACCCCAGTACCAGTACTCCATTCAATATTGCTATGCTTTCTTTCAAGTAGCTAGACATTATTATTATTGTAATTGAAACACTACATGGAACAAATATTAAGGCTGAGAAAGAATTATTTTATTATTATAGATGTTGATCACAATGTTAGATTTTGAAACTGCATTCACTAATAAATTTTTAAAATTCAATTATCGGATTAGAGATTTGGATTTGGAATGGAATATTATATTTGTTTTTCATATATTTGTTTTATATATATACGATTATTATGCAAATATATACATATGCATAGACATGCACATATTATCTGTTGTCTCCCTAATTGAATGCAAAATCCTTGAAAGCAAGGATGATCTTCTTAGTGGGGAGGAGGGTAGGAAGGAAATCCCCAAAGCCTTGCATAGCGCCTAGGACATAGTAAATACATAACAAATGTCTCTTGAGTGGCAGACTTATTTGATTTTGATGTGATACAGCTCTTAGGAAGGACATAGCCTGTTGGTCAGTGATAGCAGAGTTTCTGAAACTAATGACAAACAATAATGAGGTACTTAAAGTTAACAAGGTGCAGAGCAAAAATAGTTGTCTGCCACTTAATCTAGTGGTGTTTCAATTCTTAAAACATACCTTGGAAAGGTTCTCCTCCAGTGAGATCTACCCAGAGAACTATGAGTACTGCACCTACACACAAAGTCAGAACCAAACCATTCCTCAATTCCACCTCCAAGACATAAAATTAGCATATCATTGATCTGAAGTATGTGATTTCCCTAATTTTTCCCTATAAATTTACTTCCTACTACCAATTCTTTGCTAACTTCTTTAGGAATTTAGCCAATTTAAATTGGCATTACAATTATAATAAACTTAACAACCTTGACTTGGAGATAGATCCAAGACTACAAGTTCTTTTGAGACACCTGGGGACCTCCACTTGAACCCCAACAATTTGAACCTCCCTCATTTACCAGCTAAAGGAAATGAAGTTACATGTTCTCCAAAGAAGTAATGAATGGCTGAACCAAAATTTAAACTCAGATCACTTATGTCATATCCAGGTTTTTATTTCTAGTGAGTTCACACTTTTAAAAATAAATTTGTATTTATATCTTTGTTTTATTATTACCTGGTTTTCCCTTTGATCTCTCTTCCTCCCTTACTAGAGTACCATTTATTTATTTATTATTTCTAGCTTTTTATTTACAAGACAAATGCATAGGTAATTTTTCAGCATTGACCCTTGCAAAATCTGTTCCAACTTTTCCCCTCCTTACCCCCACCTCCTCCCCTAGATGACAGGTAGACTAATACATGTTAAATATGTTAGAATATATGTTAAATACAATATATGTATACATATTTATGCAGTTATCTTCCTATATAAGAAAATCCAGATTTAGAAATAAGGTAAAAATAACCTGAGAAGGAAAACAAGAATGCAGGAAGACAAAAATAGGAGTGGAAATTCTATGTTGTGGTCCATACTCATGTCCCATAGTTCATTTGCTGGGTGTAGCTGGTTCACTTCATTATTGAACAATTGGAACTGATTTGGTTCATCTCATTGTTGAAGAGAACTACATCCATAAGAATTGATCATCATATAGTATTGTTGTTGAAATGTATATGATCTCCTGGTTCTGCTCATTTAACTCAGCATCATGTAAGTTCTCTCCAGGCCTTTCTGAAATCATCTTGTTTGTCATTTCTTACAGAACAATAATATTCCATAAAATTAATATACCACAACTTATTCAGCCATTCTCCAATTGATGGACATTCATTCAATTTCCACTTTTTAGCCACTATGAAAAGGGCTACCACAAACATGTTTGCACATATGGGTCCCTTTATCTTCTTTAATATCTCTTTGGAAGATAAACCCAGTTAGAAAAACTGTTGGATCAAAGGGTATTCACAGTTTGATAAGTTTTTGAGCTTAGTTCCAAGTTGCTCTCCAGAATGGTTGGATAAACTCACAATTCCACCAACAATGTATCAGTGTCCCAGTTTTCCCACACCCCCTCCAACATTCAGAGTTATCTTTTCCTGTCATCTTAACCAATCTGAGAGTTGTGTAGAGGTGTCTCCGAGTTGTCTTAATTTGCATTTCTCTGATCAATAATGATTTGGAATATCTTTTCATATGGCTAGAAATAATTTCAATTTCTTTATCTGAAAATTGTCTGTTCATATTCTTTGACCATTTATCAATTGGAGAAAGGCTGGATTTCTTATAAATTGGAGTTAATTCTCCTTTATATATTTTGAAAATGAGGCCTTTATCAGAACATTTGACTGTAAAAATGTTTTTCCAGTTTATTGCTTCCCTTCTAATCTTGTCTGTATTAGTTTTGTCTGTACAAAAGTTTTTAATTTGATATAATTAAAATTTTCTATTTTGTGATCAATAATGATCTCTAGTTGCTCTTTGGTCATAAATTCCTGCATCTTCCACAGATCTGAGAGGTAAACTATCCTATGTTCTTCTAATTTATTTATAATTTCATTATTTCTGCCTAGGTCATGAACACATTTTGACCTTGTCTTGGTATGCCGTGTTAAGTGTGGGCAAATGCCTAGTTTCTGCTATAGTGTTTTCCAATTTTTCCAGAAGTTTTGTCAAACATTGAATTCTTATCCCAAAAGCTAGGATCTTTGGGTTTGTCAAATGTAAGTGTTAAAAAGCCTCTAGGAGCAAGGAATGCAGCTCAAGGCATGTGGGAGGACCTGAGGGATGAGAGGTACCGAGGTGCAGGCCAGTCCTATGTGGAGGTGGGCAGAGCCCCAGAAGGCGATATCTGACTCCATGTACCACATCTCCTTCCTTAATGGTCTCAAAGCCTAAAACGCCTCCTTCCCTCTTCTCAGGCCAATCCCAGTATGCCATGTTCCTAGAGGACCTCCTCCTTCCCCCAGATTCTCAGGGGGAGTATAAATATGTGCTATCTAAGAATAAAGTTCTCTTTTGCTTCACCCTTACCTCCTCTTGAGTGTCTCTGTGGGATCCAGGTCAGTGCCCAAAGATGGATAAGTGTGTCCTAGCCATGCCATTGACAGATGGGCATTAAGAGTAGCTCAAAAGGGAACTACCAGGTTAGAGTAGTCCATAGGGATGTAATAGTCAAACACTAGATTATTATAGTTATTGAGTATTTTGTCCTGTGAACCTCACCTATTCAACTTATCAACTAGTCTATATCTTAGCCAACTACAATGGTTTTGGTGACCACTGCTTTATAATATAGTTTTAGATCTGAACAACTAGACTACCTTCTTTGGATTTTTTTTCCCATTAGTTTCTTTGAAAGTCTAGACCTTTTGTTCTTTTAGATGAGTTTTATTGTTATTTTTTCTAGGTCATTACAATAGTTTTTTGAGAGTCTGATTGGTGTAACACTAAATAAATAGATTAGTATTGTCATCTTTATTATATTTGCTCAGTCTATACAAGAGCACTTAATATTTTCCCATTAGTTAGATCTGACTTTATTTATATGGAAAGTGTTTTGTAGTTTTGCTCACATAGTTCCTGACTTTCCCTCAGCAGATAGATTCCTGTAATGTTCTTCTCTAAAATATAATGTTCTCTGGGAGCAGGTTTCTTTAGGTCTTGGAGGGCTTCTGCAGGCAGCCTTCCTTTCAGTTCTGAGTAATAATCATTCCAATTGCAGCCAGGAGTTAAAATCCAAATCTTTTATTGTGTCCTTCAAAGTCTTGTCTCTTTTCCTAGAGCCCAGTTAGTTTTAGTAGAGTCCTATCTCTCTCCTTGGTTCCAAGACTTGGTTCCAAATGTCTCCAGCCAGCACAAAAATGAAATATGGAATGAATCTGACTCTGCCTTTGAGAGTGGGATTGTGGGTTTCTGTGTCTGGCCCTGAGAGCTTCTTGCTTATAGTTCTGCCCAACTTGTAAATCTCCTCAACTTGTAAATCTCCTCAACTGAATCCTCGGTCTGAATCTCCCAAAGTGCCCAGCCAGCAGAAAGGTGGAAGTTGGAATGAATCTGACTCCGCCTCCAAGAGAATGGGCTTGTGGATCTCTGTGGGGTTATGGGAGCTCCTCCTTATATATGCTCTCTTAAAGGTGTGGACTCTAATAAGTACTAAGTACATAAGCATTGTCTTTATCAATTCCAGTGACTTAGCACCTTGTTTCAAGTTCTGGCCCATAGCATTTCCCCGCTTTCTTTTGATTTAGAACATAAGGTAGTCATGACTTCCCTGACTTCTCAAGGAGGTGAGAACCCAAAAAAAGAAGGTGATCATGCCTTCTCTGACTGCTCATAAAAGAAGTGAAAACACCATAAAAGGAGGTGATCATGCCCTACCTGATGTCTCAGGAAGGTAGATGAAAACACCAAAGGAAATGGGAAATCAAATCAGATTAGTGGGTTTCTGAAGGGGCTCATTTAAAACAGGTGTACATAAATCCATCAATATGGGAGTCATTACACATAATTACATAAATTATATAAGCACATAGTAATATAACACAGGCTAGTAGTGATGTAACAAATAACATGAATCAACATGTGGGTTATACATGTTCATGGACTAGAAATAGTCCAAAAGGAATTTATTGTCCATTAGTTCATGTATCAGGAATCCAATAATTCCTGCAAGCTTTGAAGTCCTACAATAGTCTTATCTTGTGTTAGGGAATCCAGTGATTCCTGATGGTTTTCAAGTCCTGCAATAGTCTTTATTAACAATTTTTCATCTTAAGGAATCCAAGGATTCCTGTTCATTTTCAAGTCCTGCAACAGTCTCATTATCAGCCATGCTCTTATCAGATGTGTCTTTGATCTTCTCCTTTGTTTTGAGGTTTTTCTCCTTTTCTGTCTCTCTCCAGGTGCTCATTGCCACCCAATTGTTTCCTTCTCCATCTGTAGGAATATTAGCAAACTCTGTCTCTCTCAGGCAATCCCTTCTATTTACCACTTTTGGTATTTCTCCTCATTACCGGCAATTATATTGAAGCTGTTTGCACTGGACACTGCCCTGTTAGTTTAAAAAGCCTATATTCTCCCCAGTTGTAATCCCTTTCTGCTATCTGATTGCTTTTTGGCTGATAGATCAGGTAATCCCTTTCGGCCATGTGATTGCTTTTCAGTTGATTGATCCTGAATTTCTAAAGAATCTCTGGGTGTAAACTCAGCTGCCATCATGCCCCACCTGTCTTTTGTATGATATCTTGGAGCTGGGCCCTTCCTCTCATTTCCCTGGGTCAATCTGCATTCTGAGGCCCAATGGAAGTCCTTGTGGCATTTTGGACATGGGGTTTTAGGTCTTCTCTCACCCTGTCTTCTCACTCTATCTCCATATCTACAATGGGCTCTCAGATGTCCTACTTTTCCACACTGAAAACATTGACAATTTTCTCTAGAAGTCCCTTTCCAAGAGGGACCCTGTCTTCATCATAGTCTGGGTATAATGAGCATTTGTACCCACTGTGGCACAGTGTCTTATGATCTCCTCTAAAGGAGCATCTTTGTGTAGTACCCATATTATGCTTCTGCAAACCTCATTGGCATTTTCCTTAGCCAGATGTCTGATCATTATTTTTGTAGCTGCATTTTCTCCAAAAGTTTTTGTGACAGCTATTTTTAAATGTCCCACAAAATTTGCAAATAGTTCTTTGGAACCCTGCTCTATTTTTGTGAAGGCTTCCCCTTGATCTTTTTGTCTGAAGAGGGAACCCCAAGCTTTTGTAGCAGCAGTTGCGATTTAATCATAAGCTGTTTTGGGGTAATCAATCTGTTCTGAATTCTCTCCACACTGACCTTCATCTGCTAGTTGGTCATAAGTGCTTATTGTGTTTGGCTTGAATCCTACATAATTCATGATACTCTGAAAGCCACAACAAGTTTTGTTCAGGTTCTAAACATGTCCTTGCTATGGATTTCCAGTCACTAGGAGTTAGGATTTCATAAGACATATTATTTAGTAACATCTTAACATAAGATGATGTAGAGTGCAACTTTTTTTCAAATCCTTAATTTTTTCCTCAAAAAAAAGTGTATCTTCTCCTTTTTTGACCTGAAGAGTCAAGCTCTTCAATCACAGGGTATACATTTATTTTTAGATCAGATATATCCTGTCCTTCATTTTTTGCCTTAACCAATGCCTTTTGTAATTTTGTCATAAGCTGCTTCATAGGAGATGTTGATTGTGTTTCTGCCTCTCTCCCTCCTCTTTCTTCTTCCACCTATGAAGGGTTAATTGAGGGAGGTAGGTTGGGGGATGGGAAATGACCTAATTTCTCCTGTTTTGAAGTATTATACTCAAAATTGTACTTAACTCCATTCTTATCTAATTCTTCATCCTTTTCACCTAGTTTATTTAGATCCTCTCCCCCCGGCTCTTTCTTCTTATAGCTTATATGATTTCCTAAACCAGTTGTATTAAATTGTATGTATAAAGTGTATCTTTGGAAATTGAGTCAGGATTGGAATTGTAGTATTCACCTAGTTCTCTCCTACTAATTTTCACTTGTCTGGATTCAATTCTGTTTCCATAGAGAACCAAGAAGATGTGTACTGTACAGTTTCTAAAAGTTCAGTGAGCTGCCCCCAAATTATAATCAAACCTTGGCATTTCATAACCCAATGCTCTCTACATATTTTCCTTGAAGAGAAACAGAAGGCTGTTTTCTAAACATCTGTCCCATTTTAGATGAAATACTATTTTAGCCCTTTAACAAAGTTTCCTTGTTGTACTCACCCTAATGTCTGGGTTGAGGAGACTTTTCCACTGAAATCAGGATTGTGTCTGTCCCACATTCTGGCACCAAAATGGAATGTTCTTCTCTAAAATATAATGTTCTCTGAGAGCAGGTTTTTTTGGGGAGCTTCTGGAGGCAGCCTTATCAGAGTAATAATCACCTCAAATGCAAACAGGAGCTAAAAGTTCAGATCCTTTATTGTTTCCTTTTAAGTCTTGTCTCCTTCCTTGTGATCAGTTAGCTTTCTTAGAGGCCTATCTCTTTCCTTAGTTCCAGAGAGCTCTTGCCACTAGTCCTTTGTCTCTTCCAGCTTCTGCCTCTAACTCCCTCTGAATCCAAAGCTTCCATCTAGCACAAAGGTGGAAAATGGAATGAATCTGACTCTGCCTCTGAGAGAGTGGGCTTGTGAGTTCCTGTGTCTTGTGGGAGCTCCTTCTTATATATGCTCTCTTAAAGGTATGAATCTTGTGGAATTCTAGTAAGTACATTACTGAACTAGAGAGCTGTTAAGTACCATGCTAAATTAAGTAATTATTGTCTCTATCAATTCCAGTGACTTAGTACCTTGTAAGAATTCTAATAGATTCCTAAATATTTTATACTATCAGGAATTATTTTAAATGGAATTTCTCTTTGTTTCTCTAGTTGTTGGATTTTGTTATTGAGATATAAGAATGCTGATGATTTATGTGGATTTATTTTGTATTCTGCAATTTTGCTAAAGTTGTACATTATTTCTAATACCTTTTTAGTAGAATCTCTGAAATTCTCTAAGTATATCATCATATCATCTGCAAAGAGTGATAATTTGGTTTCCTCATTACCTGTTCTAATTCCTTTAATCTCTTTCTCAACTCTTATTGCTGAAGCTAGCATTTCTAATACAATATTGAATAGTAATGGTGATAGTGGGCTGTTATAATTCCTACAAAGTACTAAGACAGTGGAATTGATAGGGACAATAATTATCTATTAGCATGGTTCAGTATGATTGATTTAATCCTACAAGGAGACGTTATAGGCCAGAATTTGAAACAAGGTACTAAGAGAAATTGAGGAGACAATGGTTAAATCTAATTTAGCATTGATTTAATCCTACAGCAAATAATGGTTTCCTAGTGATATAATGATTGGACTATACTCAGTGTACAGCATATAAGCAAGAAGCTTTCAAGGCCAGACACACAAGCCCACTCTTGGAGGAGGAAACACATTCATTTCATTTCCTACCTTATTTCTTGCTGAAGACATTCGGAAGGACTAGAGGCATAAGCTGGAAGAACCAAAGGACTAGTGGCAAGAGCTATTGGAACCAAGGAGAGAGATAGACCACTAAGAAAGGTAACCGGGACCAAGGAGGGGAAAAATACTTGTAAAGAGAAAATAAAGGATTTGGACTTTAACTCGTGGCTGCATTTGGGGTGTAACTGAAATGAAGGCTGCCTCCAAACCCCCCCCAAGAAACCTGCTCCTTTTAGAACCTGCTTCACTTTGGAGAAGAATATTACAGTGGGCAACTTTGTTTCATTCCTGATCTTATTGGGAATGGTTCTCATTTATCCCCATTACATATGATGCTTACTGAGAGTTTTAAATAGTTGCTACTGAGTATTTTAAGAAAAAGTCAATTTATTCCTATATTCTCAAGTTTTTTTTTTTTTTGTTTGTTTTGTTTTGTTTTTTTTTTTTTTTAATTGAAAATGGATGTTGGATTTTATCAAATGCTTTTTCTGCATCTATCGAGATGATCTTATGATTTTTGTTAATTTGGTTATTGATATATTTAATGTTGCTAATTATGCTATTGGTTTCCCTAATATTGAACCAGCCCTGCATTCCTGGTATAACTCCTACTTGGTCATGGTGGAGAGGACGCATACTTCATTCTGAGCTACCCTTTTACCCTCACTACTAAGTACAAAATTCAGCCTCTAAAATAGGGCTTGACTGGTAGAATCCACAAATATTGGGTGTACAACAAATTGCCAGCAGAAGATAATCTGGAAGATTGCCAGAAAAGTTATTTCTTGATCAGGCAAGAGGAGGCCAGTACAGGCAGAGAGGCAGAACACAGGCTAGCACACACTGAGTGGACCAGGGTCTGGGTGCAGTCTCTGCTCATGGATAATTTGCACTCTACCACAGATTGGCTGTTCTGCTTTGGTTGCAAAGCAGTAGATCAGCAGAGAAGTTACATAAATGTGAAGTGTAGAGTGTACCCCCAAAACACCAGAGTTTCACAGGAGCTGGCCACATCCACCCAGCACCAGGAGTGACTCAGCACAATCACAGCTCAGTCACAGGGTCACAGAGCAGCCACACTCTGCAGCATAGCCACTCATTCCAGGGCAGTCACACAGCACAGTCCTCTTTGCAAGACAGCCACTGTCCATAGTCATCTGTACCTGTTCTGTAGAGGAAGCTGGGAACCTCCTTGCCCTAAAGACAGACTCCAAGAATTTCTTTTTTTTTTAAATGTGTAAAAAATCACAGTGAGCACTAACTATAGCTTCTATACTGAAAGAGAATAGATTTCCAACTCTGAAGAGGCTAATAGCAGACAATCTCCAGACAAAACTCTAAAGGGGGGTATAACCTGGTCCTCACCACACAAGGCTGTCCTAGAAGAAAACTTAAAAGATCTTAAAAGAGAGCTAGAAGAAAAATGGGGAAAGGAAAGAGAAGCTCTGAAAGAGAGTATGGAAAAGGCATATAACTCATTAAAAGAAAGATTTCAAAAAGAAAACAACTCCCTGAAATGTGAAATGGAAAAGGTAAAGAACTCCTAGGAAAGTAGGGTTTGTGAATTGGAAAAAGAAAATAACTCATTTAAAAAAATTGTGAAATGGAAAAAAGTCTATAGAACAAAACAACTCATTTAAAAACTCAATTGAACATATACAAAAAGAAAAAAAAAGTAAATGAAGAAAATAAAAAGAAGAAATAGAAAAAAAAATTAAATATCTATTTGGAAAAAACAACTGACCTGAAAACTAGATCTAGGAGAGATAATCTAAGAATTATTGGGCTCCCTGAAAACCATGATGCAAAAAAAAGAGCTTAGACACTATTTTTCAGGAAATCATCAAAGAGAACTGCCCACATGTAATAGAATCAGAAGGTTAAATAGGCATTGAAAGAATTCATCAAACACCTTCTGAAATAGACAAAAACTCCAAGGAATATTGTGGGTAAATTTCAGAACTATCAGATTAAGGAAAAAAAATATTACAAGCAGCCAGGGGAAAAACAATTCAAATACCAAGAAGCCACAGTAAGGATCACTCAGGATCTAGCAGCTTCCACATTAAAGGATTGAAGGACCTGGCATCTGATATTCCAAAAAGCAAAAGAACTTGGAATGCAGCCAAGAATAAACTACCCCACTAAACTAAACATTTTCTTTCAGGGAAGAAGATGGACTTTCAACAAAACAGGTAAATTTATTTATTTCTGGTGAAAAGACAAGAGCTAAACAAAAAAAAAAATTATCTCCAGATATAGAACTCAAGAGAAGCATAAAAAGGTCAAAAGAAAAGAACTCTTGAGAATTGTATTTCTGTTATGGGTATACACAGAGAGTGCATGTATAATTTGATTTTATTGTTATAATATAAAAAGAGAATTAGAAGTGGAAAGGGGAATTGTATCAGAAAAAGAGAAAAGTGAAGGTAAAAAGATGGAAATTACATATCTTGAAGAGGCAAAGGAAACCTATCATACCTAAGAGTATTAAGTGAGGGGGAGGAACATTTTGTGAATCTTACTCTCATCAGATTTGATAGATTTAAGCTAAAGATATTTTTTTGTATACAATCATTGAAGGGATCTTTTTTTTCCCTAAATGATCTCTATTTGTTGCAATAAATTTTTCTTTTTTTTTTTTCTAATGCCAAGGCCACTAAGGAGGAGAAAATGTTGATCTTTATAATTTTTCCCTTAATTTAGAGGTGGGGGTACTACAGATTTATACCTTCAGATGGTTTCCCTGTACTATTACTTTTTCTTAGCAATTTTACTTTATTACAAGGTAATTTGTAAATATTTTAACATAAAAAAGAATAAAACATTTAAAACAAATTTACCAAAAGTATAAAAAATCCTATGCAAAATAAAAAAATAAGGGTCTAGTCTTAAATGGGGATGCTTAATCAAGAGAAAATTTAGAATTTAGGTAAGAAGTCACCAAGGATAGAATAGTTGTCTTTGAAGTACCCCTCTAGGGGAAAAAATAGCTTAGGCTTATTCTCTCTAGTTCCAAAAGATATTCCTGGAACAAAAACTTAAGAGATATATGATAGTAGGTTTCATAGGTCAATAGATAGATATTTGTATGCATATATAATGTGTATATATATATATATATATATATATATATATATATATTATCCTTCACTAAAAATATGCCATTTAATTATCTGTAAGTGATAGCATAAAGTGGCTTCATGAATCAGATTGGACATCAGTTATTTTAAAGATGCATTCTACTAAAATATTTTATACTTTTATGCTGTAAAAAACATTAAAACAGGAAATGACATTTCCCCTCTTATTACTAATATTCTTGAAACAGAACTGTTACCTAGAAATAGCTCTCATTTGTTAGACAAAACTGTTTTTTATGTTTTTTGTTTTTGTTTTTTTTTCCTTAAAAGTTCAATAGCAATCATGTTATGCCAGGAATTCTATTTTGAGAACTCACTTTTAGGATTTTTCAAGGTTTTACAACTTGTTTTAACCTAAAATTATTGCCTCGTTGTCCTACAAAAAAAGTCCATTATGTCATGGTAGTTGAAACAGGATAGACACCCACAATGCCTTGCAATTATCTTTGCCTCTTGACATCAAATAATCTACCATAATCAGCACAATGCAAATTGTGTATCCCTTCATTCCATGATAATTGCATTGCTCTGTAAATTACAAGTGCTTTTCAGAGGTTTGTGAATAAAAGTAGGAATTAGTCTCTAACTGTACCTCCAGTGCTTTGCTAATGAAATGAGTATGACTCCCTGGAAGGTAAACTTGGTTAATGGAACAAAAGTTCCTCCTCTTTGCATTTATATGTTTTAAAAAGGTTTTTAGAAGAACTGTACATATTTTATCTTCATGGTGGTAATTTGATTTTTTTGCCTTCTTTTTGACCATTTTCTCTATGAACCTCATTTTATTTCTATGAACCATATTTTACTTTTGTTAATCTATATTCTTTCCATTTTCTAATTGATGTTCTCTTTTGTGCCTATACTAGATTTATTTACTTTCTAGTTTTCTTAAATTCTTATTTATATTATTATCCCTCTTTTCTATTTGTAATAGAATGTTGTAAGATATATATTTTCTCTAAAATTGTTTAAACTACATCTGAGAAACTATGACCTATCATCTTCTTATTGTTGTTATCTTTCACATATTCATTAACTGATTCTAAGATTTATTCTTTGATCAAATCATTATTTAAAATATTATCACAAAGTCACAATTTAGGTCTGCATATTTATTCTGTGTTCACTATTCTAATTATTAAACTCATTTTATTATGGCTTTTAAAGAATACATTTATTTTTTCAGCTTTTAAATACTTATTTAAAATAGTTTTTGGATATACACAGCATTTATTTTTGTAAAAAGTTAACATATTGTATATGTGTATATATATTTAAATACACATATATGTTATAAAGAGGGAGCCGAGTGGCATAGTGGAAAGAATATGAAAACTGGAATTTGAATGACTCATACGCCTAAGTTCAAATCTGGCCTTAGACAAATCACTCCAATATCTTTGACAAGAAAATCTCAAAAAGGGGTCATGAAAAGTTAGACACAACTGAAAATGACTAAACAACATTAGACAGATAGAGTAGATGCATATGAGCATATGCATTTTACATTTTCTTTGATTTTTTTTCTTTCTAAAAACACCTTAATTAAACATTTTGAGTTCCAAAAATGGTAACAATTTGCTCAGTTTAATATTTCCCACTTTTTTGGACCTGTATGTTTAATTTGCCCAGTTAAACAATTAAGAAAGTAACTTAAAATCCCCTACAATTATTGTTATACTCTAGGTTATTCTTGCAATTCAAATTACTTTTCCTTTATGAATTGTTGTAGTGGGCCATAGGAACCCTAGAGAAAGTATAAGAACCTTTAGTTCAGCTCCCCATTCCCCTAAGGGTGTCTCAGCCTTCCTGAGAAGTCAAGTGGCAAAAAAAAAATTGCATACAATAGCAAGTTATTTATCTGGTCCCCCAAGGAAAGTATTCTATAGTTAGCATATATGCAGTATAGTTATGTAAGTGTATTACATAAGCATAGGATATATAAGGCTGAGAAATTTTTAAACAAAAGGATTCCTGTTTGACCATCCTCATGAGTTCCACCTCATCCATGATTAGAACTTGGACTGGTACTGAGGTTCTCCCATGATCAGGGTCAGTCAATTGGCGCCCAACATGGGGCTCTCTAGAGCAGGGCACACAACAGCTCAAATGATCTGAACAGAACAAGTTTGGGTGAAGATTCCCTGGGATACCCAGGAATAGGATAAGTTTAAACAAACATTGGGAAAATCTAGCCACTTTCATTTTCCATCTGAAATAGGGCAAGTGCTAACAAAAGTGTTGGAGCCAGAGAAGTGGAAGATAATGAGAGAACATCTAATTGAATACTACTATACTATGGGTCCTGGCTCAATCTTGAGCACACATTCCTTTTGTACAATGTAATAAAATTGGCTTTGAGAGATCCCACATATTTACAAAAAAGAGGGCTTTATTATAGGATGTCAAACAAAGGAGGATAAAAAAAAAGAAGAAGAAGATGCTGACAGCTCTAACGAGTGCAGCACATTAAACAAAGGAAAAAGATGGTGCTGGAGAGTTTGAGGGGTGTGGTACTTCTGCTCTCAGCCCACCTCCACTTCACCCAGTGCCTGCATTTCTGCTGTATCCCCCACTTCCTGACCCACAACTTTTTCATCCTCCTCTCTCAGCTCCACTTTTGTGGGCAGGAGACAGAAGAATGGGAGGCGTGCAACCATATTGTCCCAATTACAGGAGGCACTGGTTAAGGCAAAGGAGGAGGGATGGGATACGTTTGGACTGAGAATGAAAGCATACCCTGTAATTGAAGAATTAGATTTCAGTGGGCCTCCAGGCCAAATCAGGAGAAGAAACATTCCTTTTAATCTGGAAGTTATCAAACATCTGAAAAAGGCTTGCACCCTCTATGGGTCTACATCATTTTATGTTAAGATGCTGTTAGAGAATTTCGCTTAATCCCTAATTATTGGAAATCCATAGCAAAAACATGTTTAGAACCTAGACAAACTATGTTGTGGCTTTCTGAGTATGCTGAACTCTGTCGAACACAAGCTCAACAAAGTTAGCAACCTGGAATTAATACACCAGTCACCTTTGACTAACTAGCTGTCGAAAGCCTGCCTGACCTTATGTCTATTCCCATCCAATGGAAAGTTAATACACTGGTATGGGTACAATACCCATTAACCACTGAAAAATTCAGGCTTCATTAGATATGGTAAAAGTGGAACTTGACCAAGGGGGCCAACAACCTTCTCTAAGTCCTTGGAATTCCCCTGCATTTCCTATTAAAAAGGATATCTGGAAAATTGAGGATGTTGACTGATTCAGGAAAGTGAATGAATAAATGGAGACAATGGGAGCTTTTCAGTCTGGGCTTCCATCTCCTACTCAATTGCCTAGGGAATAGCCTCTTTGGGTTATAGACATTAAGGATTGCTTCTATTCTATCCCTCTGAATAAGGATATAAAAAGATTTGCCTTTTCAGTCCTAGTGTTAATTTAGCTGAGCCTTATAAAATATTTTAATGGACAGTTTTGCCATAGGGAATGAAAAATAGCCCCACCATGTGTCATATACATACATACATATATATATATATATATATATATATATATATATATATATATATATATGACTGATGTTATTTCTCCAGTAAGAAAAGCATTTCCAAAACATATTACTCTACATGGATGACATTTTGGGATGTGCCCCTGAAGAGCAAATGTTAGAAGCATGCCTATAAAAGACCATTGAAACACTGAGGAACTACTGATAACCCCAGAAAAAAATTCAAAGGGATGTTCCTTTTCAATATTTAGTATATGAAATATACCCCAAGGTACTTACAGTACAAAAAGCTTCTTTAGGAAGCGAGAAGTTGAATATTTTAAATGACTTTTGGAAATTGATAGGAGATATCCAATGGATGTGTCCAGTTGTTAGGCTTAACTATTTATCAACTACAACCATTTTAATACATCTTAAGGGGAAACATTGCTTTGGACTCATCCTGCCAGCTTATGAGAGAAGCCCAAGAGACTCTGAGAGAGGTTGAACTGGTTTTATCCAATGTGTTTCAAAGTCACCCAAAAACTCTTGGAAATAATGGTTTATGCTGCAAAAGAGACACCTACAGCAGTCCTTTATCAAGGAGACAGTGTGATCAAGTGGGTAACCCTCCCAGTACAAGCAGACCAAAGCCTTATTTCTTACTTAGTGCTTATGACTAAAATCTTGTTAAAGGCTATTTAATGAATAATACAATTATGTAGCTATTGCATAATTGGCCATGGGTTTTTGAAGAAAAGGTTTCTAAGATCCCTCTTAATGGATAGACCAACTTTACAGATGTATCCAAACATAATGTTTGTACTGTATATTCCCCTAATTTAGCTATAAAAAGAGTAGTCAGAACTTCCTTTCAGTCCACCCAGCAGAATGAATTGTACACAATTATGCTAGTTCTTATTTAGTACCCAGATGCAAATATATCTGATTTGACTTATTCAGTAGGAGTAGTACAAAGAATTTCCAAATAAAATTTGGGCTCTAATATATTTTGGACTTTTAAGGAACTTCAGGAGCAAGTGCAAAACTACCCAGGTAAGTGTTCTTGCATGTCCCTTCCTCATACTGGTCTTCCATGACCTGTTTTTTATGGAAACTCAAAAGCAGATCACCTTCTCACTATGTTAACCAACACTCCCCTATTTCAGTCTGTCCAAGAATCTCATTCTAAATATCATCAGGCTGCACAAGCTTTACATCTAAAGTTTGGGATAACAAAAAAGGATACTACAGCATATTAAAGGCATATATGGCTTGCCTCCCTTCTCATGCTCCTATGCTGCCTCCAGAGAAGAATTCTCACAGTTTGAGGCCCAATGAAATCTAGCAGATCTATCTTTTATCCATATTTTCATGGACACCTTCTAAGGATTTACTTTTGCAATACTAGCAACAAAAGAGATGCCCCAGGTGATCACTGAATTCCTTACACAGGTCTTTACAGTTATTGGCATGCCACAAGCAATAAAAACAGATGATGAACATGCATATACTTCTAAACATTTTGTACACTTTTGTGCACAGTATCAGATTTCACACACTACTGGTAAACCCTTCAATCCCGAAGGACAGGCAATTGTAGAGAAGAGGAACAGAGATATCAATATGCTCCTCCAAAAACAAAAGAGAGACAGAGTCATGGGTAACCCTAGAGAACTTCTAAACTTAGCACTTTATACTTTTAATGTTTTGATTTTTGATGAGGATTCACTGGCTCTGGCAGACAGCTTTCATAACTCGAATATTATCATGACCATAAAAGTAATTGTTAATGAACCTGATGCAGGATTTCAAAACCTGCAGGAATCATTAGATTCCTTGGCACATGAAGTGATGGACAACAGACTGGCTTTAGAATAGCTCTTGACTGCTGAAAGAGGTGTATGTATGGATATGAATTCCTCTTGTTGTATGTATATCAATAACTCACAGCAACTGATCACAAATGTACACTACCTTAGTGGATGAGAGATGCAAGACAATAGTTATTTTCTATACCTTCCTTCTGGGACTCATGGAAGTCTTTTATAGTATCTTGTTCACTCATATTGTTTATTATATTGCCTGTGTGATTGCTTTTGTGCTGAAACTTGTTGTGTTTTATGGATTTAACCACTGATGTATATTTGCTTAAATTAAAAGAAAAAGAAAGGGAGAGAGATGTAGAGGGCCACAGATAGTGGGGGAAGTCTGAGTGAGGTATAAACCACTTTTAGTCCAGTAAAAGGAATCCTACTGCCAATGTCTGCTTTGGCTCCCCCCAAGGGTGTCTTGGCCTTGCTGAAAAGTCAGGGGGCATGACAACTTGTGTTGTACTTGAACCAGAGTTATGTTAACGTGGCAAGGAAACATCTGCACAAAACAACAAGTTGTTTATGTGGTCCCACATGCACAATATCCTATAGTTATGTAAATATATTATGTAAGCATAGGAAATATAAGGCTGAGGATTTTTTCAATAAATGGACTCCTGTTTGCCCATCCTTGTGAATTCTGCCTCATCACTCCCCTCACCTATGAACAGGACTTGGACTGGTACCAAAATCGTGTTGTGAGGAAATCAAAATGAATTGTGATCCTATATTATTTGGTGTGATCCTATATTATATAAATAAACAAGCAAGTAAATTAGTGAATTAGTGAATATATATGTATGTATGTATATACATACATACACTTATAAAACTTTGGTTTCTTTTGTGTAATACTGTCTCATAAAACAGAAACAGTAGAGAATAAAACTTGTCTAAAGAAAGCTTAGAAGTCTGTTTAAGTTAAACAAAGTAATCTCAAATATATTCAAGAATAAAAATGACAAATACCACAAATAGAAGAAAAAAGAAAAAAATATATTCCTCAAAATTATTACAGCAATCTGTTTTCTCCATTAAGTATAGACTACCACTAGCACTACAATCTATAAGTTGTTCATAGAAGTAAAAATGATTCTACAGAAAACAAACACTGGAATAGTAGCCAGATTGGATAAAGAGGGAGAGGTCTACAGCTATATTATTGCATTATGTATATTTGGATTGTATACAAACATCATATGCATAAGTATCTATGTATTTGTAAGTGTGCACATATATCCATATTAATTTTTCCTTAGGGAAAAAAAAGATGACCAAGAGATAATTAACAATTATAGAACTAAATATCAATTCTCCCATCTGTACATTGTCTTTACAAAGGTTATCAATATATGAACTAAGGGAATCCTTGATGGAGATATTAGCAAGGAAGAAGTGGGCCTTTGTAAATGATACTGAGCAGTGGAACATATCTTTACCATCTCACAATTGTCTGGAAAAAAAGTTCTCTTCTTGTTCAATATATTTGACTCTTTGTGACCTCATTTGGGTTTTCTTAGCAAAGATACTGAAGTGAGTTGACATTTCTTTTTCCAGTTCATTTTCCAGATGATGAAACAAAGGCAAACACAATTAAATGATTTGCCTAGAATCACATAGCTATTAAGTGCCTGAGAACAGATTGGAACTAAGGTTTTCCTGGATCCAGATCTCATGCTCTACTCACTGTCATTTAGCTGCCATTTAAAAATTTCATTATAACTACTATTTGTCTATTAATAAAAATAATTTTACTTGGTGCAAGACAAGTCTCTTTATGAGTCCTTTTATAGCAAAATATGTCCTCACTCAGTAGATAGTTAGAGACGAGGGAGAGAAGAAGAAAAGGGAGAGAGGGAGAGAGAGGAAGACAGGGAGAGAGGACAAGAGAGAGACGAGAGAGAGAGAGAAGAGAGAGAGAGAGAGAGAGAGAGAGAGAGAGAGAGAGAGAGAGAGAGAGAGAGAGAGAGAAAGAGAAAGAGAGAGAGAGAGATGGAATACTCAGCATTCCTTGGAAGATATATCAGAAGTCCCATTCAATGATGATCTGATAAATATCAAGTAAGGCATAAAACAGAGGTTTGTACACTCACCAAAAAAATAGTCACTCTGACAGAGGAGATGAACGTGTAAGTATTGATTGACATGGAAAGATGTGTGATGATTGTCTATATATTCCTGTGTGAGCATAGCATAGCTTGGTTGAACTTTCTTCTGATATATTTTCCTTTGCTCTATAATCCTCATTCTTCTTCTTCCATTCCAATCTATTATTAATGTTATTTTCTAATCATTGAACTTATAAATTCTAATTTTACAATTATGTGTTTTTTCTTTATTTTTTCTGTACTGCTCATGAACACAAAGTTCCTAATATATAATATTTAAGGACTCTTTTCTATTCAATTTGTATATTATTTTTTTTAAGTCTGATACTATTCTCCCTTTTTTCTGTGTTATCTCACATAATGACATAATTCCTTTTAATTCTTTTTCTCACTAGTTAACATTCTTTCTATAATTTTATTTGATTGCTTTTATTTTTTTTTCTAATTTTTTCTCATTCTCTTTGATTTTTAATTCCTTATTAAATTCTTCAAAGGTTTCTTTTGGGGCTTGTGACCATCTGACATTAATTTTTTAGGTTAAGAGTGGCTTTTTTCCCCCTCATTATCTTCATGTAAATATAAACCCAGGTCTTCTTGTACTAGCTATCAATGTCTGAGTTATTTTTCCTTGGCTTACTAATTTTTATTTTTAATTGTCTTATTTTGTTTTAGCAGCTTAATATTATGTGAAATGAGCTAAAGAAAAAAAATGACAAAAAACCTCCATTATCTCTACCAAGAAAACCCCAAATGAGGTCACAAAGAGTTCAACACAAATGAAATCACTGAACAATAACATAGTTCAACAAATATATATTTAATGATAGGCATTGCGTAAGTCATTGAAAACAAAAAGATGAGAAATACAATAAAGTCTCTTCTGTTATACTCTACTAGGAGAAACATAATTTGGATAAAACAGTCAAAATCTTCTAGGAAAATTGAAAAGGGATACAATACTGAAGAACAGGGATTATAATACATAGTATATAATTTCTAAAGCAATATGCGTATGTTAGTAATGCCTAGTCAAATCTCTTATTTATAGGACACACAAATCACCAAAAGTTTGGAGACCACAACTTTAGGTAATAAGAAGTCACTGCAGGTCTTCAAGTGAAGAAATAAGATGATAAGACATGTATACTAGTAAGGTTATTCTTGACAACCATGTGAGGAATAAATTTGAAAATCCAGAAAAAGTACAATGGACTAATAAAACAGGGAGAGGTCAAAGGACTTGAAGCCACAATGAGAACAATGAATGAGTTTAGGAAGACTGAGACCAAAAAAAGAGAAGAATTAATCTGAATGAATCTGAAGTTATGATGAAAAGAAGGAATTCCAGAATTTTAAATCTAAAATATAATATAATAGTAATGTGCAGTGGTGGAATTGAATGTATCATGAATCCTATTAGATGACTAAGATTAAGTAAAGATATAAACTATGGGAGTTGAAAAGGTAATTTTACTGTTTAAATTACTGTGCTGTTTGAATTAACATTGATAGATATCTTACCAATTGTCTAAATGACTCTTTCCATAAAGCACTGGATTTGGACTTGCAGGTTATTGGTTAAAGAAATTGTTCTGCTTCTGAGTTTCTGTGTTAGTTTGAGTAATGTCATTTAATTTCAGAGTTTTAGTTTTCTCAATATCAAATAAGATGATCAGATTGGGGATTTTTAAAGATTCAGCACTAAAATCTTATGATGATGCTATGTTGTTGTTGTCATCGTTCAGTCATTTTTGTCATTTCAGATTATTCATGACGCTACTTTGAGTTTTCTCAGAAAAGATGCTGGAGCAGTTTGCCATTTATTTTTTCTAACTAATTTTACTGATAAGGAAACTCAGGCAAACCAGAGTAAATTGAACTCAGGAAAAGGAATCTATTTAACTTCAGGCTGTGCATTCTATCTACCAGGTCAGCATAGGCCACCACGATCCTATGACAACAAAACAAGCCATTTCATACAGAGAAGAGTGGTCACACTTGTCTTTTCATTTTTGCAGCAAAACATGGAACTGATAGAATTTTCACTTTTCAATATCAATGTATTTTTTTCTTATACAGGCTTTGTTTATGTAAGACAATAAGTATAAATCAAACTTTTTTGTTCACCCTCCAATATAATATAGGCAGAGAAATTTCAAACTACAGCTTCCTTTTCAGTAGCCAATAGAAAGATAAAATACTTTAAAACTACCACTTTATAAAAGTTTTTAAGCATAAAAATTTACTCCACAATTTCAGGCTTTTTCCTGACACAAAACACATTTAAATTCACCTCTTTCCCAGAAATTGCTATCAACAACTTCTAACAACAGCCATCATGTGATGTGTTCCTGAAGAAAGTAAATTAGATTTCATATTAGCTTAATCCTGGATTAAAAGTAAAAAAAAAAATCATCAACCAACTAAATAGTTTTGTCTATACTATGGAAAATATGAAGTTGATCAGTGGAATGTTTCAGTTTTCACCCATACTTATGAGTGTCCTATAATGACAGCCTTCACATGTTTATAGATATGTATATATGCCTATTATGCCTTCCCTAATCCCATTAAGAAATAATATTTTTTGGTCAAAGGATATGAACAGACAATTCTCAGATGAAGAAATTGAAACTATTTCTAGCCATATGATAAGATGCTCCAAGTCATTATAAATCAGAGAAATGCAAATTAAGACAACTCTGAGATACCACTACACACCTGCCAGATTTGCTAGGATGACAAGAAAAGATAATGCTGAATGTTGGAGGAGATGTGGGAAAACTGGGACACTGATACATTGTTGGTGGAATTGTGAATACATCCAGACATTCTGGAGAATGATTTGGAACTATGCTCAAAAAGTTATCAAACTGTGCATACCCTTTGATCTAGCAGTGTTAGTACTGGGCTTATATCCCGAAGAGATCTTAAAGAAGGGAAAGGAACCTGTATGTGCAAGAATGTTTGTGTCAGCCCTCTTTGTAGTGGCCAGAAACTGGAAACTGAGTGGATGCCTATCAATTGGAAAATGGCTGAATAATAGATTGTGGTATACAAATGTTATGGAATATTATTATTCTGTAAGAAATGATCAGCAAGATGATTTCAGAAAGGCCTAGAGAGACTTACACGAACTGATGCTGAATGAAATGAGCAGGACCAGGAGATCATTATGTACTTCAACAACAATACTATATGATGATCAATTCTGATGGATGTGGCTCTCTTCAACAATGAAATGAACCAAATCAGTTCCATTTATTCAATAATGAATAGAACCAGCTACCTACCCCCAGCACCAAAAAACAAACAAACAAAACAAAAACAAAAACAAAACAAAACAAAACTCTGGGAAAGGAGTGTGAACCACTACATAGCATTTCAAATCCCTCTGTTTTTGTCTGCTTGCATATTTTATTTCCTTCATAGACTAATTGTATGCTATTTCAAAGTCTGATTCTTCTTGTGTAGCAAAATAACTGTATGGATATGTATACATATATTGTATTTAACACATACTTTAACATATTTAACATGTATTGGTCTACCTGCCCATCTGGGGAGGGGGTGGGGGAAGGAGGGAAAAAATTGGAACAAAAGGTTTTGCAATTGTCAATGCTGGAAAATTACCCATGCATATACCTTGTAAATAAAAAAGCTATGATAATAATAAAAAGGCATAATATTTTAAACAAGAATCATAATTTTAATTGCTTTCAAGGTCTAGTGCATAATAATTCTAAACTTAATGTGTACTCAATAAATCTTTGTTAACTTCCTAACTTAGAGATTGATTTGATATAAACACAGTGCCATATAAATTACTTTTACAAATGTCAATTAATATAATTTCTAAAATGTAGTTAGTTCTTTGAAGTTTAAAAATTGTTATACAAATGTTTCCCTCATCATAAGATAGGGACCTTCATTTTTTGTCCCTATATCCTCAATATATATCCAATGACAGGTATAGAGAAAACACTTAATAAAATTAATTTACATCTTATTCTGTTAGGCTGGTATTGTCATCTTTACTTTGCAAATGAGGAAACTGAAACTGAAAAGTTAAATGGTTTTCAAAGGTCACTCACTCACTTAAAAGTATGAAAGACAGGATTTGAACCCACTTCTTTTTGAGTGGAAAGTGCAACATTATCTATCACACCACAGCTACTCTAGAATAGGATATGTTATGTTTCAGAATGTCAGTCATAAAATACATCGCTATTATAGTTTCTTCATAATAGATTTACTCTAGACTTAATACCCATCCCATATCCATATTTATGTAACTTATATAATTTATGTATATATAAATACATAATTTGTGTAACTTTGTTCTACACTTCAGAGATTTTTTTCAAAAATATTTTTATTGATAAGGGAATGTTAGATTATATTACTTATTACCAAGATTTCTTTATGAATTCATCTATTTCTTCAGACACCAACTGCTGAAGATCACGGTTTTGTAAGGATATAATAGAATAATGTTTGTACAAAATATTCAACAGTCTAAATGATTTTGATATTGTCAGTCATAAAGACTTTTGGAAGATTATTATTATTATTATTATTATTACAGCTTTTTATTGACAAAACATATGCAGGGGCAATTTTTCAACATTCACCTTTGCAAAAACTTCTGTTCCAACATTTCCCCTTCTTCCCTCCACCCCCTCCCCTAGATGGCAAGTAGACCCATACATGTTAAATATGTTAAAGTATACATTAAATACAATACATGTATACATATTTATACCCTTATCTTGCTGCACAAGAAAAATTTGATTTAGAAAGCAAGTAAAAATAACCTGGGAAGAAAAACAAAAATGCAAGCAAACAATAGCATAAAGAGAATAAATTCTCTGTGGTCCACACTCATTTCCTAGTGTTCTTTTCCTGGGTGTAAAAATATATACTTTTGAAAACACATTTTGACTATATAAATACAGAAATGAGTTTCAAATCTTTCTCTCTTTCCACTCAATAACAGTAATTATTCCCCAGAAGCATTTGTCATTTATTTCAGATTATAACCTAGTTACACTTCTTGGAAATATGTTTGAGGATATTGTTTATTATACCTAGAAAATATTCAAGTGGAAAGATGTGTTGAATTGATATAGAAACCTTAATGAAAAAAACTCTTCATGTTCAAAAGAGAGATGTGACTTCCATCAGAGTTGAAAATTGGTCTTGGAAGATGTCTTTCTTAATGAAATAAAGGTCTCTTAGTAATCATAATCTGAATAATAGAGCCAATCAGATTGTGATCTGACCTTTTCAAGCCTCCATGCAGAATTTCTATGAACTGAATCCTCCTCATTCTCTCAAAACTATTTAAAAAAGAAAAATGCGGAGAGGATTTTTTTGGTCAAATAGAAATGTGTGTGCATATCGGTAGGACTACAAATGTCTACTATCCTATCTATAGTGATAACATTGCTGTTTGTGGTTACTACTAGAAAACTTTAGCTAACAGAACCTGTTTTCCTCAGGATTACATTCAATAGAAGGGATCCAACAAGACCATAGGAAATTCCAGTCTTATATAGAAGTAAATTTGGGAATTAACATTGTAATGGTTTAATTTCACAATTTCTAGGAAAGATTTGATTCCCACAGAATCCCCCAACTTTTCAACTCCCTGTCAAATGATTGAAATTATGCTATCAGGCGGAGCCAAGATGGCGGAGAAGATACACATGACTCTGTGAACGTCCTTACTCCCTCACAACCAATTAGAGAAATCAGCTTTAGAAATAGCGCTGGACTGATAGAATCCACAAGGACTGGAAGCACGACTTACCAGCTTAAGAGAATCTGGAGTTTCAACAGAAAAGGTCAGTTCCCAGGGGAGGAAGAAGAGAGGCCAGCACAGATGGCTGGGTGCTAGCACACTGCGCTGATTGGGCTGGGAAGGGCTCTGGGATCAGAGAAGCCACTGAGAAAAAGGAATCTGGCACAGGCTGTTAGCTCTTCTCTGCTTATAATACAGCACTTCAGAAGAGAAATCTAAACCACTTTAAAAATTCAAAGATAGATTAGATATTCCCAGACTCTGGGGATGACTCAGCAGATCTCAGGCACTGTGGGTGTGGCTCCTAGCTCTTACCTGTGACTAGTTAAGAGATTGAGAAGTGGACGGATACAGCCCAAGGCAACACACACTGCCTGGCTCAGCTGAAGGCTGTGGAACTCAGCCCCAGGAAGTCCCAGAGAAGCTGAATCTTTGAACTAGGGACTGCGGTTTCTGGCAGACACTTCCAGTTTGAGTGCAGGGGCTTTTCACGTCACCTGATGCTGACATCCACGCCCCACCGGGACGCATAGGCTGGGCTTTGTGTCGCCTTTACTGTTCAGTCTCAAACCTCAGGGAAGCCATTAGAGCACAGCGTCCTCAAAGCACAGCAGTGCTAGTCACCTGTGAGGCACTTCCAGGGAGGGGGTGGGGAACTCTCTCCCAGAGCTCTCTCTCAGCTCAGGCACAGGAGCTGCTGCATCCATCCGGTCTGGGAGGAAGCTGGTAAAGAAATAAATAAATAATTTCCTACCCCAGGGACAGACCCCAAAAGATTTTTTAAGTATGAGCAAAAAGCCAAGAAAAACTATAGATTTTTTCTACACAGAGCAAGAGCAGGTATCCAACCCCGAGGAAGTTAACAGCAGAGAGTCAGCAGATAACAACCTAAAGGGGAATGATTCCTGCCCCCCATCACATAACTCTCTGCTCGAAGAGACTATTAAAAAGCTAAGAGAGTTTGAAGAAAAATGGGGAAAGGAAAGGGAAGCTATGATAGAGAATAACAATGTCCTGAAATTGGAGCTGGAAAAAATAAAGAATTCACAGGAGATGCAGGGAAACAAAATTTGTGAATTAGAAAAGGTTAACACATCACAGGAAAGTAGGATTTCTGAATTGGAAAAGATAAAAAAGTCTCAAGAAAATAGAATTTCTGAATTGGAAAAAGAAAATAATTCTCAAAAAAAATTAGGGAAATGGAAAAAAACTCAATAGAGCAAAATAATTCATTTAAAAACGAAATTGGGCATTTACAAAAAGAACTGAAAACTGTGAAAGAAGAAAATAACTCCTTAAAAGTCAGGATGGAACAAATAGAAATGAATGATTCACAGAGAACCCAAGAATCAGTCAAACAAAAAAAAAAAAAAAATGAGAAGCTGGAGAACAACGTCAAATACTTACTGGGAAAATCTATAGACCTGAAAATAGATCTAGGAGAGATAATCTGTGGATCATTGGAGTTCCAGAAAACTATGACCAAAAAAAGAGCCTAGATTCTATTTTACAGGAAATTATCAAAGAGAACTGTCCAGAGATAATAGAAACAGAAGGGAAAGTAGATGTGGAAAGAATTCATTGAACTCCTTCTGAAATAGACCCTAAAAAAAGAACACCACGGAATATTGTGGCTAAGCTGCAGAATTACCACAAAAAGGAGAAAATCTTGCAAGCAGCTAGAAAAAAACAATTTAAATACCAAGGTGCCACAATAAGGGTCACTCAAGATCTGGCTGCCTCCACATTAAAAGATAGAAGGGCCTGGAACCTGATATTCCAAAAGGCAAAAGATCAAGGACTGCAACCAAGAATGAACTACCCGCTAAGTTTAGCATCTTTTTCCATGGAAGAAGATGGTCATTCAGTGAAATAGAGGAATTCTATATGTTTCTAAGAAAAAAAAAAAACAGACTTAAACAAAAAATTTGATCTACATCCACAAGACTGAAGAGAAACAGAAAAAGGTACACAGAACCCTTGAGAACTGTAACTCCGTTGTGGGTATATAAAAAGTACTCATGGATAAATTGATTTTACTGATAAAAAAGAAAAAAAGGGGGGTGTAGTAAAGGGAAGGAGGTCGTTTCAGAAAAAGGGGAAGGAAGGATAAAAAGAGGGAAACTACATCCCAGGAAGAGGCATAGAAAATACACCATATCTGAGGGAATTTAGTGAGGGGGAGAATCATTGTGTGAATCTTACTCTCATCAGAAGAGGCTCAAAGAGTAAATAATTGACATATTTGTTTTTCAGAGAATTTTCTCTCACCTCATTAAAAGGGGGGAGAGGAAAAGGGAAAAGGAAAAGGAGAATAAGGGAAGGGACTTGGAGGGAGGGGGGAGGGATACTAAAAAAATGGAGGGCTGCGCGTCACAAGGGGGGTTTGTAAATTAAATGTCGGGGAGGGGGATCAGGGGGGTCAAGGGAAAAAGCATAATATGGGGATAATATGATGGCAGGAAATACAGAATTAGTAATTTTAACTGTAAATATGAATGGGATGAATGCTCCCATCAAACAGAGATGGATAGCAGATTGGATCAAAAATCAGAACCCTACATTATGTTCTCTGCAGGAAACACACTTAAAGCAGGGAGATACATACAGAGTAAAGGTAAACGGTTGGAACAGAGCCTATTATGCTTCAGGTAAAGCCAAAAAAGCAGGGGTAGCTATCCTTATCTCAGATCAAGCAAAAGCAGAAGTTGATCTAGTTAAAAAAGATAGGGAAGGAAACTATATCCTGCTGAAAGGTAGCATAAATAATGAAGCCATATCAATACTAAACATATATGCACCAAGTGGTATAGCATCTAACTTTCTAAAGGAAAAGTTAAAAGAATTGCAAGAAGAAATAGACAGTAAAACTATAATAGTGGGAGATCTCAACCTTGCACTCTCAGATTTAGACAAATCAAACCACAAAACAAATAAGAAAGAAATTTAAAAAGTAAATAGAACATTAGAAAAACTAGGTATGATAGACCTTTGGAGAAAACTGAATGGCAATAGAAAGGAATATACTTTCTTCTCAGCAGTTCATGGATCCTATACAAAAATAGACCATATATTAGGACATAAAGATCTCAAAATTACATATAGGAAGGCAGAAATAATAAATGCCTTCTTCTCAGATCACAATGTAATAAAAGCTACATTCAGTAAAAAGTTAGGGGTAAATAGACCAAAAAGTAATTGGAAAATGAACAATCTCATCTTAAAGAATGACTGGGTGAAACAGCAAATTATAGAAACAATTAATAATTTCACCGAAGATAATGACAATGATGAGACATCATACCAAAATCTGTGGGATGCAGATAAAGCAGTAATAAGGGGAAATTTTATATCTTTAGAGGCTTATTTGAAGAAAATACAGAAAGAGAAGATTAACGAATTGGGCTTACAACTTAAAAGGCTAGAAAAAGACCAAATTATAAACCCCCAACCAAAAATTAAACTTGAAATACAAAAATTAAAAGGAGAAATCAATAATATTGAAAGTAAAAAAACTATTGAATTAATAAATAAAACCAAGAGTTGGTTTTATGAAAAAGCCAATAAAATAGATAAACCTTTGGTAAATTTGATCAGAAAAAAGAAAGAGGAAAATCTTACAAATGAAAAGGGGGATCTTTCCACCAATGAAGAGGAAATTAGAGAAATAATAAGGAGTTACTTTGCCCAACTTTATGCCCATAAATTTGATAACTTAAGTGAAATGGATGACTTCCTCTAAAAATATAGGATCCGTAGATTAACAGAGGAGGAGATAAATTGCTTAAATAGTCCCATTTCAGAAAAATAAATAGAACAAGCTATTAATCAACTCCCCAGGAAAAAATCCCCAGGACCAGATGGATTCACATGTGAATTCTACCAAACATTTAAAGAACAATTAGCCCCAATGTTATATAAATTATTTGAAAAATAGGGGATGAAGGAGTCCTACCAAACTCCTTTTATGACACAGACATGGTACTGATACCTAAACCAGGTTGATCGAAAACTGAGAAAGAAAATTATAGACCAATCTCCTTAATGAATATTGATGCTAAAATCTTAAATAAGATATTAGCAAAAAGATTTCAGAAAATCATCTCCAGGATAATACATTTTGATCAAGTAGGATTTATTCCAGGAATGCAGGGCTGGTTTAATATTAGGAAAAATATTAATATAATTGGCCATATTAATAATCAAATTAATAAAAACCATATGATCATCTCAATAGACGCAGAAAAAGCATTTGACAAAATCCAACATCCATTCCTACTAAAAACTCTTGAGAGTATAGGAATAAATGGACTATTCCTTAGAATAATCAGGAGCATATATTTAAGACCGTCAGTAAGCATAATATGCAATAGAAATAAACTGCAACCCTTCCCAGTAAGATCAGGAGTGAAACAAGGTTGCCCACTATCACCATTACTATTCAATATAGTACTAGAAACGCTAGCCTTGGCAATAAGAGCCGAGAAAGAGATTCAAGGAATTAGAGTAGGAAATGAGGAAATCAAACTATCACTTTTTGCAGATGACATGATGGTATACTTAGAGAACCCCAAAGATTCTGCTAAAAAGCTACTAGAAACAATTCAAAATTTCAGCAAAGTGGCAGGATACAAAATAAATCCACATATATCCTCAGCATTTTTATATATCACTAACAAAATGCAACAGCAAGAGATACAAAGAGAAATTCCATTCCAAACAAATGTTGAGAGTATAAAGTATTTGGGAATCCATCTACCAAAGAAAAGTCAGGAATTATATGAGAAAAATTACAAAACACTTGCCACAAAAATAAAGTCAGATTTAAATAATTGGAAAGACATTCAGTGCTCTTGGATAGGCCGAGCAAATATAATAAAGATGACAATACTCCCCAAACTAATCTACTTATTTAGTGCTATACCAATCAGACTCCCAAGAAACTATTTCAATGACCTAGAAAAAATAACAACAAAATTCATATGGGAGAATAAAAGGTCGAGAATTGCAAGCGAACTAATGAAAAAAAAAAAAAAAACTCAGAGGAAGGTGGTCTAAGTGTACCTGATCTAAAGCTATATTATATAGCAGCAGTTACCAAAACCATTTGGTATTGGCTAAGAAATAGACCGGTGGATCATTGGAACAGATTAGATTCAAAGGACAAAAAAGGGTACATCTAAAGCAATCTAATCTTTGACAAACCCAAAGATACCAACATTAGGGATAAAAATTCATTATTTGGAAAAAACTGTTGGGAAAACTGGAAATTAATATGGCAGAAATTAGATATGGATCCACACTTAACACCATATACCAAGATCAGATCAAAATGGGTCCATGATTTAGGCATAAAGAGTGAGATAATAAATAGATTAGAGGAACAGAGGATAGTCTACCTCTCAGACTTGTGGAGGAGGAAGGAATTTATGACCAGAGGAGAACTAGAGATCATTATTGATCACAAAATAGAAGATTTTGATTACATCAAACTAAAAAGTTTCTGTACAAACAATACTAAAGCAAACAAGATTAGAAGGGAAGTAACAAATTGGGAAAATATTTTTAAAAGCCAAAGTTCTGACAAAGGTCTCATTTCCAAAATATATAGAGAACTGACCCTAATTTATAAGAAACCGAACCATTCTCCAATTGATAAATGGTCAAAGGATATGAACAGACAATTCTCAGATGAAGAAATTGAAACTATATCCACTCATATGAAAGAGTGTTCCAAATCACTATTGATCAGAGAAATGCAAATTAAGACAACTCTGAGATACCACTACACACCTGTCAGATTGGCTAAGATGACAGGAACAAATAATGATGAATGTTGGAGGGGATGTGGGAAAACTGGGACACTAATACATTGTTGGTGGAGTTGCGAAAGAATCCAGCCATTCTGGAGAGCAATCTGGAATTATGCCCAAAAAGTTATCAAACTGTGCATACCCTTTGACCCAGCAGCGCTACTACTGGGATTATATCCCAAAGAAATACTAAAGAGCGGAAAGAAACATATATGTGCCAAAATGTTTGTGGCAGCTCTTTTTGTTGTAGCTAGAAACTGGAAGATGAATGGATGTCCATCAGTTGGAGAATGGTTGGGTAAATTGTGGTATATGAAGGTTATGGAATATTATTGCTTGGTAAGAAATGACCAGCAGGAGGAATACAGAGAGGCCTGGAGAGACTTAAATCAACTGATGCTGAGTGAAATGAGCAGAACCAGAAGATCACTGTACACTTCAACAACAATACTGTATGAGGATGTATTCTGATGGAAGTGGAAATCTTCAACATAAAGAAGATCCAACTCACTTCCAGTTGATCAATGATGGACAGAGGTAGCTACACCCAGAGAAGAAACACTGGGAAGTGAATGTAAATTGTTAGCACTAATATCTGTCTGCCCAGGTTGCATGTACCTTCGGATTCTAATGTTTATTGTGCAACAAGAAAATGATATTCACACACATGTATTGTACCTAGACTATATTGTAACACATGTAAAATGTATGGGATTGCCTGTCATCGGGGGGAGGGAATAAAGGGAGGGGGGGTAATTTGGAAAAATGAATACAAGGGATAATATTATAAAAAATATATTTATATATAATAAAAAAATTTAAAAAAATTTATTATGTTTTTAATTTTTAACATTTTTTAAAATTATGAGTTCCAAATTCTATCCCTCCAGGCAGCCCTTGCCCATCCCTTTAGAAGACAAACTATATACAAATTGTAAATGGAAAATAATTCATCATATCTTTAATTAATTATCTTTAAATGTAATTAATTATATTTTTATCTTTATCTAATTAATCATATCTTTAAAAGTAATAAGATAAAGTGTATCTACATATACATATATGTGTATACACATGCATATAGACTTCAGCAGTACATTCTCTGGAAATGGAGTGTATTTCTCACAATGAGTTTTCGGGAATTGTCTTGGATCTTTGTGTTGATGAGAATGGTTAAGTCTTTTAAAGCTAATCATCATTACAAGATTAATGTTACTGTGTGCAATGGATTTCTGATTCTGCTCAATCCATTCTACATCAGCTCATAAAAGTCATACCAGGTTTTTTTCTGATACCATACACCTCATTATTTCATATAGTAAAATAGTATTTCATCAAAACAAATTGCTTAAGTATTCCCCAAATAATGGGCAACTCCTCAATTTCTAATTCCTTAATGCCACAAAAAACAAAACAAAACAAAACAAAACAAAAAACCTGCTACAATATGTTTCTTTATGTAGGTCCTCTTCTTTTTTCTTTGATCTCTTTGGGAAACATACCTAGTAGCAATATTGTTGGGTCAAAGGACATGTATAGTTTTATAGCTCTTTGGACATAGTTACAATTGTTCTCCAGAATGGTTAGACCAGTTAATAATTCTACTAATAGAACATTAGTGTAACTACATTTCTATGTCTCATCCAGCATTTATCATTTTCCTTTTCTGCCTTGTAAATCAACCTGATAGGATTGAAGTGGTACCTAAGAGTTGTTTCAATTTGCATTTCTCTAACAGTGATTCAGAATATTTTTTTTCATTTTACTATAGACATATATAAAAGAAAACTATCACTCTTTGTGGATACTATGATGATGTATCTAGAGAATATTAGAAAATCAATTAAAATATTTAGAACAATTAACTTTAGTAAAGTTGCAGGATATAAAATAAACTCTTATAAATCATTGGCATTTATATATATATATAGCCCATTTTCCCCACTTTAAGAGATAGGGAAATTCTATTTAAAATAACAGCAGATAATATAAAATATTTTGGAGTCTACCTGCAAAGCAATCCCTGAAACTTTATAAATACAATTACAACATACTTTTCATGAAAATAAAGTCAGACATACATATATATGTATATATATAATACATATATATGTATATATGTATATGTATGTATATATTGTATTTAACTTATACTTTAATATATTTAACATGTATTGGTCAACCGGCCATCTGGGAGAAGGGGTGAGGAGAAGAAGGGGAAAAGTTGGAACAAAGGGTTTTTCAATTGTCAAATGCAATTTAAAAATTACCCATGCATATATCTTGTAAATAAAAAGCTATAATAATAATAATAAAAATAAAAGGAATTTAAAAAAACAAAGACAGTGGAACCACCTCACTTGTATCCTAACATTAGTCTCATAGAAGCTTATAGAACAGATAAAATGGAGCTAAAGAGAATAAAAATGAGAAAATAAATTGGATTATAAATTCTATCTCTGATGAAGGTTATAAAATTGTGAAATTAATGCTCAATCCTTACTAATATTTAAAAGTGCGGCCATAAGAATAGCAATAATTATAGATACAAACATACATACACACATATACACAAACATTTCCCATATATTCAAAAGTAAAGATATTTATGTGACCAATTCAGTGTCTTCTGGATACTTGCTTGGAACTCAGATAAATAAAGGAGGACCCAGCTTGGTGGCAAGTTTTCTCCTAAGAAGGGACTCAAGAGCTATTCTCAGTGGGCATATTCATGTTACACAGATCCCTTAGCCTAAGGAGCACAACCACTCAAACAGAAATAGATAGATGTTAGATTAGAAGATCATCTGCTCTTTAGAAACTACAGAGATCACAGCACTTGACCTAAGTTCCTCTGATACTCAGTGCAACTGCCACCAGAGTGGGATATGGACCTTTCCAGAATATGCCTTGAGTCAAAAATAGGATTTGGTTAATGATTAGCAGCACCTTCTGGGGTAAAATGAAGTACTGTTGTAAGATACATTATGACTTGATGATTCTACTATGTTGTAAGCTTTATGAGGCTAAGAATATTGTTACAATTGTATCCTTACCATTTTTAAATATGTTTTTTTTCTTTCTCTTAGCCTAGCCTTTTTTTTTATTAATTATAGTTTTTATTTACCAGATATATACATGGGTAATTTTATATCATTAACAATTGCCAAACCTTTTGTTCTGATTTTCCCCTCCTTCCCCCCCAAGATGTCAGGTTGACCAAGACATGTTAAATATATTAAAGTATAAATTAAATACAATATATGTATACATGTCCAAGCAGTTGTTTTGCTGTACAAAAAGAATCAGACTTTGAAATACTGTACAATTAGCCTGTGAAGGAAATAAAAAATGCAGACAGACAAAAATAGAGGGATTGGGAATTCTATGTAGTGGTTCATAGTCATCTCCCAGAGTTCTTTCTCTGGGAGTAGCTGGTTCAGTTCATTACTGCTCTATTGGAATTTATTTGGTTCATGTCATTGTTGAAGATGGCCGCATCCATCAGAATTGATCATCATATAGTATCGTTGCTGAAGTATGTAATGATCCATTGGTGCTGCTCATTTCACTAAGCATCAGTTCATGTAAGTCTCTCCAGGCCTTTTTGAAATCATCCTGCTGGTCATTTCTTACAGAACAATAATACTCCATAATATTCATATACCACAATTTATTCAGCCATTCTCCAATTGATGGGCATCCACTCAGTTTCCAGTTTCTGGCCACTACAAAGAGGGTTGCCACAAACATTCTTACATGTACAGGTCTCTTTCCCTTCTTTAAGATCTCTTTGGGATATAAGCCTAGTAGTAACACTGCTGGGTCAAAGGGTATGCAGTTTGATAAATTTTTGAGCATAGTCCCAAATTGCTCTCCAGAATGGCTGGATGCATTCACAATTCCACCAATATATCAGTGTCCCAGTTTTCCCACATCTCCTCCAACATTCAACATTATATTTTCTTGTCATCCTAGCCAATCTGGCAGGTGTGTAGTGGTATCTCAGAGTTGTCTGAATTTGCATTTTTCTGATTAATAATGACTTGGAGCATCTTTTCATACAGCTAGAAATAGTTTCAATTTTTTCATCTGAGAATTGCCTGTTCATAAACTTTGACCATTTATCAGTTGGAGAATGGCTTGATTTCTTATACATTACAGTCAATTTTCTATATATTTTGGAAATAAGGCATTTATCGGAACCTTTGACTATAAACATGTTTTCCCTATTTATTGCTTCCCTTATAATCTTATCTGCATTAGTTTTATCTGTACAAAAACTTTTCAATTTGATATAATCAAAGTTTTCTATTTTGTGATCAATAATGATCTCTAGTTCTTCCTTGCACATAAATTCATTCCTCTTCCACAGGTCTGAGAGGTAAATTATCCTATGTTCCTCTAATTTATTTATAATCTCATTCTTTATGCTTAGGTCACAAACCCATTTTGATCTGATTTTGGTGTATGGTGTTAAGTGGGGTCAATGCCTAGTTTCTGCCATATTAATTTCCAATTTTCCAAGCAATTTTTGTGAAATATTGAGTTATTATGGGTTAAAAAAAGAATTTTCAAACACTAGATTATTAAAGTTATTGATTATTTTATACTTTGGACCTAACCTATTCCACTGATCAACTAGTCTATTTCTTAGCCAATACCAAGTGGTTTTGGTAACTGCTTCTTTATAATATAATTTTAGATCTGGTACACCTAGATTACCTTCGTTTGATTTTATTTTCATTAATTCCCTTGAAATTCTTGACCTTTTGTTTTTTTTCCATATGAACTTTGTTGTTATTTTTTCTAAGTCATAAAATAATTTTTGGGAGTCTGATTGGTATAGCATTAAACAAATAGATTAGTTTAGGTATTATTGTCATCTTTATTATATTTGCTCGCCCTATCCAAGAGCACTGAATGTTTTTCCAATTATTTAAATCTGACTTTATTTTTGTGGAAAGTGTTTTATAGTTTTGCTCATATAGTTTCTGATTTTCCCTTGGCAAATAGATTCCTAAATATTTTATACTATCAGGAATTATTTTAAATGGAATTTCTCTTTGTTTCTCTAGTTGTTGGATTTTGTTAGTGACATATAAGAATGCTGATAATACATATGGGTTTATTTTGTATCCTGCAACTTTGCTAAAGGTGTGGATTATTTCTAATAGCTTTTTAGTAGAATCTCTGGGGTTCTCTAAGTATACCATCATATCATCAGCAAAGAGTGATAATTTGATTTCCTTATTACCTACTCTAAGTCCTTTAATCTCTTTCTCCACTCTTATTTTAGCCTAGCTTTTTAAATAGAGCACTGTATAATTATCTGTTGAATTTAATTTACTTCAATTGCATGTTATCTGTTATATACACATAATTTTGAAGGAAGGAAAAAAGTTTTATTTTAAGGGCTAATCTACATCTCTGGGAGCTCATATGTCAATCAACTTCAACCATAATCCAAGCCAGTATTTTCTACAGAAATATAATTGATCCAATAGAAAAGTAATCATTAAAATAGCCAATAGTTCAACCAATTAAAACCATTTTCCCACTTAAACATTTGTGACTTCCATTCATCCACAAACTTAAATAAAAAACAAAATGCTCCAATAAAGAATGTATGTTTTAATTCATTATAAAAAATACTCTCTTCAATGAAATAAATTGTTCTCCAGATATAAGTAGATAACCCGAAGATATAATGATGATTTGGGGGAGGGAGAAGGGAAATGTCACAGTTCATTTATCTTCAATGTAACTTTTCCTTTTTTTTCTCCTTTCTTCTACTTCCAGGAAACCCCCAGAATCTATAATTCTTCCTCCTTACCTTCCTTCTTGCAAAACTACAAGTCCTTCTATCTAACTGATGTTATCTTGGAATTAGGAAGAAATAAACTCATTAAACTAATTCCTATTAAGATACAAATAAAAACTATTAGTTCAGCTTGAACTTTCCTGGTAGTATTTACATTTTCAAAGGAAAAGCTTGTTAATAACCCAAAGGAAGCACTGAGTCTAGACTCACTAGTAAAGTGAAATGTTATTTTAGTCAGAATAAAGGTGATCTATTCTGATTTTACTTTAATCCTATCCATAAATATTTACCTAAAGGATATAAAAATAAGGTCAGAATCTGAATTTGGAAGGTAAGGCAATGTGATGTACTAGAAAGGGAATAAATCTAAAAGTTAACAGGAAAAGAGGTTTAAATTTTGATTCTGACAATTATTATCTTTATAATCCTATCTAAGAGACTTTCCCTCTCTAATTTCTTCATATTACACTTTTGATTCTCTTGATTTTGTTTACTATACTATGAAGTCTCCTCACTCTGGATGATCACTGAATCCTTGGACTTATTATACTGGATATGCACTACACCCTTGCCCGCCTTTCCAATCAAGTGACTAGTTACTCACAGAATTTTCATTTTAGGAAAAGGGCCAGGCCAGTCATGTCGCAATATTCCTCTCTAACTGTGTTCCTGACATTCTATACTTTCTTTACTATATTGAAATTTTATATTTTCTCTGCCCCATTCCTTCATTTCTTTTGAGGTGGAATCTTCCATTAGAAGGAAAACTCCTTCAGATCACAAACTGACTTTCTTTGGGCTTGTATTTGTATTCCCAGAACTTAGCACAGCATCTAGCATCTAGTAAGTAATAAAATGCTTATTGATTGGACTCAAGTATAAGATGAAGAGAAAGGTCTACACAATACTCCATGAACCTTAAAATATTATATAAACATGAACTGTTATTGATGCACAGAATATTGTCACCAAATGAAAAATCCATTCCTCAAGATGGTTCATTCACAAACCATTTGGTTCTTTTTACATTTTTGGTGAAATGTCTTTGCATGTATAAAATAATTCAAGAAAGGAATTTGCCTATTTTTTCAACTATTCATATAGATGTCAGTTCAATGTAGTAATACTCTGCCTCGAATTGCTTTTTTTTTCCCATTTCTGATTCACTTTCACATTACTAGAGATTAGGAAATCTTACTTACACTTACAAACTTCTGCCTTCATTACTATGCATCCAAATGATAAACAGCTTCCCTACTTTGTCTTGAATATGGATGATATACTACTTTCAGTTCAACTTAATTTTTCTTATTTTTTTCCTTTGGATTACAAGGAAACTGTCTTATATGAATACATGCTACTAGGTGATTTAAATTCTTATAAAGCAAGTGTCACTTAATTTTGCAATTAAATACCACACTTGTGAATTTCCTATAGACAAATCCCTGAGCCCACAAGTGATACAGAATGATTATATCACCTTCTCTGGACTATGGTAGAGGCAATTTGGAAATAAATTGTGAGTTTCATTGGTAGGCCAAATTCTAAATGGTGTGGTGTATTAAGAAACTCTGGTTGATAAAATATTAACATAAAAAGAACAAGCCCAGTAAGCCTGAAGTCTATTTCTATATACACCAAAAAGATTTGTTGATAGAGCAATTCGTAGATACAACAAAACTTGCTTACTCCCTACTGCAGTGAAAAGAAATAGTTTTGGGTTTGTTACTTTCTGTTGTTTGTTTTTTTAATTGGAGTTTTTTTTTTTCAATGCATATAATGCAATTTTAAAAAAAAAGAAAACTAGGAAATGGTCAGCAAAACCATTTAATACTTTAATAGAATATATAAGTGGAATTTATTTTTTTTTAAAGCCAGAAGGAAACACTCTAAATTGTTCACATGATTGCATATGGTAGATACCTAATAAATGTTTGTTAAACAGGTTACAAAGGAATGAACAATTCAGCAAACACTAAGTACTAAGTCAGGGTGAGGAACAGCATGACATAGTGGCTATAGAAGCAGACTCAGAGACAGGAAGACCTATGCTCTACTTTTGACCCTGGACAGGTCAATCTGTTAATGACACCAAGAAATTCTCTAAGACTGAAATTCCATATAATGCATTGAAAGTGCAACCTCACTGGCATTTGCCTGTAGCAACCTTTTACAAGAAGATCATAAAAAAGTTCACAAAATACTTTGCTAAGGATATAAAGATGGAAATATATATATATATATATATATATATATATATATATATATATGTGTGTGTGTGTGTGTGTGTATATATATATATATATATATATATATATATTTAAATAGCTTATGATATAATGGAGTTTACAACATCATAGACAACATAAATTAAATTTGGAATTATAAAGCCCAATCATCTTCCAAAAGAGTAGAAGAAAATTCTAATACATTACAATGTCAAGACCAAATAGTATAAAAGGCTGAACTTGGAACTGAGAAAATGTGTATTCAAGCCCTGATAAATAACACCTGTATGACCAGAGACAAATAAATTAACCTTCCAGTATTTTCTATAAATTTTCTAAGATTCTAAATTATAAATGAGTCATTAGTCCACAGAAGACTGCTACATCAAGATTTTCCAAACATTGATTAGAAGAGCTCTTTAAATTATAAATCATAATTCCAATAAAAGCAATCCCATCAAGAAAAACCTAAAACACATGAATGAATGAGCCATCTTAATATCAAAAGGGATAGAGAATATAATTAGACATTTCTACCTGGAGATATAGTCAGTAATAGTGACTGGAGTTATAATTTATTTTGTATAGGGAAATCCCAGGTAAGGAAATCTATCAATGAAGCCCAGCACCTTCTCTGCTACTTAAAGTCTTATAGCTGCCTAGAGCACTGAAAAATCAAGTGACTTACCCAGGATCACTCAGCCATTATATGTCAGAGACAAGACTTAAATCCAAGGCTTCTTATTCTAAGGTCAGCTATTTAGCTGCTACACTACACTACTTTGCTCTAACTTTAAAACTTGTCTTTGAATTGAAGCAAGATTTTAGATTGTTTTGTCTTTAGACAGTCAAGTCAATAGACAGTGAAAATTCAGAACTGTAAATTTTATGTTTCAGTCTCCCAGAAAGCATCACTATCCATACTTGCTGGTCCCAGACACATTCAAAAAACAGAGCTAGATGACACTTCTTTCTCTCCTCTCATGGTTTCTTTTCTAACAGGTCTTGATTTTAAGTAGTAATTAGATCTTCACCTTGATTGTCTTAGGAAAGCAATTGACATCTCATTTGGAAAACTTGGTCAGCTGCAAGACATAACTGTTTGAAAGATGATCTGTATATGAGTTAGGAATTTGTTCTAGTTTCTTGAGCAGAAACTTACATGTGTATTGCTCTTATTATTAAATTCTAACCCTTGTGAAAATAATACCCCCAAGAAAATCCAACCAAAAAAAAATCTTTGAAAATTCCAGATAACCCTAGGAAAGGAGATCTACCAGTTTCTTTGTCAAAAAACTTTTAATAGATTTTGATCTTACTGTTCAAACTTTTGGTAATACTGGCATAACTCATTTGAATAAAGATGAGATGTATGCAATGTTCTCAATGTGGAGATGTATAGCAATCAAAGGGTTATTCTAAGTGATTTTTATAAACTATATACCAAGTAGTAGAGGTTTTTTTTTGTTGTTGTTGTTTTGGTTTTTTTTGTTTTTTGTTTTTTATTTACTTGTTTCTCTTTTAGAGAGAGGATTAGACTTTGTAATAGAAACATCAGGGTTGGAATTTGAACTCGTTACATATTAGATATTTGGCTCCATCAATTTACTTTGCCTCTCTGATACTGTGTCCTCATGTGTAGATATAATAACATTTGTACCCCCAATCAAGACATCTATTAGAAAATGACTTGATAAATTATAAAATACTGTGTGAATTGAACTACTAATATTATCAAGCTATTAACCAATCAATAAACATTTATTATTTACTGTAGAGGGCTGAAACCCCCAAACTGTATGCTTGGATCAGACAACCAAGCCCTTAAGGCTAATTACCTATTCAATGTAAAATAATGATTCTATTAGCATATATTTGGATAAATGGCTCTTCTCACTATTGGTGCTTGCTGAATGTGTGGAGTTAAGATAATCACAGGCAACGATTGGAGGGTAGAGAGAGAGGCCAGAGTCACTTGGTGTCAGGATGGGAGGAGAGAGGTTGGTAACTCCAGACTCCAGAATCAAGGATTCTGGTTGTCTGCCTCCTTTACTTCTCCCCCTAAGACCAAGAACTTTAATTCATCTTGACTCTGACTGACCCCAATTGCTCCAGGGAACTAGCTCGTACTTTACAATTTACCATCCCTGTGTCAAGCTCTCTGTTGGCTCTAGAAATACATGACAAAATTGAAATAGCATTTACTCTCAGAAGCATATATTCTATTTATTTTCTTTATAATAATCTTTAGTATTTCAAAATAACTGCAAAGACAGCTTTCAATACACACCTCTGCAAAACCCTGTGCTCCACACTTCTCTTTTTCTCCTCTTCTCTCTCCCACAGAAAGCAAGAAATCCAATATAGGCCATATTTATTTTTAAAACAGAAATCTATTTTCAAAACTTTAGTGAAGGTGAGACAATTGGAAATTTTCTCTTAGCTATTTAAATTTAGCAAATATTGACATTATTGGCATTCCTTCAAAAGGAGTTTAATTAGAAACATTAATTCCTTAAACTAGGAAACTACCACATGGGCTTCTTTCATTGATGGTTTCATCATCTTTATCCTGGTCTTCCTGATCTTGGTCTCCTACTGGGGATGACCTTTCCAGTAATGGCCTCTCTGTTTTATAGGGGTTCTGCTCCCCCATCATATTATAATAATAAGCTCTATTTCTCACCTCCAAGTGAATTGATTCTTAAAATCTGATTTAACTTCCATAGACATGAAAAGTATCACTTATAAAACAGATCATGATCATTACTTTCAAGAATAAATGTACTTGCTTAAAATTAATTAGAATAACTTCATAAAGATGAATTATTTTTCACAGACAACATATATATTTAAATGAAATCTTTGATGAAATTTTTCTAATTGGGTATTACTCCATTAATTTTACTCTTCAATCATAAGACTTTATTTGATTGGTTTGGTCATATTTGGTGTCACTGAATTCTCAGGCTCTAAGTTTAATCCCTGACTAATATAAATAATGTACTGGGGGGCATTTTTTAAATCGTTTGGAGCATTACTAAAACACAAAAACAAAAACACATCATCACCCAGACCTTCAAAAGCAAAGAGATTGAATACCTACTGTCATTTCATTCATGCTCAGAAGTGCAGGCGAGGGAGGGAAGGTACCAAGTCGAAATTTGTATCCTTCTTCTAAAGTCATTCCCCAAAATTGACTGTAATTGTGAGCCTTCCATCTGCCTCATAAATAGAAGAAAAAATATGTATACATTTTACAATATAGTTTTAATATATGGACTTTTATTGACAACTTTAATCTTTCACATTAAAAATTCAGTACTCAAGAGAATTTTTGATACTCAGTTTTTATTTTAGAAATAATTACTGCATTTCTTTTAGGTAACAGGTACATGGATTAATCTTTAAATTAAATTGATTACAAAAATTATAAATCCCATTCTATAAAAACTAAAGATAATGACCAAATAGAGAAACAAGTCTGATGGCATTTTAAAATAACATTATATCATATGTTAAAATAAAAAGGCTTTCAACAAGAAAAATCATGCAAAAATGTAAGTATATATAGATATACTTACATACATATATATTCATATATATATGTATATATATATATATATATATAATTATTTTTCTCCATTCTAAAATATTCATTCTTAAATCATTTAATACATTGACATTAAAAAGCTTAATGAAATGAATGAAAAAAATGTTTTGACTACAAAAATCTTAGGATTTAATGCTAAAGAATCACCTAATTATATTTTTAACTCTCCTCCACATGAATCAGTGTGGAATTTGTTTTCACATAGCAAATATGCAATTATCTAGGGGAACTGATTCTGTTCACTTAAAAAAATAAAAAGTTTGCCCACATTAATTATTCAAGCATATGCCTTGCAGCAAAATCTATTGAAAATCAAAATATTTTCCTAAGTCTTGAAGTCCCAAAAAATCATAATAAAAACTTAGTGTATATGTGAATTCTCTTCAATTTTAAAATCATGAATTCTCAGAAGGTGAGATAAATCTTAAAGCTATCATTTATCTATAATGCATGAGCCTCTTGTGAGTACTTAAAATACAATTTCTGATAATATGCTTGGTAAGCCTCTAATTTTCTTTTATAACATCTCAGCACTCATAGAATAATAAACAATGTTTAAAGATCATTTTGAGATAGTTTTCACCACTAAAGGAATCATAGGAAGGAAGTCAATGAATATATTGAACAAAGGACATATAGAAACAGACCAATGAGGGCAAGATTTAGGACAGACAAACAGGTACAATTCTTTCAAGATGACTACTGTGAAAGTAGCCTTATTCATGTCCTCAATATACCTTGGTTTGCAGCTCTATCTTATGTTACCTTCTCTGTACCACATACTTGATAATCAGTGTTCAACTGCCTCCCTTCATTAAAAGTGTTTATATTTTTGTGAGTTTTGGAAAATGAATACTCACAATTATTGATGATAGCCTTGTGACAGTCAAGAGAAAAAAAAATACTGCTCCTAATGAATATCTTTTTTCAATTTAGTTTTTTAAGTTCCCCTGATCCATATGGTTATCTTCCACTGGATAGGTCATATTGAATAATGAGTTTTGTACAAAGAGTGTCTAATTTCTTTTGTTCTTTCTTTTTACTTTTATTTATTTAATGTTTTTCTCCAATTACATTCAAAACAAATTTTTTTAATATTTGTTTTAAAAATTGTTGAGTTCCAGGTTCTTTCCCTTACCATTCACAATTTCACAATTAAGAAACCCCTTTGAAATTATGCAAAACATTTCCTAAAAATTAAGTTATGCAAAAAAATGGATCTCTTACCTTAATGAAAATAAAAACACTCAAGAAAATTAAGGAAAAATTAATTAATTTTTCTCATCTAAAAACTGCTTGTCCCTATCCATTGATCTTTATCAACTAGACAATGATATATATTTTTATAAATTTGATGCAGTTTTCCATATATTTGAAGAATGAGATGTTTATCAAATATGCTTGCTATAATGATTCGCACTTTTCTGCTTTCCTTTTAGTCTTAGTTTTGTTTGTACAAAAGCTTCTTAATTTGATATAATCAAAGATTTGGTTATTGCATTTTGTAATGTTCTCTATTTCTTCTTTGATCATGAATTATTCTCATTCCCATAGATCTGACAGTAGACTATTATTTACTCTTCTAATTTGATTTTGGTGTCATCCTTTATATCTAAATCATGCATCCATTTTGGACTTATCTTGGTGCATGCTGTGAGGTGTTCATTTGTTTCTAGTTTGTGTTCTATTGTTTTCCAGTCTTTATTTATTTAATTATTTTCAATACATATTGCTTTATGAATCATTTTGGGAGAGAAAAATCAAAACAAATGGGAAAAAAACATGGGAGAAAAAAAACACAGAAAAAAAGAAATGAACATGGCATGGGTTGATATACATCCAACCTCTATAGTTGTTTTTCTAGATATAGATGGAATTTTCTATCCAAAGTCTATTGGGATCACTGAACCAGTAAGAAGAAAAAAGTCTTTCATGGTTGATAATTGCAGATTATTGTGTACAACATATTCCTGGTTACACTCAGCATCAGTTCATGTAAATCTTTCCAGGTTTTTTTTTTAAATCAGCTTGTTCATCAATTTTTTTTTTACAAAACAATAATATTGCATTACCTTCATATATTATAACTTATTCAGCCATTCCTCAATTGATGGGAATCTATTCATTTTCCATTTTTGTGTGACCACAAAAAGAACTGCTACAAACATTTTTGCACATGTGGATTCTTTTCCCTTCTTTATTATTTCCTTCTGGATCAAAGGCTATGCACAGCTTGATAGCTATTTGGGCATAGTTCCAAATTGCTCTCCAAAATGGTTGGATCATTTCACAACTCCATGAACAATGCATTAATGTCCCAGTTTTTCCACATCCCCTCCCACATTTTTCATTATCTTTTCTTGTCATCTTAGTCAATTTGAGAGGTGGGGGAGTTGTTTTAATTTGCATTTCTTTAATGAATAATGATCTAGAGCATTTTTTGATATGACTATAGATGGCTGAAAATTTTCTATTCATATCCTTTGACCATTTGTCAACTGGAGAATGACTTGAATTCTTATAAATTTGACAAAGTTCTTTATATATTTTATAAATGAGACTTTTATCAGAAATTTTTTTCAGTTTTGTATTTCCTTTCTGTTGGTTTTTGTTTATGCAAAAACTGTTTAATTTGATGTAATCAAAGATGTCCATTTTGCATTTTACAATGTTCTCTAGTTCTTCTTTGGTCATAAATTCCCCCCTTCTCCAAAGATCTGTCAGGCAAATTATTCCTCACTTTCCTAATTTGCAAATGATATCATCCTTTGTGCCCAAAGTATGTACCAATTTCAATCTTGTTTTTTCCTAGAATTTTTTTCATATTCTAAGTTCTTATCTTCAAAATTAGGGTCTTTGGGTTTATAATTGATTGCTGTATGCTGTGCACCCATTTTATTCCACTGCTGCACCACTCTGTTTCTTAACCAGTAAAACATAGCTATTATAGCTTTACAATACTGTTTGAGATCTGGTATTACTAGGCCATTTTCCTTTGATTTTTTTTCAATAATTCTCTTAATATACTTAACCTTTGGTTCTTCTGTATTAATTTTGTTGTTATTTTTTCAAGCTCTATCAGATAATGTTTTGATAGTTGATTTGTATGGCCTTAGATAGTTTAGGTAAAATTGTCATTTTTAATTTATTAACTCAGCATATCCATGAAGAACTGATATTTTCCAATAGTTTAAATCTGATTTTATTTGTGTGAAAAGTGTTTTCTGAGTTCATAGAATTCCTGGATTTGTCTTGACAAGTAGATTCCTACTTTATAGTGTTTATAATTATGTTAAATGAAATTTCTCTGCCTCTTGCTCTTGAACTTTTTTGGTCAGATAAAGAAACACTCATGATTTATGTAGGTTTATTTTATATTCGGCAATATTGCTAAACTTGTTAATTCTATGATGATACTCTGGAGTTCTTTAGATATACTATCATATCATCTGCAAAGAGTACAATTTTGTATCCTTGTTCCCTACTCTGATTTCTTCAATTTCTTTTTCTTCTCATTGCTATGGCTAACATTTCTAGTATTATACTGAATTATAGTAGTGATAATGGTCAACATAGTTTGTTTAAAGTGATTTTATTTTTTTTTCTTTCAATATTTTTTATCTCCCCTTAGATTTTCAGGATTTCCAGTTCAGTGCACATTTGGGAATTTTTAATATTTTCTTTTTAAAATTTCTTTGGTTGGGTGCCCAATTAATTGCTCTGTTGTTTTTCCATTTTGTTGATGTAAAACTTAAGAGAAATAGATTTCCCCTAAATACTGCTTTTGCTGCATCCTATAAATTTTGGTAAATTATTTCATCATTGTCATTCTCCTCAATGAAATTATTGATTGCTTCTTTGATTTGTTCTTTAACCCACTTATTCTTCAGGATTAGATTATTTAGTTTCAAGAGCAATTTGGAACTATGCCAAAAAGGCTATAAAAAATGTGCTTAGCCTTTGATTTAGCGGTGTTTCTACTAGACTTATATCGCAAAGAAATCATAAAGGAGGGAAATATGCATATGCAAAAATGTTTGTTGCAGCCCTTTTTCTAGTGGCAAGAAACTGGAAACAGAATGGATGCCCATTAGTTGGAGGATGGCTGAATAAGTTATTGTATATCAATGTCATGGAATATTATTGTTCTATAAGAAATGATTACCAGGATGATTTTAGAGAACTCTGGAGAGACTTACATGAACTGATGCCAAGTGAAATAAGCAAAACTGGGAGATCATTGTACACAGAAGGAGCAAGATTATATGAAGCTCAATTCTGATGGGTGTGGCTCTTTTCAACAATGATATGATTGAGGTTACTTCCAATGATCTTGTGATGAAGAGAGCCATCTACACCCAGAGAAAGGACTGTGGGAACTGAGCATGGATTACAACATAGCATTTTCACTCTTTTTGTTGTTTGCTTACATTTTGTTTTCTTTCTAACTTTTTTTTCCTTTTTGATCTGATTTTTCTTGTACAGCATGGTAATTGTATAAATATGTATACATATATTGAATTTAAAATATAGTTTAAGATGTTTAACATATATTGGATTTCTTGCCATCTAGCAGAGATACTGGGGTAAAAGAGAAAAATTTGGAACACAAGATTTTTCAAGGTTCAATGTTGAAAAATTATCCATGCATATGTTTTGAAAATAACAAGCTTTAATGAAAAGAAAAGAAAAGAAAAGAAAAAAGACCTATTTGCATAAAAATATTTATAGTTACTCTTCTTTAGTGCCTAAGAATTAGAAATCAAAAGCATGCCTATAAATTCAGAAAAGACTAAGAAAGCTATGGTCTATGATTAAAATGAAATATTATTTTGCTATAAGAAATGACAAGTTAGTATGATTTCAGAAAAACCTGGTTAGATTTATATGAATCATGCATAGTGAAAAGAAACAAGAGGAACTCTGTGTGTCTGACACAGTAACAGCAATATTGTTTGATGAATAACTGTGAATTACTTAGCCATTCTCTGTAATACAATTATCCAAGACAATCCCAAAGAACTAATGAATGATGTGAAGTATTTATCCCTGGAGAATGAAAGATTGTTATTTGAATACAGATTGAAACATACTATTTTTTACTTTCATTTTTTCTTTTATTTGAGTTTTTTAACATAAAATGACTTATGTGGAAATATTTTACATAATTGCATATGTATAAACCATATCTGATTGCTTATAGTCTCATGGAGTGGGGAGGGGAGAAATAGAGGAATAAAATTTGGAATTCAAAACTTTAAATAAAAATATAAAACAAAAAACAAAAAACCTAGATTATTTAGTTTCTAATTAATTTTAATCAGTCTTTCCACTGTCTTTTCTTGAATTTAATTTTATTGCATTATGACTCAAAAATACATTTAATATTTTGCCTTTCTGCATTTGATTGTGAAGTTTTTATTGCCCTAATAATATATAGTCTATTTGTGTTAGATGCTATATGTTGGTGAGAAAAAGGCATATTCCTTTCTATTCCATTCAGTTTTCTCCAAAGATCTGTAATATCTAAGTTTCATAATAATTTATCTACCTCCTTAGCTTCTTTCTTTGTTTTTTGGCTAGATTTATTCCCTAAGAAGGGAATGTTGAGGTGCCCCCATTATTAAAATTGTATTGCCTATTTTTTTCCTGTAAATCACTTAACTTCTCCTTTAAGAATTTGGATGCTATACAATTTAGTGCATATATGTTTAATATTAATCTTGCTTCATTGTTTATGCTACCTTTTAGTATTTCATTCCTTATCTTTTTTGATTAGGTCTATTTTTGGTTTTGCTTGGAGATCAAGATTGTTGTACCTGCTTTTTTAAACTTCATATGAAGCATAATAGATTCTACTTCAGCCCCTTACCTTTACTCTGCTTGAAGTGTTTTTGTAAACCACAAAATATAAGATTCTGTTTTTGATTACCTCTGCTATCTGCTTCCCTTTTATAAGAGAGTTCATTCCATTCCCATTCACAATTATGATTATTAATTGTGTAATTCCCTCCATCATATTTCTAATCTTTGTCCTTGCCTCTTATTACCTTTTCCCTCTTAACCAGTGTTTTGCTTCTCTCTCCCACTTCCCCTAATTTGCCCTCTCTTCTATCAATTACCATTCCCTTTCACTAAATCTCTTCCCCTCCTACTTGTTCTTTGAATAAGATAATGTTATAACTACCAAGTCTTGTGTAATAAAGATTGTGACTCCCTGATATTTAAAATGTTTACTTCTGATCATTTTTTTCTTCCCCTGATAGGTGTGATATTTGACTATAATGATCCTTTCTGTTTTTATTTCAGGATCTCTTTCTTGAGTCAGTGATGGGTTCTTTCAATGCCTATTTTGTCCTCTGATTCCACGATATAATTTCTTGAAAAAATGCTATCTATTTTCTCTTTTTTGATCACGGCTAATGGTAATCATGATAATCCACTGATTCTGATATTGTCTCCTGGATCTATCTTTTCTATGTCAGTTGTTTTTCTCATGGGGTATTTTACATTTTCTTCCATTTTTTTCATTCTTTTGAATTTGTTTGATTAATTCCTCGTTTTTCTTACCATCATTAGCTTTCACTAGTCCAATTCTACCTTTTAAGGTTTTCTTTTCTTCAGTTAGTTTTTGCACTTGTTTTCCATTTGGCCAATTGTACTCTTTGAGGAGTTGAGTTTTTCCAGGGGATTTTTATGCTTCCTTTTCCTTTGTCCAGCTCTACTTTTTAAATAGTTTTCCAAATTGTTGGCTTTTTTTCATAATTATCTTGCATCATTATCAATTCTTTTCCCAATTTTTTTGAGTTTTTCTATGAGTTCTATGTGGGCTTAAGACCACTTCTCATTTTTCTTTGGAGTTTTCTCCATAGGTGTTTTGAATTGTTATCTTCTTCATAGTTTTTGTCTTGATCTTCCCTTATGCCAGAAGTTACTATGGTAACCTTTTTTGGCCTTCTTCCTTTTTTTATTAAATTTAAGCTATGCTTCTGAGACTTCTTGTGCCAGTGGCTACAGGCTTTAGTTTACCTGGTGCTGCATTGTTGTTGTCCTGAGAGTCATGGGGACCCTCATGTTTGGTTTATAGGGAAGAAGTGTGGTGAGGGATAAGCTGCACTGCTGCAGGCTGTAGGAGTCTGGCAATTTACCTGGTGTTGACATGGCAGTTACCTAGGATAACTCCTTAGAACAGGAGGGTCTGTCATATGCTGAAGTCAGATGGTGTGCTTCTGCGTATCCCTAGGGTTACACTGAAGAAAATAATGGTCTGGTCACTGGACGATGCCTGTTTGCATGGGACTATGCTGAGGTACATGGGAGTCTGGCTGCAGGAGGATGTCTATTTACCCAGGGCTACACTGAAGTACATGGTGATTCCTAGAAATGGGGTTTGTTGGCTTCCCTGATTTTGCCAAGGAGTGGTGTGGGAAAGGTGGGGTCTTGGTGTTGGTATTCCATCTGCTTCACCACACTGGAGATCAAAATCTCCTGTTGATTTACTGAGGTAGGGCTTCCTGCTGGCTTGCTGTGAAGCTTCCTGTATTGAATTGCACCTCTCCCTTTCTCCAAGTGAGAACTCCTCCTGCAAAATCTTCAACTTTCCTGGGCTAAAAGATTGTTTTCCCTGTCTCCTTAATGGTTTTGTTGCTCCAGATCCTGTCTTGGGGTGCTATTTTATGATTGCCCAGGAGATGAACATGAGAGGAATACAATGTTTAGCTGCTTACTACACCATCTTGGCTCCTGGAGGTAGAATTTGTTTGCCATTTTCTTCTTCAGCTCATTTTACAAATGAGGAAATTGAGGCAATACATTTAAGTAACTTGCCCAAGGTCACATAGCTAATATTTAAGGAAGACTTTAATACAGAAAAATGACAATTTTTGATGGTAGGCATTGTTTGCTCCTCTAGCTGTCTAAACAAAACTCAAGAGGCCTGGTCCTTATTCTTATAAGGAAATTAATTGGATTTATTGTGTTGCAAGGTGATTTTTCTTAAGTGTGGCTTTGATCACATCACTGTTCAATGAGCTCTAATAAGCTATATTCCAGTATTGATTATAATCTAACTCATTTTCCCTCCCTTTTCTCTCACTCCCTCTTTCACTCATACACACACACACACACACACATACATTCACATGCATTCATGCATACACCATTCTGTCTTGAATTCAAAATTCTGTATTCACTATGATGTATGACCTATGTCATAAAAATCAATCATGTCAATTATCATATTTAACAATATTTTGATTTTTTTTAAATCAAGACAACTTAAATGATGTGTAGACTACACCATACTAAGAAGTTATAAAGTAAAAATGGATAAATCATGGGATTTTAGAATTTGTAAATGACATAAGAGATCAATTTTTTTCCAAGTAAGCTCCTTAGAAGACAGAGATCTTCTCACTTGTTTAGCACATAAGAAATTCTTATTGAAGTGAATAATCCCCATAATTTTATAGATCACCTGTGGGTCCAGATCAGCAGTCATACACTGAATTTATTGTCTAGCTATGGCTATAAATATAATTTCAATTATGACATAAAATCAGTAAATCATAATACTAGCCAGTTTAACAGGCTTAACTAATATTAAGTCACCTCAGTGATTTGAATGAACAAAAGGGCTATTTTCATGTCACCAAGATGTAGAAGATACATTACTTTATATAGGAAGAAAAAGTAGGTGCTTGGGAGGCATTATTTGAGAGAGTCTAGACCAAAATAGGTATAATAGCTGCATTATAAATATGTATGTATGTGTATGTTTGTGTATGTGTTTGTCTCTGTGTTAGGAGGGTGGTGGGAAGGGTAGGAAGTGGAGGCTGATGGAGAGAGAGGAAAGTGAGGAAGGTAAGTGTAAGAGGTTTAGACATCACAAAGAAGCTTAGACCTCTTCACAATTTAGTAGGCTTAACCCTAATATATATAATATATAAATAATTTCCCCTAAGTCAAAGTTATTTTAGAACAGAATAAGGGCCAGAACTTTAATGTATTCCTATCTCACTTCAGACTTTTTTGTTTAAGACTCAAGTTGGATTTTGCCTTATATATTGCAATTGATTTTCCCTTTTATACCTTATTTATATGCAATAATCTTTAATTTCTAGTCATTCACTTCCTTCTTTTGTACAGCATATACTTTATACTCTCTTATCAACTTTTCAATTTTTCTCTTTTGTTTGTTGTTTTTGGTCCTATTTCAAAAATGTTCATTTTGAAAGCAAAAAACTGGAATTATTTGGAAACCACCAAGTAAACAGCAATTGCTGAAATTCAATTATGTCATGGAAAACATATAAAAGAAAGATTCTTTCCTCACCCATGATCTTGAGTGTTGATGTTTTTAATTAATTCTGGACGAACAAGGCATTCATGCTGGGAACATTGCCACTGCTGTTCTGAGCATGTGCTGAAAAGATACAAAAAATACAAATAAAGACTAGACACAACAAGCACATTTCAAAGTAAGTGGCAAAAAATTATGCCTTAATATTACAAAAATGCATGTCCTAGATTGATTTCTAGTACTTTGCTGGCTTCTTACTGAAAATGCCCAAATTTAAATGCCTATAATAAAATGTGCCATTCAATATGCCTGAATTACTCTTTTATTTTTTTTACTCTAGTATTACTACTTCATCTGACTTTAGGGAAAGGTTAGAAACTGAGAAAAATATATATGCTGTTTTCATTATTTGTAATGCCTCCTTGGCACCAGCTCTTTTACGTTCATCTTTAAGTACCCTCAGGTCACTCATTCTGATGCTACCACCCTCATCCATGGTATTTTCTTGAACCACCATACAACTTATTTTCCTTTATTCTATACTCATACTTTTAGAAAGGAAAAAAAATAGATTTACTATTCCAAATTCCTCAGTACAAATACCAATTCTATACAACATGGCTTTCATTCATCTTCCACCTCTCTATAAAAATTGTACTCAAAGATCATCTCTCTCTCACACACTCACGCATATACACACTCAATATATTAACACCACTTGGGATCATACTAGTATCTACCTTTTAGGGACTTTGTTAAGATCAAATGATATATTTTGTTATATTTAAAGTGGTAGTTGTTGTTTTTAAAGGTGCTTAGAACAGTGCCTGAAGCATATTAAGCACTTAAATTTTTGTGGCATTGTTCTGTATGGGATTTTACAGAATATCTCTACTCCCATTGTTTGCTTTATATTTAGTTATGTGCTGGAGCAAGCTCTTACTGGCTTCAGAGAGCCAATTGTTAAATTTTCATTATGATCGTTGACACATTGGAAATGAGATAAATGCTACAAATGTGGGCTTGATTTATTGCTTGTCTAGATGAAGAAATTGTAAATAATTCAGATAAAACTTAAAAGTCTCTGTCACATATATTTTGGAGAGTTGGTTGGTAAACATTTTTCAGTGCACTGATGCCCCTATCATTCTCTAAGCTTTATATGTCTTTTTCCACAATTCTGCAGAGAAATTCTAGCAGTACATCAAAACCCAGCTCAAAGGCTACTTCCTCCCTGAGATCACCCATAATCTTTCCAAGCAGAAATGAACTCTCTCTCCTTTGAATTTTAATAACCCTTTATTTGTGCCTTCTTTATAATGTTATAACCTTATGAAAGTTATTGTTTTATTATGTTATTATTATAGTCATTTTTGTAATTGTCTTATTCCTCTTAGAAGATTGTAAGCTACCAAAGGACAAGCACCTTGGTTTATCTATCTTTGCATCTCCCCTAATTATCATACCATGCAAGGCATAAAGGGATGTGGATGTAAATATTTAATAATTAAATTTCACTGGTGGTAGGGAGATGGAGAGGGGACTGACATATGCATGATACATTCTTAAGGTTAATCTACATATTAACATTTTCTGCAATGCTTTGTTAAATCTACAAAATCAATGAAGCAATAAATCAAGCCTTTATTTGTAGTATTTGCCAATTTCCAAGGTGGAAACGCTCACTTTAAAAATTGTACAATTGAAGTTGGTGCCAATATATCCAAATATATAGATTTTAGATGCCTAGTAAGAGTCTAAATTAATATAGAATGAATTAGTATATATCTGCAGTGACACTGAAAGTCAATCAATTTTATGAGAGAATTTCTTAAGCCTATTGTTAAGTTTAGGAACCAACAGTTGACCCATACGTTTCCTAATATGTAATATAAGAGTAATAATTGTTTTTTATTGTATTTCAAACCTTTTTCATAGAAAAATTAAGTGCATTTGTTTGCTTTTTAAAGACTAAGAACCCTAAATAGTGATTTTTAAAATACAATGTATCTGTATTTGGATTGATAATATTCATGAAAATCAAAGAAGCTTGGGAGGGAAGATATAAAGTTATGTTACTTTTTAAAAAAGTTTTAAAAAATCACTTCTGGCATTTTCCCTCTCTAAATGTTTAAATAAAGAATAGCTTCACAAATAATCATATTATTGACAGGGGAAAAGAAAAAAAAAAAAAGAAAGAAAATCATCGCAAAGAGAAATTTACTTTTTAGTCTCTTAGAGTTATTACCAGTTATTGCAGTTTTCTTTAATTACAGCTCCTTCCCCATAATATTGATGATCTCTGAAGCAACCTGCCAACATAATATACAAATGAATGAAAAAAATGCTAAATTATTTTTAAATACATTGAAATAAGCATGCTGTAATTTTAATTGGTTTTATAAAATGTACAAAATTATTTGGTGCCAATTTGACAAAGGGGATTTCTAGTTTAAAATTCTCTCTCTCTCTCTCTCTGTATATATATATATATATACATATATATATATATATATGTATATATATATATGTGTGTGTGTGTGTGTGTGTGTGTGGTGTGTGTGTGTGTGTGTGTTTGTGTGTGTGTATACATACATATATATATATATATATATATATATATATATATATATATATATATATTATCACATGAGTTAATCATGAACTACTCTCATTCAAAAATATTGAGTGAAAAAATAGAATTTAATAAAATGCTAATATTTCTTCCCTAAAAAATTATAAAAACCTAAGCAATCTTTATAAATAGGCATAACTAGTCGTTCCATGCACAAGACAGTATATAATGTCTGGCTAAAATATAAAATTGTGATGGCTAATTCACATTATAATATAAGGATGAAAAATAAAAATTCTCTCTGAGATTTCTCTCAGAAGAAAATTTTGTGAAGAAAAAAAAAATGCAGCTTCTATCTACATCCATTTTGAAAAATCAAATTTCAACTTATTATAACAAAAATGTTCTCAGATTGTCAGCTGAAATTGGTTGACAATCCAGCCCAAATACATGAACTAAAAAGAGCAAAGGCTCATATATGTATATGAGCCTTTGCTCTTTTTAGTTTAATTCTATACAATATTCTATATAATATCAATAAGATATCTGGAAAATGTCACTGCACAACTAACTAAATTGACCATCCATGTCATCATTCATGTTAAGGTTTACAGTGCTCACAAATTCAGCTTATGCCTATGCTATTATTCTAAAAACCAGGGCCTATTTTTGACATAATAGCTTCTCAGCTATGTTCTCTATATTGAATAAATACTGGAGGGTATATCTATCTATGATAAAAGTGTTTGATTTATAGATCCCAAGTAATTCTAATTAGCAACAAAAACTCATTGACTCAAATATTGACTACAACGTGTAGATCATTAAGATTTAACTAATTAATACATGTTTTATTTTTTTTCAAGAAGAATATCTTGTAAATATCCTCTTTCAATAGTCGCCTTCTTTTCAGGTAATCCATTTCTAAAATATATTGGTATTTCTGTAGCCATATAATCCTGAAAGTATTTATTAAAGACTTATTATGTACTTAGATGTATGCTAGTCATTGAGGATTCAAAGGTAAAAGTAAACCAGTTTCTACCCTGAGAAAGTTTATACACTAACATGAATAGTATCAAGTGCATATAAAGCCACATATAACTTATACTGAACTAGTTTTTGTATATAAATAGATAATATAGGTGGTAGATATATAGATGTACATGTATAATTACTTTATAATTGTGTTTCATAGATTTTTAAATTTTTATTTATTTTATTCTGAACTTAAGAAATAAAACAAGCATTTTCATATCACAGAATAAAGAAAGATGCTTGTACATAAAGCTTTAAATCAACTTGCACAGCTTATTATTCTTTTTAAATATATATTAAAGTTACTAATTAATTTTTTTTCCTTTCTTCTTCCCCAAACTTCCCCAAGATGGTTACCAGATGGAAATACATGTATAATGTATATATATATATATATACATATATATATATACACACACACACACACACATACATAATACATATATATTTGTGTGCATATGCATGTTTATGAAGATACTATATACATGACTTTTATGTATCAGTTCTTTCTCTGGATGCACATAATGTTTTCCTTCATATGTCCCTTATAGGTAATTTGGATATATATATATATATGTAAAATCAACAAAATTACTTATTCACTCAAAGTTGTTCTTTAAACAATATTAATATTATTCTATACAATATTTTCTTGGTTCTGCTCATTATGCCCTTTATTATTTCATGTAAGTCTATTTTTTATACATTTTAATGAAATATCTAGGTGGCTTCATAGATAAATCAGACCTGAAGTCAAAAAGACCTGAATTCAGACCCAGCCTCAGACATTTACTGGCCAAGTCACTTTTCTTCTGTTTACTTTCCTAGAGAAGGAAATGGCACACCACCCCAGTATCTGACAAGAAAACCCTATAGACAATATGGGTCATGAGGAGTCAAGCTGGACATGTCAGGAGTCGATTGAACAACAAGCATACATTTAATATATAATTATTGTTTTCTCCATTAGAATGTAAGTTGATTGTCTGTGCAGATATTTAATTCTTCATACTTGTGTTCCTAGTACCTAGTATAATGTCAGGCATATAATAATTTTATTCTGACTTAAGAATGGTTAACACAAATATATATTATAGATATAGATATCTATATATAGATATATAATGTAGATATAACCTAAGAGGAAAATGGGATAATCAGGAAAGATCTCACACAAAAGGAAATGAGAAGTCTATAAATATCCATATATTTTATACTTTCTTATATATATTAAGAAAGAAAGAAAACACAAAGGAGGAAAGAAAAAAGGAAGAAAGAAGAAGCGAAGACAGATTAGAAGCTACATTTCAAAACATTAGGAACAATTTTGCCCAAAATATCCTGGGTTTTTTGGAGGACTAATGGTGTAAAGTTTTGTTTATTTCTCGTCCTATCAATTGTATTTCATCATGAGTTAAATATCCAAGTATTGTATAACTGGATTATACATTTTAATTATGTTGAATGGAAACTTTTCCCACTTAAAAGAAGAAAAAAAAATGGTTTTCTAGATTTTTTTTCTCTATCATTCCTTGCTGCTTGATGAATTGTTCAAGTTATATCCACTTGTACTACAAATCATGAGGTTATGGACTTGTCACATTTGTCAAATCAATTATGCATGTAGACAAAACCATCAGTTCTTGTCAAAGGACTTTAAAAAATGGTTACAGAAAACTGAAGAGAATTTCTACAGCTTAAAATATACCACAATAAGTCAAGCAGATGTTTGAAAGGAATAGATTGAACCCTAAGTGGAATGGGGGAAATATGAGACTGTAGACTTTCTCCTAAAGTTCTGATAATATGAGTCTGCCATTGCTCCTAAATTTTGCTTTTCAAATGGTTTCATTTGCAGCTCTATATTTGACATTTGAAGTCATCTAAATAGCCAAGACTATCACCAAATACAAAAAAGATAACATTTTCTTGTCTACAGATTGAATGTAGTGACTTCAGACATCTCTGTTTTTAAGACTGAATTCATAACTAGATGATTAGAAGGAAAAAAAAATTCAGGGTAAAGAAGTGAAGAAAACAGAACAGCAGGATGATGCAGTGGATAGAGTACCAGTCCTGAAGTTAGGAAGTGATCTCAGACACTTAATGCTTCCTAGCTGGGTGACCCTGGACAAGTCATTTGATCCCAATTGCCTCAGGAAAAAAAAAGTGAAGGAAATGGGTTACTACCATATAGCTAAAATTGAGAAATGCCTATAAATAAAATTCGTGTGCCATAAATCTAGTTATGGCAACTTGGGAGAAAGTGTCTTTGTATGGATAAAGTATTAATAAAAATAACTTTGGGCTCTTTAAATAAATGTAACTGTGCATTCTTTTAAAAATGAAATTACTGAGCTGATTTCTTCATCAGGATATAACTCTAGACATACATCTTGATCAGTAGCATCATCATCATTATCATCATCAAGCAAGCAATAATAGTCCAATATAAATGTTTTGATATAAAATAAAATTATCAAATGTGCTATTTCTAGGATGAAAAAAATAGTTATATAAGATTCAGATTATTCAGTTTAGGTGCAAATAAAGAATACAAAATTTTTCTGCCTTCTGGAATGAGTTGATAATTTCAAATAAGGTCATAGATCCATAACAGGAAGGGATTTCACAAGCCATCTATTTTCCCCTCTTCCTTCTACAGATAAAGAAACTAAGCCCTGAAAAATTCAAATGACTTGCACATGTGCACATGCACTTGCAGTTGGTAAAAGGAGGATTGAGGTACAGGTCCTCTGAATTGCAACTCAGCTCATTTTGTATTGTTTCAGTGATTCGCACAACATTTATTGAGGAATTCAAACATATTTCAATCTATCATAAGCACTTGAGCCTTCAACATATTTTTAAACATCAGTATAAATAAAACTGTAAATAATGAAAATCACAATGCTGGCAATAAACATAATTAGTATTGTACTAACAATTTTATTGTCCATTAGATGTAACCAGATTGGACAACCTTAATTTTTAAACACCTAAAGATAGAATTAAATGGGCCCTGTGACAAAATAGACCCACCAAATCATCTGGTTGATCTAACCCAATATGTATATGCAGATCATCAGGAATCAGACTCTTAGGAAGGCCTGGTTAGAGTGGGTGCTACATAGAGAAAGACTAACTTTGCCCTACATCTTGATTTGTCATAGGAAAATATAAAGTCTTCTGTTCCACAGGCAAGATGACTTTATTAGGGAGATAAATGATAGTTTTGATTTTTGAAGAATATATGACGCTAAATGTTTTCCCCAAGGTTATTGCTAATGGAGCACCAAGTTTGAAGGTGACATTCAAGGTACGATGAGCCTAAAGAGCATCACACATTCCCATTAATTTTAGAGGGAACAATACAATGATAATTGACCATTTTCTTGATCTGTCTTCAATTTTTCTGTGATGGGTCAAGACATAGGGAAAGTATTTGAAACTGACTTATTATTTTGTAATTTTATTGGCATAGAGAACTCATAGACAAGGAGTTTCCCCTCTACTTCTATAGGTTACCTTCTCTGAAACTTCTATTTTAAAAGAGTTTCCTAGAGCATGCAGAAGTTAAGGGTGTGTATGACCAAGATCACACAGCTACTATGAGACAGTCAGGACTGGAACACAGGTTTTACTAACTCAGAGACCTGTTTTCTACCAACTACACCATTCTATTTCTCATAAAAATAGGAAGGCTATAGAAAAACTTTGAGGGAAATATAAAATGATGCAATGTAAATTAAAAGGATTCAGGAAAACAATATTCATAGTGACAAGAATAACAATAACAAAACCAAAACTACAGTGCAATTATAAAGTCCAAACCTGATCCCAAAGAGTGGGGAGGATATATCCAGAAATGAGGGAATCATAGGATCATAGATTTAGAAGTAGATAGAACTTTAGAAACTCATTTAAGCCAATTCTATTTTACAAAAGAGAAAACTGAGGCTGAAAAGTGTTAGTTAAATGACTTGTGCATGTTTACACATTTGGTAACTCTCAAAGTTGATTATTGAACTTCTGTCTTTTTAACCATCAAACCAGCATACTCTCTATTATACTACATAGACTACCTGTATGGAACATTGCATAATTCAGACTTAATTGATATATTATTTAATTTTCATGAATTGGTTTTATTTTCTTCATTACTATATAAAATAGTTCTTTTTGTAGAAAATGGAGAAAGACATATTTGAAATGAAAAATAAAAACAAAAAATAATAATAATTTTAAAAATAATGTAATCTTCACCAATAGGTGTCACCATTTGCTCTGAGCCAAGATAAAATATTCCAAAGGAAAGTATCTAGATTTTTAAAATGTTTACATGCTATTACAAATACCAGTGTATAAGGATGGCTATGTAGAGCAATTAAAACTACTCTAGTCCCATTAATTTAAGCAAATAGAACAAATTGTAACATTAGTTTTAGGATTTTTATCTTTCAATAAGGAAAAAAAAAACATTTCAGATAATTGATTTCAAGCCCTTCTCTTGATAGATGGGATAACTGAGATCTAAAAAATGTGAAGTAATTTAATATTTCAGGGACATAATGGATTTTGAACTGCTATGATTATGAATCTGTTTCAACTAATTAAACTCTAATTGGAGAACTTTACCATAAAGTATAAAATGTTGTGTTTTACATTTTATACACTATTAAGAGGTATTGGTCATAAAAAGTAAAAAGAATGAGATGATCCCAAAATAAGAGAATCAAAGAATTTGAGTTTGCAGGATACTTATAACTTAACTGGTCTTACATCCTCTTTGTAGATGACAAGAACCTGAAGACCCAAGAAGTAAATGACTTACCTAAGAATACTTAAATCATTAGAAAGCTAAATAAATTTATTTCAGGAAGAAATGCCATTTTTACTACCAATATTTCCATGTGGTTCTTATTCATGTCGAGGGTTTTATTCACACAACATCAAAATGACTGATTAAATGATTTTTTTAAAATGAATCACTTTAAACATTGTATGACTCCCTTAGTTAACAATGGCATCATTGGAGAAACAAATGGTTTTATAGAAAGAACACTGACTCTTGAGTTAGAGGACCAAGATACTTCTGATATTTAATACCTATCTAACTTTGGATTCCTTGTATCTCCAGCTTTCTCAAAGAGCTGAACTTGACCACCAAGATCTTTCAGAGATCAAATGTGATTCTATGCATAAATACCAGGAATTTGAGGAGAAAAATATAGCAGAACACATTCATTAGCTGAGTGTCATTTAAAAATTATTCAAGCTCACTACTTAACATCAAAAAAAACTTGAATATATCTCTGGACAATTTTAATTTAGACTGACTTGTTTAAAGATAAAATTTAATAATAACATAAATAGATTTATTTATTCACTAACTCATGTTTCGCTTGTTTAGTTTAATCTTTATTTATTTTGCTTCTTTTATTTTTCTCTTTTTTGATTTATTTATCTAGATCTATAATTTCATCAATTAGGAAAATAACTTTGTGGAAAGTATAGTTAATGTCCCTATAAGTATAATTCTTAAAAAGTCACTTGGAACAAAGAGGTTAAGTGGCTTGCCTATAGTCACATAGTTATGTGTCAGAGGCAAGATTTACATCAAATTTTTTGATTCTAAAGCTGACCCTCTTTCTCCTATCTTCTAGTTTTTTCAAACACCCATGTCTACTCTAGCATGTCCTAGTATTTGCCACTCAGCTTATCCCTGTAATCTCAGGTCTTGGCCCTAAAGTTAAATATTAAATATATATTAAAGTTAAATATGTATTGTTTTCCCAGTACCTACCTTTTTGATATATATTTTCTCCTTGGCAAAAGGACTTGTAATCAGGACAGCAATCAGAATTTTCCCTTTCACAAAATTTATCACAGTAACACATGGCATTTGCCTCATAGAAATGAGTTACACAGTCATCATTTCTGTCTTCACAACAACCACGAGTCCTACAGTAATGACCCTTATAAAGGGCTCTTTTAAATCTTGTCCTTTCCAAATCAGTAAAGTTCGAAGTTGAATAAACTTGCAGGTGCATACCTTGCCGTGAGACAAATTGCTTTTCCATCCAAATTTCTGTTGTGAGGTAAGAGAAAATTAATATTTTGGGCCAAGTCCACATCCTCTGGTCACCAGATCACTTCTATCACCTTCTGTTATGGTAATAAGTTAATCCAATATCTATCACAATGGTGATCCAACTGACGACTCCTTAGATTCCTTTGAGTATGTCAGTCTTGGCTGGCAGTATGTCTCACTGGGAAGCAACAACCTGGACTCTTACTTGAACTGAATAAACTTCATGTAGTTAAACATTAATCACAAATTTCAGTGTTTAATCAAGATAAAAGTAAGTGTTTAAATAGGCCATTGTCATTCCTCAAGTAAAACGTTTGTTATGTTTTGTAGCACATTAAAATTCTTCTTTCCCATAAGGAGAAAAATACATAAATTTTGTGAATGGCACATGAAGCATAGGTTGATACCAAATATTGGAATTTAAATCAGACTTCCTCAGAATACCCATGACTCAGATAATTGCTGAGAGGGCCATTCAAAATGCTATGAGGCAATCTATTCACTCCTTGCCTGGGACTTAGAATCCAGACTCTCATGAGATTGTCATATCAATAAACAATTGTTTTAAAATCATGACTGGTCACACTCTGAATTCATTTTACATCTGTACCAAATCTATCTATCAAAACCATTTTTGAGAGGTAAGATAGAACTTAATGTAATTGAAAATTTCATGAGAGGGATCTTAGTTCCCCAAAATTGCACCCATGCTTGGCACTGACTGGAAAATCTGCAGTATAGTCAGCATAGTAAAGGAAAGACAATTCTCCCATGCTATCAAGAAAAGTGGAAGGTGCCAAAAAGTTTATAGAGGAAAGTTTGAAGGTCAAAATGCTTTTCTAGCAATTAATACTTACAATGTGATTGTGTACATCATATTATAACAAAATGGGAGACAACTTAGTGTAAAGAATAAAGAGTTAGTTTCAGAGTTGGAAAAACCCGAGTTCAAATTTCCTTCTGACAGAGACTAACTATCTTATCCTACATGACTCATTTAATCCTTCAATGACTCAGACAATTGTCTAAGACTTGAAGTTTCAAATAGTTGCCTCTCTATACTGATGATAATACCAATATAGTTCCTTAAGGCATCTAGGTGGTACAGTGGACAGAACACTGGGCCTGAACTCAAAAAGACTTATCACTTTGAGTTCAAATCTGGCCTTAGACACCTACTAACTATATGGCTCTGGGCAAATCACTTAACCCTATTTGCATCAGTTTCTTCATCTATAAAATAAGCTGGAGGAAGAAATGGCAAACCACTCTAGTATCTTTGCAAATAAAACACAGCTAAAACAACTGAATAGCAACAACAAGAAGTGCTTTAAGGTTTGAAAAAGAACTTTACAACTACTATCTCATTTTATCCTTGCAACAGTTCTAGAAGGTTAAGTGCTATAATTATTCTACTTTACAAATTAGGAATTGAAGGCAGAGATATTTAATAACTTTCCCTGAGTTATATACCTTGTAAATGTGAGGTGAATTTGAACTCAGATATTGACTTCAGATCCACCACTCGAATTACTGTGTCACCTAGGGAGTTTTCTCTCTGGGAGTTCTCTTCACAGATAAAATGATACAATCGCTATCAGAGTGCAATGGGTAGATTGCTGGACCTGGAGTCAGGAAAAGATAAGTCCAAATTCTCCCTCATACACTTAGTGACTAAATATCATCTTAGGCAAGTCATTTTGATTTTCTGAGGTTCAGTTTCCTCATTTGTAAAATATAGCTTGTGAACTTGATAACTTCTCACTTAAAATCCATGATCATATAATATCAATAAATTATTTAAATTTAATTTAAAATTAATACATAATAATATATCATATTATATCAATATCATACTATCACAGAATTATTTAAATTTTAATTTAAAATAAATAAATTTATTATTTACCTGCTATATACTAGGCACTGGAGTTAAATACTGTATGTATGTATGCAAATACATATAAATTATTTATAGATATGGTTAGATTAAAACTGAAAGACATTAATAGTCTTAAAATTTAGATATAAATCATAATTTTACTATCAATCAAATGCTTTACATTAAAATGGTTGGCTATTAAAATCCTCTGTTAAATAAGGAATCTTTGAATACTACAAATAACAATTTCTTGATTTATTTTTGTTTTAACTCTGATTCTGAAATTTCCATTTTTCTTTCAAGAAACCAAGAGAAAGATTGTGAATCTGGTTCATTGGTAATGCCTGCACTTTCATGAGTATACAGAAGCAGTGAATATATTTCCTCTGCCAATGAAGTTCAATCCCTGCTCTTCAATTTACAATCTTAAAGAATTTTCTGAGGCATTGAAAGATTCAGTGACTTTCTCTTTAGTTACAAAGCCTATAGGAGCTGTGTCAGAGATAGGATGTGAAGCCAGACCTTTCTAACTCTGATTGTGTCCCCCTCCTTTATGTTATACCATATCTCATCATGTAGAATATGTTACATTTTGTCAACTACTAAATGAAGAGTATCTCAATACTGTCCTAAGAAATTCTAGGCAGAGCTCTGTGCTCACTCTCTAAACCCCACTAGTAAGTAATAGTCCTAGGAATCCCACCATTAAAAAGTCTTCTCTATTTTGATTATTTGTGTTGTATTGCTTTGGTTTTTTGGAGGTTTTTGAGGGGAAGAGAATCCTTTAATATTTTAGTTACCTATTTCTTCCTTTAAGAGGGCTCCAAGTATAATTATTCCCTTTAGCATCTTCAAATCACACCACAATTACTTAATAGCTAGCTATGAGCAAGGCTTAGCAGAAACAAACAAAGGAGACAACCCAAACTTCAATCTTTTTACAGTTTTTCCTCCAGTACCTCAATTAAGGAAATTGTAACTGATTCTCCTCTGGATCATCAAGGACTAACTGAAGAAAAAAGTTTAAATGGCATAAACAAAAGCAAATCTTATCTTCTTGATACATAGACAATAAAAATAGAAAGCATTGTTGGGGAAAATTAAAAATCTTTAAATCTTTGGGAGGATTTTATCAGTAGGATAACTTTTATATATACATATATGTATATATATATGTATATACATACGCATGCACACACACACACACACTTTTAGTGATCAAACTGTTCCAATGACTTAAGATACCAGAATAACCTGTGATCTGCTAATGACTCTTCCAACCTACTGACTGTGGCAGATGAGATCTAAAATGGGTTCTAAGTCTTCTCCCTCATCTATTTTTGTAGTTTCTCTGGTTAAGCTGAAATTTCACATGTCTTTCAAAGGTTAATGGTTAATGTGGACTTGGTCTATAATTATTCAATGCTTTAAAAAACAATTAAAACTTAACAGATCTTTGAAGTGGAACAACTGATCCTATTGCAGCTCCCCCAAACAACTGTAAATTGGAATACTTAGTTGAGATCCTGTTTATTTTTATTTTTCTAAGCAATATTTCTGAGAGACATAGCTTTATATTCAAATTAATCTGATGTTTCTAGTTCTGATCAGTTGCTTTTGGGTTTCTAAAATCATTCTTTTAATACTTTTCAATTCTTGGAATAATTGTCCACAGTATAGTGATTTTTTATGGTGCATGAATGCAAGCTAAAAGGATGGATTAGAAGTCAATTCAAGAAAAAATGGTGACAACAGAACAGCAGAGTGTACACAAGGTGACCCAAGACAATCTATTTACCTGGAGAATACACTTGATATATACCCATTTCACCCAATTCTCCACTCTCAAAGGCTCTGGGAAAGCCCTGTTTGAAGATGTCTGTCATCTTCTGATTTTATATACTACCATAAATGAACTAGGAGAACAGAAAATAATTATTAAAAGTATAGATGAAAGAGGGGGCAGGACATTGAAAAAGATAAGAATCTATTTTTATACATCTATACATGTGCATATATTCATATATATGCATACAAAATCCATAGATATTGGAGGGGAGAGACCTTGAAAACAAATATTTTATAAAAGGAGGAAAATAAAGTTGAATGCAGAGAAAGGAGAGTAATGAAGCATGGGGGAAAGAATATGTCATGAGAGAAATGGGAAATATGAAGAATTAAAGGATAAAGAAATAAAATAGCAAAGAATCTCTAATCCTTAATACAGACTCTTACACAAAACAATTTTTCAACCATTTCAGTCAAGCCTCACTCTTTGTGACTCCCATTTGGGATTTTATTGTCAAAAACACTAGTGTGGTTTACTATTTCCTTCTCCAGATCATTTATAGATGAGGAAACTGAGGTGAACAGGGTAAAGTGACTTGCCCAAGGTCACTCAGCTAGTAGTAAATGTCTAAAATCAGATAGTAGTATCAAGTACCAAGTAGTCAAACTTGGATTTTCCTGACTCAGACTTGGCACTTCATCCACTGCCCCTCCTAGCTTCCCCTTTCTAGTTGAATAGATGCTTGTTGAATTGAATATTCTGCATTTGAATATAAAACAAAAGATATAGCTGCCTAGGAAGTTGGGGCCGGTTATGGTTCCCTAGAAGGTGATAAGAACCATAGAATGTTCATCTCAAACTATTAATTGCACTAATTCATTGCTTTGATTCAAAGGAATACAGTTCAGATACATAACTCAAATCTCTCATTACCTAAGGACCATGAAGAGAAAGGAAGAAGCCATTCTTACAGGCAGAATTTCTAAGGGATGAAGTTTTTCAAAATCAAATCCTGCCCACCAGTCTTTTTTTTTTTTTTTTTTTTTTAACATTACTCTCCTAGCCAATGTTGCTAAACATGGGAAGCCTGATGATCCTTGTTGTATCACTCTTCACCATGGAATGGAAGAGCTAGGTTCAAAATACAGGACCCAGGCAAGGAGACAAAGCCATTTCAAACCCAATATAACTTTTTCCATATTGAAAAGTGCTAAGCTTAGAGCTCTTCATGGTCTGAAATATTTCGTCCACAGGAGTTTTGAGTAGAGGCTGAGGATGAACAGCCACATTTCCTGCTACAGAGAAAAGAAGGCTTTGGAGGTGAGAATATTAGGCTAATAGGCAATGTAGAAGAAAGTGAGTAATTGGCAAATCAGAGAAAATAGGAGACAAGAAGTAAAAAATAACTAAAAGACTAGGAATTCTTGAATGGCAAAAATGTGGAAGGTGAATAGAAGATAAGTAAATAGTATAAGGGCATAACATTTAATCTTAGGTCATGGGGTAAATATGGTGTAATTACATGAGTTTATGAAGAGTAATATGTCCTATTAATAACTTCAGACCTCCAAAATCAATCATCAAAAAGGTAAAAGTGAGAGTGTTAGATATGTTGAAGTATGTTCTAAGGAGTTTATTTCAAGGCACAATTATGACATCTACATTATACCATGGTACCCATAGGCATTCTTCCTGTCTCCAAAATAGACTGTTTTGATAATTTGCTTAGTTTCACCTCATTTAATTCATTTAATTGGCCCATCATTCATAATGGGTAATGATATATTGATGAATGTTTAACAATCAGCTCTCTGGGGAAAAAATATGCACATAATAAAAATTTCAGTTTAAGCTACCTTATTTACATTTTCTTCCTCTCTTCCTTGAATCTACAAAATCAACATATCAATAAATCAAATCACAATTTGTAGCATTTGACAATTTCATAGGTACAAAAATTCATTTAAAATTCAACCATCAGCTCTCTATATCTCTATATTTTAGGGTGACAAAATCAGTAGTCAAAAATATTTTAGTATAATTAATGATACTCAAAACAAACCAAGAATAGAAAAGGTAAATGGCACATAGATATTAATACATAGATAGAATATTAAATATTTACTTTTGGCAAGAACTGTGCTTATTTTTGTAGACATGAATAAAAACTAGGAAATATTGTGCCTACCACTGAGGAACTTATATTATCATGGGAAAAATTTGCTGACAAGGAAGAAGACAAGTCCAAAGAGTAGTGTACCCTAGGAAGTAAATCATAACTCCCACCCTTCCTGAAGAAACCTGAATTGACAAGAAGCAATGTACTAAAAAGACTCCTGAGTCTAGAATCTGAGGACTTGGTTTCAAACTCCACCTCAGATATTATTTGTGTAACTTTGGCAATCACATAATCTTCATGAGTCTCAGATTCATCATCCCTAAAGAGTAAGCAATAGATTAAATGGTCCCTCAGGTGCCTTCTAGTACTTTATCTATGAACCAAGAGTAAGGATAGAGTTGAAATTATTCCCTCCAGTTAGCCCTGATACCTTTCTCATGATTAGAATTTAAAATAAGTAAGTATAGTTGTTTAAAAAAAGATCAGTGTGTATAAAACTGTATTAACAAAGGTATAATGTCCATAAGAAAGGTAGTGATTGTCCCACTCAACTAGTCTAACAATATTTTTTGTATAATTTGGAAGAGGGGAGTGTAAAGGTCTGGTCGTCTCTAAGTTAGCCTTCCAGACTGCTTCTCAGCTCACTCTCCCAGCCTAGACTTTCCTTCCAGACCACCGTCTAAACTTCATTCCAGTCAGACTAACTTCTTGCTCTACTGCCCTCCTCTTTTATCCTAGCAGAGAATGGGCTAGTGAAAACTCAGTGGGGCTTGTGAGAAATACTTCAACCAATGAACTTACTCCTCTAAAAAGGTGCAAACTCTTTTAAACATGTAAACTCTCCCCCAGAAGTCCAAAGGTGCAAACTCCTTTCAAAGGCCTGAACCAAAGGTGTGAATTCTGAGCTAGAGAATTGTTTAGACAACCTGATTTCTCACCTTGTAATCCTTACAGGGGAGGAAGGGAAAAAGAGTAAGTAAGGGATAGCTGAATGAATGGAAAATTAGGTTTAAGTAACCAAGTAACCAAGCATATGTCCAATGTATCACTTAGAGGAAATGGACCAATTCATGGCCATAGCAACAGTGTTTTAATATAACTATTTTCCATATCCCTATGTACATTTTCTACTTTGTATCATCTTTGCCATTATAGTATACATAAGGTAAAGTGTCAAAGTTATTTTGATATGCATTTCTCTTATTATTAGTGATTTGAAGCAATTTTTCATAAAATAACTATTTTCTCTTTTTTTTTACTTAATAGTATTTTATTTTTCTTAAATGTAAAAATAATTTTTACATTCATTTTTGTAAGATTTTTAGTTCCAAACATTTTCTCCCTCCCTCCATTTCCTTCCCACTTCCCAAGACAGAAAGGAATATCATGTTATACATTTGTAATCATTTTAAGCCTATTTCTATATTAGTCATGCTGTGAAAGAAAAATCTGAAGAAAGGCAGAGCCAAGATGGCAGAGTAAAGGAAGCAATGTGTTTGAACTCTTTCTCAAATCCCTTCAAATACTTTTAAATAATGACTCTAAACAATTTCCACAGCAATAGAATCCCCCAAAGATAGAATAAAACAATTTTCTAGCCCAAGACAACCTAAAATGTCAAGAGGAAAGGTATGTTCCACTAGGGTGAGAGTGGAACATAGTCCAGCATAGGCCTTCTCAGCACAGCCCTAGCCCTACTTAACCAAGAAGAAACTTTGGGGCAACTGAATCAGTGACAGCAGTGGCAGTTTCTGAATTTTGCAGACCACAGAAGCCAAAGACAATTTTGATTGTCACTTGGGTGAGAGTGGAACACAGTTCACTGCAGGTCACAACAGCACAATGCCCATCCCAGAAAATCAGAAGTAGTCTTTAAAAGTCATTGAATCAGCTTTGCTGATTTCTGAAGCTCTCAGCCCACAGACACTAAGGGGATTGAAATACTTGGCTGGAAGAAGATTATAGAGGTCTCTTTGATAGCACTGAGGCAGAATTCTCTTACTTTGCTCATGCTCAGATCCTGGATGCCAAGAAAAAACTTGTGGCCAGTATGGAGTAGAGATACTCCTCAGAGTAGAAATTAAATACTGGTGGTTACTCCCAGACTAGAGCAGAGGCTAGGAGAGTAGTAAATATACATCTCCCTAGATCACAGTCAAAGCGCCTAAACCCAAAGCCTTCACAAAAAATATGAAATTGTCTGAGGCCATGGAAGATCTCAAAAAGGATTTTGAAAATCAAGTAAGAAAAGTAGAGGGAAAATGGGAAGAGATATAAGAGTGATGCAAGAAAATAATGAAAAACAAGTCAAAAGTTTGTTAAAGGACAGACAGACACACACACATACACACATACTGAAGGAAATAACACCTTAAAAAAACAGGCTAGGTCAAATGGAAAAGAAAATACAGAAAAAAAAAAATGAAGAGAAGAAGATCTTTAAAAGCAGACTTGACCAGTGGGGGGGAAGGGGCGCTACTGAAGAAAACAACTCCTTTAAAAGTAGAAAAGTAGAATTGGATAAATGGAAAAGGAAGGTACAAAAGCTAATTGAAAAAAATAATTTCTTAAAAATCAGAATTGAGGAAATGGAAGCTAACGACTATGAGAATTCAAGAAAAAATTAAACAAAATCAAAAGAATGAAAAAAAAAAGAAGACAATGTGAAATATCTCAGTGGAAAAACAATGAACTTGGAAAAGAGATCTGGGAGAGATTAATGTAAAATTATTGGACTACTCAAAAGAAATGATTTTTAAAAAAGATTTTGTGGGTCATCTTTCTTTTTTTGTAATAGTTTTTTTTTTATTTTTCAAAATATTTGCAGTGATAGTTTTCAACATTCATCCCTGCAAAACCTCATGTTCCATATCTTTCTCCCTCCTTCTTCTCCTCCCCCTTCCCCTAGAGAGTAAGAAATTCAATATAGGTTAAACATGTACAATTCTTCTATTTTCACATTTAGATAAATGAGATAAAAAAGGAAAAAAAATGCGAGAAAACAAGCAAACAACAAAAAGTTGAAAATGTTATGTTGTAATCAGTCCCCTTACTCCTCTATCTCTTTTTTTTTTCCTGAAGCAATTGGGGTTAAGTGACTTGCTTAGGGTCACACAGCTAGGAAGTGTTAAAGTGTCTGAGACCAAATTTGAACTCAGTCCTCCCAACTTCAGAGCTGGTGCTCTATCCACTATGTCACCAAGCTGCTCCTACTCTTTCTCTTAATGCAGACAGCTCTCTCCATCACAAGTTTATTGAAATTGACCTGGATCATCCCATTATTGAAAAGAGTCAAGTCCATCACCGTTGATCATCTCATAATCTTGTTATTGTTGTGTAAAACGTTCTTTTGGTTCTACTCGTTTCATTTAACATCAGTTCATGTTAAGTCTCTCCATCCTGCTGATCATTTCTTATAAAATAATAATATTACATTCATTTACCATAATGTATTCAGCCATTCCCCAACTAATGGGCATCTACTTAGTATCCAGTTTCTTGCCACCAGTAGATCATCTTTCAAGAAATGATCAAGAAAAACTACTCTAAGATTCTAGACCTAGAAGGTAAAGTAGAAATTGAAAGAATTGACTGATCACCTCCTGAAAAGACCCCCAAATGAAAACTCTTAGAATATTATATCTAAATTCCAGAGCTCCCGGGTAAAGTAGAAAATTTAACAAGAAACCAGAAAGAAACAATTCAAGTCCCACAGAGCTAGAATCAGGATAATGCTAGATTAGCAGCTTCTACATGAAATAATCAGAGGGTTTGACATAGGATATCCCAGAGGGTAAAGGACCTAGGATTACAATTAAGAAACTTACCCAGCAACACTGAGTATAGTCCTTCAAAAGAGGATATTAAAGGATTTTAAAGCATTCTTGATGAAAAGAACAGAGCTGAGTAGAAAACTTGATTTTCAAATACAAGACTCTAGAAAAACATAAAAATGTAAACAAGAAATAATAAGGGACTTAATGAGGTTGTTTTTTTTGCATTTCCAAGATAACTTAGAAGGATTCATGATGAAAAATTCTATCCACACCGAAAGAAAGAACTGATGGTATCTGAATACAAAATGAAGCATATTTTTTTTAATTTTATTTTTCTTGAGGGTATTTTCTACATTTTTGGTTGTTTATAATATGACTATTAGGAAATATTTTGCAAAACTACTCATGTATAAACTACATTATATTTTCCAATATAGAGGAGGGAAAGGAAGAAGAGAGAAAATAATGCTTTAAAAAGAAAAAGAAAAATCAGAAGGGGAAAAACCACAAGAAATAAAAAAGTGAAAATAGTATCCTTTGATTTGCAAATGTTCTACATAGCTCTTACTCTGGATATGGATGCCATTTTCTATTAGAAGTCTTTTAGAATTGTCTTGCTGAGAAGACTCATGCCTATCATAGTTGGTCATAGCACAATCTTATTGTTATGGTATACAATGTTCTGCTTCTACTAACTTCATATCGGTTCATTCAAGACTCTTAAGTTTTTCTGAAATTTTTCTGCTCATCATTTCTTATAGAATAGTAGTATGAATTATATTCACATACCACAAAATGATCAGCCATTCCACAGTTGATGGGCATCCTTTTAATTTCCAATTCCTTGCTAACACAAACACAGGTGGTACAAATATTTTTTGCACATATGGATACTTTTCCCTTTTCAATGATTCTTTTGTGATACAAACTCAATAATCGCAGTGCTAGATCAAAGGGTATGCTTAGTTTTATAGCCCTTTGAACATAGTTCCAAATTGCTCTCCAGAATTTCTGTATAAATTAACAACTCTAAACAGTGCATGGGGGTCCCAGTTTTCCCACATAAACTCCAACATTCATCATCATCTTTTCCTCACATCTTTGCTAATCTGATAGGTGGTATGCCAGAGTTCTTTTAATTTTCATTTCTCTAATCAATAGTGATTTAGAACATTTTTTGACATGACAATAGACAGCTTTAATTTCTTCATCTGAAAATTGACTGCTTATATCTTTTGACCATTTGTCAACTACATGACTTATATTCTTAGAAATTTGACTAAATTCTGTTTATATATTTTAGAAATAAACTCTTTATCAGAAACAGACTATAAAAATCATTCCCTATCTTTCTGCTTCCCTTCTAATCTTGGTTGAGTTGGTTTTACTTATGCAAAAACTTTTTTTTAAATTTAATGTAATCAAAACTATCCTTTTTTCATTTCATAAGATTTTATATTTCTTATTTGATCATAAATTCCTCTATTTTCCAAAGATCTAACAAGTCAACTATCCCTTGCTCTTCCAATTTGCTTATAGTATATGATAACTATTTTCAATAATTCCTCTAAAATTATCTGTTCATATATAGTATTTCAAGAACTTATTCTTTGTCAAAAGAAGACATCATTTATGTTGTTTTTGTTGTCATTATTGTTGTTGTTGTTGAGTCATTCAGCCATGTCCAACTTTTTGTGACCACATAGGTGATAAAAAGATCCTTCAATCCTCCACTATCTCTAAAAGCCTTCCCACTTCATATTCATTGCTTCCATCACATTATTTATTCTTTTTACCTTCTGTCATTTTCTTGGCTTTTTGTCTTCAATCTTTCACAACATCAGGCTTTTGTGAGGAGTGGGCTGCTTTGTTTTTTGCTGTTGTTGTTTTCCAGCAAGATCTGTCTTTTGATTATGTGGCTAAAGTATTTTTTTCTTTTCAAAGAATAGCTAGAATTAATTACTTTTAAGTATTGACTTTCTTGGTCTTTTTACCGTCCAAGGAATTTACAAAATTCTTCTCTAGCACCACAGTTTGAAAGTGTTGATTCTATACACTGCAGCTTTTCTTCTAATCCAGTTCTCAGAGTCACACATTGCTACTGAAAAAAATTTTGAATATATGGGCCTTTTGTGAGCAAGATGATGTCTCTTCTTTTTAGTATGCTATCCAGATTTATCATAGGTTTCCTTCCAAGGGACAAATATTTTTTTTAATTTCATGTTTAGAGTCACTATCTGCAGTGATCTTTGAGCCCAAGTATGTAAAATCTTATATTGCTTTTATTTTTTTTTCTCTTTCTATTGCCAGAAAGTGATGAGACCAGTTGCCAAGATTGTATTTTGTGTTTTTTGTTTTGTTTTGTTTTTTGTTTTTTTAATGCTCTTATTCAAGCCATTTTTATACTATGCTCTTTCCCCCAATCAAGAGACTATTTCTCACTTTTAGTTTTAGATAGATAGATAGATAGATAGATAGATAGATAGATAGATAGATATATGTCTATATATCTATATCTATATCTATATCTATATCTATATCTATCTATATCTATATCTATATATATCTGAGATTGTCAACTTTAATTCTGGCTTTTGATTCATCCTGGCTGGCATTTTATATGATGTAGTGTACATATAATCTAAATAGATAAAACGACAATACACATTCTTGTTATACTCTTTTCCCAAACTTGAAACAGTTCCATGTTTGCTTCTAACTGTTGCTTCTTGACCCACATACAGGTTTCTATGGAGGCAAGAAAGATGACATGCAATGATATGAAACATTTTTCACATTAGTCATGTTGTGAAAGAAGAAACAGAACAAAAGGAAAAAAACATTAAAAAAAAAAAAAGTAAAAACACCATGGTTTCATCTGCATCCAGACTCCATAATTCTTTCTCTGATAGTATTTTCCATCCTGAGTCTTAGAATTATCTTTGATCATTGTATTGCTGAAAAGAGCTAAGTCAATCATAGTTGATTATTGCACAATATTGATGCTTCTGTCTTCAGGTTCTCCTGGTTCTCATCATTTCACTCAGTATGAGTTCACATAAGACTTTCCAGCTTATTCTGATATCATTCTGCTTATAATTTTTATACCATAATAATATTCCATTACATTCATATACCACAACTTTCTCAACAATTCCTCAATCAATGGGCATCATTTCCAGTTTTTGCCACCATGAAAAGAGCTGCTATAAATACTTTTGTACATAGAGCTCTTTCCCCCTTTTTGATGATATTTTTGGGATACAGATCCAGTAACAATATTGTTGGATCAAAAGGTAAGCATATGTTACCAATAGAACTCAGCAGCAAGACAGAAAGAGAAATTGCATTTAAATAACTGTAAACAATATAAAATATTTGGCAGTTTACCTGCCAGGCAATTTTTCTAATAAATGTTAGTTGCTCTACACAATAATTAGAACAGTTCCCAACAATGTATTAGTATCTTAATTTCTCCACATCTTCTCTGACATTTATCATTTTCTTTTTCCATTATCCTAGCCAATCTGATAGGCATGAAGCGGTACCTCAGAGTTGTTTGAATTTACGTTTCTTTAATCAATAGTGATTTAAAGCATTAAAGCTATACATAGCTTTAATTTCTTCATCTGAAAACTCCTGTTTGGCCATTTATCAGGGCAATGTATAAATTTGATTCCATTTTCTTTGAATTTCAAAAATGAAGCCTTTATCAGAAACATGACTGGCTATTAAAAAAATGCTCTTTCTGCTTACCTTCTAATCTTAGTTGCATTTATTTGTTATATATTTGTGAAAATAATTTTAATTTAACATAATCAAAATTACACAGTTTTTATTTTTAAAATGTTCTATATATCTTGTTTGTTCATAAATTCTTCTCCTCTCATAGATCTGATGAGCAAACTATTCCATATTCTGCTAATTTGATCAAGGTATTATCTGTTATGTCTAAATCATGAAGTCATTTTGACCTTATCTTGGTTTAGGGTGTTAACTGTTGGTCAAGGCCTAGTGTCTGCCATACTGTGTGCCAGTGTTTCCAGCAATTTTTGCCAAATAATGAGTGAGTTCTTATCCCAGAAGCTAGAGTTTTGGAATTTATACGATAGTAAATAAATATAATCATTTATTATGTATCTTGTGTGCCTAATCTATTCCACTGATACATTACTACATTTCTTGGCCAATTCCAAATAATTTTGATTATTATCTCTTTATAACATAGTATTATAATATAATATATGTATAATATAATATTCATTATAATATAATATTATTATAATATAATATAATATGACATAATGTAACAACTTAACATAACATAACATAATATAATATAATATAGTATTGTAATATAATATATGTAGGCCAGTTTCCTTTACAATTTTTTAAAATTTTTACTTCATTTGATATTCTCGATTTTTTATTAGTTTTCTACATCTGTAAAATATATATTTTTGATACTTTGATTTGTTTGGCACAGAATAAGTAGGTTAATTTTAAAAGAATTATCATATTTATTATATTGACTCAGTCTAGTCTAAGCAATTAACAGTTTTTTCAGTTGTTTAGATCTGACTTTATTTATATAAAAAGTATTTTCCAAGTATGTTCCAATAGATCCTGGGTTTGCCTGGCAGGTAAACTGCCAAATATTTTATATTGTTTACAGTTATTTAAATGCAATTTCTCTTTCTGTCTTGCTGCTGAGTTCTATTGGTAACATAAAGAAATGTCAGTGGTTTAGTTAGGTTTATCTTATATTCTGAAACTCTGCTAAAGTTGTTAACTTTTTCAAATAGTTTTTTTTTCAGTTGATTCTTTAAGTATGCCATCACATAATCTACAAAGAGTGATTACTTTCCCCCATTCCCTATTCTAAATCTTTCAATTTCTTTTTCTTCTCTTATTATTAAGCCAATATTTCTAGTACAATATTGAATAATAATAGTGATAATATGAATTTTTCATGCCTGATCTTTCAGGGAATCTTCTAGTTTAGTCCCATTATAAATAATGTTTGCTGATGGTTTTAGATAGATAATGCTTGTCATTTTAAGATAAGCTCCATTTATTCCTATGCTGTTTAGTGTTTTTATCAGAAATGGATGTTGTTTTTTGTCAAAAGGTTTTTCTATATCTATTGAGATAATCATATGATTTCTGTTGGTTTTGTTATTTATTTGGTCAATTATGCTAATGATTTTCTTACTATATTCAATCAGCCATGCATTCTTAGCATAAATTACATTTGGTCATAATATATTATCATCATAATAAATTACTGTAATCTCTTTGCTAACATTTTGTTTAAATTTTTCCCATTAACATTTATTAGAAAAATTGGTCTGTAATTTTCTTTCTTTGCTTCTCTTCCTGTTTTAGGTGTCAGCATCATATTTATGGCATAAAAAGAACTTGGTAGGAATCCTTCTTTGTCTATTTTATAGTAATGGATTTATTTGTTATTTAAACATTTGATACAATTTACTTGTAAATCAATTTGGTCCTGAAGACTTTTTTAGGAAGTTCACTGATTTCTTGTTCAATTATTTTTTTTTCTAAAATGGCATTAACTGTTTTTATTTCCTCTAGTATTCATCAGGATAATTTATAATTTTATAAATATTCATTTCCCTTATATTGTCAGAGTTATTGGCATATGATTGAGCAAAATAGTTTCTCATTATTGCTTTAGTTTCTGCTTTAATGGTTGTGAATATACCCTTTTCATTTTTGATACTAGTAATTTGCTTTTCTTCTTACTTTTTAAAATTAAATAAATGAAAGTTTTATCTTTTGTTTCTTTGCTTTAGTGAAGCCATTGGGATTATGTGGTTTGCCCAGGGCCACACAGTTAATAACTGTTAAGGTGTGAGGCCTGATTTGACCTCATTTCCTTCTGATTTCAGGACCAGTGCTCTATGCACTGCACCATCTAACTACCCATTTTTTTTTTTTTTTGGTAAAACCAACTTCTATTTTATTTATTAGTTCAAAGATTTTCTTGTAATATTCTCTCTAAAACGTAATGTTCTCTGTTGAGATTTTCTTGAGGTCTTTGGGAGCAGCCTTCCTTTTAGTTCAGTAATCACCATAAGTACAGCCAGGTGTGAAAGTCCAAATTCTTTATTATCTCCTTCACAGTCTTGTCTCCTTCTCTTGGAGCTAGATTAGTTTTTTAAAGGCCTATCTCTCTCTCCTTGGTTCCAAGAGCTTGAGCTCCAACCTGCCTTCTCTGGCTTCTGAATCTCCCCCACTCCTTTTTGGCCCTGAGAGCATCTATTTATATGCTCCACACTGAGTACAAACCAACAATTATATCACTAGGAAACCATTATTTGTGGCAGGGTTAAATCAATGCTAAACTAAATTTAACCATTGTCTCCTCAATTCTACTTAGTGCCTTGTTTCAAATTCTGGCCCCTAACATCTCCTTGTAAGATTAAATAAATCATATTGAACCATGCTAAATTAGATAACTATTGTCTCTATCAATTCCACTGACTTAATACCTTGTAAGAATTTTTTGTTTCAAGTTCAGAGTTCTGGCCCATATCATTTTCTTACTTTCAATTTTATTAATGATTTTTGATTTTCAGTATTTCTTATTTGGTATTTAAGCATAGATTTTTAATTTGTTCTTCTTCAAGTCATTGATCAGTTCTTTCTCTATTTCATTGATACAAGCATTTAGAGATAGAAAATTTATAAGTATTGCTTTGACTTTATCCCATAATTTTAGGTATATTTCCTCATTATTATTCTCTTTGATGATTAATTGATTGTTACTATGATTTGCTGTTTGACCCACTTTTTTTTAGGATTAGATTATTTAGTTTTCAATTAATTTTGAATCTATAATTGTTCCATGGGCCTTTATCACATTTAATTTTATTGAAGAATGATCTGAAAATAATCCATTTAATATTTTTGCATTTCTGCAAATGATTGTGAGGTTTTTATGCCCTAATACATGGTCTATTTTTATGTAGGTATTATCTATTACCAATAAAAAGGCATATTTTGTCCTATCCTCATTCAGTTTATTCCAGAGTCTTATCATAGCTAGCTAACTTTTCTAAAATTCTAGTCACATCCTAACTTCTCCAGTTTACTTTATGGCTGGATTTAGCTAGTTCTTAGAGGAGGAGATTGAGGTTCCCACTAGTAGAATTATACTTTCTATTTTCTCCTGTAATTTATTGAACTTTTCCTTTAAAATATTTAATGCTGTGCAATTTTGGTGCATTAATATATTTAATAGTGATATTATGTCATTGTCTATATTACCTTTTATCAAGATGTATTTTTCTTCTTTGTCCCTTTTTATAATCTATTTCTTCTTGTAACCCATCCAATTTCTTCAAAATTTACATGCTTTACCATTTGGTGCATATGGTATCATCCTTTATGCCCAAATCATGTATCTATTTAGACCTTATTTTGGTATGGAGTGTGAGATGTAGGTATCTTATGAGTTTCTGACATATTTTTCCCAGTTTTTCCAACAATTTTTGTCAAATTGTGAATTCTTATTAATAGAAGTTGGAGTTTGGGGATTTAGCAAATACTAGATTGCTATAGGCCTTTATTATTGTGTTGTATGTATCTAATCTATTCCACTGATCCACCACTCTATTTTTTAGGTTGTACCAAAAGATTTTTATTACTGCTACTTTATAATATAGTTTTAGGTTTGTACTGTTAAGCCACCATACTTTGTAATTTGTTTCATTAATTCTTTTGATATTCTTGACTTTTTATTCTTCCAGATGAATTTTGTTATTATTTTTTCTAGTTCTATAAAATAATTTTTGACAGTTTGATTGGTATGGTACTAAACAAGCAGATCAATTTAGGCAGAATTGTCATTTTTATTATACTTGGCCTACCCATGACCAATTTATATTTTTCCAATTGTTTAGATCTGATTTTATGTGTGTTTCTCACACAAAATGTGTTTTGTAATTATGTTCATATAGTTTTTGGGTTTGCCTGGGCTGGTAGACCCCCAAGTATCTTATTTTGTCTACAGTAATTTTAAATAGAATTTCTCTTTGTAGTTCTTGCTGATGAGCTTTGTCAGTAACATATAGAAATGCTGGTGATTTGTGTGAGTTTATTTTATATCCTGCAATTTTGTTAAAGCTGTAGACTTTTTCCAGTAGATTTTTGGATGGTTTTCTAGAATTCTCTAAGTATATCCTAATATCATCTACAGAGTGATAGTTTTATTTCCTCATTGCCTATTCTAATTCCTTTATTTTTTTTTCCTTTCTTATTGCTAAAGCCAACCTTTCTAGTACAAATTTGAATAATGTGATAATGGACATCCTTGCTTCACCCCTGATCTTATTGGAAATGCAGCTTCTCTCCATTACAAATAATGCTTTCTGTAGGTTTTAGATAAATACTGCTTATTATTTTAAGGAAAACTCCCTTTAACCCGATGTTCTCTTGTATTCTTAATAGGAATTCCTGCTATTTTTTGTCAAAAGCTTTTTCTGCATTTATTGAGATTACCATATGATTTCTGTTTATTTTGTTTTTGATATGGTTCATTATTTGGTAATAGTTTTCCTGATAGTGAACCAGCCCTGAATTGCTATTACAAATTCCACTTGGCCGCAATATATAATCCTACTCATAAATTGCTGTAATATCTTTGCTAATATTTTATTTAAATTTTTTGCATCAATATTCATTAAGGAGATTGGACTGTAATTTCTTTCACAGTTTTGGTCTTCCTGGTTTAGGTATCAGTGCCATATTCGTGTCATAGAAGGAATTTGGCAGTATTCCTTCTTTACCATTTTTTCCAAAGAGTTTACATAGTATTAGAATTAATTGGTCTTTAAATGTTTGGTAGAATTCACTTGTGAATCCATCTGACTCTGGAGCTTTTTTATTAGAAAGATAATTAATGATTTGTTCAATTTCTTTTTCAAACATGGGACTATTTAAGTATTTTATTTTTTGCTTCTCTTAACCTGGGCAATTTATATCTTTGTATATAATCATCAATTTCAGTTAGATTTTCAGGCTTGCTGTCATAGAGTTGGCCAAAATAGTTTGTAATTATTGCTTGATTTCTTTTTCAGTGTGGTAAGTTCACCCCTTTCATTTTAGATGCTGGTAATATGGATTTTTCTTTCCTTTTTCTGATTAAATTAACCATAGGGTTATCTAATATATATATTTTTTCATAAAACTAACTCCTAGTTTTATTTATTACTTCGATAGTTTTCCTAGTTTCTATTTTATTAATCTCTTCTTTGACATTCAAATTTTCTAATTTGGTATTCAATTGGGTTTTTAAAAATTTGTTATTTTTTTCTGCCTTTTTAAATTGCATGCCTAATTCATTGATCTCCTCTTTCTCTATTTTACTTATATAACTATTTAGAGATATAAAATTTCCCCTAAGAACTGCTTTGGCTGCATCTCATAGGTTTTGGTATGTTGTCTCATTATTGTCATTTCTTGGATGAAATTATAGATTATTTACATAATTTGTTATTAGACCCACTCATTCTTTAGAATTAGATTATTGAATTTCCAATTCATTTTAAGTCTATTTTTCCCTGGCCCTTCATTGAATATTATTTTTATTGCTTTCTGGCTTGAAAAGAAAGCATTTCTTGTTCTTGCCTTTTTACATTTGATTGTGGGGGTTTTATGCCCTAATACATGGTCAGATTTTTGTGTAGGTGCCATGGACTGCTGAGAAAAAGATGTATTCCTTTCTGTACCTATTCAATTTTCTCCAGAGCTTTATCTTAGCAAGGTTTCCTAGGATCCTATTAACCTCCCTAGCTTCTTTCTTGTTTATTTTGTGGTTAGATTTATTTGATTCTGAGATTCCCTCATTACAATAGTTTTGCTATTTATTTCTTCCTGTAACTGGCTTGAAATTTTCTCTAGGAATCTTCTTGCTCTACCACTTGGTAAATACACATTTAGTATCCTTGCTACTTCATTATTTATAGCACCTTTTATCAAGATTTATTTTCCCTCTTTATTTCTTTTAATAATATTTATTTTTACTTTTGCTTTATCTGAGATGAGAATTGCTACCTCTGTTTTTGTTTTTGTTTTTGTTTTTTTACTTCAGCTGAAGCATAATAAACTCTATTCCAGCCTTTTGCCTTTACTCCATATGCTACTATCTTTGTCAAATGTGTTTCTTGCAAACAGTATTATGTTTTTTAACCCACTTTGCCATTTGCTTCTGCTTTATGGAAGAGTTCATCCCATTCACATTCATGGTTAGGTTTAACAACTCTATTTCCCTCCATCCTTTTTCTCCCCTATATATACTTTTGTTCTCTCTTTCCATCCTGATTTTAGTCATGTGTTTTCCCCACTCCACCCACTATTTTATATCCTAGAATTCCTTCCCCTTCTCTTAGTAGTGTTTTTTTTTTACCCACTCCACCCACTACCTTATCTTCTATCACTTCTCCCCCACTGATGTTTTTTTTTTAATCCACCCCACCCATTACCTTATCTCCTATCAGCCCTCTCTCCTTCTCTTAGTAATTTTTAAATCCACTCCACCCATTCCTTATCTTCTAGATACCCTTCCCACCTTATCATACCTTTTTTTCTGCCCTCCCTTTTATTCTTCCCTCTTTTTTCTTTTCCTCTTTCTGTTCCTACTTCTTTATAGGGTTAGATAAATTTCTATACCCAACTGAATGATTAAATTATTCCCTCTTAAAACCAAAACTGATGATATCAGACTTCAGACAATGTTTATCCCCCTTCCTTTTTCCCTAGCTTATAATAGGTATTTTGTACCACTTCATATCTTTAGCTTTCATTCTCCCTGTTCTAGTTTTTAATGTGTGATTTTCTTCAGTTATCTTTTTTACCTCTGTTTCCAAAGAAAGTTTTTTTTTTTTTTTTTTTTTCCAAATAGTGTAATTTTTGTGAATCGAGTAGGGAGAGGGAAAAAAAAAAAAAAAAAAAAAACAGAACAAAAGGAAAAAATCAAAACAGAAGAAAATAACAGAAAAACGAAAAACATGAACGTAGTATGTGTTGACTTACATTCAATCTCCATGGTTCTCTTTCTGGATGAGAAGCACAATTTGAATGCAAAACTATACCAACTACAAGTCAAGCACCAAATCCCATGATAGAGAATCGGGTCATAAATAATTTGTAAGAGATTGCCATTTAGAATTAGATACATAATCTCAACATATTGGAGATAGAATATAGAAACAAAGTGAAGTATAACATAAAAATGGAAGAAAAGTTGAGAATACATATTCAGTTTAGGTCAAAAATATGTGGGACTCTAAAGAAATGAAATTCAATAGGGACTTCACTTATCTCTCATGATCATTGAAAGAAAACTAAGAAGAAATTTTGACATATTACTAGAAATTGCTATAACCAATTAAATACTAGGAAATTTTAGAATTTAAAAAAATAGTATAATTAAAAAGTTAATATACATGTTAAAAAATAAAATATAAATGTGGATAAAAAGAAGTGGCCATAGGAATGGAGGCATCTCCAATACAAGACAAGAAGGCTACTGAAGAAGAAGTAGAAAAGCATTTTAAGGAGAGTCAAGAGTGTGAAAAGTTATGCTCTTTTAAATAATATTTTTTTTACCTGTAATGATTAATGAATGTGATTAATGAAAAAAGTGGCAAATGGCCCTATGAAAAACAAAGATGAAGAATAATATTTAAAGATAGACTGGGTAACAGAAATCAAGTCCTAATCCCCACTCCTGCTAAGGAAGAACTAATGTTTTGAGTTACACAATCTAGGTTATAAATAATATAATAATATAAAGATTTATTGTTGTTGTTCAGTCATTTCATTTATGTCCAACTATTTTGACTTCATTTAGGATTTTCTTATTAAAAATACTGGAGTAATTTGCTATTTCCTATTCCAGATAATTTTATAGCTGAAGAACTGAAGCAAATAATGTTAAGTGAATTGTCCAGGATCATAGGGCTAGTAAGCATCTGAGGCCAGATTAGAAATCACAAAGATATGATGACAAGTCTGGTACTCTATCCACCATGTCACTTAGCTGCCCTTAAAGTTTATTTTCCTCACAATAGCTCTATGAGCTAGCTGTTAGTACATTGTTTTCATGTTACAGAAAAGGAATCTGATTCTTAAAAAGATTAAGTGACTTTCTCATGGCTAGGGAGTATTGAAGTTGGATATAAGTTTTCTATAATATAGTTGGCAGTAGATTGTGAAAAATAAGAAGGGGGAATGGGAGTTAGAATAAGGAGAACAAAAGGACAAAGCAGTACAATTTAATTTTACATATTGGAGTAAACCAAAACAAAGAGAAGAATTTCAAACCATTCTAAAAAAGGGAGAAAATTCAAAGGGAATAGAAGTTTAAAAAATTAAATTCTGGTAATGTATTCAAAAATAAAAATTTAATTAAAAAATTAAAGAACAACTAAATAAAGGATGCAAAATAAGCTGAATCAAAAAAAAAAAAAAGATAGACTGGGTAAAGCTGCAATGGATGATACACAATTTTGAGAATACTGAAATGATCAACTTAAAAGATACTTGAAAAAGAGGGAGATACAAAAGGCATAGGAAAAAACTGAGATTTTAATATTACCACACAAAAAAGATCAAGAGAATACTCTAAAATGAACTTCCATATTTTTACAAAATTTTGCAAGACTAATATTCCTATGTCAGTGGTATCTTAGGTTGATTTTTATCTTACACCCCAAACAGACTATATATGCTTTAAAAAAATGTTCTTGAAAATATGAGCAAATAAGCAAGTTTCTCTAATAACATGAAATAATATAGTTTCAAAGTTATGTAGTAGAATGTAAGGTTCAAAATAAAAGATCCTATTTTGCATTCTCTAATGTAAACTATTGAATTAATAAAACAAAACATTTTCTTAAAAAAAATTCCTGCTTCAAATACTTAAGAGTTTGTTGTTTGAGCTGGGACAAGTCACTTAGTCTCAGTTTCCTTCTTATGTAAAATAAAATTAATGGTAATCTACTTCACAGACTGATTTTGAGAATCATTTGAGATAATATTTAAAATACTTTGGAATGTTAAATGTTATTTAAGTACTAAGCTTTTATCATCATCATTGATTATCTCAATTGTTCACTCCAAGTAAATGGAGAGAGCTCACTGTACCTGAATCTCAGTGATGATGCCCCATGATTCATTTCTGTCATTCTACAGAATTGGCCAATGTTTACACACACATGGAAGGACACATGAAGTTCAAAAAAGTTAAGAGCATGTATGGGGTCCATGTCATTGGAATTGTATAACCCAAGTCTAGATGACCATCTATCATGAATGTTGTTGGGAATTGGATTACTAGACTGGGAGGAAGGTTGGACTTCTACAAATGTCTTCTGAAGTGGCTTCTAATTCTAAAAATTTCTGATATTATAAAATAACTTTGGAGGATAGGAATGAATGAGAATTTCTAGGTGCTAATCCCAGATTTAACCATTTAGCTAACCCTAATCAAGAGATAATAGAAAAGCTGGGGTCAAGGAACTGAGTTTAATCTCTAACCCAGAAGATAGATATATCTCTGAAATAACTAGGAAAGCATTACAGGGATAAAACTCTGGAAAGTTCTCACCACTTCCAAATACAAAGCTAAGACGTTATGAAATGGTTAGAGCAAGTACAGGATGCATCACAGCATACAGATAAAGGCAAAAAAAATGTCATCCAACCTCTCAGAAACCCAGAAATAAAACAGGAGAAAGGACTCATTTTTTTTTTTCAAATTATCAAAAACAATTCCAATTCCAAAATATTGGGAACAGAAGCAAGATCAAAAGAAAATAACGAGACCAAAAACTTGTGACTCTAAATTTAATATAGAACAAGTCATAGATTTAAAGTTAGAAAATACCTCAGAAACTAATATTCATCCCAGGTTGAGATAAACTAAATTAAACTGATATAAGGCACCTGTTCAAAAAGACTCATTCATCTGAATTTCTTTAATAACTCAACTTAACTTTCTCTTTCTCAATAAGGGGAGGCTTTTCTGATTTTTTGAATGACAGTATTTACTAATGTATGTAATTTATATTTTGTCTATGTATATGATATATCTTTTTTTTCTCCCTTTCAGAAACAATACCCTTAACAGTACTCTATTAGTTCAAATTCAATTCTAGTACAATATGAGGCATTGAACAGTTAACAAAATAAGTTTTTTTTTTCTTTTGCTCTAATACTGTGAAGATGTGCAACAAGAATGTAGGGGTGCTTAGTTTTCATTTTCTTCATACAGACCTTGTCTCCATATGGAAACTTATCTAGAATATATTTTAAGGACATGATATTTTATTGGTCTTCAGAGAGCTATCAAATTGGAGGATCTTTGACTACATGCAGATGAAAAATTTTATGCCTTCAGATGACAAGAAAACCCCTAGAGCTAATTCAATCCTCAGGCCAATTTGGTCTCCTTTAGGGAAAAAAAAAATAATTCAAGGGAAAATTAGGTGACATAATGGATAAAGTGCCAGGGATGGAGTCAAGGAGACTTATCTTCCCTAATTCAAATCCAATCTCAGATATTTACTAGCAGTGTGACACTGAGCAAATCATTTATCTGTTTTCCTCAGTTTCCTCATCCATAAAATTTCTGGAGAAGGAAAAAGCAAACCACTTTGCAAAGAAAAACTCCAAAAGGGGGTCATAAAGAGTCAGGCACAACTGAAAACATCATGAGGGGGCAGCTAGGTGGCGCAATGGATAGAGCACCAGCTTTGAATTAAGGAGGACCTGAGTTCAAATTTGGTCTCAGACACTTAACACTTCCTAGCTGTGTGACCCTGGGCAAGTCACTTAACCCCAGCCTCAAAAATAAAATAAAATAAAATAAAATACTGCTCAAAAGAGGGAAGGAAATCCTGATCTTATTTTTCTTTTGCAATAAGATAACTGTATAATTATATTTATATTGGATCTAACATGTATTTCAACATATTTAGCATGTATTGGATTACCTGCCAGCTAGAGGAGGGGATGGGGGGAAGGAGGAGGGAACTTGGAACAAAAGGATATGCAAGGTCAATATTGGAAAAACTACCTATGCATATGCTTTGTAAATAAAAAGATTTAATAATATATTTTTTTAATTTTAAAAAAAGAAAGAAAGAAGGAAAAAAAGAGGACGTTCTGCCTACTTCATGTTGTGAGTGAGGGAAAAGCAACTGTGTCCTGGAAACATTAGAAAATATTAATGCTATCATATGACTTACAAATGGAATCAGAGTAAGGACTGTAACATCTTTTGGTCTTTATATCCTCAGAATGTAGAACAATGCTTGGAACATATAAAACATGGGTACTAAATAAATACTTATTGACTGATTAAATTAAGAGCTTCTATATAATTTTAAAATCTCCTATGTATGTATTTCATTCATATTATAATATAAACATTTTATGAACAAGAACTGTCTTTATTTTTACATTTGTATCCCAAGGACCTAACATAGTACTTGGTACATTTAAAGTAATTAATTTTCTCATGTTAACTGGGACTTTCTTGAATAATTTTATATTCATGAAAAGTCCAGAGACACTAAATTATGTATGTATATGAGTTTTTATCTATAGGGAAATGATATTCTCTAAGCAGTTCTAGAACACTGAGAGAGTGTGTGGAAGAGCTCAGAATTCTAACTCTACCTCAAATCTATCATAATCCCAAAGACAAACCTTTTTTTCCCTTGAAGTGCACTTTTATCTCTCTGAAGGTACCTTTTCTCTTTCTTAAATCCCTGCTCAAAATCCACCTCCTCCAACATGAAACCTTCCATCTGCATCTGTTTAGGATACATGAAAATATCAACAACTTCAATAAGCATCAGGGATAGTAGAAAAGGAATTAGGTGGTTCAATGGACAAAGCACTGGGCCTGAAATCAAGAAGATCTGGCCTCAGACATTTCCTAATGGTGTGACCCTAAAAAAGTCATTTAATCTCTGTTAAATTACCGACCACTCCAGAATGTTTGACCAAAAACAAACAAATAAAAAAACCCCACCATGGTATTGTGTATACTTTGATCCATAAGGATCATGAAGAGTCACACAACTGAACAACAAAGGAATTATATAAAAGGGACTGAAATAGGAGTATAAGAATTTTGATCTGAATACTGATCTGTAATTTACTTCTCAACTAATTTTAGGATTAACCACTAAAGCTTTCTGGGCCTCAGAATCTTCATCAATAAAATGGGAAGTTTGCATAAGCTCTTTCTAGCTCTAAAGTCAATGTTATTACTAATGTAAAAGATCTTCTCGTCAATGATGACAAGATCATAGATGTAGCTCAGCTAATTGTTAAACTCCTATGGGAAGCTTTTCCTGATTCTTCTACTTCTTATTATCTTCTCTTTCTTTATACTAATTAGTGTGTATATACTAATCCCTTTCCATTTTGTATTTCCCTCTATTATTTCATTATTATTATTTTCTGTCTTTTTAGACTTTAATCCCTAGCACAGAATCTTGATTGAATTGGGTTGGGTTATATTGGACTGAATTGAATTACATTAGATTGTTGATCATCCTAGCAGGGATATGAAGTGATTTGTGTAGCTTAGATTTTCATTTCTTCTATACATCTATTACTTATTGTTCCAAATCTCCCATTATATAATGTATTTCTCCAAGGCAGGGCTCAGTATCTTCCCCATAACCACCGCACCTTTTAAAAAATTATCCCACAATGTATGTATACAATACTCTGGGCAAAGTCAATAAAAAGTCTTGATCAAGTAAAGAGAGCAGAAGCTAGAAGAAACCTGAAGTTCAACTGATCCAATATCCTAATTTAAAAAAAATGCATCATTGAAATCCATAAATATTGGAGTGTACCAATTCCATATAGGAATTCAGTTCACCATTTATTATCATTTTGCTGGAAGAAAAGCACAATTTTGGAGAGTCCTCCAATTTAGGTCTCCTACTTTATCTCTGCAGTATTGACATTAATATAAGACTAAAATTATTTTTAGACCTACATTTTCCTGTGAAATAGGTAGCAAGCTTAAAGCTTCTTTCTGAATCCATTTTGTTGGTACATATACTGACCACTTCCCTGTGAGTACAATTTGGCAGGAGTTTCATGAATGCTTGGACTTTCCTTCATAATACATCCATCAAGTTTTTACAAAGATGATAAGCAGTCTTTTAGAATGTATATATTTTACTATCCTATGTTGCTTTCATTATAAAAAAAGGACTTGCCAGGAAACAGATGCTAAATGGAACAAACTGGGAGGAGGTCATCTGTCCCTTAATGCTGCAGCATGCATTAATGGGTTTACAACTTGGAAGTTTTGGAATTATATTCAGAAAGTTGAAATATAACTCACTAAACATCTCTGGGCACACTCAGGGAAATTAAATCTATGAAAGAAGGGTTGTACTTCAAAACAAACTCTTCCACTGGCCCTACTCTTCAGGTATCCTGTTATCCACCATGGTGGCAGGTGTATTGGGCATAAAGCCAAAAATGTCCAGAACTGGATAATTTGCAGTTTTTTTTTTCCAGCTGGGCAAAAAGGGAATAGAAAAAGGTACTAGAAAAGACATAAAGAGGTATATATTTGGGCCGATCCAAGGTAATATTAATTTTATTCATTTCAACCTATATTAATGAATAAAAAGTAAAACAATCTGGCTGCCTCCACATTAAAGGATCGAAGGGCCTGTAATCTGATTTTCCAAAAGGCAAAAGAACTAGGATTGCAACCAAAAATAAACTACCCAGCTAAGTTTAGCATTTTCTTCCATGGAGGAAGACGGACATTTAATGAAACAGAGGAATTCCATTTGTTTCTAAGAAAAAACCAGACTTAAACAAAAAATTTGATCTACATCTACAAGACTCAAGAGAAGCAGAAAAAGGTAAAAAGAACTCTTGAGAATTGTATTTCTGTTGTGAATATACAGAAAGTCCACATGGATAATTTGATTTTACTGATATAACATAAAAAGGGAAGTAATAAAGGGAAGGGGATAGTATCAGAAAACAGGAAAGGAGAGATTAAAAAGAGAGAAACTATATCCCAGGAAGAGGCAAATAAAATTTACCACATCTGAAGGAATTTAGAGAGGGAGAGAAACATTGTGTGAATCTTACTCTAATCAGAGTAAGCTCAAAGAGTAAATAATTGACATATTAGTTTTTCAGAGAATTCTCTCTCACCTCATTAAAAGGAGGGAGAGGAAAAGGGAAAGGAAAAAGAGGAATAAGGGAAGGGTACAAGAAAGGGGAAGGGACTTGAAAGGAGGGGGGAGAGATGCTAAAAAGGGAGGGCTGTGCATCACAAGTGGGAGGATCCAGAAATTCAATACTGGGGAATGGGTTCTGGGGGGACAAGGGGGAAAAAAGCATAATCAGGGGATAATACAATGGCAGAAAATGCAGAATTAGTTATTTTAACTATAAATGTGAATGGGATGAACTCTCCCATTTGGATCAAAAGTCAGAACCCTACAATATGTTGTTTACAGGAAACACATTTAAAGCAGGGAGATACTTATAGAGTTAAGGCTAGAGCAGAATTTATTCTGCTTCAGGTGAAGCCAAAAAAGCAGTGGTAGCCATCCTTATGTCAGATCAAGCAAAAGCAGAAATTGATCTAATTAAAAGAGATAAGGAAAGAAACTATATCCTGCTAAAAGGTAGCATAGACAATGAAGTCATATCAATACTTAACATATATGAACCAAGTGGTATAGCATCTACCTTCCTAAAGGAGAAGTTAAAAGAGTTGCAAGAAGAAATAGACAGCAAAACTATAATAGTAGAAGATCTCAACCTTGCACTCTCAGAATTAGATAAATCAAACCACAAAACAAATAAGAAAGAAATTAAAGAGGTAAATAGAACATTAGAAAAATTAGGTATGATAAATCTATGGAGAAAACTGAATGGTGATAGAAAGGAGTATACTTTTTTCTCAGCAGTTCATGGAACCTATATAAAAATTGATCATATATAGGACAAAAGATCTCAAAATTAAATGCAGGAAGTCAGAAATAGTAAATGTTTTCTTCTCAGATCAAAATGCAATAAAAACTACATTCAACAATAAGTTAGGGGTAAATAGACTAAAAAGTAATTGGAAACTAAATAATTTCATCTTAAAGAATGACTGGGTGAAACAGCAAATTATAGAATCAATTAATAATTTCACCTAAGATAATGACAACGATGAGACATCATACCAAAATCTGTGGGATACAGCTAAAGTGGTAATAAGGGGAAAATTTATATCTTTAGAGGCTTACTTGAATTAAATAGAGAAAGAGAAGATCAATGAATTGGGCCTGCAACTTAAAAAGAGAAAAAGACCAAATTAAAAACCCCCAACCAAAAACTAAACTTGAAATTCTAAAATTAAAAGGAGAAATCAATAATATTGAAAGTAAAAAAACTATTGAATTAATAAATGAAACTAAGAGTTGGTATAATGAAAAAGCCGATAAAATAGATAAATCTTTGGTAAATCTGATAAAAAAAAAAGAAAGAGGAAAATCAAATTGTTAAGTCTTAAAAATGAAAAGAGGCATCTTTCCACCAATGAAGAAGAAATTAGAGAAATAATGAGTTACTTTGCCCAACTTTATGCCTATAAATTTGATAACTTAAGTGAAATGGATGACTACCTCCAAAAATATAGGCTTCCTCGTTTAACAGAGGAGGAGGTAAACTGCTTAAATAGTCCCATTTCAGAAAAAGAAATAGAACAAGCTATTAATCTACTCCCCAGGAAAAAATCCCCAGGACCAGATGGATTTACATGTGAATTGTACTGTGGAGGAGGAAGGAATTCATGACCAAAGGAGAACTAGAGATCATTATTGATCACAAAATAGAAGATTTTGATTACATCAAATTAAAAAGCTTTTGTACAAACAAAACTAATGCAAACAAGATTAGAAGGAAAGTAACAAATTGGGAAAATATTTTTACAGTTAAAGGTTCTGATAAAGGTTTAATTTCCAAAATATATAGAGAACTGACCCTAATTTATAAGAAATCAAATCATTCTCCAATTGATAAATGGTCAAAGGATATGAACAGACAATTTTCAGATGATGAAATTGAAACTATATCCACTTATATGAAAAAGTGTTCCAAATCACTACTGATCAGAGAAATGCAAATTAAGACAACTCTGAGATACCACTACACACCTGCCAGATTGGCTAAGATGACAGGAACAAATAATGATGAATCTTGGAGGGGATGTGGGAAAACTGGGACACTGATGCATTGTTGGTGGAGATGTGAAAGAATCCAGCCATTCTGGAGAATGAGTAATTTTTTTTACAGCATTATCCTTTGTATTCACTTTTCCAAAAATTCCCCTCCCTCCCTGTACTCCCTCCCCTAGATGACAGGCAATCCCATATATATTAAATGTGTTACAGTATAATCTAGATACAATATATGTATGTAAAACCAAATTTCTTGTTGCATGGTAAGACTTGGATTCCAAAGGTATAAGTAACCTGGGTAGAAAGACAATAGTGCAAACATTTTACACTCCTTTCCCAGTGCTCCTTCTCTGGATGTAGCTGTTTCTGTCCATTACCATTTATGCATATGTACTGTCAAAAAATATATAATCATAAAATTAATAAATAAAAAGAGTAAAACAGTGAGGAAAATATATTAGTTGTAAGGAACTTCCAGATAAAAAGATGTGTACGAATAATCATAATAAAATGTGTTCCCCAATGCATCCAGAACCATCTCCAGTCATCCGGATCTATATAGTGTCAATAGATACAGAGTAAGAGTGGGAATTTTGCAAACTCCTTCCTTACTTAAATGCAATTCATTTTCCAAAACCAAAAAAAAAAAAAAAAATCAATAATTGAATCCCTCTAAATCTAAAAATAGAAAGAGCTTCCTTGTAAAGTAATTAGTTCTTCATCATGTAAACTCAAGTAAAAGCTGAATGATCACTTGTTAGAGAATGATATAAAAATGATTCATTCACTAGCTCAGTTCAATCCAACAAGCATGTATTAAGTATTCAATTTGAGCCAGATCCTGTGTTAGACAATAAAGATATGAAGGCACAATGGAAAAATACTTCATTGCCCTGAAAAACTCACATTTTACTAGGAGAAGTTTTATTTAGAGAAGAGGTAAGAGCAGGGCAATTTTGAGAGTCCTTTATAAAGCTGAGAGTCTCTGTTTCTTTGACTTTTAAGTGTGACAAGAAAGCTATAGATAAAGTGACAGAAGAATTCAGAGATGGGAGCAATCAATATAACTAGAGAGAAAAATGAAATCTTTTGATGTGAAGTCCTGAAGTATAAATAAGTAGAGACTGAACAATCAATTTGTCAACAAACATTTATTAAACATCTACTAGATGCCAATAACTATTAAGTTCTAGAGATAATATTAATAAAAATGACAAGATTCTTATCCTAGGACATTCAGATTTTATTTACGAAAATAAAATATACATAAATGAATACAAATACATACATGTACACATATATAAACACATGTCTATATATACACACAAGATAAATACAAGATAATTGGAGTTTTTAGTAGCTGGAGTGATCTGACTAGGTCTCATGTAGGAAACCTTCATTTGAGCTTAGTTTAAAAGAAATTAGAGATTCTAAGATTATACATATAGATGAGACAGATAATCTCTTATCTCTTCTAAAATTTAGATAACAAGGAAGCAGAGATAGGAAAAAAATCAATAACCTGAAATTGTAACTTAAAATAAGAAAATAAAATAAGAAATTTTTTTAAAGTTTCTGAAATATTTAATGAAACAAACTGAAAAAAATGACTTAAAAAAACCAAATACATAACTTTAAATTAAAGATTCATTATAAATGTATCTGGACAGAGTTTAGCTCAGTGCCTAGCAAATAGCAGGCACTTAATAATAAATGTTTATTGACTAACTGGTTGAAAAATGGAAGAAATTTCTGATAGAAGACTCACAGGCAAGGAGAAATAAGTTATACTGAATCTTGGAAAAGAATTTTTCATGTAAATAAAACCTGAGAGCTAACCTTAGTCATAATTGAGAAGTTCTATTGACCATTGACCAAGAAAAGTAGATCATGTGGTTCAATTTGGATAATTTAGTTAATGAATCAGTCTGCACATTCCTGAACTTTGAAACCACGACCACAAATCTCTTGAAATACATGACTGGAAATCTTGTTTGGTAATCATTTTTTTGTTTGGTGCAACTTCAGCTTGTAAATATTAATCACACAAATTATCAGGATAGAAGCACTTGGTTGGAAATGAGCAAACTGATTAAAGATTTTCCCTTTACTTGTATTCTGATATGGAAAATAAGGTAACTTCTCTTAAACCTGCCCATATCTTTCTAGCCAGATATATCATAAAAATGTAGTATTTCGATGTTGAAAGGGCCTTAGTAACCACTTAGTATAACATCCTTATTTTACAGATGAGGAATCTGAAGCTCAGGAAAGTATCAAGATTTAGCACAGTATTTGGCACATAGTAGACACTTAATAATAAAAGTTGACTTATATACTGATTGACTAAGTGATAGGTCAGCATATTAACTCAATTTAGATAATCACAAACCAATGCTATTTCCAGTAACATATACTGTATTGTTCTTTTCCATCAGACACAGAGGAAAGAACATTGCATGAGAATCAGGAGACAGGTTCCATTCTCAGCTCTCCTACTGATTATCTGGATGTGTTTTTGCCAATTGTTTAACTATTATAGGCTTAAATTGAATCATTTATAAAATAAGGTGATTGGTCTAGATTCTAAGGACCTTCCCATGTATAAATTCTGATTTTGTAGTGTAACTCATCATGTTTTGTTTTATATTTCATATAATTTTTTTGGACTGTAAGTTGCCTGAAGGCAAGAAACATTTTTTTTTCCTTTCCTCTACAAACTAGCATATTGACCTAGTAGGTGGTGATGATGATGATGAAGATGATGAAGATGATAGTGAAGACAGGTATTTATATATTTCTTAAGACTTACATAGTACTTCATTATATGTATATATATACATATATATATATAAAATTTCATTTTCTCCTAATAATCACTCTGATAGAAAGGCCCTATTATTCACTACATTTTATAGAAAAGGGGTTGCTAGAAGGTACAGTGCCAGGCCTGTACTCAGGAATATTCATCTTATTACCTGTATCATTATTTGAATGTTAATTGTTAGTGGTATTTCTGTAAGCTTATGCAAGGAGAAATTGATTCATGTTACTAATATCAGACTCCTCCAGTGACTGGAAAAGTCATTTGATCCTTTTTGCATCGGTTTTCTCATTTGTAAAATGAATTGGAGAAGAAAATGGCAAATCAGCTCAATATCTTTACCAAGAAAACTCCTGAACTGAACTTAACTGAACATTTATAGAAGAGAAAATAGACAGACAGAAGCTGAGAAACTGCTCAGGATCAAATAAAGAATAAATGTATGAAAATTTTCAAAATAAAGTTTTTCTTACTCCAAGCCTAACATTCCTTCACTGTACACTTACCTGCTTCGGAAGATATAAAGGTAACATTAAACGGGGAGGGAGGGGAGGAGAGAAAGGCGAAGCCTGGAATCAGATCAAACTTGAAATCCAATTCTGCCTCCCACACTTATTAGCCATAAGGTAAATAATGTTCTGAGACTTGGTTTCCCCCTGTGAATAAGATGAGGATAATAATACCCATAGAGATAATGTATGTGAATGATTTTGTAAGCTCTGAGAGCTTGGTTTAAATGCTAGCTATATTTCCATTTGGAAAACAAGTGGGGTTTTTTAAGAGTTTTCATAACATTTAGGAGGAAGAGTAAAAATTGCACAAATGAATTTAGAATTATAGAATCATTCATTACAAAAGTTAGGGACATATCATATCCTAAGATCCTCTGTATTTCTAGCTCAGAGGTCAGCAACAAATCTCCCTGGATAAAACTGACCTGCTACCACTCTGATATCTGGCATTGGATTGTGCTAGAAATACCTATTTGAACAATGAAGGCAACTACCATATGGTTTCTTAATTTAAAAGGATTTCAGAGGAATTTGGAAGGCTACACTTTCTATATAGGACCAGATAAGAAAAATGCATTAGCTCTCAGGGTAACTGGGTTTAGTGGACTAAGATGATTTATTTGCCTGACACAAAATCCTGTTACATGTCCATTGCCATGAGACTATAGCCTGAACTACATACTTTATATCTCACAAATTCCTACTCTGTTCTTGTAGGGATTATGTTTTTGACAATTCTGCTTTAGATCCTACCCTCACCTTGGACCTTTTCACATTTCCTCCTCAATCCATATTTCCGTTCTTATTCTGGATGTATTCAGATTGCATTTCTCAATCAATATTCACTCCAAACAGGCATTTCCAAGCTTTGACAACCTTGTCATACTTCCTAAGAAAAGGAAAAAGAATTGATCAGCAGGATGAAACCCACTCAATAGGTATCTAAGTTATCTACCTTAATATTCACCTTTGCTCTCATGGCAAGACAGAGAAGAAAGTGTAATTTTGATAACATTCCATCAAAACCTAAAGCTTTAGAACCATAATATACAACTCTTACAAAGTCTTTTGGAACAAGAGGCCCCATATACCAAAGTTAGCAAAAGCTGAGTTGTAACGAGCTGTCGTCTCCAGAAGCTGCTGGATCGCTCTCTGGGAAGAGATCTGCTGTGTCTACTCAAATCTCTCAGACAGATTCTTCTTCCTGTAGTGAACCGTTGTCTCCAGGCAGTTGCTGTTAACTCTTGTCCAAAGAAGTGACTTCCCTTCCTGCAGAGAGCCCCGTCAAGCCTGATGCAATTCAGAGTCTTCCTTCTTGAATCCTGGCTCTGAATCTCCTCCAGCTCTTATCCTTCTCCAGGCCGATCTGCTCTCTGCGCCCAGTGCTGTCTCTTTTTATCCTCCCAGAGAATGGGCGTGGGATAATGCAAGGGCTTCTGGGAAGAACCACCCCAGCCAATGAGCTTGCCCCCTCTATCAAGTCAACCTGAGTTCTCACCTTGTAACCATCCAGACAACCTCAGTTCTCACCTAGTAATCCCAACACTGAGTGATGTTCTGACCAAGCACATGACATTTTGAGGAAGCGTGAGAAGATATCAAATGATGTACCAAATTGAACACTGATAATAGATCTCAGTGAACATTTCTAAAATGTTTCATTGAATCATAAATTTTGAAAGCAACCTCAGAAATCATCTATTTTATTTTAATGATGTTTTATCTTTCCAAATACACACCAAGACAGTTTTCAACATTCACCTTTGTAAAACCTTATATTCCAAAGATTTATCCTTTTCTTTCCCTCTCCCTCTTCTCCAAGACACCAAGCAATCTGAGATAGATTAAATGATAGTGCAATTCTTCTAAAAAAGATATTTACATATTCAATCATGCTGGGCAAAAAAATCAAATCAAATCAAAAGAGAAAAGAAAAACATATTAAAGAAGAAAAACCATGCAAATAAACAACAAAAAAGGTGAAAATAAGTTTTGATCCACATTCAGTTAACAAAAGTCTCTCTCTGAATGTGAATGGCACTTTCCATCCAAAGTCTGTTGGAATTTCCTTGAATCTCCTCAATGTTAAAAAATGTTAAGCTCACATCTCAATTGATCATCATGCAATCTTTTTGTTACTGTATATAATATTCTCTTAGTTCTGTTCATTTCCCTTGGCATCAGTTCATGTAAGTCTTTCTAGGCTTTTCTGGAAGCAGCCTGCTCATCATTTCTTATAGAAGAATAATATTCTATTACATTCCCATATCAAAACATTCAGCAAATCCCCAACTGAGGGACATCCAATCAATTTCCAGTTCCTTGTCACTCCAAACAAACAAACAAACAAACAAACAAATAAATAAATAAATAAATAAAAAAAAGGTTTATACAAATTTTTTTTTTACAAACATGGATCTTTTATCTCTTTTAAGATCTCTTTGGCTTACAGATATAGTAGAAACACTACTGGATCAAAGTTTTAAAGTCTTTGCGGCACAGTTCTAACTGCTCTCCAGAATAGTTGAATCATTTTTCAATTCCACCAACAATGCATTACTGTCCCAATTTTTCCACATGCACTCCAATATTCATGATTATCTTTTTCTGTTATCTTAGCCAACCTCAGAGGTGTGAAGTGGTACCTCAGTGTTGTCTTAATTTGCATTTCTCTAATTAATAATGACTTGGAGAATTTTTGTATGATTAAAATTAGTTTTTAATTTCATTTAGAAATTGTCTATTCATATCTTTTGACCACTTAGCAACTGGGGAAAGATTGTAATCTTACAAATTTCACTCAGTTCTCTATATATTCTAGAAAATAGGACTTTAATAGAAACACTGGGTTAAACAAAATTTGTTCCCAGACTTCTACTTTTCTTCTAATCTTGGCTGCATTGGTTGTGTGTATGCAAAACCTTCTTAATTTAATGAAATCATAGTATACATTTTGCATTTCATAATGTTCTCTGGTTCTTTTTTGGCCATAAAGCCCTCCCTTCTCCACAGATCTGAGAGGTAGACTATCCAGTGTTCTCCTAATCTGCTTATAGTATCACACTTTATGTCTAAAGCATGAACCCATTTTGAGCATCCCTTAATATAGAGTGTGAGATGTTGGTCAATGCCCAGTTTCTCTCATACTATTTTCTACATTTCCCAGCAATTTTTTTTTTTCAAATAGTGATTTCTTATTCCAGATGCGGAGTCTTTGGGTTTATCAAACACTAAATTACAATAGTCTAATGACTGATTCACTACTCTATTTCTTAGTCAGTAGCAAATGGTTTTCATGATTGCCCCTTTATAATATAGTTTTGGCTCTGATACAACCACCTTCCTTTGCATTTTTTTTCATTAATTTCCTTGAAATTCTTATCCTTTAATTTTGTTATTATTTTTTCTAGCTCCATAAAGTAATCTCTTGGCATTGATATGGCACTGAATAAGCAGATTAATTTAGGTAGAATTGTAATTGTTATTATTTTAGTATGGGTTACCTTTGAGCATTTGATATTCTTCCAATTGTTTATATCTAACTTTATTGGTATTCAAATCTAACTTTATTTGAAAAAGAGCTTTGTAATTATATTCATATAGTTCATACAGTTATCTTGGCTGGTAGACTCCCAATTTGTTTTTCATTTTCCATGATAATTTTAAATAGGATTTATCTTCCTATCTCTTGCTGCTGGTCTTTGTTGATTTTGTTTAATACTGATGATTCATCTAAATTTATTTTATGCCTTGATATTTTGCTAAAGTTTTAATTATTTCTGGTAATTTTTTTAGCTGATTCTCTAGAAATCTGTTCCATCATTTCATCTGCAAAGAATTTATTCATTATGTACTCTAATTCCATCAATTTTGTTTATTCTCTTATTGCTAAAACTAACAATAACATTAATCATAATGGGCAACCTTGTTTCATCCCTGATCTTAATAGGAATGCTTCTAGTTTATCCTCATTATATATAATGCTTGCTGATGGTTTTTAGGTAGATGATACTTATTTATTTTAAGGAAAAATTACATTTATTCCTATGCCTTCTAGTGTTTTTTTAATAGATGTATCTTGTCAAATGTTTTTGTTTGCATCTACTGAGATAATCATATAATTTCTGTTGGTTTGTTAATTGACATGGTCAATTATGCTGATAATTTTCTTTATATTGAAACAGTCATTTATTCCTGTTATAAATCTCACTTGGTCATAGTGTATTATCCTGGTGATAAATTGCTCTAATCTCTTTGCAAATTTTTTATTTAAGATTTTTGCATCAATATTTATTACAGAAATTGGTCTGTAATTTTCTTTCTCCTTTTTGACCCTTCCTGGTTTAGATATCAGCACAATGTCTTTGTCATTAAAAAAAAATTAGTAGAACTCCTTATTCCCCTATTTTTCTGAATTATTTATATATTTTCGGAAATTAATTATTCTTTAAATTTTTACTAGAACTCCCTTGGTAAATTAACTTGGGGTTTTTTCTAATGGAGTTCATTAATGGTTTGCTTGATTTTTTTTCCCCAAAAATGGGACAATTTAAATAATGTATTTCCTTTGTTAATATGGACAATCTAATTTTTTGTATGTATTCATATATTTCACATAAAGAATCAGGTTGATTGGCATACAAATGAGCAAAATATCTCCTGATGATTGCTCCAATTTCCTCTTCATTGGTTAAGTTCACTTCTTTCATTTTGATACTGGTAATTTGATTTTCTTGTTTCCTTTTTCTAATCAAATTAACAAAAGGTTTTTTCTTTTGTTGGGTTTTTTTTTCATAAAATCAACTCAGTTTTGTTTATTACTTCAATAGTTTTATTATTTTCAATTTTTGATTTTCAGAATTTCTAATTTTCGCAGTCTATTTCCTGACTTTTTAACTCTTTGCTAAAGTGGTACTCTGCTTCCAGAGCAGAGGAGATACATTCCTGAGTTTCAAATTTTTGTGCAGCTGTTTTCATATATAATTCTGAAGATCTGCAAATTTTTTGTTCTTCTAATATGGTATGATCTAGGGAGAGATCTGTTTATTAGTCTCTTAGACTGTGATCTGGTCTGTGAGAATACACAAGCAGTCTTTTCTGCTCTGGAACCTTGACTAAACTCCCATTCTCCTAGGGTTGCAACCTTTTGTATGCTAGTGTTCCTCCTCACCTTAGGACTGAGTACCAGGACTATGACCTAGATCTAGAATTCGATCTTGGTGCTAGCCAAGGAATTACTGTAATTTCTTTCTGACAAATTGTCAGATCCTTTTACTCTGAGAGCTGAGAAATGCAGAAACTGCCACTGTCACCATTAATTCAGTTGCTGCCAAAACCATCTGCTGGTTTGTTCAGGCCCAGCCTGCACTGGCTAGACTCTACTCTCACTCACGAGCAAAAGATCTTTCCTGCTTATTTTCTAATTTGCCTTAGGCTGGACAATTGTTTCACTCCATCCTTTTGTGGATTCTGCTGTGGCAGAATTTGTTTTGAGGCATAATTTAAAGTTTTTTGTAGGGATTTGGAGAAGAGTTTAGATAAGTCTCTACCTTTTTTCTGTCATCTTGGCTCTGTGCTTGCAACCAGTACACTTTCAAAGACTGGCTCTTTGATGAATCTGTCAAATTAGGGTGCAGCAACTTTAGCTAAGGATGGGCTATATAATAGAGTATGCAGGCAAATTCTCTATATATCCTCTTGCTTAATGAATGATGGTGATGATAATGCCAGCTAACATATGTATGTGTGTGTGTATGTGTGTGTGTTTGTGTGTGTGTATATATATATATATATATATATATACACACACACATACAAGCATATACATATTATATATATATATATATATATATATATATATATATATATATATATATATATATATATATATATATACACACACACATACAAGCATATACATATTAGCTAGCATCACATATATTCATATATACATACACATGTGTATATAAATATTCATATATGTAGACATGCATGTATATATGTGTGTGTCTGTTAGGTTCTTACTAAGTGCTAATGAGATAATGAGATATTAAGTTCTTACTAAGTGCTAAGTCGGTACTTAACAATTCTCTAGTTCTGGCCTTCACCAGCTAATTGCTCAAAAGTGAATTGTGTGTTAACTCCTATTTCCAAATTGCATCTGACTTGGTTCTTACATAATTCATGAAAGTCTGTAGCGAGCTGTTGTCTCCAGAAGCTGCTGGATGGCTCTCTGGGAAGAGATCTGCTGTGTCTACTCAAATCTTTCAGACAGATTCTTCTTCCTGTAGTGAACTGTTGTAACCAGGCAGTTGCTGTTAACTCTTGTCCAGAGAAGTGACTTCCCTTCCTGCAGAGAGCCGACTTCCCTTCCTGCAGAGAGCTGCGTCAAGCCAGATGTAGTGCAGAGTCTTCTTCTTGAATCCTGGCTCTGAATCTCCTCCAGCTCTTGTCCTTCTCCAGGCCGACTAACTTTCCCACTGTTGTCTCTTTTATCCTCTCAGAGAATGGGTGTGGGATAATGCAAGGGCTTCTGGGAAGAACCACTTCAGCCAATGAGCTTGCTCCTTCTATCAAGTCAACCTGAGTTCTCACCTTGTAATTGTCCAGACAACCTGAATTCTCACCTTGTCACTGTCCAGACAACCTGAGTTCTCACCTAGTAATCCTAACAAAAGTCCACAAGCCATAACAAATTTTGTCCAGGTTCTAGACATGTCCTTACTATGGATTTCCAATCATTCGGGGTTAGGACTTCATAAGACAAACCATCTAGTAACATTTTAACATAAGCTGATGTAGCCCCATAAAGGGTACAACCTTTTTTCAAATCTTTAATTTTATTCAAATCTAAAGGTACATATCTTCTCCTTTTTTGACCTACAGAGTCAATATCTTCAATCACAGGATATGCATGTATAAAATCACTTATATCCTGTCCTTCTCTCTTAGCTTTAACCAATGCTTTTTCTAATCTTGTCATAGGCTGCTTCACAGGTGATTCTGTTTGTGTTTCTGTCTCTTCCCCTCCTCCTTCTTGCTCCACCCCAAAGGGTTAATTGAGGGAGGAGATGGGAAATGCTCCTGTTGCTCAGAATTGTACTTAACTTCATTGTTATTTGATTCATCCTTTTCACCTAGTTTAGTTGACACCTCCCCATTTTGCTCCTTCTTCTCTTCCTTTAGAATAACAATTTTTTAAAGCCATTTGGATTAAATTGTAGGTATGAAGTGTATCTTTGGAAATTAAGTTTGGTTTGGAAATGTAAGGTCCGGGTTAGTTCCTCTGAAGGGCTCAGAATAAGTCCTTAAATGTGAAGGTCTGGGCTAGCTCCTCTAAAGGGCTCAGAATAAGACCTTGTCAGGACAAGCAAAAGTCCTTGCCCCACGTTGTGGACACCCTTATGTAAAGTTCTGTTGTCTCCAGAAACTGCCGATTGCTCTCTGGGAGGAGATCTGCTGTCCCAACTCAGTCTCTCGGCCAGATTCTTCTTCCTGTAGCAAACCGCCAACCCTGACCCAGAGTCAAGACTCCCTCCCGCCCCTTCTAATGACTGTTGAATGCTATCTTTACATGTATTTGGGAAAATAAAATATTATTTTAAAAAGAAAAAAGAAAGAAAACAAATAACTGTACCTTTTGGCAAAGACAAAGGCCATTGTGAACTTTTTGTATGACTGAGATCCAACATTTGATGTCAATTGCTCTCCTCATTTTCATCATGTGGTGTGAGGAACATCAATCACATTAATTAGCTTGAGCTAATGTTGGGCTGAAATAGTTCATCAGTCACAGGACCATCTCTTCTTAATCCTGAGGTTTATCACTTCCAAGAAGGAAGAGACAAGTTTAAATTTTACTGTTAGACAAGTCCTCCTAGTTCAGATTAAGGTTTTTGCCTGTGATGAAACTCAATCTAATTTATGGTGACCACCCCATTTGTACACCTCAAATTACCATTAGAGCTAAAGGAAAGGAGTGATTGAGAACAAAAGTGTGGAGGAAGTTTGAGCTCTAGAGCAAATTTATGGCCTTGCTGGCTTTTTCTTATGCATCTGAGCTTTACAAACCTCAGATCCTTCAAAGGTGTGGAGTATTTCCTTTCTATTTGAAAGGGCTTTTCCTGGGCTCTAAAATCCTTTAACTTTAATAAATCTAAAGGGATTATACCCCTACATCTGTAAAATGCAGATATCATTAATAATTGCTTCCAAGAATCAAAATGAAGACCAGAAGAGATAATTTATGCCCCTCACAAACTTGAAAATTAATTATAAGGAGGAGGAGGAAGATTCCATTGATTCAAGGTAATGCATACCAAAACATTGTCCAGGCTGAGAAGTTCAGGAAAAGGACTTACTATCCCATGGACAAACTGAAGGGAGTTATGACCACCCATATCTGACCTAAGACACTTATAACCTTCTCTAAGTCCTTGGAATTCCCCTGTATTTGTTGTAAAAAAAAAAAAATCTGGAAAATAGAGAATGTTGATTGCTTTAAGAAAAGTAAATGAACACGTGGAAACTATGGGAACTCTTCAGCCTGGACTTCCATCTCCTAATCAGTTGCCTAGAGAATGGCCTCTTTGGGTTATAGATATTAAGGATTGTTTCTATTCTATTTTTCTGGATAAGGAGGATATGAAAAGTTTTGCCTTTTCAGTACCCAGTGTTAATTTAGCTGAACCTTACAAAAGATATGAATGGACAGTTTTGCCACAGGAAATGAAAAATAGCCTTACTATGTATCAAATATGTGTTGCTGCTGCTCTTACTTCAGTAAGAAAAGCATTTCCAAAAGTTATCTTGTTACATTATATGGATGATATCTTGGGGTGTGCACCTGAGAAACAAATATTAGAAGCATGTCTACAAAAGACCATAGAAACACTAAGGAACTACAAATTGCAGATAATTTCAGAAAAAATTCAAAGACATGCTCCTTTTCAATATTTAGGATATGAAGTATATCCTAAGGTATTTATAATACAAAAACTTTCCTTAAGAACAGAGAAGTTAAATACCTTAAATGATTTTCAGAAATTGATAGGATATATCTAATGGATGTGTCCAGTGTTAGGCTTAATTTTGAATCAATTGCAACCTTTATATGACATTTTAAGGGGAGACAGTGCTTTAAACGCATCACATCAGTTTATAAAAGAAGCTCAAGAGGCTTTGAGAGAAGTTGAACTCGCTTTATCCAATATGGTTGAAAGAGTTACACAAAAACTCTTTGAAATATAACTTTTTGCTACAAAAGAGGCAGCCACAGCAGTCATTTATCAAGGTCACAGTGTGGTAGAGTGGGTGAATCTCCCAGCAAAACCAGAACAACGCCTTATTACTTGCCCAATGCTTATGGCTAGAATTTTATTAAAGGATATTAAGCAAAATTGTACACTATTTTGAAGTCTGATTCTTTTTGTACAGAAAAATAACTGTTTGGACATGTATACATATATAGTATTTAATTTATACTTTAACATATTTAATATATACTGGTCAACATGCCATCTGGGAAAGGGGGTCAGGGGAAGGAGGGGAAAAATTGGAATAAAAGGTTTGGTAATTGTCAATGCTGTAAAATTACCCATGCATAATCTTGTAAATAAGAAGCTATCTTTAAAAAAGGACATTAAGTGAGTAGTACAATTATCTGGGATAAGACCTGACAAGATATACACCTTTTGTACCAATGCACAAATTAATGTATGCTGTGAAACCAACAAGAGTGGCACATTTTATTGGCCGTGGCTCCAAATTTTACACACAGGGCTCCATTAAAGATAACCAGGCTATTACATAATTGGCAATGGTTTTTTGAAGAAAAATTTTCTAATGTTCCTCTTACAGGACCAATTATCTTTACAGATGCATCCAAACATAACATTTGTGATGTATATTCTTATGTCTTAACTATAAAGAGAGTAGTCAGAACTCCTTTTCAGTCCACTCAGCAGAATAAATTATATGCAATCATTCTAGCTCTTACTTATCATTTAGGAGATGTATATATAATGTCTGATTTGGCCTGTTCAGTAGGTGTGATACAAAGAATTGCCATAGCCCAAATAAAATTTGTAGCTTCTAATATATATCAGCTCTTTAAGGAACTTCAGGAGCAAGTGAGAAAGCATACAACTAAGATTTATATCTTTCATGTCCACTCTCATAGTGGACTCCCAGGTCCTATTTTTCATGGAAATTAAAAGACTTTGGACTTTATTCCTGATTATTCTCTTTGTGATTATTCTGCTGAGACCAAGGCTGGTCCAAAGGCCCTCCAGAAAGCTAACTAGAACATTATAAGATAATATGTTTATAGTGTTTTAAAGTATTCAGAGTTCTTTATAAATATATCTCAGTTGAACCTTGAGCTAATGGAGTAAAGGTAAGGTTGCCATATGACTACAGTGAATGGGAGAAAACATATTTAAAGTAATAGGATCACTGATCTGAAACTAGAAAGGATCTTTGAGGTCGACCCCTCATTTAAAAGATGAGAAACTAAGGGTCAGAAAAGCTAAGAAAGTTGTCTAATATCATAAAGTAATTAATAGCATGTTTTTGACTTTTACTTATTTATTTATTTACTTGCTTATTCATTCATTCGTTTGTTTGTTAATTTTTTTTATCTAGCCCCAGTAAAAATGTGCAAAATTGTGAAAATGCCTAACACAAAGAACCTAAGCAACATTATAATCACCATACAAATCTTCCAAAGCTAATAAGGTTATATTTCTAGAGCAAGGTTTTGCTGGGATTTTCTCCAAACTCTAGGCCTGAGAAGAAGATAAAATTATATTTTGAGGAAAGCTTCTAAAATTGCTTTCCCAGAATCATCCAACAAAGTTTGAGCTGGGAGATTAGAAAGGATCCAGACATACCAAGCTAACTTCCTTAGCTAGCTAAGGCTCTAGTTTTGGCTCTAGAACCAAGCAATAGGAAAGTAAGAGGTTGGATGGATCATCCAGACAAGTATGGGTATTTATTCATTTGTTTTCATTATTAATAATAGAACTAAAAACTATTTTTTCTCATAATCCTAGAAAATAGTTCTTATGAAGCCAAAATTGACCTTGTACTGCCAAAGTTTATTTACAACTTTATTCTCACATATTCTGTTTCATTTAAGTCCTCAGAAATAAATAAAACAACCACCCAAGTATTTAATCAACTGAGGTCAAAAAGTTTTCTGGGCATTTTTCCAATTAGGTGTATTTTGAGGTCAAAGGGAACCTTGCTGTCAATGTTTTTCAACACTTCTCTCCACCCCCAAAGCTATTATAAAAAATAATGGATGATTTTTACCCTAAAGTACTTTTCATTGGATAACTACCACATTAAGTTGTGGATACAATTCTCTGTGTTGCTGTGTTGCAGTCTTTTCTTCATGCATTTCCCCTTTGTTTTCTGTTTTAAGAAATATTTTATTAATATTTTTTGATTTTATACCATAATCATTGCCCATTTCTGATCTATATTGAAGCCTACCTTACTACATAAGAAAATAATTAAGAATTACAACTTAAAGATTATATTTGAAAATGCATACAATATTCTGTCTTCCTAGTTCCACATATATCTACTATGAGGGAGGAGTTACGTTTCATAATTGTCCTTTTTTTGACCATCATTTTTCCCCCATTATTGTTACTTAGTTTCCTCTTAGTGATACAGTGATCTGTTTCTTTACATTATTAAAGTTATTATGTACTTGGGCCTTTGGGCTATCCTTATTTCTCTCTGCAACAGTTTATATAATTCTTCTTATGTTTTTTTCACTTCATTTTCACAATCCTTACTATACAAAAATATTTTAATACAGTCACATACAATAATTCTGTTTTTGTTTGTTTGCTTCAACCACATGCCAAATAATGCACACTTGTTTTGTTTCTACTACAAAAAAAGTATTTCGGTATATATTGTACCTTTATTTCAATCTTGAATTCTATGAGTTTTAAGTCCAATTGAAGTATCATAAGGACAACTTAGTTACAATTCAAAGTTAACATTGGAATGTTTAGAATTCACATCTCTACTAACAGTATATTGGTGTTCTTATCTTAGCAAGTGCTTCTAATATTGAATGTAACTGGGATTTGCTTTTTTACCTTGTTCTGCTTTAGTTTTTTGGTTATCTTTTATGATGTAAGGTGTAATCTCTTAATTCTCTTAAATTAGATTATGATATGGATTGCTGGATATGTATTTCCCCAGAAATTCTGGGGTATTAATAGTTTATGATTTCTTTTTAAACTTCACTTTCTTTAATTATTTATCTATTGGTGAGTAATTATTGTTGCTATAAATTTGTGTTGGTCCTGTATTTGTATATATGTATAGATGTACCAAGTCCTAAATTAAGCACTAAGAATAAAAGGACAAAAAAAGAAATAATTTCTGCTCTCAAGAAATTTTTATTCTAATGCAAAAGATAGCAAGTGTGTGTATACATTTCACAACATAAATGCAAAGCAAATATATACACATACAAACAAAATGACAAAATTCAAAGTCATTGGGGGAGAAAAGGACAATAGATGGGAAATCAGAGAAGGCATCAAGAAGAAAATGTAACTTTAGTTGCATAATTAAGTGGACTAAGTATAAGAACAGTTTTACCATGAACTGTTTCACCATCATGGAGCTCTCCATGAAGTTTCTATTACAAAAATAAATCAGCATATGAAATGATCCCAGGATAATCAGTGTTATCCAGAATCCCATGAAAGGTAGGGGTAGCAGCAGCAGTAGCTGTTGTTGTTATTGTGGTTGCTGTTGTTGTTTTTATATACTCAAGAGAAATATACCAATCATGAGAAAACCAAATAAAGATGAACAATGAGAATAGCAAAAGCCCTTTTAATGTCAGAGACTACATCAGACAAACTCATTCTTTCTGAATGAGCAAATGCTCTTGCTCTGGGGAAAGGAATCCTATCTAATTAGATTGCTTCATTTTGTCAAGTGTTTATTTATCTATTTGTTTTTGGCTTTCTGATCTCTTTGTTTGCCCATCCTAATATTGATCTAGCAATTCAGCTATTTTTGTCAAAAACAAAAAAAAATCATATTTATTCCATATATCATGATAACTCTTTGTAACCATTATTTTACTAATAACTATAAGTCATCCATCTAACAATGCAATATAGAATATTCTTGGGAATTGAAATCAGTTCTCACCAACCCAGGCTTTTATTCTCTCTCTTCTTCACTTTTTTTTTTTTTTTTTTTAAACTGGGATAACATTGGGTTGCCCTCAATACTATGGCATTTCTCCCCTGCTCCAGGATATTTTTAAAAATTGTTCATGTCAGCTCAGCAATTACCTCCACCAATTCTTTTTGTATACTGGGTTGTTTTTTTTATCTGGAGCTGGTGACTCGCATTCATTGAGAATCCCTAGATTTTCTTTTTATCTTGTCCCTTATCTTGTTTTCAGTGTTTTTAAAGGCTATACTCCATAGTCTGAATATTCTTTTTTGGTAAGGAAAAAAATTATAAACATAGCATCTCTATATTGTCTATTATATTCAGCCATTATTTCACAGGCATTTGGGTCTATTCTTTCTTTGATCTTTTTTGAGGCACTTCTCATTTTTAAAATTCATCACATCTTCAGAACATTTTGAACTATAAGATTAAAATTATTTCAATTCAAAAAGAAATGTTTTACAGAATTTTAAAGAAGTAAAGTTATGATTAACAATATGGTTCAGAGAAATAAACACTGAACTCAATTTAAAGAATTTTGTGCTCTGGTTCCAGCTCTGTCACTAAATAGCTATTGAATTTAGGAGAAAGTATTTTCACTTGGCTCAGATTGTTTCATTTTTTCAGCAAAATGAGTGGGTGGGATCTGATAATTCCTAAGAAATAAGATCTCAAATCCTTTGTCCCTAACACAAAACTTTACTGTCACAATTGAAAGCTGAAGGGAACCTTAATGGAAATCTCAATTTCCAAGCTTTCAAATTTCAAATAAATTATTTAATGTAGATATAGATTGTAACCCTTCCATACTTTATAATTTGCCACATGAAAAAACAAATAATCAACAACAACAAATCTTCACTGGATCTGCTAGTAATGGATTTCTCTGAATTTAATTAAACTTGTCTTTTGATGATAGACACTAAGCCAGTATTCACCCTTTCTGGTTTAGTAGATATTGCCAGAAATTATATTGCCCTAACCTATATTTAATCATGCTGTAAACAGGGAATTATTAAATGGTAGGTACTAGAAACATTATGCTAACCACTGGAGATGCCAAAACAAATGAGTTAAAACCTGCCCTCAAGGAACTTACAAGCATTACACTAATTTTGAGTACCAAGGATCACTACCATGCAACAATGGGGTATTTTTTTTGAGGTTCAGCATTTTATTTTATCAGTAAGGATTTAAGTGTCCTCTGTGTACAAGACACTTAAAGAAGGTCACATTCTTTGGGGAAATCAGAAAATCCTAGATGCAACTCCTGATTTTCTTTTTTTTTTTTTAATTTAATTTTTATTTTATTTTATAATTATAACTTTTTTTTGACAGTACATATGCATGGGTAATGTTTTACAACATTATCCCTTGCACTTACTTCTATTCAGATTTTTCCCTTCCTCCTCCAACCCCCTCCCCGAGATGGCAGGCAGTCTTATGCATGTTAAATATATTACAGTATATTCTAGATACAATATATGTGTGTAGAACCAAATTTCTTGTTGCACAGGAAGAATTGGATTCAGAAGGTAAAAATAACAGTTTACACTCCTTTCCCTTTTCTGGATATAGCTGATTCTATCCATCATTAATCAAATGGAATTGGATTAGCTCTTCTCTATGTTGAAGATATCCACTTCCATCAGAATACATCCTCATACAGTATCATTGTTGAAGTGTATAATGATCTTCTGGTTCTGCTCGTTTCACTTAGCATCAGTTGATGTAAGTCACTCCAAGCCTCTCTGTATTCCTCCTGTTGGTCATTTCTTACAGAACAATAATATTCCATAACATTCATATACCATAATTTACCCAACCATTCTCCAATTGATGGACATCCATTCATCTTCCAGCTTCTAGCCACTATGAAAAGGGCTGCCACAAACATTTTGGCACATACAGGTCCCTTTCCCTTCTTTAGTATTTCCTTGGGATATAAGCCCAGTAGTAGCATGGCTGGGTCAAAGGGTATGCACATTTTGATAACTTTTTGGGCATAATTCCAGATTGCTCTCCAGAATGGTTGGATTCTTTCACAACTCCACCAACAATGCATCAGTGTCCCGGTTTTTCCACATCCCCTCCAACATTCATCATTATTTGTTCCTGTCATCTTAGCCAATCTGACAGATATGTAATGATATCTCAGAGTTGTCTTAATTTGCATTTCTCTGATCAATAGTGATTTGGAACACTCTTTTATATGAGTGGAAATAGTTTTAATTTCGTCATCTGAAAATTGTCTGTTCATATCCTTTGACCATTTATCAATTGGAGAATGGCTTGATTTCTTATAAATTTAAGTCAATTCTCTGTATATTTTGGAGGTGAGGTCTTTATCAGAACCTTTAACTATAAAAATGTTTTCCCAATTTGTTACTTCCCTTCTAATCTTGTTTGCATTAGTTTTGTTTGTGCAGAAACTTTTTAATTTGGTGTAATTAAAATTTTCTATTTTGTGATTAATAATGGTCTCTAGTTCTCCCTTGGACACAAACTCCTTCCTTTTCCACAAGTCTGAGAGGTAAACCATCCCATGTTCCTCCAATTTATTTATGATTTCGTTCTTTATGCCTAAATCTTGGACGCATTTTGATCTAATCTTAGTATGTGGTTTTAAATGTGGGTCCACGCCTAGTTTCTGCCATACTAATTTCCAGTTTTCCCAGCAGTTTTTGTCAAATAATGAATTCTTATCCCAAAATTTGGGATCTTTGGGTTTGTCAAACACTAGATTGCTATTTTTATTCACTATCTTGCCCTGTGAACCTAACCTATGCCACTGATCAACTAGTCTATTTCTTAGCCAATACCAAATGGTTTTGGTGACTGTGCTTTATAATATAGCTTTAAATCAGGTACAGCTAGACCACCTTCACTTAATTTTTTTTTCTCGTTACTTCCCTTGAGATTCTCGACCTTTTGTTTTTCCATATGAATTCTGTTGTTATTTTTTCTAGGTTATTAAAATAGTTTCTTGGAAGTCTAATTGGTATAGCACTAAATAAATAGATTAATTTAGAGAGTATTGTCATCTTAATTATATTCACTCGGCCTATCCAAGAGCACTGAATGCCTTTCCAATTATTTAAATCTGACTTTATTTTTGTGACAAATGTTTTGTAATTTTGCTCATATAATTCCTGACTCTCCTTTGGTAGATATATTCCCAAATATTTTATACTATCGACAGTTATTTTGAATGGAATTTCTCTTTGTATCTCTTGCTGTTGGATTCTTGTTAATGTATAAAAATGCTGAGGATTTATGTGGATTTATTTTGTATCCTGCAACTTTGCTAAAATTCTGAATTATTTCAATAGCTTTTTATTAGAATCTCTGGGGTTCTCTAAGTATACCATCATGTCATCTGCAAAAAGTGATAATTTGATTTCCTCATTTCCTACTCTAATTCCTTGAATCTCTTTCTCAGCTCTTATTGCTGAGGCTAGAGTTTCTAGTACTATATTGAAAAGTAATGGTGATAGTGGGCAACCTTGTTTCACTCCTGATCTTATAGGGAAAGGTTCTAGTTTATTCCTATTACATATGATGTTTACTGAAGGTTTTAAATATATGTTCCTTATTATTTTAAGGAATAGTCCATTTATTCCTATACTCTCAAGCGTTTTTAGTAGGAATGGATGTTGGATTTTATCAAATGCTTTTTCTGCATCTATTGAGATGATCATATGGTTTTTATTAATTTGATTATTAATATGGTCAATTATACTAATAGTTTTCCTAATATTAAACCAGCCCTGCATTCCTGGTATAAATCCCACTTGGTCATAGTGTATTATCCTGGGGATGATTTTCTGAAGTCTATTTGCTAATATCTTATTTAAGATTTTAGCATCAATATTCATTAAGGAAATTGGTCTATAGTTTTCTTTCTCAGTTTTCGATCTACCTGGTTTAGGTATCAGTACCATGTCTGTGTCATAGAAGGAATTTGGTAGGACTCCTTCAATCCCTATTTTTTCAAATAGTTTATATAGCATTGGAGTTAGTTCTTCTTTAAATGTTTGGTAGAATTCACATGTATATCCATCTGGTCCTGGGGACTTTTTCTTAGGAAGTTGGTTAATAGCTTGGTCTATTTCTTTTTCTGAGATGGGACAATTTAGACTACTTACTTCTTCCTCTGTTAATCTGGGCAAGCTATATTTTTGAAGGTATTCTTCCATTTCATTTAAGTTATCGAATTTATCGACATAAAGTTGAGCAAAGTAGCTCTTAACTATTGTTCTAATTTCCTCTTCATTAGTGGTGAGTTCACCCTTTTCATTTTCAAGACTGACAATTTGCTTTTTCTCTTTCCTTTTTTTAATCAGGTTTACTAAGGGTTTGTCTATTTTTTTGATTTTTTCATAGAACCAACTCTTAGTTTTATTAATTAATTCAATAGTTTTTTTTTTTTTTTACTTTCAATTTTATTAATCTCACCTTTTATTTTTTGAATTTCAACTTTTGTGTTTGTCTGGGGGTTTTTAATTTGTTCCTTTTCTAGCAATTTTAGTTGTAAGCTCAATTCATTGGACCTCTCTTTCTCTATTTTATCCAAGTATGCCTGTAGAGATATAAAACTTCCCCTTATGACTGCTTTGGCTGTATCCCACACATTTTGGTATGATGTCTCATTATTGTCATTTTCTTGGGTGAAGTTATTAATTATGTCTATGATTTGCTGTTTTACCCAATTATTCTTTAGCATAAGATTATTTAGTTTCCAATTATTTTTTGGTCTATTTTCCCCTGGCTTTTTATTAAATGTAATTTTGATTGCATTATGGTCTGAAAAGGATGCATTTACTATTTCTGCCTTACTGCATTTGATTTTGAGGTTTTTATGCCCTAGTATATGATCAATTTTTGTATAGGTTCCATGAACTGCTGAGAAGAAAGTATATTCCTTTCTGTCTCCATTTATCTTTCGCCAAAGATCCATCATATAAAACTTTTCTAGTATTCTATTTACCTCTTTGACTTCTTTCTTATTTATTTTGTGGTTTGATTTATCTAATTCTGAGAGTGCAAGGTTGAGATCTCCCACTATTATAGTTTTGCTATCTATTTCCTCTTGCAGCTCTCTTAATTTCTCTTTTAAGAATTTAGATGTTGCACCACTTGGTGCATGTATGTTTAATATTGATACTGCTTCATTATTGATACTGCCCTTTAGCAGGATATAATGTCCTTCTTTATCTCTTTTAATTAGATCAATTTTTGTTTTTGTTTGATCTGAGATGAGGATGGAAACTCCTGCTTTTTTGGTTTTGCCTGAAGCATAATAGATTCTGCTCCACCCTTTTACTTTTAGTTTGAATGTCTCACCCTGTTTCAGGTGTGTTTCCTGTAAACAACATATAGTAGGATTCTGACTTTTAATCCAGTCTGCTAACTGCTTCCTCTTTATGAGGCAGTTTGCCCCCTTCACATTTATGGTTAGAAGGACTAATTCTATATTGCTTGCCATCCTATTAACCCCTGATTATGCTTTTCCCCTTTCCTTCCCTCTTACCCCCCAACCCAGTATTAAACTGGTGAACACCACTTGCTTTTCACAGCCCTCCCTTTTTAGGATCCCTCCCCCACCTTAAAGATCCTCCCCTTATTTTACCCCTTTTCCTCGAAATTTCTGTATTCCCTTCCCCTTAGCTTACTCCTTCCATTTCACTTTTCAATGAAGTGGAAGAAGTTTCACCATAAATCGACTATGTTCATCTCCCTCCTTTCTTTCTCTAAGATATAATAGGTTACCTTTGCCTCTTCATGAGATGTAGTACCACCACATTACACTTTTTTATTATATAATTTCCTTTCCACCTCTAGTTTCTAAGACAAATTATACATATGTCCTTTACGTATTTTTTTTGGCAGAAGTATAGTTCTCAAGATTTCTTTTTACCTTTTTAGAAATCTCTTGAGTTCTGTATTTGAAGAGCAAACCTTTTATGTAGGGCTGGTTTTTTCATCAAAAATAGATGGAATTCATTTATTTCGTTAAATGTCCATCTTCTTCCCTGGAAAACGATGCTCATTCTTGCTGGGTAAGTTATTCTTGGCTGCATACCAAGTTCCTTAGCCTTTTGGAATATCATGTTCCAGGCCCTTCGTTCTTTTAATGTGGATGCTGCTAGATCCTGGGTTATCCTTATTGTGGATCCTCCATATCTGAATTGCTTTTTTCTAGCAGCTTCCAATATCTTTTCCTTTGTCTGATGGTTCTTGAACTTGGCCACTATATTTCTTGGCGTTTTTATTTTAGGGTCCCTTTCAGTAGATGATTGATGAATTTTTTCAATGTCTATTTTATCCTCTGTTTCCAAAACATCTACGCAGTTCTCTTTGATAATTTCCTGAAAAATAGTGTCCAGGCTCTTTTTCCCTCACATTTTTTAGGGAGTCTGATTACTCTCAAATTGTCTCTCCTGGATCTATTTTCCAGTTCTGTTGTCTTTCCAATAAGGTACTTGACATTCTTTTCAATTGTTTCATTTCTCTGGTTTTGCTTGACTACTTCTTGGTTTCTCCTTGAGTCATTCATTTCTACTTGTTCCAGTCTAATTTTCTTTTTTTTTTTTTTAATAATTTATATATATATATATATATATATATATATATATATATATATATATATATATATATATACATATTTATAATATTATCCCTTGTATTCATTTTTCCAAATTATCCCCCCCCTCTATTCCCTCCCCCCGATGACAGGCAATCCCATACATTTTACATGTGTTACAATATAACCTAGATACAATACATGTGTGTAAATACCATTTTCTTGTTGCACAATAAGCATTAGATTCCGAAGGTACATGTAACCTGGGCAGACAGATATTAGTGCTAACAATTTACATTCACTTCCCAGTGTTTCTTCTCTGGGTGTAGCTACCTCTGTCCATCATTGATCAACTGGAAGTGAGTTGGCTCTTCTTTATGTTGAAGATTTCCACTTCCATCAGAATACATCCTCATACAGTATTGTTGTTGAAGTTTACAGTGATCTTCTGGTTCTGCTCATTTCACTCAGCATCAGTTGATGTAAGTCTCTCCAGGCCTCCTGCTGGTCATTTCTTACAGAACAATAATATTCCATAACCTTCATATACCATAATTTACCCAACCATTCTCCAACTGATGGACATCCATTCATCTTCCAGTTTCTAGCTACAACAAAAAGAGCTGCCACAAACATTTTGGCACATATATGTCTCTTTCTGCTCTTTAGTATTTCTTTGGGATATAAGCCCAGTAGTAGTATGGCTGGGTCAAAGGGTATGCACAGTTTGATAGCTTTTTGGGCATAGTTCCAAATTGCTCTCCAGAATGGCTGGATACTTTCGCAACTCCACCAGCAATGTATTAGTGTCCCAGTTTTCCCACATCCCCTCCAACATTCATCATTATTTGTTCCTGTCATCTTAGCCAATCTGACAGGTGTAGTAGTGATGTCTCAGAGTTGTCTTAATTTGCATTTCTCTGATCAGTAGTGATTTGGAACACTCTTTCATGTGAGTGGATATAGTTTCAATTTCTTCATCTGAGAATTGTCTGTTCATATCCTTTGACCATTTATCAATTGGAGAATGGTTCAGTTTCTTATAAATTAGGGTCAGTTCTCTATATATTTTGGAAATGAGACCTTTATCAGAATCTTTAACTATAAAAATATTTTCCCAATTTGTTACTTCCCTTCTAATCTTGTTTGCATTAGTATTATTTGTACAGAAACTTTTTAGTTTGATGTAATCAAAATCTTCTATTTTGTGATCAATAATGATCTCTAGTTCTCCTCTGGTCATAAATTCCTTCCTCCTCCACAAGTCTGAGAGGTAGACTATCCTCTGTTCCTCTAATCTATTTATTATCTCCCTCTTTATGCCTAAATCATGGACCCATTTTGATCTTATCTTGGTATATGGTGTTAAGTGTGGATCCATATCTAATTTCTGCCATATTAATTTCCAGTTTTCCCAACAGTTTTTTTCCAAATAATGAATTTTTATTCCTAATGTTGGTATCTTTGGGTTTGTCAAAAATTAGATTGCTATAGATGTACCCTTTTTTGTCCTTTGTATCTAATCTGTTCCACTGATCTACCGGTCTATTTCTTAGCCAATACCAAATGGTTTTGGTGACTGCTGCTATATAATATAGCTTTAGATCAGGTACACTTAGACCACCTTCCTCTGAGCTTTTTTTCATTAGTTCCCTTGCAATTCTCGACCTTTTATTCTTCCATATGAATTTTGTTGTTATTTTTTCTAGGTCATTGAAATAGTTTCTTGGGAGTCTGATTGGTATAGCACTAAATAAGTAGATTAGTTTGGGGAGTATTGTCATCTTTATTATATTCGCTCAGCCTATCCAAGAACACTGAATGTCTTTCCAATTATTTAAATCTGACTTTATTTTTGTGGCAACTGTTTGGTAATTTTTCTCATATAATTCCTGACTTTTCTTTGGTAGATGGATTCCCAAATAATTTATACTCTCAACATTTGTTTGGAATGGAATTTCTCTTTGTATCTCTTGCTGTTGCATTTTGTTAGTGATATATAAAAATGCTGAGGATTTATGTGGATTTATTTTGTATCCTGCCACTTTGCTGAAATTTTGAATTATTTCTAGTAGCTTTTTAGCAGAATCTTTGGGGTTCTCTAAGTATACCATCATGTCATCTGCAAAAAGTGATAATTTGATTTCCTCATTTCCTACTCTAATTCCTTGAATCTCTTTCTCGGCTCTTATTGCCGAGGCTAGCGTTTCTAGTACTATATTGAATAGTAATGGTGATAGTGGGCAACCTTGTTTCACTCCTGATCTTACTGGGAAAGGTTGCAGTTTATTTCTATTGCATATTATGCTTACTGACGGTCTTAAATATATGCTCCTGATTATTCTAAGGAATAGTCCATTTATTCCTATACTCTCAAGAGTTTTTAGTAGGAATGGATGTTGGATTTTGTCAAATGCTTTTTCTGCATCTATTGAGATGATCATATGGTTCTTATTAATTTGATTATTAATATGGTCAATTATATTAATAGTTTTCCTAATATTAAACCAGCCCTGCATTCTTGGAATAAATCCCACTTGGTCATAGTGTATTATCCTGGGGATGATTTTCTGAAGTCTTTTTGCTAATATCTTATTTAAGATTTTAGCATCATTATTCATTAAGGAAATTGGTCTATAATTTTCTTTCTCAGTTTTCGATTTACCTGGTTTAGGTATCAGTACCATGTCTATGTCATAAAAGGAATTTGGTAGGACTCCTTCATCCCCTTTTTTTTCAAATAATTTATATAACATTGGGGTTAATTGTTCTTTAAATGTTTGGTAGAATTCACATGTGAATCCATCTGGTCCTGGGGATTTTTTCCTGGGGAGTTGATTAATAGCTTGTTCTATTTCTTTTTCTGAAATGGGACTATTTAATCAATTTATCTCCTCCTCTGTTAATCTAGGTAGCCTATATTTTTGGAGGAAGTCATCCATTTCACTTAAGTTATCAAATTTATTGGCATAAAGTTGGGCAAAGTAATTCCTTATTATTTCTCTAATTTCCTCTTCATTGGTGGAAAGATCCCCCTTTTCATTTGTAAGACTACCAATTTGATTTTCCTCTTTCTTTTTTCTGATCAAATTTACCAAAGATTTATCTATTTTATTGGCTTTTTCATAAAACTAACTCTTGGTTTTATTTATTAATTCAATAGTTTTTTTTTTTTTTTACTTTCAATATTATTGATTTCTCCTTTTAATTTTTGTATTTCAAGTTTAATTTTTGGTTGGGGGTTTATAATTTGGTCTTTTTCTAGCCTTTTAACCAGTCTAATTTTCAATGATGTATTTTCTTCACTCACTTTTTTTAATATCTCTTTGTAATCGTCCAATTGAGTTTTTATCTTCTATGGAATTTTTTTCCATTTTATCCATTTTATTTTTTAGAGAGCTGTTTTCTTTTTCCAGCTCACTAATCCTGTTTTCCTTGGAGTTGTTTACCTTTTCCAGCTCACTAATCTTGTTTCTCAATGATTTGATTTCTTTATCTACTCTGTCTTTGAATGCATGGGATGACTTCTCCAGGCTCTCTTGCCAAGCTTCCCTTTCCTTTTCCCATTTCTCTTCCAGCTCTCTTGTGAGAGCCTTTTTGATTTCCTCTATGAGATTCTTTTGTATTGAGGAGCAGCTCATATCCCTCTTAGGGGATTCATCTGGGGACAGTCTGTTTTTAGTCTCCTCAGTGTTTGAAGTCTGCTCTCTCTCCATACAAAAGATGTCAATGGTTAGAGCCCTTTTGAATTTTTTGTTCATTTTGTCAGAGTAGGAATTGAAGAAAACAAACTGACAAGAGAAACAATTGGTCTGTTTGGTGGGGGATGGGGCTGGATGGTATTAATGGGCTTCCTCTACAGACTGGGGGTAGGGCAGCAGAGAGCCACTAACAGAACAGCAATGACTGTACTGAGTCTGAGCTCTGAGGCTCTGAGAATGCACTGAGTCAGTCCAGGTGGGGGTTGGGGGTGGCCGGGTTCTGAGAGGCTGGCTTTCTGGGGTTTTAATCTTCACCTCTGGTGTTTACACCCTCTCTGCTGCTCCTGGCTTGCTGCCAAGATGGAGTATCCACACTGGGGAAAAAGTCTTTTTCACAGAAACGGCAGAGATCGTACCCCTCCCCCTCTGGTCTGAACTGTGTGAGCTGCCTGTCTCGCTCTGGTTTGCCTGCCCTCAGTCTGTGCCCAGTCTGATTGACCCTCCCCCAGACCTTTTCTGGCGACTTTCAAGGATGTCTTCTCTTGGTGATTATTTGTGGATTTCTTTCTGGGTCAAGCATTAAGTCTGAGGCTTGTCATGAAGTAAGTTCTGAGAGAAAACGAGGAGCTCAAGCAGCTGTCTGCTTCCACGCTGCCATCTTGGCCGGAAGTCCCCACAATGGGATATTAAAGTAAGACTGTAGTAAAGGCTCAGCTGAATATTGAAGTTTAAAAAAGTTTATATAAAACTTTGACTCAAAATCACCTTTTTTGTAGCTTTCATAGTTGGCAGATGTTTAATGTGATGAATTAAGGATATTTTAGTAAGCCTTAATTATTTTTTTTTAATTATGCACCAGGTCATTCACAGCTTTCATTTTCCTTGACAAACCAATTAGCTCTGAATATACCTTTTTGCATGAACACAAACTGAAAGCAACAGCTGTGATGTTCTTAGTAATTAAACATTTATATTTGATGTTAGGATTTAACTTATATACAAAATTCATGCTGGACATGGCTAGAGGGGAAGGTTTATACTAGTTTAAATCTCCTTTCAGTAGAGTATTAGAAGAAATATGCAATTATGCTAAATCCATTCACCCTCATTTTGGATATGAAGAAACTAAGAACAATATGTGACTTGCCCAGGGTGCTGTGTTGCTTAGCATTCCAAATTAGATAATGTTCTAAATCAGTATTTTGTATCCAAATCTTAATGTGACAAAAGCTCTTTTTCCCCATATTTAATGTTGTGTGTGTGTTCTCTGCATCTCAAATTGAATTAAAAGAATGTAATCATGTCTGCCAATGACTTTCTTTATTTCTTTCAATCTTACTCTTTAGTTGAACTACAGTAGAGATCTCATCCAAATTCATTATGAAAAAAGTCTACACAAAACTTTGATTTGTTAAATGTATTGATTTTAAGGAAAGTTTTTAAGAGATTTCCCCTCCTCCATAAGCAAAACCTCAATGAGTGATTTTCATGTTTCTCAACTGAAAATCATGCAGTGAGGTGCTTTATTTAACCTCTTTTAAAAGAATTACTTGATTTTTTTTATTTATTTAAAATAATTGTTAGACCTGAAGGATGACCATAAGCTATATATTTCATTCCTTATCTCTACTTAACTCTCCTTCTGCTATGGTCCATTCTAATCTTTAAGGCCTTCTTGAGTGGAGTTAAACTTAAGGTAGTATGAGAGATATGACATAAGCACTTGGGAGAATCAGATAAAATTGCAAGTTGAATGGGGTACTTGAGCTATATATTAAAGGAAGGGATAACCCAAAGAGAAATGAGGAAGCACATTCCACATAATGGCAGTCAATGAAAAGATGGAAAATGGAAAGTTATGTAGGAGAGACAGTTCTTCATGAAGGGAAAACCATGTTGTCAGCCAGGAAGAAAATGAACTGGAATAGGAAAGATGTGAACCACTTTATGAACTATTATAATAATCTAGATGGGAGGTGATATAGGCCTAAATTAAGGAAGTAGCAAGAACTTGAATGTAGTTATTACAGAGATATAAATGAGATTTTACAGTTCCATATATAGATCAAGTATAGTGAAGAATATTGAGGTGACAAATATGGGAGACTAAAAGAATAGTGATGCCTTTGATAAAAGTAATGAAATTCCAGAGAATAGAATAAATGAATGAATATATAAGTAAATATTAAGTTTGTACTACATATAATGCAGTATATAAGTAGAAAAAAATAAAATGATCCCTGATATAAAGAAGATGACATTTAATGAGGATGATAAAATATATAGAAAGCTTCAGCTACAAGCTAAATGGAAAGATTTCATACTACTTAGCAAGCAGCAGTGAATGGGGAAATATCTTTTTTATTGTCATTTTCAATGAGAAAATTATATCAGTCTCTTATGTTGAATCATGTAACAAAGAACCCAGCTGGACATGCAGCATAGCGGCAACTCTGAAGCCAATCAAGCTTGTACCATCTTTGAAGCAGATCCTGAGCCTTTTGGTAGTTTGCAGACTTTTAAGACACATTTTTGTCTTCTGAGACTCCCTAAACTCTTGGTTATGTGATTCTTGGACATATCCGGTTTTATGGTTTTTGGAGTCATCCTCCTATCTTAATGTTATGATCAGGCTCCCTTATCACTAAGAATGCCTTTTGATTTGTTTATCAAAAAGTCACAGTTCTGATACCTGAAATTTCTCCCCTATGTCCTGGATTTACCCCTCCCCTTGGGGATGGGACTTCTTGACTCATGTCTTTCTAAGACTACCTAGTTCCCACCTTTCTCCCTGGTTTCTTATCTTCCTTTCACTGGAAGGAAGGAAGGAAAGAAGGAAGGAAGGAAGGAAGGAAGGAAGGAAGGAAGGAAGGAAGGAAGGAAGGAAGGAAGGAAGGAAGGAAGGAAGGAAGGAAGGAAGGAAGGAAGGAAGGAAGGAAGGACAATAAAGAGATTAGAGTAGGATTGGTAGATTTGGGAATTATTAGCATAAATAATTAATATTATTATTAATTAATAATAAGATAATTAAATCTCTGGGAGTTGTTGAGTTCACTAAAAAAGTAGTATGGAAGGAGAAGAGAAAAGAGTCCAGGATAGAACCTTTAAAAGACACCTGTATTTAGAAGGTAGTGACCTGGAGAAGATTCAGAAAGAGAGCTATCAAAAAGGTAGGAAGAAAATGAAGAGAAAGCAGGGTACTGAAAACCTAATATGAAGAGAGTACTATTGTAGCTCTGTAGCATCAAAGGTTACAGAGAGGTCTAACATGATATGATTTATAATAAAAGAAGACCCAAATGTCTTAATGCAGTTTTAGGCTCCTTAAATTTTTTATTAATTTTGAATTGAAATACAATACAGAAAAGACATTTCTATTTATACAGCACAACACAGAGGGGATTCAATAAGAAACCATGAATCTGCATTTCACACTGTTCAATTTTTTTTTAAGAAAACTGTACTACAAATCATTTTCAAAGTAACTTTGGTTTTCATTGCTTCCATCTGAATTTTCTTTTGTTCTTTACTGTGCATTTTTATTTTTTTCTTCCTTCCTCCATCCCTACCCTGCACTAGAGAAGGCCACTATTAGACACAGATATGTGTATATATGTGTGCCTGTATAAAATCATATTATGCTTAATTTTATTTTTCAGTTATGTCAGTATAGGTGGATACTATCTTCCTTCATAGATACTTTGTGTTTGATTTGAATATTTATTCAGAATAAGATATTAACAGTTATTCATAAATGCTTTTGTGTTTGAGTATTTATAATACTCAGAATAACTTAGTCATTACCAGCATACAAAATTCTCTTGGGTCTATTCAGTTCATTTGTCATTATTTCCTGAAAGTCTTTCTATGTTTTCCTAAGCCTAACTAGATCATCATTTTTATAACAGCAGTATCCATCATAATCAAATAGCCCAACTTATTTAGTCATTTTTCAATTGATGGGCATCCCTTCAATTTTCAATTCTTTGCCATAACAGAAATAGTTGCTATAAATAGAAATAGAAATAGAGTATATAAGTTATTTTACTTTTTCCCTTATCACCTTGGAAAACAGATCTAATAGTGGTATTGCTGGATCAAAGATTATATACAGTTTTATAACTCTTTGGGCATAGTTCCAAATTGTTCTCCCATAGTGTACTGGTATCCCAATTTTTCCACATCTACAATATTTGTCACTTTCATTTTTGTTATTAAAACAAAAATTATATTAAGATTTGTGAGGTATAATGTATAATAAATAAATGTAGTCATATGAATTTCCATCACTTCAAACAATATATGGATAATAAAAGAGGAGGAAAATTGTGGGAATTATCCTAGCCTATGGCTTGGCAAGCAATTTAAGAACTGATAACAACATGAAGTTAAATTGGTTAATTATAAAGTCAATATTGGGGAAGAAAATTTATATCAGAGCAGAGGTAATGACCTTAGAAAATACTGAAAAATGCAAAATGGGGACTAGCTGAAGGAAAAGTATAGTTTGAAAAGAAGAAGAAGGAGTGTAGGGATGTAGGACCTACTCCAAACTCAAGACAGTTTAATGATTAAAGATTAGAATAAAATGACACATTCTTTATCTATCCAACACTTAATAAAAATAACAAAAATTACTTAATAATAGATCATGAAAAGGAAAATAATCAAGAACATAGCATTGATTGAAGTAGGCACAGATCCTCTCCACTTAGACTACTTCCAAAGAAGTCAGAAGGTTGTTGATCAGTAAGGATGGGTTGACTAGCAGGGCAAGATAACGTCCATCAAGTCTTTGGAGCTCTGGCTCCTCATGCCTGGTCTTTCCATGTCTTAGGTGACTGGCAAGCTATTCAGTAACTATACTCTTGGACCAATAATGTGAAAAGTATGATTTATTTGCCCTTTAGAGAAAACTAATCAAGCCTATGAGCCTCTAGTAGATATTCGTCATACAAATTGTGGATAATCAGCCAATAACCAAAAAGCATTTATTAAATATCTACAAAGGGCCAGGCATTTTGATAAAGATCAGCTAAAGAACACTAATAAAATCAAGGAATAGCTCTAAAGAACTGTGAGCTTAGGCAGTTTAAGAGATCATCAGCATGGATATAGAAATGTAGAAAATAAGATAAGTAGGGTTTGGGAAAGAGAGGGGAAAAAAAAAACCCTGAACATTTAAAAAGGAAGGAGAAAAAATTGAGGAGTCAGCATATGACATCCACCATGATTTGAATAGGGTGGGGAATTTAAGCAGTTATTCAGTTATTTTTAGTAATGTCTGGCTCATCATGATCCTATTTGGAATTTTCTTGGCAAAAAGTATTGGAGTGATTTACTATTACCTTTTCTGGCTCATTTTATGGATGAGGAAACTGAGGCAAAAATAGTTGGATGATTTACATAACAAATCAACTCAGAAAGTGAGTCTTTTTGAATCTAAGCCCAGAGTTCTATCCCCTGTACCACATACCTGTTGTAAGAACTTCAAAGAAGAGTTGCTGAGTGACAGCAGCAAAGGGAGCATATAGACTCAAGGAGTATTCCAACTCCCTTTCTAGAACAAGAATATTGGAGATCTGAATGAAGGCTAAGCCAATTCTGGAGGTAATGCTGGAGATGTAATGTCATAAAAAAAGTCCTTCTCAGTAAGAATAAGAAGACAGAAGACAGAACAGAGGGATGTATCTGGAAGTAAGGAAGCTACTTTGGAAGTATGGATGGAAAATTCCAGAGAGCACAGAAGAGCCATGTGAATGGCACAGGTGGTCTGTAAGATGATAGAGAATGGGAATAATTTGCTCTTATGTTAAGAATGATGAAAATTGTACATGTATATGTGTATGCATATATAAATATATATGTATGTATCCATGCATATGTGAATCCCTTCCAGATTCAAGATACCAATACACCTGGGTACCTCACTTTTTAATTTTGTAGTGGAACCATCAAATTTTGTATGTCTTATTCTTGGTATAATTTTGTCTTAATGTCTCTTCTCCATAATATAGACTAAAGTTTACATGAACACTTTGAATTTATGTACATATTATATGAAACATCTAACCTCAATAAGATTCTAGGTGGAATTTCTTGTCTTGCAGTGTCCCAGAAATAAAAGTTAATTGCACATTTTGAAATATACATATGTTTAGCTCTCTTTCTTTCTAGATAGATACAGCTAAAGAGAGACAGACAGACAGACAGAGAGCACACAAAGAAAGGAGAGAGATAATCTCCAATTATATGCTTATAGGTTATCTAATTGTGGCAAGGTCCAGTTCATTAGAATTGAAAAGCATTAGACCTAATGAAATTGTGATTCTTGTTTGAGTTATAAAACATCTAATTTTAGAAATACTAAAGAGCTTATTCAGGTTTATGCCACTCAGGAAAGCTCTAAACTTTTATTTGATTCAAGGCAGATCCTTGAATGAGGCTTCAATATGGTTCTATTTAAAGATTCAATTCTTTTATCAGAGAGTAAAAAACTTGTGATTAGCAATAAGGTTGTAAGCTCAGAGAAAATATAGGCATTTTAATTCTTTTTCTCAGGAGATTGCTTCATTGATTTTATGTGGAAATAAATCCTAGATAATAGGAAATTTCTCTGCAGAGTAACTAACTTGGATTTCAGAAACAATATAGGAGCATGATTCTAAATGTTTATCTTCCTCAGTTCTGGGAGCTGAATGTGTTTTACATAAGCAGGGCAGCTAAGACACAAGACAAGAATGAGATTGTCTAAAAGAAAACCCTCACAAGTTTCTAGGCTCAATTTATTTTTCTACTCTGACATGATTCATGATAATTTTTATGTCCTTCATTAGTATGACAGAAAGGAGACATTTTGACATAAAAATGTCAAAATTGTTCTCTCCTTCTTCCAACCTAAATCCCCCCTCTACCTGAATTCCTCCTAAGAATCTCCAGATCAGACTTTCACTTTTAATGAAACATCATTAAAAGATGCTGAAGGATACACAGTGAAGAATGAATTCTTGCAGGTAGAGAACAGATCCAGCCAACTCACTACTTGTACTTTCCCAACTGATTTCCTAAATAGGTGATACTTTATCAGAATTAGAGTTCAAATGTGATTTCAGATACTTAGTAGCTGTGTGAACTCTGGGAAAGTCACTTAACCTTCTTTGCCTGAGATTTTCTCATATAAAATGAGCTGAAGAAGGAAATGGCAAACCACTCCAATACCTTTGCCAAGAAAACTCCAAATAAGGTCACAAAAAGTCATATACATTTGAACAACAGCAAACCTGAAATGACCTTATTATCCAATATAGTTGAATAATAAGCTCCTGTTTCCATTTTCATTCCTGTTTTTGCCTGTCAACAGAAGGTTTTGTAGAGTCTACCTCCACTGGCAATTGTCATGGGACTGGCTTCATTCAGTTGAACTATTCAGTGTTTTTATTTTAGGGATTCTTTTTGGTTATTTTTGAGCCCCAATTTATTGCCCTGAGAATGTTTTTTTTTCTTTTTACATTATTTATAAAGCCTCATCTCCCTACTGCAGATAAAGACCAAAGTTTCATTTCCCTGAGAGTGTACAATGTGTGAGAATTTGATTTAGAGTACTTGAGTGCTACAGAAAATATGAAAAAAAATGGATCACTAAGCCTTGTAAGAGGAAAATCAAAACTTCATCAATATTTCAAATAAAAGGGAAAAGAAGGATTTCAGTCCAAAGGAATCAAGAATGATAAAAAAAAGACATAAATCAGAGACACAATATGATATATAGTCATCTAAAATTATAAAAAGTGCTGGAAAAGTATTCAGAAAAAAATTATATAAAAATGTAAGTCAGTCCAGAAATATATCCCTATTAACATTTTTCATCAGTGTGACATGCACTATGAAGAAGGAGAAAAAAAAATAAGAATTAGCTTCTATATTTAGGATCTCTCTCTCTCTCTCTCTCTCTCTCTCTCTCTCTCTCTCTCTCTCTCTTTTTGCTGAGGCAATTGGGATTATGTGAAACATAAGCTGTCTTGATCTCTATTTCTTCATATCTAAAATATTGGGTTGAGCTAGTCCACAGAGTCAAAGAATGCCCATCATGGAGCCAAAAGCCAGATAGTCTCATTTTGTTATTGTTCAGTTGTTTTAGTGATGTCCAACTCTTTTGTGATCTCATTTGGGGTTTTCATGTAGAGTGGTTTGCTATTTCTTTCTCTAGGTTACTTTTCAGATAAGGAAACTAAGGTAGTCAGAGTTATATGACTGCTCAGGCTCACATAAGCTAATAAGTATCTATAGCAAGGTTGAACTCATGAAGCTGTCTTGATTCCAATCTCAGTGTTCTGTACACTTTACAACCTAGCTACCTTAAAGATGAGGAAATGTTGACCTGTGCCCATAATTTATATAGATAGTAAGCATCAGATGATTTCAAAATTTTTTCACATCCTTAATCCTATGAAGCTCCAGGCTCAATGCTAAGTGTTTTACATTTGAGAGTCAGGATTGAGTCAAGGCAGCCTCAATATCACAAGACATGGGTTCAACTTTGTGCTGGTAAATGTTTGACCACCAGCTCCCTTAGGAGAAAAATGTACATACTTTCAAGTATAATATGTATTATTAATATTTTAGTCATTATTTTCTTAAGTCTAGATAATAAAACAATAAATCAAGTCTTGATTTTGTATCATTTGCCAATTTCTATGATGTAAATATACTGAAAATTAACAATCTGGTCTCATGAGCCATTAAGAGATGGCTCTAGCACATCACAGCCTGAATTCCCATGTGGACCTTGATATGACTTAGAATTGTGATTGTTAACAAATCCCAATCTTTCTAAGCTCCAATTTCTCCCTCTATAAGAAGGATATAATGAAACTAACACTATCTACTTTACAACTATATTGTGAGAAAATGTAAGTTCTCTGTAAACTTTAAAGAAACAGTTTAAAATGAAGGAGAATCAGCATCATAGTTTATGAAAAAAGAGTCAGCCTTAGTTTTAAGAAAAACTATTTCTTAACGTTTGGCTGAGCCACCTAAGCAAACTACTTAGATTCTTATGGTTCTAGACCTGAGAACTTAAATTTACATTTTGGAGTCCAGAACAATGAAGTGGAATGAGATTAAAATAAAATTGGAAAATATTTAATGAAATAAATTTTAAAAAACAATGAGATAAGGGACAAGTAGGTGGTGCAGTGGATAGAGCACCAGCCCTGAAGTCAGGAGAACTTGAGTTCAAATCTGGCCTCAGACACTTAACACTTCCTAGCTGTGTGTTCCTAGGAAAGACACATAACCCCAATTGCCTCAGCAAAAAAAAAAAAAAAAAAAAAAAAAAAAAGAGAGAGAGTCAACATGAAATGGCAGGAATCTACTCCATTTCTATTTGAGTATGAAACCATTGCTACAGAGGATTCTCTAAGACTATAAGTCTTATAGATGTAAAAGACACTCTTATAGACTGCAAAGAATGTTCTGACATGAACTGGTAAAGGGAGTTCATTATACCAATGAAAACATAAGTCCAATGCCTATATCTATCACTGTAAGTATGAGTTATTTATCCCAATAAAATTCTTTTCTTAGAAGAAGCTCTAATTCTGGAGTTAAAGGACTCCAATTCAAATCCTGTCTGTGATACTATTTATATGACATTGGGAAAGCCACTTAATCTCCCTGTGCCTGAGTTTACTCATCTATAAAATGAAAGGATTGATCTAGATCAGGAATCAGCAACTGACCCACTGCCTATTTTCATATCATTTAAAAGATTATTTTTTGTATATTTTCAAATAAAATTAGGTTTTATTTTAAAATGGAAAAAACTAGTCTTGTTCCCTGGCTGTACAAAAGCAGGCAGCAAACTGGATTTGCCCTGATGGCTGTAATTTGCAAATCCCAGGTCTAGATAACTGCTGGGATCACTTTCAGCTCTGAATCTACCATCATATTATTAAGGAATTTTCTAATACCTTTGGTTTAATGTCTAATTAATAAAGGTCCTTTCATAAATGGAAATCTGCTCAGATGAAAAAACATTATTTTGTCACCTGAAGCCTTTCTAATTGCACATTTTTCTTTCCGCCAATCAAGAAGAGAAACTTTTCAAGAGTCTTGTCTACTGTTTGCATTTTATTTAGTAAACTATATGTTGTCATTTTATTCAGTATGCATCTTGCTTATTTGGACTTAATTAAGCCTTATCAAAGAAAAAAATGGTCACTAGAAGGTATCCATAATGATAAGATCATATCAAAGCTCACCAAGAAGAGACCAGCTACATAGAAATTGACAGTCTGAGAGTAAGCAGGCAGCCATTATTGGCAAATTGACAATGACTGCATTGACAAATACACAAGAGCTGAAGGAAATGGAACTCAAAAATATTGCTTCCAATATTGTAGTAGTAGAGAAAATGACTTGTGGCTTAATGGATTTTGTTGGGCTGATTTGGGAGGTAGGATCAAATGTGACATTTACTAGTAATGTGACTTTGGCCAACTTAATACTCCTTAGCCTCAACACCCACTAAAAATAAGAGTTTAAGACTCAAGTAAGAGAATTAAGAAGAGCAAACTACTTCTTTATCTTAGATATTCAACTATAGGGCAAGGTCTTTTGGTTTGATTTTATGGAGCACTAAACCGGAGGTAATCAGCTAGGTGGCATAGTGCATAGAGTTCCAGACTTGGAGTTTAAAAGACATAGGTTAAAACCCAGTCTCAGATAGTTACCAGTCCTGTTTCCTTCCATTTCCTCATCCATAAAATAAATTGGAGAAGGAAATGGCAAGCTATTCCAATAGCTTTGCTTAAAAAAAAAAATGGTCAAACAATGCTGAAAGAACAAATCAGAGATGTATACATGCATATATATTCTTTCTTTTACCTTTTCTAATTCCTGTCATAGTATTGCTCCTGTCCAATACCATATGATGATCAATTCTAATGGATGTGATTCTCTTTAACAATGAGATAAACCAAAACAGTGCCATTTGTTCAATAATGAATAGAATCAGCTACATGCAGCATAAGAACTCTGGGAAATGAGTGTGAATCACTAAATAGCATTTCCAATCCCTTTGCTTTTGTCTGCTTGCATTTTTTATTTCCTTCACAGGTTAATTGTACATTATTTTAAAGTCCGATTCTTCTTGTGTAACAAAATAACTATGGTCATGTATACATATATTGTATTTAATATATACTTTAACATATTTAACATATATTGGTCTACCTGCCATCTGGGGGAGGGGGTGGGGAGAAGGAGGGGAAAAATTGGAACAAAAGGTTTTGCAATTGTCAATGCTGAAAAGCTACCCATGCATATAACTTGTAAATAAAAAGCTATCATTAAAATAAATGAAGAAAAAAAAATTGTTCCTGTCCTTCCATAAAATTCACCTTATGGGATCTCAAGCCTAGGCTCCCTAATTCCACATTTGCAGGATAGTGATAGTCACACATGGATTGTGGAATTTGTTTCATTTCTTCATAGTGAAGCTTTACACACACACACACACACACACACACACACACACACACACACACACACCTAATTTTCTTTTTATCTGCCTTCTAAAATACATCCACAACTCTTTCTTCAGATGCTGCATCTTAGTCCTCTTGACCAGGTGTTCTGAACCTTTGGTGTATAATACACCACTTTGGTTATTTGATGGAATCTACATACCCTTTTTCAGAATAATGTTAGTTGCTTAAATTCTTCATTGAAGATAATGTTAAATTTCAATTAGAGAGTTAGTGAAAATAATGACTAATTTTTTTTGCTTTTCCAAGTTCATAAATTTCCACAGGTCTATGCACTTCAAGTTAAAATATCTTTATGTTGACCATTCAGAAATTACTGAAATATAAGCTAAAAGTTGTTCTTTATGAATTCATGGTACTTACAAATAAGAGAAGTGCAAACCAACACAATTCCTATATTTCACCTCATACCCAAATGTAGCACCCTTTCTAGGACTACTTTCTTTATTCTCACTCAAATTTTTAAGGAAAATATATTAAGAAAGAATAAGAATCACACTCTTCAGTATTGTAGGGGTAACCCAGAGGGACTAGGATTTCTTCACAAACCCCCACTGGTGTGCTTACAATTAATATTGTCAAGTAGACTTCAATGAGCTTTTAGACAAGGTATTTACCTAAGATAACATATAGCAAGAGCAGATGGTACAAAATATCTCCCTCTGCACCACACACACACACACACACACACACACACACACACACACACACACTCCTTTGCATTCACAAAAACATTATGGAGATTGCATTTCTGTAGTCAAGACTTAAAGAGATAACACAAAACAGGATGATAGCAATATTAGAAGAGAAAGAGAAATATATTTGAAAGATATTGCTTTGAAATCAATAAGCCTAGCAACAGCTTGGATATGTGGGGGCAGAGGGCAGGTGAGAACTAATGGTCAAGGATATTCCTTGCTATGTAATGAGTTACATTCAGAAATGTACTAAATATGTTCAAACTTAAAATACAAAGCTAGTGAGACATTCATATGGAGAACATATATAGCAGAGTATTTCTTAAAACTTAGCATTGGGAATCATATTTTTCCCTTTATAAAGTCTTCACAAAGTTCCCCTTAGGTGTAGCTTTACTAGTTCCAAAGGTTCCAGGGCTCTGTCATATACAGGTATAATTTGCAGTTCAACCTTTGATGCTTTTGAGAAACATGATACATTCTCTACCTAGGAATCACTGTACATTTACTGTACCATGATGTCTATCCCGGAAAAATTAATCTATTAAGACTGGTGATTTGGAAGAGAACCCAAATCGAACCAAACAGGTCTCTCTTTTTCTTTGTAAATCATTTCTCATTATTAAAAATAAAATATAAAAGTTTACAATGTGATTCATGAATTTAATAAAACTCTTTAAAATAGAGACCAGAGCTATTACTTTATTTACACAGACTCTGTTTGTCTAAATATTAGGACATGTAACTATCACTGTTAGCTTAATTGTAGGAATTAAAGCTCTAGGAACATCTCTGGAAATATATTTCTTTTTTGTTGAGTATTAGGAGGCTACTTTAAACGCTCTATGCCTACAGGAAACATTTTGAGTGCTATTGTTGCATTGCACTTAATATAGGGAGAATTCTGTCTGAAAAAAAAATTGCAAATCTATTGAACACCAGTTTTCCAAAGGCTTCCATATTCATGGTTCTAGCTTCTGGTCTTGGATCATTGCTGAAAAGGAAAAAAGGAACATTTTTAAAGGTAGGTACATAAGCATACATTAATAAAATTTGAAATGTGTAATCATCCCATCTTGATTTGCCTTAACATATGATTAAAATGTTTTACATAATTATTTTTAGTGAGGGCAACTAGGTAGCATAGTGAATAGAGTGTCAGGCCTAGAAGGAAGACTCATCTTCCTAAGTTCAAGTCTTACCTTGGACACATAATAGCTGTGTGACATTAGGCAAACCATAAAACTCTGCCTCAATTTCCTCATCAAATAAGCTAGAAAAGAAAATAACAAACCACCCTAATTTTGTTGCCAAGAAAACTCTAAATGGGGTCATGAAGAGTCAGACGTAACTGAAAATAAATGAAGAACAAAAAAATTTAGTGAATCTTTTCATAAATTGCAGAATTATGATACTTGCTCCTGGCAAGATAACATTTCTTTTTAAAAACATTTTATTGCTCTAACAAAAAATGTTCAATAGTGCCTTCCACTAAATTACATATATGTTAAGAGCATAAGGTCTGATGTAATGGGAAAGGGTAAGAGGACCTCTGGAAGATGGTAAAACTCAAGATAATTCTAATCTTCTGCTTGTGTCTCCCTTTTTTCTTCACTATTGCCTACTCTCTTATATCTGATTTCTTATGATTAAAATGTGGCACTTGAAGAGGTAAACAAAATAAAAATATGAATTGTGCCAATTTTCCACACATCTTGTGTTCTAGCTACAGTGCTCTACTTACTACTTCTCAAAGTTAGCATGTTATCTATTATTTCTATATCTTTGAAAGAGGTTGTGTAACTTTGACTGGAGTTTATTCCATAATCTCCTCAATCTCTTAAATGCCTTTCCCTCTTTAATTTCCAGATCATGTGTCACTCCCAGAGAAGTCTTTCTTAATCCCTCTGATATTTAGTGTTCTCTTTTTCCTCTTCAAAGGATCATGTATTCATTTAATGATTTTGCATTCTGTATACCACTCAGAAGAATTTTTCTCTTTTTTCACCCTCACAATCCTTTGAACGTAGAAACTGTTTGTTCTATCTCTTTATCTCTTGAACATACCATAGTGCTGACATATAAGTGCTTAAATATTTGTTGAATTGGATTGAGAATTGTAACTATTTAAAAGGAAGGCCATTATCAATTGAGTTTCCCTCTGACTACATTGCTTTGCATTAGGTTTATATAGTGTTTAAAGTAAGTTTCAAGAGCCACTAAAATGGAATTGACCTTAGAGGCTTTAGTAAAAAAAAAAAAATCCCTTTCTTTTTTATTTTAATAATTAAGGAGGAAAATGAAATTCAGGAAAATTGAGTAACATGTACGCAGGTCCTAAGGATCAGACTTAAAATTTCAACCTAGATCCTCTAAAGGAAAATTGTGTTCCTCTATGCAATAGTTATTTAATGAAAATTACATGGCTGTTGAATGGCCAAATAAGAATTTTCTAAGTCCAAATTACCAGTTAATCTTTCTATGTTTTCTGAAAATCAGATAAACTTTAATGAATTGGAATGAAACCAGGTTACATGGCCATGCTTCAGCTGTTTCCTGACGTAGCTCCAGTAAACCACTTCCTCCATTGGTGAGTTCTTCTCAGAATCTTCATTTGGGGGAAGGGTCCAGATTAGCCACCCTTTATTGTCTTGTCTTGGCCATCATACCTCCTAAGTGATACCTTCTCTTCCCTTTTCTCCTCTATTTTAGGTCCTTTTCATATAGTTTCCTCATTGGAATGTTAGTTTCTTGAAGGAAAGATCTGTTATTTTGTAATAACTTAATTCTTGCTGACTGTTTGACTTTTCAATTATGAAACACGAAACATGAAATTGTTATTCATGTCAGAAAAAAATATGAAGTGTAGTATAGGTAAAAGTAGAAGGTAAGTAAGTTTATAACTTTCAACTAAGAAATACGGCTGGAACAAAGGGTGTTGATTGGCAATAAGGAAAAAAAAAGGAAATATTGAATCATGCAATGTCTGAACTAATACTAATTTAAAAAATCAAAATGTCCAACCCTCTTTTTTTACAGAAGAAAATCAATCAAACAATTCATCAACAAATACTAACCATTTACTATGTGCCAGGTAGCCATTATAGGCATCATCAAAAAGCATACATTCTCTTCAAACCAAAAACCAAAGAACTATAATTTAGGATTCCTGAAAAGATTTGAGAATCAAAATCATATGGAATTCCAGTAAAAATAAAATGTTAAAAAAAATAGTTAATCTATGCTAAGATCTCTTTGAAGCCAGTTGGGGTCCCTTTAAGAAACTGTATTTCCTATTGATCTGTGATTCCTTTCAGATTCCCAGTCCCTCCTGGCTGAGGCATATTCTCACCAGACAAGTTGTCTTTCCAAGATGCCAGAGCCTTTGATTCAATTACAAATCCTGGTCAAAAAGCATCCCTTTGAATTCCAATAGGAGATCTGGGATTGTCCCTGCCCCCATTCTGATTTGCTTGGGTTCTCCCAGCCCCCACTGGTTCTGATCTGCTCAGGCTTCCCAACTACCACTAAGACACCCAATATAATAAGTTTCCATTAACTAAAGTCTTTGCAGATGAACCTTGGTAACTCACTCAGTTGCCAGGACTTTATGTCCACTGAAAACTGTATTCTCAGTGCAAAACTACATTTTGCATTGATCTGCCACTATAGACTTCAGTCTCTGGGAAATTGATTTTTATCTAACAATAAATTTTCATTTTGCAACTAATATTTGGGAATGAGCGAATTCTTTCACTCCTAAAACCTGTGGTCAATTTAAAGTGGATTCTTGATAACTCTCTTATAGCTATTAACTTCTAGACCACCAGGAATGTAGACCACTCTAAACCTCATCACCTATTTCTAAATATAAGCTCTGTGATTGTATAATCTTATGACTGATTATAAAGTAATTGTGGCATATTTAGTTTATTCACAGAATTAATGTAAATGGAAAATAGTGTGATGTAATTGGATCTCTAAGTCAGAGGACCTTGATTTCAATCCTGGCCCTGCTGTTTACTGTGTCTACGACCTTGAAATAAATCATATAAACCTCTCAAGGTTTCAATTTCATCACCTGTAAAGTGAGGTTGATTTAGATAATTCTTGTTCATTTTCAGATCAAAATGTCTTAGATTCTGTAAAATATTCAAAATTATGGAAGATTAAAGCAATTATAAAAATTTTAGTGTTAGGAGGTATTTAGAGATGATTTCAGATTTGTACATCAGCAAAGGCAAAACCCAAAGATGTAGAGATATTTTCTCCCTTCCATACCAGATGGTCTGTTTGATTTTCTTTTTTTATTTTTTTAGAGGCAGAATTTGTTTTGTGAGAAAGTAATTAAGTTCCTTATTTCTGGACATATTCTAGCTACTCTTATACTTGACAGGAGGTATTGGAGGTCAGAAAGGCCCTTTGAGCTCATCTAATCCAGCTTTCTTACTTTGCAAATAAGGAAACTCAAATCCAAAAAGACTAAAGTGATTTTTCTTAGATCATATAGTAAGCAGCAGAGCTGAGAGATTTGGACTTATAACACATTGAAAACTGCATGACCGCTAAGGACCTCTTTCAAAGCCAACATTCAGTGAGTTTAAAGGAACATGATAATTCTATACTGGCAACTTAAGCGTTGAATTATCTGTTTTTGATAACACTGACAATTCAAAATAGAAGCTGGATCCACAAGGAGGAAGCTAATTTTAAATCTCATTCTTGTCTGCCAATATAGCCAGAGTCATTGCCTTTTACTTTAGTCAATATAGCCAGTGGAAGTATGCCTAGAAAATAAGTCATTTGTCTACAAAGAGATAGAGAAATAAGTCATATTGTCATATTTTCTGTCCATTTTCTACAGAAAGGAAGTAGAGCCAGTAAATTGCATTGTCATGAGAAACACAAGATTGTTCATAAACAGAAATATCTTCTTCTGGAAATGAGATAGATTATATAAGAAATTATCCTTTGTGTTGAAAGTCAAATTCCAAGACTTGATTAGTCATAGTTAACACTGGATAATGAGTATTTTAAGTATGTGTGTGGGGTGTGTGTATGTGTATATACATATGAATATTTATATGTATATATTTGCTACAAAACAATTCACATTTAAACCCTAAGTGTTATGCATTATGGCACAGAAAATAGAGAGCAGGTCTTAGAGCCTGAAAGACATGGGTTCAAATCTCATCTTTGACACATACTGGCTTATGATTTTGGACAAGTTATTCAACCTCTTCTTGTCCCCAAATAATTGTAAGTTTCAAAGCAGGTGTTGACACACATGGTAGAAAGCATTTCCTTACTGGAGAATCTTTATATTTTTATGAATACATAGAATCAGGTGGCAACTTTCCATTCTCCCATCAAACTAGACATTGATGGTGGAATTGATGGTGGGTTCTCTGCCAAAATGCAACTCAAATTAAAACTTCAAATTGTTTTGTTTTGTTTGGGGAGGAAGGAGTTTTTTTTTTTTTTTTTTTTTTTTTTTTTTTTTTTTTTTTTTTTTTTGGTGGAAGGAGCAACCCTAGGAAATTACTTTATGAGAAATAAAAAGCCTTGCAACTGGAAACTTCCTTGTTGAATAAATCATTCTTTCTTACCAACTTTACTTGTTTCTGTGATAATGCAAAAAATATAAATGCCATTAACAACTATGTCAAAATTTAAGCAACCTCAAGAAAAATCCTAGATGCCCTAATTGAGTTATAGCTCTGTGATTTAATGTTGATAAAATATCTCTGTTAAGAGGAAGTATTTCGTCTCAGCACTATAGCATCAGAAATAGGTTGCACTGCAGAGAAAGCCCGTAAGGAGAATTACAATATATAGAAATGGATATGATGGAGTTTCCTCTAATTGGCTCTGCCAGGAGACTAGATTGTTTAATATTCAGAATGAGGACCTACACCCCTGAAATCAGCAAATGCTACAAATCAGAGTTTGATTTATTGCCTTGTTGATTATCTAGACTTCAGAGAGTGATGCAGAAAATCTTAATAATGCATATTCAACTGAAAAATGGATTTTGAATTCCTTCACCCCAAGATGATTTACTCAGATGCTGCTGTTTAGAAGTAGTGCTTTTATCATGTGACAAGAATTCTTGAATTCTTTTCCCTTTGGTAGCAATAATCATACCCAAAGAATAAAGTTTTTTGTTTTTTTTTTTTTCCATATCTAGCCAAAAGGCAACTCTATTACAGAGTAAAAGAGGACACTTGCTTGGAGCAATAGGAAACTTCATTCAGTACCAAAGCAATGAGGTCATCAAATAAAGTCCCATGGGGACAACACAGAGCAATAAAGTTTTATTGTTCTTGTTTAATTGCTTTGTTATGTCTTCTTCTGGATGACCTCACTGGGGATTTTCCTGGCAAAGATACTAGAGTGGATTGATACTGGGGTGGTTTTCCATTTCCTTCTTCAGGTAATTTTACAGATAAGGAAGTTAAGGCAAATGGTAAGTGATTTGACCAGGGTCATACAGCTAGTAAGCTTCTGAGGCCAGATTTGAATGCAGTAAGATGAGTCTTCCTGACTCTTCACTATACTACCTAACTGCTCTTTTGTTATCTGAAATAATATGCTAGAATTTTGTGTAGTTCCCCAATTCTTTCAATAAAACTTATTTTTCATTTACCTTCTTTCTTATTATGAATTGTGTGCTCACAAAAGAATTTGTTTTCAGTAAATTTTATAGAATAAGTTACATCTCAGATTTTGTGAGTGGGAGAGTATGAGCCAAATAATGTAAGACTATCACTCAAATGGTGCCCTGACTTTTTCTGGGATTATAGATTCTGATATAAGTGTTATACATTTAAATATGTGTAGGGGAATTAGATGATTTATAATATCCCTCCCAAATCTTACCCATCTGTGACATGGGTCAAGCCATTTACTTTTTTTTTTTTTCTTTAACTCTGTTTTCTTACTTACCAGTCCCATACTGGGGGAATGGCAAACTTGATTGAAAAGGTTAGAAATATATAACTGAGTTCTAAAACTCAAAGCATATATATATATATATATATATATATATATATATATATAATTTATTTTTGTGTGATCTTATTAGCCATTCAATTATAGTCTTCTTTGTTTTTCAACTTATTTTAACAGAATTGAATACTGGCAAAAAAAGGAATCTAAACACAAAACTGATGTTGGATGAAATGAATTGTACTACAGGGAATCCAAGAACCAGCAGGACATGGTACATGGGCCAACTTCAGAATCAGAGAGATCATAGGCAATATGATCAAATAACTTACAATTTTAAAAGACAATTATTAGACTATATGTTTTGCCAAATTCAGGAAGAATTTATATCACTAGCATAGGAAATTTTTACTATGGTAACTCCTTTCACTAAAGTAGATTTTTGTCTATCTATAATTTAATAACTAAATCCCTAGGGAGTTTTCTAAAGTACAGAGTTTAAATGACTTTTCTAGGGTAACAACTAATAAGCATAAGTTGTAAGATTTGAAACCAGATCTTTCTTACTTCTAGTCATTCTACACAATAAGGTCCTCTATATATGTCCAATGAAATATGAGATAACATTCTTACAGAATCATTTTTTAATATAGAGTATTTTTGCCCATATTCCTTTTGCTGGACTTCAATGGAAACCCATGTGTAAAAAACAAATATAGTTGCTCAAACTCTTCCTTAGAAAATCATAACCCTTTATGTGCCCTTGATTTTTACATGTAACAAGCTCTATCATATTAATTCAATGTTTTCTAAAATTAATGTTGTACCTTTACTGAAACTGAATGGAGTGTTTCCTATGTCTTCATGAACTGAATAGCTTTCACTGCAGAGAAGAATTTATTTTTTACTTTTCTGCAGTGTTTCTTTCATAATTTTCCCCCCCATGAGTTAATAGACAATCTGATTGGCTTTCCCAGCTTGAGGAATGAAGGAGCTAGAATTGCATGATAAATAGAGTCATCACATTTAACCATAGCTAACTCTATTTTAATGAATGTTTTTTTTTTTAAAAAACAGAGAATGTAACCTTGAAGAATTATAAAATGTGATTTATCATCCTACAATCCATTCATATATAATCACAACATCAGACAAATGGAAGGTGGGCACATGATTTCATTTTTAAATAATATTTTTTCCATAACAAAAGAGTTAGGCACCCAAAAATAACAATCTGATGGAAGGCCAGAAATATGTTGGTTTTTTTTGTTTGTTTGTTTGTTTTTTTAATGTAAGGGAAGACCAAACAAAGATCATAGGGCCAAATTAAATGAGTATATTATGTAGTGTTTGTAATGAGCTTGTTAGAGGAAAAGCTTGTGCATCAATCTAACTTTAAAAAATGGAATTTCATTATAAGACAGATGTTTTACCTTTACTGAGGTTTGATGGGTAAATAAATAACAAGGAAAGGGGCTTAGAAAGAATGTAAGTGTAAATATTACAATCTGGCTAAATATCACCAAGAGTTATGCAAGCCTATTACAGGGCTCCCAACTTTCTTGAAGTAATAAAGAAATCAAATATAATATATTGAGAACATCCCATGTTCAACTAACTTAGTATTCAGTTACCTTTTCTCTTTCTAATCATGCTTCTTTGTCTGTCAAAAAGGGCAATTTTTTTGGTCAAAATTTTAAAGGTCAAAATATAGTTTAGTTTGTGGCAATCTTTATTTTTCCCAGATCAGGAGTTATCCTGATGTTTTCTTGTGTGGTCTCCCCACAATCCCAGGTTTAAGTTTCTCCATGCAACCCTGTGTTTCTGTGGCAGAATAGAACAAATCTTTGCCATGCCCATTTTAGTAGCCCAATCTCACTTATAGCTAAAAGGAAGGATCCCTCAACTTCTCACTGGTCTTACTAACTGGTTGCTTTTATTCAGATTAACACTGGCATTTAAGCACCCTTTATTTTGCTTTCACTGTACATCCAAATTCATTGTTGCATAACAGATACAGACTTTTTAAGGGGCCCCTGAGTTCATCTAGTCCATCTCTCATGTTTCAAAAAAAGAAGCCAAGGCATGGAAAGGTAAAGTGATTCTTTCAAAATTACAAAAGTAGTAAGGGACAGAATTCAAATTCAAGTCCATGTCCTCTGGCTCCAAATCTAATGCCATTTATCTACACCACACTCATGTGTATGAGTAGCAAGTGAGACAGGCTTGGGTGAGATTTTTTAGCTCAGAATAAACAGGGAGAAAAACATATATCATTAGAATCATTTGATTTAAGGAGGACTAGGAAGAATGCAGAAATGAAGTAAAAGTAAAAGTAAAAGACAGATAGCTCCTTTGTGATTTTATAGGTTAGCCCCTTGCATAATTTTTTTGCTCTTCCCTTCTAACCCAAATTTCTATTTTGTTTGTGAGGATATCTTAATGCATAATCAAGCACAAAATATACAAGGGTATGCACACACATTCATAAACAAATGCATAAACACATACACACACAATATACACACTTTTATGGAAAGAAAAACTTAAAAATCTTCATTTTGTTGGGAATTTTTGTTGGGTTTTCTTCCCAGGGAATCCCTTTAACTCCCCTATTGATCTTAAATACTCTAGTCAGAATGTAGCTTCAACTATTTGGTGATACAATAGCCAGAGCTCTAGCTTTGGAAGCAGGGGATCCTTTCTCCAGTATTGAATTCAAAGCTGGAAGAGATCTTTGAGGCAACTAAATCCAACTACCTCATTTTGCAGATAAATTAGACATTGAAATGTTAAATAACTTGCCCAGGATCACATAGTTATTAACTGTCTGAAGTGAGATTTCAATTGAAGTTCTTTCTTGACTTCATGTTCTACACAACACTGCCTCTCCTACTCGCATGTATTAAGTTATTGGGCTTCTCTGGGCTTCCCATTTTCTCATCTGTTAAATAAAGGAGATGGACTAAATGACTTCTTGGGGTTCTTTACAGATCTAGATCAATGATCCCACAATATTTCAAGTTATTAAGTCGTATTATTTGCATGTTATTATGCAAAGACTGTTTCATGATAACCTTAAGACTTTTTCCTCTGCCTTCACTTTGCATTTGCTATTCTGCCTGGTTTCAACTCAGGTAAAAAAAAAAAAAAAAAAAAAAAAAAAAGAGCTTTCCAGGATAAGCTCATCAGTTCTAAACTCAACATTATCCAGTTAATTTAAGCCTCTATTAACTCCACCATCTTCAGTCTCCTCACCTTTCTGATTGTAGGGTTAGAGGATAGAATATTAAACTCCTCCCAACTTTCAGATCATTCCACCTTACATCTGCTGCTCTGACTGGTTTCAAATCCAAAAACAAGGGGCTCCTGTGCCAGATTCCTCTTCTTATCCAATCCCCAACCCAAAGCCCCTACTCTTTGCATCTGTTTTCCTGCCTCCTTTTCTGTCCTGTTTTTACCTTTAAGTTATAAACTCACTGAAGACAGAGTTCTTGTTACTAATTGTATCATCAGTGTTTACCATTGTGCCTAGTATGTCATAAGTGCTAAATAAATGTTTATTAGATTGGATTGATATTTGGTAGTCAAAAGACCTTTTAGAGATGTAGTTTGAAGGCTAGGGCTCAATCATGCTTCATTAAGCAATAGTAGTGATTCATTTCTACAAGTTTATATAAATATAAATGGCATTTTCACTTCTACTTATAATATATCTTACCCATACATACCTCTTTAAAACCAAGGGCTTCGTTTTCAGGAATAGTTACTATTGGATGACTTGGCTTCATAGGAAAAATGGTCAGGATGTTGAAAAAATATTGAAAGAAAAAATATTCCAATGAAACATTTGTAAACAGTGTTTTGGGAAATGTTCTCATTATTCATAACATACCTCATCAAACTTGTCTACTAGTTTTGCAATGACACACCCAAATGAGAGTGCAATTTGGCCTGCAAATTACATCTATGATAATTTCCTTAAAAGAAAGGATTATTTTACTCATTTCTATAATTAAATATTTTTTCTATTAAATTGGATTAGATTCCATATGTGAAAAAATATACAAGCCATACTTTAGTCCTATTTGTTTTCAACCTTTTTGCTTCAGATATAACAAGAATGGGGAAAGGAATATAGGGTGCTAAGCAAAGCACATTTCTTTTATCATTTACAAGTGTTTTATCTAATTTGTTCAAAATGGTTTATTTGTAATCCAAAAGTTGACATATGATTGGGGAAAATGAACCATATGTACATTGACCCTCAAATCCACAAATTAATCTAGAATAATTAAATTAAAACTCCAGGGTAGAATGTCTTACTACCTCCTCAGAGAAATAATAAAACATGAGTTGATTTCCTTCTATGTGGCTAAAAACAACAAAAACCAAAAAGAAAGCATTATTTTCTAAGATACAAAGTTATCTTGTCTTGCAATACTCATGATACTATAAGGAAAAAGATCACTGAAGAAAACATAGGGAGTCAATAGCAACACTATCCTATTAATCATTCAAGTTTAACCCAGCAGTATTATTCAACTCATCTCTCTCTCTTTTACCTTCTTATGTCATGTTCAGTCTTTTATCAAATTTTGTCCATTCTATTCCCATCACTTCTGTCTTATATCTTCTTCTGTTCAGGCATACTGTTTCCATCTTTCTATTCACCACATTCTAACTAAACTATCATAATAGTCTATATTTTATTAGATTTAACTTTATTTTTAATTAACAAAAATCTTTATTTCTCTTTGTTTTAACCCTTATTGAGATAAAAGAAAAATAAATGAAAACTTTGTAATAAATATGCATAGTCAAGTACCGCAAATTTCCAAAAATTAGGTCTCATTCTATACACTACTATTTGGATTATATTACATAGGTTAAGATAATATTGATGGAAGTTTTATGCCTTCAAAGTTATTTCTTTTTACAATATGGCTACTAATATATAAATTATTCTTCTTTGTCTACACATTTTATTCTGTATTAGTTCACAAAAATCTTCCCAGATTTTTTTTTGAAATCAGCTTTTTCCTGTTTTTCATAGCTCAATAATAGCCCATTACATTTATATACCACAATTTGTTCATCAAAATCTCAGATGGATACCTCCTCATTTCCAATTCATTGCTTCTATTACAAAGAGATACTATAAAGAAATATACATATATACATACACATATACATGCATTATTTATTTGTTCATTTGCAGATGGGGGATTATTTTTTGATGTCTTTGTATACACCATTTATAATTGGTTTTGTTTAGTTATAAATTATTTTACAATCCAAAGCTCTACCAAAAGTGGATTAACATGCATAAATCCTCCAATATTTGAAATGTTTCATTTTTTCACCTTGTAAGTCTGATAAGTGCAAGTTGAAACCTCAAAATCACTTTAATTTGTACATCCCTATTTAATAGTACAGCATTTGGTTACATAGCTATTTATGTTAGATCTCTTTAAAAACTGCCTCTTCATATCTTTTGACCATTTTTAAATTGAGGAAAAACTCTTTGATTTGCATGTTTTGGATTTTGACTAAGATGGTCCTGAGGCTTTCCTTTTTGGGATTCCTTTCAAGAGATTATCAGGAGGAGAAGCCAAGATGGTGAGGAAAAGGTAGTGATTCACCTGAGTTTTTCTCAAAACTCCTCCTAAAACTAATAAATAATTCCATAAAACAATTCTTAGAGCAGCATAACCCACAAAAGCATGAGATAAAATGATTTACTAGACGAAGACAACTTAGAGGGCTGTCAGTAAAGATGTATTATACCTGGATAAGAATGGAGTAATGTCCTGCACAAGCCACATTGGTACAGACTGAATGCTCTTTATAGTTCCAAATGACATCTTTAAAAAACAGAAAATGCCAATTTTAAAAGAAGAATAAAAGACCAATTAGGAGAAAAAAAGGTTTGAAAAGCAGAATTGGCAGCAGGGGCAGAGCCAAGATGGCAGAGAGTAGATTCAATTTTCTTTGAACTCCTCTGACCTTTTCTCAAACCAGCAGCAGATTAAGCCTCTAAACTGGTTGTAGAATCAAAGAATTCACAAATATTTGGAGTACAACACATTCCCAGAAGAAGATACCTTGTAAGACTTTCAGAACAGAACCTTTCAAACAACACAGAAAAAGCATGCTGACTCCAGACAGGGAGACCAGGGCAAGGAGCTAGGGGAAGGAGTCAGAATGTTGCAACTTCCACACATCTAGGAATCTTCTGTGAACCTCTTAGGCTACTCTGTCCTTGTTGTAAGCAAGTGGTGTGGCAGATTTACTACAAAAGGTAATTGTAAACTGCTCAGTCCCCAAAGAATGCAGGATTTAGTCTGGATTACCCAGCACCTGAAATCAATCAGTGAACTTTCCAAGGTAAATTAAAGTAATTCTTGCTCCTTTGCATTGAGCAGACCTCAAGCCTTAAAAAAAATGAATTAAAAAAGAAAAAGAACTCCCACCATTGATAAAGATGAAGAGAGAAAAAAAAAAAAAAAAAAAACTCAAATCCTGAGGTTTCTAAAGACAAAACAACCCAAATTAAGTCCCAAAGGGAGATAAGCTGGTCCCCATTTCACAAGTCTTTCTTGAAAGATTTCAAAAACTATCTTAAAAGAGAGTTAGCAGAAAAATGGGAGGAAGAAAATGAGATCATTGCAAGAAGGAATGGAAAAAGCAAATAATGCCCTATAAAAGAGATATGAAAAAGACATCAATTCATTGAAAAACAAAATTTGTGAAATGGAAAAAATTCAATGATCAAAAAAATTCAATTGGCCAATTACAAAAGGAGCTTAAAAAAAAAGGTAACTGAAGAAAATAGTACACTTAAAATTAGAAATGAAAAAATGAAGTGAATGACTCAGTAAGACTTCAAAAATCAGTCAAACAAAAACAAAAAAATGAAAAAATAGAATAAAATATGAAATACCTCCTATGAAAAACAACTGATCAAGAAAATAGATCTAAGAGAGACAATCTAAAGATTATTGGACTTCCTGAAAGCCATGATGAAAAAAAGAATCTAAACATTATCTTACAGAGAATCATAAAGGAAGACTGCCCTGATATTTTAGAATCAGAAGGCAAAATAACCATTGTAAGAATTCACAGATCACCTCCTGAAAGAGATCTCAAAATTAAATCCCCAAGGAATACTATGGCTAAATTTCAGAAGTATTGCACCAAGGAAAAAAGATTACAAGCAGCCAGAAAGAAACAATTTAAATACAGAGGAGTCAAAAATCAAGATTACTCAGGACCTAGCAGCTTCTACTTTAAAGGATTGAAGGGCCTGGAATCTGATATTCCAAAAGGCAAAGAAACTTGGCAATAGCCAATAATAAGCTATCCAGCGAAAATGAGCATTATCTTTCAGGAAAGAAGATGTATATTCAATGATATAGGTGAATTTCATGTATTTCTAATGAAAATACCAGAACTGAACAAAAATTTGATCTCCCAACACAGAACTCAAAAGAAGCATAAAAAAGTAAAAAGGAAAGAACTCTTGAGAATTATATTTCTATTATAGGTATATTTAGAGAGTGTGGGTATAATTTGATTTTATTATGATAATATGAAAGAAAAACTAAAGGTGAAAAAGGGATCATAAAAAAAATTAAGTGAAGGTGGTCTATCGGTACCTGATCTAGAACTGTATTATAAAGCAACAGTCACCAAAACCATTTGGTATTGGCTAAGAAATAGACCAGTTGATCAGTGGCATAGGTTAGGTTCACAGGGCAAGATAGTGAATAAAAATAGCAATCTAGTGTTTGACAAACCCAAAGATCCTAAATTTTGGGATAAGAATTTATTATTTGACAAAAACTGCTGGGAAAACTGGAAATTAGTATGGCAGAAACTAGGCATGGACCCACATTTAAAACCACATACTAAGATTAGATCAAAATGGGTCCAAGATTTAGGCATAAAGAACGAAATCATAAATAAATTGGAGGAACATAGGATGGTTTACCTCTCAGACTTGTGGAGGAAGAAGGAGTTTGTGTCCAAGGGAGAAATAGAGACCATTATTGATCACAAAATAGAAAATTTTGATTATACCAAATTAAAAAGTTTCTGCACAAACAAAACTAATGCAAACAAGATTAGAAGGGAAGTAACAAATTGGGAAAACATTTTTATAGTTAAAGGTTCTGATAAAGGCCTCATCTACAAAATATACAGAGAATTGACTTTAATTTATAAGAAATCAAGCCATTCTCCAATTGATAAATGGTCAACGGATATGAACAGACAATTTTCAGATGATGAAATTAAAACTATTTCCACTCATATGAAAGTGTTCCAAATCACTATTGATCAGAGAAATGCAAATTAAGACAACTCTGAGATATCATTACATACCTGTCAGATTGGCTAAGATGACAGGAACAAATAATGATGAATGTTGGAGGGGATGTGGAAAAACTGGGACACTGATGCATTGTTGGTGGAGTTGTGAAAGAATCCAACCATTCTGGAGAGCAATCTGGAATTATGCCCAAAAAGTTATCAAAATGTGCATACCCTTTGACCCAGCCATACTACTATTGGGCTTATATCCCAAGGAAATACTAAAGAAGGGAAAGGGACCTGTATGTGCCAAAATGTTTGTGGCAGCCCTTTTCATAGTGGCTAGAAGCTGGAAGATGAATGGATGTCCATCAATTGGAGAATGGTTGGGTAAATTATGGTATATGAATGTTATGGAATATTATTGTTCTGTAAGAAATGACCAACAGGAGAAATACAGAGAGGCTTGGAGAGACTTACATCAACTGATGCTAAGTGAAACGAGCAGAACCAGAAGATCATTCTACACTTCAACAATGATACTGTACGAGGATGTATTCTGATGGAAGTGGATATCTTCAACATAGAGAAGAGCTAATCCAATTCCAATTGATTAATGATGGACAGAATCAGCTACATCCAGAAAAGGAACACTGGGAAATGAGTGTAAACTGTTATTTTTACCTTCTGAATCCAATTCTTCCTGTGCAACAAGAAATTTGGTTCTACAAACATATATTGTATCTAGAATATATTGTAATATATTTAACATGTATGAGACTGCCTGCCATCTGAGGGAGGGGGTTGGGGGAGGAAGGGAAAAAAATCTGAACAGAAGTAAGTGCAAGGGATAATGTTATAAAAAATTACCCATGCATATGTACTGTCAAAGAAAAAAGTTATAATTATAAAATAAAATAAAAATTAAATTAAAAAAAAAAAAGTAGAGCCAAGGAAAATTCCAGTGAGGACAACTGGACCCAATATAAGTCGTACTTCTAACAGTGAAATTACACTTAAAGATTTGCTAAACAAATAAGTAAATAAGCAAACAAACAAATAAATAAATAAATAAGTAAAAAAGGAAAAAAAAAAGAAAAGGGATCATATTGGGAAAAGAGGGAAAAGGAGGTAAAATTACATCTCATGAAGAGGCAAAGAAGATATATTATAATTGGGGAAAGAAGAGAGTGGGATGAGCATTATGTGAATCTTTCATTAGATTTGGATCAAATAGAGAATATCAGACATATTTGGTTTCACAGAGAAAATTGTCTCACCTTATAGGGAAGTGGGAGAGAAAGGGGGAAAGAAAAGGAAAGACTAATAGAAGGGAAAACAAAAGTATTAGGAGAAAGGTGTAAAAAAGGAGGAGGGACTCTAAAGGGGAAGGGCTGGTTGAGGGAACTGGTCATCAAAAGCAAAATACTGAGGAGGTGAGAAGGAGGAAAGGAAAGAGAAAAGCATAACAGGATAAATAAGATAGCAGGAAATACAGAATTAGTTATTTTCACTGTGAATATGAATGGAAAGAACTCTCCCATAAAATGGAAGCAGATTGCAGACTGGATTAAAAGATAGATTCCTTCAATATATCATTTACAAGAAACACATTTAAAGGATTGTGATGCATACAGACTGAAGGTAAAGGGCTGGAGCAGAATCTATTATGCTTCCAGTGAAGTTAAAAAAAAAAAAAAAAGGCAGGGGTAGCAATCGTGATCTCAGATAAAATAAAAGCAAAGACAGATCTAATTAAAAGAGATATAGAAGGAAACTATATTTTACTAAAGGGTACTATAGATAATGAAGCAATGTCAATATTAAGCATTTATGCCCCAAGTGGTATAGCATCTAAATTCCTAGAGGAGAAGTTAAGAGACATGCAAGAAGAAATAGACAGCAAAACTATACTAGTGGGGGATCTCAACCTGGCTCTCTCAGAACTAGATAAATCAAACCCCAAAATAAATAAAAAAGAAGTTATGGAGGTAAACAAAATGTTAGAAAAGTTAGGTATGATAGATCTTTGGAGAAAAAGAGTTTACTTTTTTCTCAGTGGCTCATGGAACTTATACAAAAATTAACCATGTATTAGAGCATAAAAGCCTCAAAATCAAATGCAGAAAAGCAGAAATAGTAAATGCATTTTTTCAGATCATGATGCAATAAAAAATCACATACAATATAAGGTCAAGATAAAATAGACCAAAAATTAATTGTAAATTAAGTAATCTTATCCTAAAGCATGAATGGGTGAAACAGCAAATCATAGACACTATCAATAATGTCATCCAAGAGAATGACAATAATGAGACAACACACCAAAATTTGTGGGATGTAGCCAAAGCAGTTATAAGGAGAAATTTTATAGACATGCTTACTTTCATAAAATAGAGAAAGAGAAGATCAATGAATTGGGTTTATAACTCAGAAAGCTAGAAAAAGAACAAATTAAAAACCCTCAATTAAATACCAAATTTGAAATTCTGAAAATAAAATAAATATCATTCAAAATAACTGTTGATAGTATAAAATATCTAGGAAAGTCAGGAACTATGGGAACACAATTACAAAATACTTTCCACACAAATAAAATCAGATCTAATCAGTTGGGAAAATATCAAGTACTCATGGATAGGCCAAGCAAATATGATAAGAATGACAATACTACTTAAATTAATTCACTTATTTAGTGCCATACCAATAAAACTCTCAAGAAATTATTTTAGAGATCTAGAAAAAAAAAATAGTAACAAAGTTCATCTGGGGAAGAACAAAAGATCAAGAATTTCAAGGCAATTAATGGAAAAAAAAAAAACTAATGAAGGTGGTCTAACTGTGCCAGACCTAAAACTATATTATAAAGTAGTAGTCATCAAAACAATTTGGTACTGGCTAAGAAATAGTTGATCAGTGGAATAGGTTAGGATCACAGGACAAAATAGACAATAACTATGGCAATTCTAATGTTTGACAAACCCAAAGACCCCACCTTGTGAGATACAAACTAACTATGTGACAAAAACTTCTGGGAAAATTGGAAACTAGTATGGAAAAAATTAGGGCTTGACCCACATCTAATACCACATACCAAGATAAGATCTAAATGTGTTTATGATTTAGACATAAAGAGTGTTATTATAAGCAAATCAGAAGAACAGGATAGTTTACCTCTCAGACCTGCAGAGAAGGAAGGAATGTGTGTCCAAAGAAGAACTGGAACTCATAATTGAATACCAGATAGATTATTTTTATTATCTTAAGTTAAATTTTTTTGTGTACAAACAAAACTAATGCAGACAAGATCAGAAGGGAATCAATAAATTGGGAAATCATTTTTACATTTAATTGTTCTAATAAAGGCCTAATTTCTAAAATATATAGAAAACTGACTCAAATGTATAAGCATTCAAGTCATTCTCCAATTGATAAATGGTCAAAGGATATGAAAAATTTTCAGATGAAAAAATTTAAATTATTTTAATCATATGAGAAAGTGCTCTAAATCACTACTGATCAGTGAAATGCAAATTAAGACAACTCTGAGATACCACTACATACCTCTCAGATTGGCTAAGATGATAGAAAAAGACAAGAACAAATGTTGAAGGGGATGTGGAAAAACTGGGACGCTAATACATTGGTGGTGGAACTGTGAATGGATCCAGCCATTCTGGAGAACAATTTGTAACTATGTTGAAAAAGTTATCAGACTGTGCATATTCTTTGATGCAGCAGTGATTCTATTGAGCCTATATCTCAAAGAGATGTTAAAAGAAGGAAAGGGACCCACATGTGCAAAGATGTTTGTGGTAACCCTTTTCATAGTGGCAAGAAACTGGAAACTGAGTGGATGCCCATTAGTTGGAGAATGGCTGGATAACTTATGGTATTATGAATGTTATGGAATATTATTGTTCTATAAGAAATGATCAGGAAGATGATTTTTAGAGAGGCCTGGAGAGACTTGCATGAACTGATGCTGAGTGAAATGAGCAGAACCAGTAGAGCATTGTACACAACATCAATATTATATGACAATCGAGACTTCTGGCCAAGATGGCGGCGTGGATGCAGACAGCTGCTTGAGCTCTGCATTTTCTCTCAGGACTTACTTCATGACAAGCCTTGGAATTAATGCTTGACAGGAAAAGAAACCCACAAATAATTACCAACAGAAGATATCCTTGAAATTTGCCAGAGAAGGTTTGTGTTTGCTCAGGGGAGGGTCGAACAGACTGGGCACAGTCTGAGGGAAGGCAGCAAGAGAGCAAGACAGGCAGCTCACACACCTGAGACCAGAGTGGGGAGGGGTGCAATCTCTTCTGTTTCTGTGAAAAGACTTTTATCCCAGTGTGGATGTTCCATCTTGGCAGCAAGCGAGGAGCAGCAGAGAGGGTGTAAACACTGGAGGTGAAGAATAAAACCCTGGAAAGCTAGCATCATTCAGGACCTGGCCACCTCTACCCCAACCCGAAGTGACTCAGCCCATTCTTAGAGCCTCAGACAACAGACACAGTTGTCCTGTTAGTGTCTTGCTGCTGTCTCCCTCAGTCTGTAGAAAAAGCTTTGTAACAACATCCAGCCCCATCCCCCCAAAAAAACAGACCAATTGTTTCTCTTGTTTGTATTCTTTGATTGCTGCTCTGACAAAATTAAAAAAAAATTTAAAAGGGCTCTAACCATTGACAGCTTCTGTATAAAGAGAGAGCAGACATCAAATACTGAGGAGACTAAAAGTACATTGTCTCCAGAGGAATCCCCTAAGGTGGATATGAGGTGCTCCTCTATACAAAAGAATCTCATAGAGAAAATCAAAAAGGCTCTCACAAGAGAGTTAGAAGAGAAATGGGAAAAGGAAAGGGAAGCTTGGCAAGAGAGCCTGGAGAAGTCATTCCACGTGTTTAAAGACAGAGTGGATAAAGAAAACAAATCATTGAGAAAAAAAAAAATAGTGAATTACAAAAGGTAAACAACTCCAAGGAAAACAGGATTAGTGAGCTGGAAAAAGAAAACAGCTCTCTAAAAAATAAAATTGATGAAATGGAAAAAAATTCCATAAAAGAAAAAAACTCACTTAAAAACTCAATTGAATAATTACAAAAATATATAAAAAAGTGAGTGAAGAAAATACATCATTGAAAACTAGACTCGAACAAGGAGAAATGAATGACTCAAGGAGAAACCAAGAAGTAGTCAAGCAAAACCAGAGAAATGAAACAATTGAAAAGAATGTCAAGTACCTTATTGGAAAGACAACAGAACTGGAAAACAGATCCAGGAGAGACAATTTGAGAATAATCAGACTCCCTAAAAAATGTGAGGAAAAAAAGAGTCTGGACACTATTTTCCAGGAAATTATCAAAGAGAACTGCATAGATGTTTTGGAAACAGAGGATAAAATAGACATTGAAAAAATTCATCAATCACCTACTGAAAGGGACACTAAAATCAAAATGCCAAGAAATATACTGGCCAAGTTCAAGAACCATCAGACGAAGGAAAACCTATTGGAAGCTGCTAGAAAAAAAGCAATTCAGATATGGAGGAGCCACAATAAGGATAACCCAGGATCTAGCAAGCATCCACATTAAAAGAACGCAGGGCCTGGAACATGATATTCCGAAAGGCTAAGGAACTTGGTATGAAGCCAAGAATAACTTACCCAGCAAAAATGAGCATCGTTTTCCAGGGAAGAAGATGGACATTTAATGAAATAAATGAATTCCATCTATTCTTGATGAAGAAAACAGACCTACACAAAATGTTTGATCTTCAAATACAGAAATCAAGAAATTTCTAAAAAGGTAAAAACAAATCTTGAAGGGGGAGCTAGGTGGCACAGTGGATAGAGCACCAGCCTTGAATTCAGGAGGACCTGAGTTCAAATCTGATCTCAGACACTTAAGACTTCCTAGCTGTGTGATCCTGAGCAAGTCACTTAACCACAGCCTCAGGAAAAAAAAGAAAGAAAGAAAGAAAGAAATCTTGAGAACTATATTTCTGCCATAAAGACATGTAAAGAACACATGTATAATTTGTCCTAGAAACTAGAGGTGGAAAGGAAATTATATCATAAAAAAGGGTAAAGTGGTGGTACTATATCTCATGAAGAGGCAAAGGTAACCTATTATATCTGAGAGAAAGAAAGGAGGGAGATGAACATAGTGGGTATCAATAGATATATTTAATTTATGGTGAAACTTCTTCCACTTCATTGAAAAGTGAGAGGGAAGGAGTAAGCTAAGGGGAAGGCAATACAGATATTGTGAGGAAAAGGGGTAAAAAAAAGGGGGAAAGATGGGGGAGGGATACTAAAAAGGGAGGGCTGTGAAAAGCAAGTGGTACTCATAAGTGTAATACTGGGGAGGGGGGTAAGAGGGAAGGAAAGGAGAAAAGTATAAGCAGGGGTTAACAGGATGGCAAGCAATATAGAATTAATCATTCTAACCATAAATGTGAATGGAGTAAACTCCCGCATAAAGAGGAAGCAGTTAGCATACTGGATTAAAAGCCAGAATCCTACTATATGTTGTTTACAAGAAACACACCTGAAACGGGGTGATCAAACTAAAAGTAAAAGGGTGGAGCAGAATCTACTATGCTTCAGGAGAAGCCAGAAAGCAAGGGTATCCATCCTCATCTCAGAGAAAGCAAAAACAAAAATTGATCTAATTAAAAGAGATAAGGAAGGGCATTATATTCTGCTAAAGGGTAGCATAGATAATGAAGCAGTATCAATATTAAACATATATGCACCAAGTGGTGCAGCATCTAAATTCTTAAAAGAGAAATTAAGAGAGCTGCAAAAAGAAATAGAGAGCAAAACTATAATAATAGTGGGAGATCTCAACCTTGCACTCTCAGAATTAGATAAATCAAACCACAAAATAAATAAGAAGTCAAAGAGGTAAATAGAATACTAGAAAAGTTTGATATGATAGATCTTTAGCAAAAGTTAAATGGAGACAGAAAGGAGTATACTTTCTTTTTTTTTTTTTTTTTTTTTTTTTTTTTAATTTATTTTTATTTTATTTTATAATTATAACATTTTTTGACAGTACATATGCATGGGTAATTTTTTACAACATTATCCCTTGCACTTACTTCTATTCAGATTTTTTCCCTTCCTCCCCCAAACCCCTCCCCCAGATGGCAAGCAGTCTTATATATGTTAAATATATTACAGTATAATTTAAGATACAATATATGTGTGTAGAACCGAATTTTTTTGTTGCACAGGAAGAATTGGATTCAGAAGGTAAAAATAACAGTTTACATTCATTTCCCATTGTTCCTTTTCTGGATGTAGCTGGTTCTTTCCATCATTAATCAATTGGAATTGGATTAGCTCTTCTCTATGTTGAAGAAATCCACTTCCATCAGCAAGGAGTATACTTTCTTCTCAGCAGTTCATGGAACCTATACAAAATTTGATCATATACTAGGACATTAAAAACCTCAAAATCAAATGCAGTAAGGCAGAAATAGTAAATGCATCCTTTTCAGACCACAATGCAATGAAAATTAGATTCAATAAAAAGCCAGGGGAAAATAGACTAAAAAATAATTGGAAAGTAAACAATCTTATACTAAAGAATGATTGAGTAAAACAGCAAATCACAAACATAATTAATAACTTCACCCAAGAAAATGACAATAATGAGACATCATACCAAAATGTGTGGGATACAGCCAAAGCAATCATAAGGGGAAATTTTATATCTCTAGAGGCCTACTTGCATAAAATAGAGAAAGGGAAGGTCAATGAATTGGGCTTACAACTAAATTTGCTAGAAAAGGAACAAATTAAAAGCCCCCAGACAAACACGAAACTTGAAATTCTAAAACAAAAAAAAAAAAAAAAAAAAAAAAAAAAAAAGATGATATTAATAAAATTGAAAGTAAAAAAAAACTATTGAATTAATTAATAAAACTAAGAGTTGGTTCTATGAAAAAAACAACAAAATAGACAAACCCTTAGTAAATCTGATTTAAAAAAGAGGAAAAGCAAATTGTTAGTCTTGAAAATGAAAAGGGAGAACTCACCAATAATGAAGAGTCAATTAGAACAATAGTTAGGAGCTTCTTTGCTCAATTTTATGCCAATAAATTCGATAACTTAAATGAAATAGAAGAATACCTTCAAAAATATAGCTTGCCCAGATTAACAGAGGAAGAAGTAAATAGTTTAAATAGTCCCATTTCAGAAGAAGAAATAGAATGAGCTATTAATTAAGAATGAGCTAAGAAAAAATCCCCAGGACCAGATGGATTTAAATGTGAATTCTACCAAACATTTAAAGAACAATTAACTCCAATGCTATATAAACTATTTGAAAAAATAGGGATTGAAGAAGTCGTACCAAATTCCTTTTATGACTCAGACATGGGACTGAAACCTAAACCAGATAGGCTGAAAATTGATAAAGAAAATTATAGACCAATCTCACTGATGAATATTGATGCTAAAATCTTAAAAAATATTAGCAAAAAGACTACAGAAAATCATCCCCAGGATAATACACTATGACCAAGTGGGATTACACCAGGAATGTAGGGCTGGTTCAATATTAGGAAAACTATTAGCATAATCGACTATATCAATAACCAAATTAACAAAAACCATATGATCATCTCAATAGATGCAGAAAAAGCATTTGATAAAATCCAACATCCATTCCTACTAAAAACACTTGAGAGTATAGGAATAAATGGACTATTCCTTAAAATAATAAGGAGCATATATTTAAAACCATCAGTAAACATCATATGTAATGGCGATAAACTGGAACCTTTCCCTATAAGATCAGGAGTGAAACAAGGTTGCCCACTATCACCATTACTTTTCAATATAGTACTAGAAACTCTAGCCTCGGCAATAAGAGCCGAGAAAGAGATTCAACGAATTAGAGTAGGTAATGAGGAAATCAAACTATTACTCTTTTCAGATGACATGATGGTATACTTAGAGAACCCCAAAAACTCTGCCAAAAAGCTATTAGAAATAATTCAGAACTTTAGCAAAGTTGCAGGATACAAAATAAATCCACATAAAACCTCAGCATTTTTATACATTACCAACAAAATCCAACAGCAAGAGATACAAAGAGAAATTCCATTCAAAATAACTGTCAATAGTAAAAAATATTTGGGAATCTATCTACCAAAGGAAAGTCAGAAATTATATGAGCAAAATTACAAAACACTTGCCATAAAAATAAAGTCAGATTTAAATAATTGGAAAGACATTAAGTGCTCTTGCATAGGCCCAGCAAATATAATTAAGATGTCAATACTCCCTAAACTAATCTATTTATTTAGTGCTATATCCATCTGACTCCCAAGAAACTATTTTAATGACCTAGAAAAAAATAACAACAAAATTCATATGGAAGAACAAAAGGTCGAGAATTACAAGGGAATGAAAAAATAATCAAATTAAGGTGGACTAGCTGTACCTGATCTAGAACTATATTATAAAACAGCAGCATTTGGTATTGGCTAAGAAATAGACTAGTTGATCAGTGGAATAGGTTAGGTTCACAGGGCAAGATAGTGAATAAAAATAGCAAATTTGGGGATAAGAATTCATTATTTGACAAAAACTGCTGGGAAAACTGGAAATTAGTATGGCAGAAACTAGGCATGGACCCACATTTAATACCACATACTAAGATAAGATCAAAATGGGTCCAAGATTTAGGCATAAAGAATGAGATCATAAACAAATTAGAGGAACATAGGATAGTTTACCTCTCAGACTTGTGGAGGAGGAAGGAATTTGTGTCCAAAGGAGAACTAGAGACCATTATTGATCACAAAATAGAAAATTTTGATTACATCAAATTAAAAAGCTTTTTCACAAACAAAACTAATGCAAACAAGATTAGAAGGGAAGTAACAAATTGGGAAAACATTTTTACATTAAAGGTTCTGATAAAGGCCTCATCTACAAAATATACAGAGAATTGACTTTAATTTATAAGAAATCAAGCCATTCTCCAATTGATAAATGGTCAAAGGATATGAACAGACCATTTTCAGATGATGAAATTAAAACTATTTCCACTCATATGAAAGAGTGTTCCAAATCACTATTGATCAGAGAAATGCAAATTAAGACAACTTTGAGATACCACTACACACCTGTCAGATTGGCTAAGATGACAGGAACAAATAATGATGAATGTTGGAGGGGATGTGGAAAAACTGGGACACTGATGCATTATTGGTGGAGTTGTGAAAAAATCCAACCATTCTGGAGAGCAATCTGGAATTATGCCCCAAAAGTTATCAAACTGTGCATACCCTTTGACCCAGCCATACTACTACTGGGCTTATATCCCAAGGAAATACTAAAGAAGGGAAAAGGACCTGTATGTGCCAAAATGTTTGTGGCAGCCCTGTTTGTAGTGGCTAGATACTGGAAAATCAATGGATGTCCATCAATTGGAGAATGGTTGGGTAAATTATGGTAAATGAATGTTATGGAATATTATTGTTCTGTAAGAAATGACAACAGGAGGAATACAGAGAGGCTTGGAGAGACTTACATTAACTGATGCTGAGTGAAATGAGCAGAACTAGGAGATTATTATACACTTCAACAATGATACTGTATGAGGATGTATTCTGATGGAAATGAATATATCTTCAACATAGAGAAGAGCTAATCCAATTCCAATTGATTAATGATGGACAGAATCAGCTACATCCAGAAAAGGAACACTGGGAAATGAGTGTAAACTGTGAGTATTTTTGTTTTGTTTTGTTTTTCTTCCCAGATTATGTTTACCTTCCAAATACAATTCTTCCTTTGCAACAACAACAACAAAATTCGGTTCTGCACATATATATATATATATATATATATATATATATATATATATATATATATATATATATATATATATATATATATATATATATTGTACCTAGGATATACTATAAGATATTTAATATGTATGGGAATGCCTGCCATCTATGGGTGCGGGTGGAGGGAAGAAGGGGAAAAATTCGGAACACAAGAGAGTACAAGCGATAATGTTGTAAAAAAAATTACCTATGCATATGTACTGTCAAAAAAATGTTATAATTATAAAATTAATTTTAAAAAATTAAAATTAAAATTAAAAAAATATATGACAATCAATTCTGATGAATGTGACTCTTTCCAACAATGAGATAATTGATGCTAGATCTTGTGATGAAGAGAGCCATCTATAACCAGAGAGAAGACTATGAGAACTGAATGTGGATCACAGCATAATATTCTCACTCTTTCTGTTGTTCGCTTGCATTTTGTTTTCTTACTCATTTACTTTCTTTTTTTGATCTGATTTTTTGTGTACAGCAAGAAAACTGTATAAATATGTTTATGTATATTGAATTTAACATATTTTAACATGTTTAACTATAAAAAAAGAAAAGCATAATTGGCTAAAATGTAAAAAAGAGGCACAAAAATTCATTGAAAATAATTCCTTAAACTTTAGAACTGAGCAAATGGAAACTAATGACTATAAGAAATCAAGAAAGTATCAAACAAAACCAAGAGACTGAAAAAAATAGGAGACAATGTGAAATGTGAAATGTCTCAATGGAAAAATAATTAATTGACCTATATATACAGAAGAGATTATTTAAAAAATTTTGGGACAGCCTGAAAACCATGATCAAAAAAGGAACCTAGACATCATCTTTCAAGAAACTATTAAAGAAAACTTCTAGGATGTTTCAGAATCAGAGGCTAAAACAAAAATTGAAAGAATCCATAAATCACCTCCTGAAAGATCCCAAAATGATAACTTTGAGAAATATTATAGTCAAATACTAGAGATCTCAGGTCAATGAGAAAATTTTGCAAGCAGCCAGAAAGAAACAATTCAAGTATTGTGGAGCCATAGTCAGGATAATTTAAGACTTAACAACTTTTACATTAAAGGTTATGAGGGATTGATATATGATATTCTAGAGAGCAAATGAGCTATAATTGTAATAAAAAAAAATCACCTATCCAGGAAAACTGAGCACAATCCTTCGAGAAAAGTAATGGATATTCTGTGAAACTGAGGACTTTCAAGCATTCTTAATGAAAATAATAGAGCTAAATAGCTGAATGGAAAACTCAAACTTCAAATATTAGATTTAAAAGAAGCATGAAAAAGGTAAATAGGAAAGAAAAATCATAAGGCACTTAATAAATGTTAAACTCCTTACATTCCTACATGTGAATATATTTTAACTTATAAGAACTTTTTCATTGTTTGGGCAGGTATAACAAGTATACATATATATATATATATATATATATATATATATATATATATATATATATATATATATATATATATATATATATATATATATATATATATATATATATATATATATATATATATATATATATATATATATATATATATATACACACACACACACACACACACACACACATAGCAGGCGTAGGTTTGAAATGAATATAAAGCAATGATTTTTTTAATCAAGTTAAAAAGGAATAAGAGAAAAATGTGCTGAGAAAAAGGGAAACAGAATGGGCTAAATTATTTTACATAAAAGAGGCAGAAAAAAAGCTTTTATGGTAGAAGAAAATATGGGAGATATAAGCAAAAATGAGTCAATATTGATCTCATCAGATTTAGCTCAAGGAGAGAATATAACAAAAGTATTTAGTAACTTATATGCTTAATTGTTAATAGAAATCTATCTTGGGGAAAGATGGGGTAGTGGATACATCACTGGCTTGGAGTTCAAATCTAGACTCAGGCACTTAGTACTTACTAGCTATGAGACCCTGGGCAAGTCACTTAACCCCAATTACCAACAGAAAAAAAAGAAAGAAATTGATATTACTTTACAGGAAAGTAAGATGGGGAAGGGGATAGGAGAGGGAAGGAACATGATAGAAGGGAGGATATATTGGGGCAGAGAATAGTAAGAAATAATAGTGAAAGATCAGGGTAAAAGGAGAGAGAGAGAGAATAATGGGAGAGGGGTAAGATAGAAATACTATTAGCAATAATAACTGAAAAATAATTTTGAAGAAATTTTCTATAATAAAGGGCCTCATTTGTCAAAAATACAAAGAACTAGTCAAATATATACAAATAAGATTCATTCCCCAATTGATAAATGATCAAGACATAAACAATTTGGAGATGAAGTATCATATATATATATATATATATATATATATATATATAGCCATTTGGAAAAAAAAATGCTTTACATTGCTACTGATTGGAGAAATGCAAATTAAAGCAATTCTGAGGTTCTATCTCATACCTGTTAGATTGGCTAATAGTAAAGAAAAGCAAAAAAAATGGTGATGGAGATTACCTTGAAAAATGAGACATCAATGCAGTGTTAGTGAAAATGTGAACTGATTCAACCATTTTTAAAGCAATTTTGAATTGTGCCCACAAAGGACTGTAAAACCATATATGTATCCTTTGACCTAGCAATACCATTACTAGGCTTGTAACCCAAAAGAAATTTTAAAAAGAACAAAAAGGAAAGGGGTTTTTACATATATATATATAAAAATGATGAGCAGGATGCTCTCAAAAAAACTTAGATGAGATGATACAAAGTTAAATGTCCTGCTTTAAAAGTAACAGCAATATTTGTAAGATCAACTGTAAAAGACTTTGTTATTCTCAGCAATACAATGATCCAAGACAATTCTGAATGACTTACGATGAAAAATGTTACCCAACTTCAGAGAAAGAACTGATGGCATCTGAATACAAATTGAAGCATAATTTCCCCTCTGTATTTATTTTTCTTGAGTTTTTATCTGTTTTTTTTTCACAACATGACTTATATGAATATCTTTTGCATGATTACACGTAAATAAACTATACTGAATTGTTTACCTTCTCAATGAAGGGAGAGAATTTGGAACTTAATAGCAAATGTTAAAATTGTTTTCACTTATAATTAGGAAAAATAAAATACTAATTTTTAGGCTAGATTATTAATAGATATCTATCTTTACTTTCCCTTTTGGTTTTAATATATCTGGAGAGCTTTCATTTATGATTTCCTGAAATTGAAAGTCCGATCTTTTTTTTTTTTTTTTTTTTTTTTATCATGGCTTTCAGGGAATTCAGTAATTCTTAACAGATCTCTCCTTGATCTGTTTTCTAAGACAGTTATCAAATAACTTACATTTTATTCTCTCTCTTTTTTTTTTTTAACATAGCTTTATTTACTTAATTATATACTTTGCTGAGGCAATTGGGGTTAAGTGACTTGCCTAGGGTCACACAGCTAGGACATGTGTCTGAGACCAGATTTGAACTCAGTTCTGTTCTTCTGACTTCAGGGCTGGTACTCAATCCACTGCACCACCTAGCTGTCCCTTAACATAGTTTTGTTGCAAATTTCTTACTGTCTCATGGAATCATTGATTTCTGTTTGGCCTATTCTAGGTTTCAGAAAGTCTGTTACTTGGTGAAGGTTTACTACTTTCTCTTTATGTAAAGATTTTTTTTCGTTCTTTTTAAAATCTTTAAAAAAATGTCTTCCCTAATTATGATTTAAATCACTGAATTAATCATTTAAAGCATTGAAATGAATGTTACTATGTTACTAAGTAGGTGTTACATTAATAACATGTTTAGGTAGAAATTGAGGATTTTTTTCCCTGTCTCTTTTTACACTTATTATATAGTTACTTTTTCCTTCTTGGTGAGATCTCTATATCTATAATTGTGAATGTCAGCATTTTATCTTTCCAACTTTATTTTCTGAACTGGGATGTTATAGGGGTAGAGTCCTCCTAAGCTTCTGGTTGAGGGATAGTATGTTCATTTCTGACTGGTATTGTCCTGACTCTCCTGAGTTCCCATAGTGACCTTAACTTCTTAGTCCCCCTGCATCTTTTCAATTTAGAACACTGCATCTTCAGCAACTTCTATAACATTTCAAGACAGAATACTAGAAATGTTAGAATTCTGGTCCACGGAGTGTCCCAGTCTGAGTGTGGTAGCATTGAACTCAATTCTGTCTACTGCTATTGCCTAGAGCTTTTAAGGTTCCTGTTCTAGAGTTTTCCCAAGTTGTATTATACTCTTACAACCTCTAGATATTGTTGATGTTGTTGTTTAGTTGTTTCAGTAATTTATGACTTCTTTTGGATTTTCTTGGTGGAGATACTAGAATGGCTTGCCATTTCCTTCTCCAGCTCATTTTACAGATCAAGAAACTGAGGTAAAAAGGGTTAGGTGACTTGCCCAGGGTCACACAGGTAGTAAACATCTGAGATTACATTTGAATTCAGGTCTTCCTTATTCCAGAATTTCTGAAAGTATCTATACAAGAATCACACAAAATGAGAAAGCAATTTGTTCAAGCACACAAAAAATAGGAGCCCTTTTCCACTGAAATAAATAGTTAGATTGGCATAATGATCTCAAAATCAGAATACTTCATGTTCTGACACATTAATTAAATGGAGCATTTAGGTAGTAAATAAAATGCCAGGCCTAGATTGGGAAGTTTCATCTTCTTGAGTTCAAATCTGGCCTCATACAATCTGTGATCCTAGGAAAATATTTAATGCTGTTTGCCTCAGTTTCCTCATCTGTAAAAGAAAATGGAGAAGAAAATGGCAAACCATTTCAGTATTTTTTCCAAGAAAACCCCAAATGGAGTTACAGAGAGCTGGATATGACTGGATATGACACAGCAACAACACAAACAAATTGTATGAACTTGTACAAGTCATGGAATTTCTGCCTGCCTCAACTTCTTCATATGTATAATGGAAATAATAGCATCTACCTCCAAGTCTTGTTTAGATGATCAAATAAGATAATACTTGTAAACTGCTTCGCAAAATTTAAGATACTATATGTTATCTCACTTGCAAAACAGAGATAATATGTGGGCTGACTACCTTATAGAGCTGTTAGAAGAAAAGGGTTTTACAAACTTTAAAGTATCTGATAAATGCAAACAATTTTTATAATAAGTGCAAAGGCAGATTTATCAAAGTGAAATGACCATAAGAGATATTTTCTGCTTGTATGGGAATTTCTATTATCACAGTAGTCTTCTGAGAACTCTATTTAGTTTTGGACGTAAAGAGAAAGTCCATGAGTCAGCAAGAAAAGAAGTCACCAAAATGGAGTCAGAGGTCCCATAAGATTACAATTGGAATGGTATGTGAAAATCATACTTAGGGAACTATTTCAAGCTTTTACCAAACTTTATTTTAAAAGATTTCATACAATTCTGATCTAGTTGATTTTTTGAATTTCTAAAGAAATACTATAGATATATCTTTTTAAATTTACTCCCCATTTCACTTCTCTCTTAACTTCCATCTTCTATCTTAATCTTAATTAAATGAACAGTGCCCAGTTCATCCATAATGGGAGACAGTAGGACAGAGAAGAAAGAAAATTGATTTTAGGAAGCAGGATTCAGTCTTCACTTTGTCATTTACTAATTTAGGCAAGTCATAGTCTCTTTGATCTTTAATTTCCTCATACATAAAATGGGCATAATAATATTTACCTCAACTTCCTTCTACGATTTTTTTTGAGAGTCAAATTAATTGTAGATAGCATACCATAAAGGAAAGAGCACTAGATTTGGAGCTTGTTGTCCTAAATTCACATCCAGGACTAGCTACAACTACATAACCTCAAGAAACCATTTAACTTCTGTGCTCCAATTTTCTTATCTGCAAAATTAAATGGTCATATGACAGGTCCATGACCTCAAATGAAGATCTCTTTCAATTTCAAATCTATAATCATCTCTATATAAGGTATTTATAATGGTAAAAGTGTATTTCGCAAACAGTTTTGACTCTGGGGAAACCTGGCCTGGATAGATAATTTGCAGAAGCCAAGTCCCCTTTTGACTAATTCTTTAGGACAGTGCTCTGATGTAATTGACTTTCAACAATGAACTTTGCTTGTGTTTAAAGTTACAGCCCTGGGGTGTCTTTACTAAGACCCAGATAGAGCACTCACTATCTGAGAAATCATTATTTCCCAGTTTGCCTGGGGCCAAAGCTTTAAATGGAAACAAATTCTACTCAAACTACCAGCTGGGAATTTAAATCTCATGTCAAAAAGTAACTAGACAGCAGCTCTAGCACCATCAGATAGAAGCTATCAATCTAAAGCTGCTTCTACACAAAAAGAGTGGTCCTCATGTAATGGAATTTTAGGGCTATAGAATCTCCTGAAACACTATAGCACATATATAGAGAAAGTTAAATGGCACAGTGAATAGAGCCCTAGACCTGGATGGAGTTAGAAAGATCTGAATTCAAAAAAGGACTTTTATATTTATAAGCTTAATAATCCTGTCAAGTCACTTAATATTTTAGTGCCTCAGTTTCCTCAAGTGTAAAATGAAAATAATATCAATGTTGCTGCTATTACAATGTTGTTGTAAAGATTAAAAGAAATAATATTTTTAAAAGTACTTAAGTATGATGTCTGGAACATAGTTAGTATTTAACAATTGCTTATACTCTCCCCCTTCCCCATTTCCTAGTAATTATTATATAATGCTTAATTCATTGACCCAAGGCGCAAATTTTCCCCTGGGAAATTTTTGTGTTGTGAGTAGGCCAGGGTAAAGGAAAAAGGAATCTAGCCAGAGCTAGTCAGACTGTTAGGGAGATCTTCATAGGATTCATAGATTGAAAACTAAAAGGGACTTCCAAAGTCTGGCCCATCTATTCATTTTAAAAAATGAATGAGCAGTCCAAGAAAATTGACTTTTCTGAGACCCCACTGTTAGTAAAAATTCAGAAGTAGGATTTGAAATAAATTCCTCTAATCCCAACATTAAAGCTTCATTGTTTTTTCCTGTACTACTATGATTACTGATCATAAACAGTCCCAAGAAGAGGCATACCAGGCTTTTGGCTAACTTTAACTTTTGAGTTTCATCTCCATATGTTAACATCTATGAAAGAAAACTGCTATCATTTGTGACTAAAAAGTCTTACACTTCCCTATGAATACCTGAACAAGATAAGAAAGCACTTCTGTAAATGACTTGTTTCATATAGCCATTCTTCAAAGTTTCAAATTTCTTTTCCTTTCAAAGACTAGGCTTTACATCACAAAAAGCAAAAGGCAAAGAAAAGAATGCTATCAGGAGCATCTCCATGCTAGGTACTCCACACATACTTTGTTCTAATACATGTGAATTAAGGTTATCTGAATCAGGATGAAATTTCCTGTTGTTCAGTGGTTTCAGTCATTTCTGACTTTTCATATCCCCACTTCAGGTTTTCTTGGCAATACTAGCATGATATGCCATTTGTTTCTCCAGCTCATTTTACAAATGAGAAAACTGAGAGAAATGGGGTTAAGTTACTTGTCCAGTATTACGTATTTAGTAAATATGAGACCATATTTGAACTTAGGCTTCCTAAGTCCAAACTTGGAACTATCCACTGTACCACCCAATCACCTAACTTTTCTACTTTAGCATTAAAAAGGAGTGATCTCCCCTTCCCATCAGCTTTCAAGCTGGTAAATCATATAATCACATGAGTGACATTTTCCTTAGCAACACCCTAATAATAGCTTGCAAACTTTTGTAGGGAAGCTTAGATCTTAAAGAGTCTACTATTTCTTATAAAATAATACTTTAAAATAAAAATTGAAATGGTGTATGAACAGAATATTAAAGTAACTTTAGAATAAACTGATTCACTTATTTAATATCTATCCTTCCTTAGAATCCTATATATTTTCTTACTTTGGTACCAGATGCTATAGGAAGAAGAACAAAAGAAGAAAATTTAGTAATTGAATCTACTCATGGGCCATAGGGATGTCAGTGGAATAGCACCTGCAAATGATGTGTCATTCACAGGTCTATAAACAGTCATGCCCGTAATTTTCCCTTTCTAAGTATTTTATCTACTAGGAAGAACAGATAAGGCTAGTGAGATAAGTGTGAGATTGAACTGTGTGGTAAATGATTGACCATGAGAGAAGGCTCTAAAAAGGTAGAAAATCCTAAATAGAAGATTACATAAAATTGAAAACAAAAGTAGTGTAATGCATGGAGTCAAGGAAAAGAGTCAGAAATCAGAGAGCTCATAAGACTGATGGCTTCTAAAAAGTGAAACTTTGTGAGAATGGAAACACTGTAATGAAACAACTCAGGCAGGTTTTAGGTCATTAAGTGACTTATTTCCTACCCAGACTGTAGGTGAATTGTAAAAGACAAAGAGTGAGTTAATAACTGTTTACCTGAAAGAATGGCACAAGTGTTCAATCTGGAGTAAAGAACTATTTTTGGCTCAAAGAAATACTGGAAGACAAAGTAAGGAATTTTCCAGAAGATTCATTAACATAGAATGGTTCATTAAATGCAGAACTTATATAATGCAACAGATATCCCCTGTTCATCTGACAGAAACCCCAGCCCCAGATATTCCATAACATATTAATTAGACCTTTGCTCACACACCCTTGACATTTGTGTACACTGTTCAGTTGGTTTTTATTACACTCTTGACCACAGCTGCAGTCCACCTACTGTAAAGCTCTATAAAGTGTTTGTTACTAGTACGAGGTTTTCTCATAAATGTCATTAAATCTCTAGAGGTGATGCTGACTTCACTGATCAAGACATATATAAAATTCCCTGAAACCAAAATGAAATGAGACTACTGAAAAGAAAGGTGGAAAACATAGCTGAATTAATTAATTGAGCCTTAATTCTCTTTTAGAAATAGAATTTGAAGTTCCAGACAATTATGAAAGTTACTTCTTCTTGTCTGAAAAAAATAAGTGAATTTTTCTCATCTGCCTTTAATTTTAAGAGATTGGATCATTATCTTAAAGATGAAAGAGACCCTTACACCCAGAGAAGGAACACTGGGAAGTGAATGTAAATTGTTAGCACTACTGTCTATCTACCCAGGTTACTTATACCTTAGGAATCTAATACTTAATGTACAACAAGAAAATGGTATTTACACACATATATTGTATCTAGGTTATATTGTAACATATGTAAAATGTATAGGATTTGCCTGTCATCAAAGGGAGGGAGTAGAGGGAGGGAGGGGATAATTTGGAAAAATGAATACAAGGGATAATATTATTTAAAAAATTACTCATGCATATATACTGTGAAAAAAATTATAAATAAATAAAAATTTTAAAAAAATGAAAGAGAAAGAGACTTTAAAGATCATCTAACTCAAACCTGTTGTTTTACAATAGAGAAATTAAGCCTCAGAGAAAGAAAATGGCTTCTTTGTAAGACTTAGTTGACTTTCTTTTTTTTTTAATTTAATATTTTATTTTTTCCTAATTACATGTAAAAACAATTTCCAACATTTGTTTTAAAATTTTGAGTTCCAAGTTGTCTTCCTCCTTTCCCAACTCTCTTCAATGAGAAAGCAAGCAATTTGATGTTATACATGTGTAGTCATGAAAAACATATTTCCATATCAGTCATTTTGTAAAAGAAAAACATACACAAAATTTAAAAACCCAAGAAATATTAAGTTAAAAATATTCTTTGATCTGTATTCAGATTTTATCAGTTCTTTCTCTGGGAATGGATAACATATTTCATCTTAAGTTATTTAGTGTTTTCTCAGATCATTGTATCACTAAGAACAAATGTTATTCTTTTATTATTATTATTATAGCTATTTGTTGACAAAACATATGCATGGGTAATTTTTCAACATTGACCCTGGCAAAAACTTCTGTTCCAACTTTTCCCCTCCTTCCCTCCACCCCCTCCCCTAGATGGCAGGTAGTCCCATACATGTTAAATATGTTAAAGTATATGTTAAAAACAATATATATATATATGTATAGATAGATATAGATATAGATATAGATATACATATACATATACATATATAACAAATGTTATTCTTAACTGGTCATCTTATAATATTGCTGTAACAATGTACAATTTTCTCCTGGTTCTATTCATTTATTTCACTCTGCAGCAGTTCATGTAAGTCTTTCCAGCATTTCTGAGAGCATAATTTATTACAGGAAACAGTATGCCACTACAATAATATACCACAATTTGTTCAGTTATACCCCCAGTTGATGGGCATCCCCTCATTTTTCAATCCTTTGCCGCCAAAAAAGAGCTGCTATAAATATTTTTGTTTTCTTCTCTCTAGGAACACAGACATAGTATAGGTATTGCTAGGTCAAAGAGTATGCATGGTTTTATAGGCCTTTGGGCATAATTCCCAATTCCACCACCAATGTACTATTGTCTCAATATTCCCCCATTCTCACCAACACTTTCATTTTCCTTTTCAATTCCATTAATTAATCTAATACATTTAAGGTAGTGTCTCAGATTGTTTTACCTTGCATTTGTCTAAACAATATTGATTTAGAGCATTTTCTCATATGGTTATAGACAATAGGGGATGGCCCTTATTCCTACAAATTTGACTAATTTCTCTATACATTTGAAAGATAAGGACTTTATTTTTCTTTCTGTTTTCAGCCTACCTGGTTTAGGTATCTGTGTCAGAAAAGGAATTTGGTAGGACTCCTTCAATCCCTATTTTTTTCAAATAGTTTATTTGGCATTGGAGATAGTTGTTATTTAAATGTTTGGTAGAATTCACATGTGTAAATCCATCTGGTTCTGGGGATTTTTCTTAGGGAGTTGGTTAATAGCTTGTTCTATTTCTTTTTTCTGAAATGGGAATATTTAGACTATTTACTTCTTCCTCTGTTAATTTGGGCAAGCTATATTTCCATTTCTTCCATTTCATTTAAGTTATCAAATTTATTGGCATAAAGTTGGGCAAAGTAGTTCCTAACTATTGTTCTAATTTCCTCTTCATTAATGGTGAGTTCTCCCTTTTCATTTTTAAGACTAACAATTTGCTTTTCCTCTTTTTAAAATCAGATTTACTAAGGGTTTGTCTATTTTGTTGTTTTTTTCATAGAACCAACTCTTAGTTTTATTAATTAATTCAATAGTTTTTTTACTTTCAATTTTATTAATCTCACCTTTTATTTTTTATAATTTCAAGTTTTGTGTTTGTCTGGGGGTTTTAAATTTGTTCCTTTTCTAGCATTTTTAGTTGTAAGCCCAATTCGTTGACCTTCCCTTTCTCTATTTTATGCAAGTATGCCTGTAGAGATATAAAACTTCCCCTTATGACTGCTTTGGCTGTATCCCACACATTTTGGTATGATGTCTCATTATTGTCATTTTCTTGGGTGAAATTATTAATTATGTCTATGATTTGCTGTTTCACCCAATCATTCTTTAGTATAAGATTATTTAGTTTCCAATTATTTTTTGGTCTATTTTCCCCTGGCTTTTTATTTAATGTAATTTTCATTGCATTGTGATCTAAAAAGGATGCATTTACAATTTCTTCCTTACTGCATTTGATTTTGAGGTTTTTATGTCCTATCATATGATCAATTTTTGTATAGGTTCTATGAACTGCTGAGAAGAAAGTGTACTCCTTTCTGTCTCCATTTAGCTTTCACCAAAGATCTATCATATCAAACTTTACTAATATTCTATTTACCTCTTTGACTTCTTTCTTATTTATTTTGTGATTTGATTCATCTAATTCTGAGAGTGCAAGGTTGAGATCTCCCACTAATATAGTTTTGCTATCTATTTCTTCTTGTAGCTCTCTTAATTTCTCTTTTAAAAATGTAGATGCTGCACCAATTGGTGTGTATATGTTTAATATTGATTCTGCTTCATTATCTATGCTACCTTTTAGCAGGATATAATGCCCTTCCTTATATCTTTTAATTAGATCAATTTTTGTTTTTGCTTGATCTGAGATGAAGGATAGCTACCCTTGCTTTTTTGGCTTCACCTGAAGCATAGTAGATTCTACTCTACCCTTTTACTTTTATTCTGAATGTATAACCCTGTTTCAGGTATCTTTCCTACAAACAACATATAGTAGGATTCTGACTTTTAATCCAGTCTTCTAACTGCTTCCTCTTTATAGGGGAGTTTACCCCATTCACATTTATGGTTAGAATGACTAATTCTATATTGCATGCCATCCTGTTAACCCCTGCTTATGCTTTTCTCCTTTCCTTCCCTCTTATCCCCCTCCCCAGTATTACACTTATGAGCATACTTGCTTTTCACAGCCCTCCCTTTTTAGTATCCCTCCCCCACCTTTCCCCCTTTTTTTACCCTTTTTCCTCACAATTTCTGTATTCCCTTCCCCTTAGCTTACTCCTTCTGTCCCACTTTTCAATGAAGTGGAAGAAGTTTCACCATAAATTAAATATATCTATTGATACCCACTATGTTCATCTCCCTCCTTTCTTTCTCTCAGATATAATAGGTTACCTTTGCCTCTTCATGAGATATAGTACCACCACTTTACCCTTTTTTATGATATAATTTCCTTTCCAACTCTAGTTTCTAGGACAAATTATACATGTGTTCTTTACATGTCTTTATGGCAGAAATATAGTTCTCAAGATTTCTTTTTACCTTTTTAGAAATCTCTTGATTTCTGTATTTGAAGATCAAACATTTTGTGTAGATCTGGCTTTTTCATCAAGAATAGATGGAATTCATTTATTTTGTTAAATGTCCATCTTCTTCCCTGGAAAAGGATGCTCATTTTTTGCTGGGTAAATTATTCTTGGTTGCATACCAAGTTCCTTATCCTTTCGGAATATCATATTACAGGCCCTTTGTTCCTTTAATGTGTATGCTGCTAGATCCTAGCTTATCCTTATTGTGGCTCCTCCATATCTGAATTGCTTTTTTCTAGCAGCTTCCTATATGTTTTCCTTCATCTGATTGTTCTTGAACTTTAGCCAGTATATTTCTTGGCATTTTGATTTTAGGATCCCTTTCAGTAGGTGATTGATGAATTTTTTCAATGTCTATTTTACCCTCTTTTCCCAAAAGGTCTGGGCAGTTCTCTTTGATAATTTCCTGGAAAATAGTGTCCAGGCTCTTTTTTTCCTCACATTTTTCAGGGAGTCCAATTATTCTCAAATTGTCTCTCCTGTCTCTGTTTTCCAGGTCTGTTGTCTTTCCAATAAGGTACTTGACATTCTTTTCAATTGTTTCATTTGTATGGTTTTGCTTCACTACTTCTTGGTTTCTCCTTGAGTCATTCATTTCTACTTGTTCAATTCTACTTTTCAATGATGTATTTTCTTCACTCACTTTTTTTTTATATCTTTTTGTAATTGCCCAATTGAGTTTTTATCTTCTATGGATTTTTTTTCCATTTCATCAATTTTATTTTTTAAAAAGCTGTTTTCTTTTTCCAACTCACTCATTTTATTTGTCAATGATTTGATCTCTTTATCTACTCTGGATGACTCCTCCAGACACTCTTGCCAAGCTTCCCTTTCCTTTTCCCATTTCTCTTTTAGCTCTTTTGTGAGAGCTTTTTATATTTCCTCTATGAGAGTTTAGTGTATTGAGGAGCAGATCATATCCCCCTTAGGGGATTCCTCTGGAGACAGTCTGCTTTTAGTCTCCTCAGGGTTTAAAATCTGCTCTCTATCCATACAGAAGCTGTCAATGGTTAGAGCTCTTTTAAATTTTTTGTTCATTTTGTCAGAGCGGGAATCAAAGAAAACAAAGTGACAAGAGAAACAATTGGTCTGTTTCTGGAGGAGATGGGGCTGGATGGTGTCACTGAGCCTCCTCTACAGACTGAGGGAGACAGCAGTGAGGCATTAGCAGGACAGTGGTGGCTGCTTGCTGAGTCTGTGCTCTGAGGCTCTAAGAACGTGCTGAGTCACTCCAGGTGGAGGTGGGGCTGGCCGGATCCTGAGAGATGCTAGCTTTCTGGGGTTTTATTCTTTACCTCCAGTGTTTACACCTTCTCTGCTGCTCCTGACTTGCTGCCAAGATGGAATTTCCACATTGGGGCAAAGGTCGTTTCAAAGAAATGGAAGAGATTGCACACTTTCCCCCTACTGTCTGAGCAGTGTGAGCTGCCTCTCTCTCTGGCTGCTTGCCCTCAGTCTGCGCCCAGTCTGTTTGTCCCCTCCCCAGAGCAAACACAGACCTTTTCTGGCGAATTTCAAGGATGTCTTCTGTTGGTGATTATTTGTGGGTTTCTTTTCCAGTCAAGCATTAATTCTGAGGCTTGTCATGAAGTAAATTCTGAGAGAAAATGCGGAGCTCAAGCAGCTATGTACCTCCTCTCCACCATCTTGGCCAGAAGTCTGAGATAAGGATTTTATTAGAGGAACCTGCTTGAAACATTTTTTCACACTTGTTTACTAAGTTTATTTTTCTCTCCTATTTCCCTCCATGTGTTCTGCTCTCTCTCTCTCCTTTCCCACTATCCTTCCTCAAAAGTGTTTTGCTTCTAACTACTCCTTCCCTAATTTGCTCTCCCTTCTAAGAGCACTTTTTCTTTCTTTTAGCTCCTCCCCATCCTACTTTCCTCTAGGGTAAGACAGATTTCCATATCCAATTAAATGTATATATTATTCCCTCTTTGAGTTAATTCTGATAAAAGTAAGGTTCAAGTATATCCCATCACCTTTCCCAGTTTCCCCTCCACTATAAAAGATTTTTCTTACCTCTTTATTGTAAGATAGGTTTGTCCCATTCTACCTTTCCCTTTCTACTAGTGCATTCCTCTTTCATCTTTTAGTTTTATTTTTTTAGAAATATCCCCTCGTATTCAAATCACATATATACCCTCTGTCAGTATTTGTTTATATATGTATGTGTATACATATGTCTTTTAATTTCCCTAAAAATGAGAAAGTTTCTATGATTTACAAGTTTAATCTTCCCCAGTAGGAATGTAAACAATTTAAATTTATTTAGTACCTTATGATCTCTCTTTCCTATTTACCTTTTTATGATTGAATCATTTTGTAAGTCAAATTTTCTATTCATCTCTGATTTTTTTCCATCAGGAATTCTTGAAAACCCTCAATTTCATTGAGTTTTCATATTTCTTCCTGAAGGATTATATTCAATTTTGCTAGATAGGTGATTTTTAAAATTATATTCCTAGCTCCTTTGATTTCTGGAATATCATATTGCAAACACTCCTAACCTTTAAGATACAAGGGTCTAAATCTTGTGCTTTGAATTGTTTTTTGTTTGTTTGTTTTCTGGATGCTTTCAATATTTTCTCCTTAACCAAGGAGCTCTGGAATTTGACCACAATATCTTTGAGTGTTTTCACTGTGGGATGTCTTTCGGTGATTCAATGGATTTCAATGGATAGAATCAATGTATTCTTTCAGTTCTATTTTACCCTCTGGTTCTAGACTATCAGAGCAGTTTCTCTTGATAACTCCTTGAAAAATGATGTTTAAGATTTTTACTTTACTTTGTAACTTTCAAGTACTTCAATAACTTTTAAATAATCATTCTTGTATTTCTTTTTCCAGGTCAGTTATTTTTCCAATGAGATATTTCACATTGTCTTCTATTTTCATTCATTTTTTATTGTTTCTTAATGTCATTAGATTCCATTTACTCAATTCTAATTTTTAAGGAATTGTTTTTTTTAGTGAAATTTTGTATTTTCTTTTTTCCATTTAGCCAATTCCATTTTTTAGGAGATTTTTGATCACTGAATTTTTGTGCCTCTTTTTCCTTTTGGCTAATTTTCTTTTCAAGGCATTCTTCTCCTCATTGATTTTTTGTGCCTCTTTTATTATTTAGTCTATTTAGCTTTTTGACATTTTTCTTTATTATTTTTGTGCCCTCCTTTACCAAGCTGTAGATTTTTTTCATAAATTTCTTTAATCACTCTTATTTCTCTTCCCAATTTTTCCTTTAGATCTTTTATTTTATTTTCAAAATTCTATTTGAGCTCTTTCATGGACTGAAACAATTTCTGCTTTTCTTAGAGGCTTTAAATAAAGGATTTTTGACTTTGCTGTTTTCTTCTAAATTATTGTTTTGATTTTCCCTGTTACCATAGTAATAGTATATTATAAGAATCTGTCTTTATGTTACTTATTCACTTTTCCCATCTATTTCTTGACTTTTAACTCTTTGCTGAAGTGGGCTTCTGCTTTGAGAGTGAGGGACACACTGTCCCAATCTACAGAGATTATATACAGCTGATTTCAGAGATCCTTCTAGGGATCTGTAAGTTTTCAGTTTTTCCAAAGTGGTTTGAAATAAAGAGAGGTATATTTATTACTCTCCTATCAAGTCTCTAATTTGTGACATATCCCAAACAGTCCTTTCTGCCCTAGAACTGTGAGGAGGATGCCATTCCTCTATGACCACAAGCTCATACTGCTCTTCCTCACCCCGGGACTGCCATCTAGGACTGTTATCTAGATATTAATATGGGCAAAGCAACAGAGCCTTGCCCATGTTCCCAGCAAAGAGACATCCCCCAATCCCTTCTCATCAGTTGCTTGACCCTCTTACTAATCTGTAAGTTGAGAACTAATGAGACAGTTGTTGAAAATGATTATTCAGTCACTTCCAAGGGTTTGTTGGGGTCTAGTATGCACTAGACTGCACTTCACTCTTACTCAGGTTAAACAGAACTTTTGCCAAACTTTTATGATGTCTTAGCTTAGAAAATTGTTTTTCCCTATCCTTTTGTGGGTTGTGCTTCACCAGAATTTGTTTTAGGGCACTATTTAAATAGTGCCCTATTTAAATTTGAAGAGGTTTGGGGAAAAGCTCAGGTGAGTAGTTACTTTTGCTCCACCATCTTGGCTCTGCATTGCCACCACCCCACTCCACCCCATTAGCATTTAATCATTCAAGAAAAGAAAAAAAAAAAGATTATATACAATGTTCCAGAATGTAAATAAATAGTCCTTGTCCATAGTGGCATGCTTTCATCATGGGAGACCATAAGTATAAACTATATTATAAATACAAGGTATATTTATTTTTTTCCCTGAGGCTGGGGTTAAGTGACTTGCCCAGGGTCACACAGCTAGGAAGTGTTAAGTATCTGAGACCATATTTGAACTTGGGTCCTCCTGAATTCAAGGCTGGTGCTTTATCCACTGCTCCACCTAGATGCCCCACAAGGTATATTTATTGAGGAGAGAATAGCAGCTGAAGAAATCAGGCAAAGCATTGTGGAAATAGTAGCTTTTGAACAAAGTTTTAAAGGAAGGGAAGGTTTTAAAAGGTAAAGATGAGGTTCAAGAGTACTTTATATTCATGGGAAATAACCACTGCAAAGCACAGAAAGTAGAAACAGAATGTTTTATATGAGAGTTAGCAAGAAGATTGATTTAACTAGACCTTTTTACTTATATGGCTCAAAATCTTGAAATTCAACTCCTTCAAAGAAGTATTTGTTGATGATGAAATGAGAAACACACAGGACTTGAATCAGGTGACCTGAATGTAAATAGTAATTTAGACATTTATTAACCTTTGTCTCATTTAAAAAATGGGAATAACAATAGTTTCTCTCTATCTCATGGAGTTATTGTGAAGAAAGGACTCACATCCTTTGCTGAGATCTATAAGTTTCCTATTTAATCTCAGCCCATCAATTTTCCCTCTAAACCTATTTCCTAATCAGAAAAATGAGAGAATATTTGAAGTAGTCAATATTTTCCATAACTGAGAAGAACTCACAACTGCTAATGTACTATATAAATATAAGTTATTATCTTCTCCAAAAGCAGGAAGGATAAATTCAAGTGATTTACCATATTCTTTTTGAGTACTCTTACGTATTTAACAACTAAATGCATATTAAGACAACAAAACAAGTATTAGAAGTAGAGTCATTGTAGACACTGTCAAAGGGGCCAGATACAAGATCTGATTTGATCACTTACTAGCAATGCTTCTCCAAGAAAATTATTTTACCTCTCTGAGTCATTTTCTACTTCTACAAATAGTGGGAATAACTACACTCGTATTCCTTGATTCATGTGATAGGTGTGTCAAAGTGATTTGTATAGAGCAAGATATAATTGCTAGCTCCTGTTATCATCTTTTACTAAGATTTCCACCACTATTATCAATACTTTGGTCAAGGACTTTTCCCCCATACTTGTATTAGTTTTTTTTTTTTGTTTGTTTGTTTTTCATTTTGTCAAATGTTTATTGAGGTTTTTTTTTTACATTTTTTATTAATTTTATAATTATAACTTTTTTTTGACAGTACATATGCATGGGTAACTTTTTACAACATTATCCCTTGCACACACTTCTATTCCAAATTTTCCCCTTCTTTCCTCCACCTCCTCCCCTAGATGGCAGGCAGTCCCATACATGTTAAATGTGTTACAGTATATCCTAGATACAATATGTGTGCAGAACCAAATTTCTTCTTGCACAGAAAGAACTGGATTCAGAAGGTAAAAATAACCTGGGGAAAAAAAATAAAAATGCAAACAGTTTTCACTCATTTCCCAGTGTTCCTTTTCTAGGTGTAGCTGATTCTGTGCATCATTGATCAATTGGAACTGAATTAGATCTTCTCTTTGTTGATGAGAATCATCATCTTCCATCAGAATATCCTCATACAGTATCATTGTTGAAGTATATAATGATCTCCTGGTTCTGCTCATTTCACTCAGCATCAGTTGATATAAGTCTCTCTAATCCTCTCTGTATTCATCCTACTGGTCATTTCTTACAGAACAATAATATTCCATAGTATTCATATGCCATAATTTACCCAACCATTCTCCAATTGATGGACATCCATTCATTTTCCAGTTTCTAGCCATTACAACAAGGGCTGCCACAAATATTTTGGCACATACATGTCCCTTTCCCTTCTTTAGTATTTCTTTGGAATATAAGCCCAGTAGTAGCACTGCTGGATCAAAGGATATGCACAGTTTAATAACTTTTTGGGCATAATTCCAGATTACTCTCCAGAATGATTGGATTCTTTCACAACTCCACCAACAATACATCAGTGCCCCAGTTTTCCGTCAGCCCCTCCAAATTTCATCAATATTTTTTCCTGTTATCTTAGCCAATCTGACAGGTGTGTAGTGGTATCTCAGTTGTCTTAATTTGCATTTCTCTGATTAATAATGACTTGGAGAATCTTTTCATATGGCTAGAAATAGTATCAATTTTTTTCATCTAAGAATTGTCTGTTCATATCCTTTGACCATTTATCAATTGGAGAAGGCTTGATTTCTTATAAATTAAAGTCAGTTCTCTATATATTTTGGAAATGAGGCCTTCATCAGAACCTTTAACCCTAAAAATGTTTTCCCAGTTTGTTGCTTGCTTCTAATCTTGTTTGCATTAGTTTTGTTTGTACAAAAGCTTTTTAATTTAATGTAATCAAAATTTTCTATTTTATGATCAATAATGCTGTCTAGTTCTCCTTTAGTCACAAATTCTTTCCTCATCCACAAGCCTGAGAAATAAACTATCCTATGTTCCTCTAATTTATTGATCTCATTATTTATGATCTCATTCTTTATGCCTAAATCATGGACCCATTTTGATCTTATCTTGGTATGTGTGAGTCCATGCCTAATTTCTGCCATACTAATTTCCAGTTTTCCCAGCAGTTTTTGTCAAATAATGAATTCTTATCCCAAAAGTTGGAAACTTTGGAATTGTCAAACACTAGATTGCTACAGTTGTTCACTATTTTGTCCTGTGAACCTAACCCATTCCACAGATCAACTAATCTATTTCTTGGCCAGTACCAAATGGTTTTGGTGATTGCTTCTTTATAATATAGTTTTAGATCAGGTACACTAGGCAACCTTCATTTGATTTTTTTTTTTATTAATTCCCTTGAAATTCTCAACCTTTTGTTCTTCCATATGAATTTTGTTGTTGTTTTTCTAGATCATTAAAATAGTTTCTTGGGAGTCTGATTGGTATAGCACTAAATAAATAGATTAGTTTAGGGAGTATTGACATTTTTATTATATTCTCTCAGCCTAATCAAGAGCACTTAATGTCTTTCCAATTATTTAAATCTGACTTTATTTTGTGGCAAGTGTTTTGTAATTTTGCTGATATAATTCCTGACTTTCCTTTGGTAGATAGATTCCCAAATATTTTATGCCATTGACAGTTATTTTGAATGTAATTTCTCTTTATATCTCTTGCTGTTGGATTTTGTTGGTGATGTATAAAAATGCTGAGGATTTATGTGGATTTATTTTGTATCCTGCAACTTTGCTAAAGTTGTGGATTATTTCTAATAGCATTTTATTAGAATCTCTGGGGTTCTCTAAGTATACCATCATATCATCTGAAAAGAGTAATAGTTTGGTTTCCTCATTACCTACTCTAATTCCTTTAATCTCTTTCTCGACTCTTACTGCTGAGGCTAGCATTTCTAATACAATATTGAATATCAATGATGATAGTAGGCAGCTTTGTTTCACTCCTGATCTTACTGGGAAAGGTTCCAGCTTATCCCCATTACATATGATACTTGTTGATGGTTTTAAATATATGCTCCTGACTATTTTAAGGAATAGTCCATTTATTCCTATACTCTCAAGTGTTTTTAGTAGGAATGGATGTTGGATTTTATCAAATGCTTTTTCTACATCTATTGAAATGATCATATGGTTCTTGTTAATCTGATTATTAATATGGTCAATTATACTAATAGTTTTCCTAATATTAAACCAGCCCTGTATTCCTGGTATAAATCTACTTGATCATGTTGTATTATCCTGGGGATGATTTTCTGTAGTCATTTTGCTAATATCTTATTTAAGATTTTAGCATTAATATTCATTAGGGAGATTGGTCTATAGTTTTCTTTCTCAGTTGTCAACCTACCTGGTTTAGGTATCAGTACCATGTCTGTGTCATAAAAGTAATTTGGTAGAACTACTTCATTCCCTGTTTTTTCAAGTAGTTTATATAACATTGGGGCTAATTGTTCTTTAAATGTTTGGTAGAATTCACATCTGGCCCTGGGGAATTTTTCTTAGGGTGCTGATTTATTGCTTGTTCTACTTCTTTTTCTGAAATGGAAATATTTAAGCAATTTACTTCCTCCTCTGTTAAGGTGGGAAGCCTATATTTTTGGAGGCATTCATCCATTTCACTTAGGTTATCAAATTTATTTGCATAAAGTTGGGCAAAGTAACTCCTTATTATTATTCTAAATTCCTCTTCATTGATGGAAAGTTCCCCTTTTCATTTTTAAGACTAACAATTTGATTTTCATCTTTCTTTTTTCTGATCAGATTTAGGTTTATCTAATTTATTGTTTTTTTTGTAGAACTAACTATTGGTTTTATTTATTAATTCAATACTTTTTACTTTTAATATCAATTTATCCTTTTAATTTTAGAATTTCAAGTTTAGTATTTGATTGAGTGTTTTTAATTTGGTCCTTTTCTAGTTTTTTAAGTTGCAAACTCAATTCATTGATCTTCTCTTTCTCTATTTTATTCAAGTAAGGCTCTAAAGATATAAAATTTCCCCTAATTACCACTTTAACTGCATCCCACAAATTTTGATATGATATCACTGTCATTATCTTGAGTGAAATTATTAATTGTGTCTATAATTTGCTGTTTCATCCAATCATTCTTTGAGATGAGATTATGTAGTTTCCAATTACTTTTTGGTCTATTTACACTAATTTTTTTGTTGAATGTAGTTTTTATTGCATTGTGATCTGAAAATAAAGCATTTACTATTTCTGCCTTCTTACATTTAATTTTGAGATCTTTATGTTCTAATATATGGTCAGTTTTTGTAAAGGTTTCATGAATTGCTGAGAAGAAAGTATACTCCTTTCTTTCACCATTCAGTTTTCTCCAAAGATCTATCATACCTAATGTTTCTAATATTCTATTTACCTCTTTAATTTTTTTTTCTTATTTGTTTTGTGATTTGATTTATCTAATTCTGAGAGTGCAAGGTTGAGATCTCCCACTATTATAGTTTTGCTGTCTATTTCTTCTTGCAACTCTCTTAACTTCTCCTTTAGTAAGTTAGATGCTATACCACTTGGTGCATATATGTTTAGTATTGATGTATCTTCATTGTCTATGCTACCCTTTAGCAAAATATAATTTCCTTACTTATCTCTTTTAATTAGATAAATTTTTGCTTTTGCTTGATCTGAGATAAGGATGGCTAACCCTGCTTTTTTTACCTCACCTGAAGCATAAGATTCTGTTCCAGCCATTTACTTTTACTCTGTATGTATCTCCCTGTTTTAAATGTGTTTCCTGTAAAAAACATATTGTAGGGTTCTCACTTTTGATTCAGTCTGCTATCCAGCTCTGCTTAAAGGGAGAGTTCATCCAATTCACATTTACAGTTAAATTTACTAATTCTGTATTTCCTCCCATTATAATATCCTCAGATTATGCTTTTTTTTTCCTTGCCCCCCAACCCCTTCCCCATTATTAAATTTATGGGCCCCATTTGCATTACACAACCCTCCTTCTTTAGTATCTCTCCCTCCTACCTTTAAATCCCTTCCCCTTTTTTGTACCTTTCCCTTATTACTCTTTTCCTTTTCCCTTTTTTTCTCCCACTTTTTAATGAGGTGAGATAGAATTCTCCATAAAACAAATATGTCAATTATTTTCTCTTTGAGCCAACTCTGATAAGAGTAAGATTCACACAATGTTCCTCCCTCTCTCTAACTTCCCTCAGATATGAAAGGTTTTCTTTTCCTCTTTGTAGGATATAGTTTCCCTCTTTTTATCTGCCCTTTTCCCTTTTTCTGATACTATTTCATTTCTATTTCCCTTTTTTATGTTATATCAGTAAAATCAAAGTATACATGTGGACTTTATTTATATCTACAAAATAAATACAATTCTCAAGAGTTCCTTTTACCTTTTTCTGCTTCTCTTGGTTGGAGATCAAACTTTTTGTTTAGATCTGGTTTTTTCCTTAGAAACAAATGAAATTCATCTGTTTCATTAAATGTCCATATTCTTCCATGGAAGAAAAGGCTCAGCTTAGCTGGGTAATTCATTCTTGTTTGCATTCCAAGTTCTTTTGCCTTTCAGAATATCAGTTCCAGACCCTTCGATCATTTAATGTGGATGCAGCCAGATCTTGAGTGACCCTTATTTTGGCACCTTGATATTTGAATTGTTTTTTCCTGGCTTTTTGTAATATTTTTACTTAGTCTGATAGTTCTGAAATTTGGCCACAATATTCCATGGAGTTTTTTTGTTTTGTTTTGTTTTTTTCTTTTTAGAGTCTTTTTCAGAAGGTGTTCAATGAATTCTTTCAATACCTATTTTCCCTTCTGGTTCTGTTACCTCTGGGCAGTTCTCTTCAATGATTTCTTGTAAAATAGCATCTAGGCTCTTTTTTTCATCATAATTTTCTGGAAGTCCAATAATCCTCAGATTATCTCTCCTAGATTTATTTTCCAGGTCTGTTGCTTTTCCAAGTAGATATGTAATATTTCTTTCTCTTTTTCATTATTTTTGGTTTTGCTAGACTGATTCTTGATGTCTCAAGGAGTCATTCATTTGTTCAGTTCTGATTTTTAATGAGTTATTTTTTATTAGCTTTTTTTTTACTTTTGTATATGTCCAATTGAGTTTTTAAATGAGTTGTTTTGCTCTATGGAATTATTTTTCCATTTCACTAATTTTTTAGTGAGTTATTTCCTTTTTCTAATTCACAAATCCTACTTTCCTGGGAGTTCTTTACCTTTTCCAATTCACAGATTCTGTTTCCTTGCACTTCCTGTGAGTTTTTTAACTTTTCCAATTCACCTTTCAGGAAGTTGTTACTCTCCTGCATAGCTTCTTTTTCCTTTCCCCATTTTTCTTCTAGCTCTCTTTTTAAGATTTTTAGTAGTCTCTTCTAGGAGAGCCTTTTGTGTTGGGGACCAACAATTGTCTGGAGACTGTCTGCTATTAGTCTCCTTGGGATTGAAAACCTGCTCTCTTTCTGTATAGAACCTATCAATCATCCTTTTAATTTTTTTTACTCATTTTTAAAGCCTGTAGGGTCTGCCTTCAGGGCCAGGAGGTTACCAGCTTCCTATGAAGAACAGGGATAGGTGTATGGATGGCCTGTGAACTGGCTACAAAGAGTGGCCAGGTATGGGAGTGATCTGGGGAATAGTTCCCCAACAGAAGTGACTTAGGTCTGCAAGCCTGGATGCAGGGGTTGCCCTGCTAAGAACCCAACAATTGCCCTGAGGCAATAGTCTGAGCAGTGAAAGTGTCACTACCCCAATCCAAAGCTGGCTGTGAGTATTAGCAACTAACCAGCTGAATAGCCCTGCATGTACCAGAAGTGTCTCTGCCCCAGAAGCACAGTCATGCTGTGGAAGTTCAGTTGCCCCAGGCTGAGCCCCCAACTGTGCAGATTAGAGGCTGCTCTGGGCTGCACCCCTCAGCCATGTAGTTTTGCAGCTACCATGGCCATGCTTCATTGTGCAGCTGTACAGTTGCAATGCTGAGTCACTTTTGGTTTGGGAGGGGGGTACAGTTCTGGCATTTTTAGAGTACTCTATACCTCTGTCTCTAATCTATGCTGGTTCCCTGCTTTACAATCAAGGCAGAGCAGTCAGCATATGGCAGGATCGTTTCCACTGCTCTTCTAGCCACAGAGGCTACCTCCTACCCTGGTCCACTCAGTACACCAGTCCTTCCTATCTCCCTGCCTCACTGGTCTGTTCCTGCCTCTCAGGAGAAACCTGCTCTGGTGGTCTTCCAGATTATCTTCGGCTGGTAAATCATTGCACCTTTAATCTTTGTGAATTTCCCCAGTCAAGAACTATTTTTGAGGCTAAATTCAAAGATTGATAATGAGGGCATGAGAGGAGCTTAAAGAGTGTGTGACTTCTCTGTTATCTGGCCTCTGCCCCCTTCACAAATCTGTATTAGTTCCTTACTAAATGGTAAGCTCCACAAATAGCTAACAGAAGCTCTTCCTTCAGTGAATTTGCAATTTACTTCTTGTTTTTCTCCTAATGTAATACTACTTATAGAGAGTAGACATAATAAATAATGTTCATATGGTCAAGTCCTACTGTGGCTCTAGGTTTTCAGAGAATTGAAGGAAAGCAAATTCTGATTAGTGCTATCAAGCTAGAATGGCTTCTATAATAAATCCATCAATTAGCTGAGAATCTATGATCTGAGGACCATTCCTTTTATATTTCACAGAACAGTGAAAATAAAGTGGATGTTAAGGCCAGAGGATGTGAGTATACTGTTAACTATTAGTCGATCTTGATCAAGTCCTTCTCTCTGGACTCAGGTTTTCTGTCTGCAAAATTTGGTAGTTGGAATAGATGATCTCACAGGTCCCTTATAGAACTAAATCTGTAATACTAAATCCACATATTTAGGCCTCAGGGGCAAAAGGTACTTCTGAGATGAAAAATAGTACATAAGTGGAGTGAATTTTGGAAGTGAAGAAATTTCTATGGCATGTTAGACAAATCTTATAAAAATGAGTCAGCAGTTCAATCTGAAGAAAATGCTGTTATTTTACTACCTTTTGTGTGTGTGTCTCTCTCTGGTATTCAAACCTTATACTTTCATATTATTTCCCTTGTTATACCTTCATTGACGGGTACAAAAGGAAAAAAATGCCCATTCTGACTGTCTTAATTTACTCTCCCACTCCTAATTTTTCTTATTAAATAACAACTTTACTGGTATAAAATATAACTTTACTGAAGCTGGTATTGTTTGAATTCACAAAAACTTTCCAAACTTACCCCATTAACTTTAAAAAGTTAATTGTATTATTACTGTGACAAAAGTAAAGTCTTATTTGTCCATTTACAAATACAAGTTTATCAGATTAAGATATTGTCCTACATGTTTGGCTTTGTTTACTCAACTTAAGTAGTTTCTTGAGAAAGAAATTGATATTTCTTATTTCTGTTTAGCCAAAAGCATCTGGATAGTATGACCAAGTGCTGACCAGTTATGGTGATAGTAATCACAAGCATAATAATTGTAAACAATAATGAGATATTTATGTAGCACTTCAAGATTTGTAAAGCATATGACCTCTTTGAGTTTTATAAAAATTGATATTCAAAGAAATAATGAAGTAATAAAAGGAGAGAGAGAAATTTAGGAGAAAAGATGAGAGTAGTTTATGACATGCTCAGTTTAAAATGCCAGTGAAACATCAATTTATAGGTGTTGTCTAGAGGGTTAAAATGCAAATCTAGAACTAATAAAAGATATGACAGTTGAAAATATAAATGTAGAACTTTTACACATATATAATTGAAATTATAGGAGTATAAAATGGGGAAAGGAAAGAGAAGCTATGCAAGAGAGCAACAACTTCTGGAAGTGTGAATTAGAAAAGGTAAAAAAACTCCCAGGAAGTGCAGGGAAACAGAATTTGTGAATTGGAAAAGACAAATAACTCCCAGGAAAGCAGGATTTGTGAATTGGGAAAAAAAATTCCATAGAGCAAAACAACTCATTTAAAAACTCAATTGGATAAATACAAAAAGAAGTTTAAAAAAAAAAAAAAAGCTAATGAAGAAAATCATTAAAAATCAAAACTGAACAAATAGAAATGAAATACATTGAGACATCAAGAATCAGTGAAGCAAAACCAAAAAAAGAAAGACTAGAAAAATGTTAAATATCTATTGGAAAAAACAACAGACCTGGAAAATAG